>NW_026562385.1:7080000-7730000 GCF_027474105.1 Poeciliopsis prolifica | reverse complement strand
CTGTGGTTTCATCCAAAAAACAGGCCGCAATTAGGGTCTATTTTTGTCGATAGTCAGGTCTGCCTCGTGATTCCCCCTCCCGTCTCCATCCCCATCCTTGCATCTCATCCTACTTTGCGAAACCCTCCCTTCTCTCCTGTTTAAAGATTGTGCCTTAGTTTTGCACCAGATATTTTGTCTGCTGGGGAAACATAACCAAACTAGGCCTGTTTGTCCCTATATGTGCAACATTAGGCATCATTATGACTGAAGTAGTTCATTGTATCTTCTTTCTTGATCATTGACGTATTACTACCTCCCTTTATTCACGTTTACAGACTGAACTCCCTCTTCCTGTGAACCTTTGGCACATGCAATAACACATCATGTTGATGGAGAACTTACCCTGCTGATGGAGAAAAGAAGCCCTGGCCTACCAGAGCAGACTCCGGTGAAGCAGTATCTCAGCCTCCAGTAGAAGAGATGCTCCGAGACAAAGGTGATGAGGGAGAGTCCCATCGCTGTGGCCAGCATGTAGAAGACTCCCGCCATGTTGTCCACATCCAGCTGACTTGACATGACTTCGTTCTTCTCATTGTGACAGATTCCTGTCAGCCACTGGGCCTCCAGTTCTTCCATTTCACCTAAAAAACATGCAATGGAGTAAGACCATTCTATGGCCTCCAGGAATTTCCTAGGTCATTCAAACACCACAAGACTGAGGCAAATTTAAACACGCTTATTCCAACGCTACTGCACTCTTAATACTTGGTCAATAAGTTTTCCACTGCTGCTTCATTGGTATCATATCTGCACAAGGATTTTTGCTTACAATCTGCAGGATTTCCCTACAGGCTTCTGCGCCTACATCATCAGTTTCAGTCTTCCTGTGGAGGAGCAAATAGCATCAGGACTTCATTCAGCTTATCAGCAATATGAGGGGGGTTTCTGTACAGAGATCAAAGCATCACCAGGTTGGATAGTTCAGTGCAATACTTCAGAGCTCTCTACACATGTTTCGGTCACTAAAGCCAGAAGGATTCATGGATACAAAATGCTAAATCTGATCACAGTAACCTCAGATTTACTGTCATGAAACCAATTCTGGTTTCATGACCTTAGGATCATAAAACAAAAAGTTTTGGGGGTTTTTGTGATTGGACTAAATTATTTTTTGTAATTGTAATATAAAATCTTGACTCACATTTTTATTTGTCCAAGATTATTATATTTCATTAAAAGTTTTTTTTAAGCCTTTTTGCACATTTTTGACAACTTCCTCCTCCTGTATTTGAAAGCTAATTACTTTATTTTTCTATGACTGTAAAAAGTAATAACTCAATGAAAAAGAAAGAAAACCAGCAACTCATCTTAAATTTTGTTTCTTGTTCTGAGCATTTTGGCAAAGTATTGCACCTTTTATCAATCTTTTTTTAAAGAATAGCTTGAGTATCACCGATCCCAAGGTCTCCACACACCTTGTCCGATAGACCTGAGTGTTTCTTTATTGTTAAAAAAAGAAAGTTAAAAAAGCAACAAAGACCTTATCTTTTCTCATTTCTCACTCTGTGTACCATTTCTTCTGTCTTCCCTCCCACTCCGACTTCCTCTGTGACATTTGGCGCGTGGCTAATCCAATCTGTGTCATTCAGGGCCGGGTAACTAAGGCTGCTAGTGGGGAAAGACAAATATCATGGTGGTTCTCAGCTACATGTGTCTGAGTGCCGACTTACTAACACGTCATTACCCCTCAACTTCAACGGAAGATCATTTATCTCTCTTAACATTTAAGAACACTGAAAGATGTAGCGAAGGGACACATTTTCAGTCAAATTACGCTCAGCAGTGAGATCAATCTTGAGGTAATAAAAAGAACGTGGCAGTCACGTCTGGACTGAGACCAACATTTGACCCAGACATTTTTGGTTCAGATAAAAAACAATTTACAAAACAGGTAAGAAAAGTTGCATGAATCTTTATGAAATGAAAATTATATTTTTTATAATAACGACATGTTTCCAATATGCATAAAGGAAAACTTGTCAAAGATATGGAAAATGCATCATTTGTATTAATTTTAGCAAAGAATATTCAGTAAGTTCATTGTATTACTTGGTGCTACAAATTACATAGATTTAAAGATGACTGTCCTGTCATCTTTAAATTATAAATACTTACGTCATAAAGAATTAACTGTAAGCATGTCTACCTTTTATATAAGTGATGATGAAGGATTGTTACCCTTATGGAAGAGCATTAAAAGGTAAAGCTGCAGTGATAGTGCAACGTAGAGTACAATACTGGTGAAAAGGGGGATTCATGTTGAGAAGAACATGAATCTATGTCTAGGAAATAAATTGTAAGACTGAGTTCTCTTTTTTTTCTTCCAAATGAAATGAGTAAAGGCACATTTCAGCAAAGGTTTCCTGAAGGTTTTTTCTCTTCACTTCCCAGGTGTTTTGTTATCAACCTAGCTTGTGTTTTTTTGTGTCTCAACAAGGTGAATTACATCCCCTGATGCTGTAGTTCTCCTACAGAATAAGGATCTCAGTCCAGTACAACAGCAGGATCCAGAATGTGATTAAAAACTGTGATATCGTAGTTTTCATGCCATGAAAACTTTGATATCATAGTATTTGTGATTCAAGAATTATAATTTTTTTTTCTCACAAATAACCATTGTATAGTTTTTATATTATAAAACAGCTATATTGTCGTTTCTGAAATAGCTCGAAACACCATTCTCACCTTTTCAATCAAGCTATAAAACAGCTAGATTGCTTCATATGGTTTAAAAACCAAGGTCTACAAATCCAAACTGTCTAAAAATGTGTAGATAGGATGTGAAATTAACTGAGTCAATTCTGACCCACAAAAAATCCCCAATTGGGTGTAGATGCATAATTTCTAACATGTGAACAGAGGAATTTTTCCTTCCACCAAACATTCCATTATTATAGTGCTTTGAGAACAGTCGCCTTTCTTTGCAGTTACCCTTTGTGGCAATCTACTTTGTTTTTATCAATTGCAAACCATAATCAGAAATAAACTGTTCATTTCTCTGCGCATGTAACATTTTTTTTTAAATAAAAAATCACTTTGACTTGAATTGAGTTACTGAAACAAAAACTTTTCAGGGATATTCTAATTCACTTCGATGAACCTTCATATTTTGTTTGTATCATTATTGCTTTAAGAACAGGCTGTTCCTCAACATTACTGAGTGCCATTTAACATGTTCATATTATAAACTCCTGACTATATGCAGGAGTATTACTTTATCTTCTTTTGTTCAGAATATTGCTGAATAAATAGCAGGAGAACAAGTTTGTTACATGATCAGATAATTGCTTAAGAAGACAGAAAACATGAAATAGCTGTTTTCTTTTTTTTTTTTGCAATTTGTTTTAAGCTTTTGGATTCTTTAAAATAATGAATATTCTTCCTGTCTGTGGAACGTTGTGCTTTCTCCACTGGTATGCTGTTCATCTGATCAAGCAGCATCTGCCAACATACAGAGTCCCCTTCATCGATCACAAACCTGGCCTCCCCTCCCTCTTCTCCTTGTCCTTTTCTCGCCACGTTCTTTTCGTGCCCTATCTCTGACCATCACACACGCGCTCTGTCACTTTCCTGATGGTGTCATCACTTTTTCACCCTGTCTGTTTACCCTCTTAATCTCTTTTCACCTTAACTCTATAATTTATCCCTCTTCTCCCACTCGCTCTCACTTTCTTTGTTGTTCACATTTATCCTTACCTGTGTGACTGGTACAGACATACAACAAATGGAGAAACACTAAAATTATCAGTGTGACACAGACCTGAAGTACTCTCAGTTAAAATCTGCAATGGATGGCTACTTGGAAATTAAAAAGAGACAGTGTGACATCGATACAGAGAAGAAGCAAACCAGGCAAAACAAAAACAGCGGGGCCTATTTTTGTTAAAATTATCTTTCGAGTGTAACAAATGCTCCGAAGCTCTGACAGGATTCAGAAACAGGGTAAGCAAATGAAATGCACTCCAAGCTACTGTTTTATAATAATCAAACCTATAAATTGTAAATTTGGTCTTCTTTACATGAAATTAATCCATATTTCATTTTAGAAGCATCATCTCACATTACATTGAGTAAATTTTTTTCAGTGAGTCGGTGGGGGGAAATCGTAATGTATTAGGGTCAATACAGATACAGCAAAAGAAAAAGAAATGTGATGGAGGAATATGTTTGTTAAAAAATATATTTTGAGATTTTTAGATCACATATTTTCAAGAAAAAAAACAGATCCATTATTAAAGGCATAAACATTTGAACTGATATATTCATATATCAAATGAAATGTATATCTTCTATCCCACATCATGCATGGTAGAGGAGATGGGTAAGTGCTTCCTTGAGGAAAACAAAATACTAACATGGATTTTTTTGACACCACTGAAGAAATGTATTTATGTTATAGGTCGGACATTTCTACGTTTTGTAGTGTGAGATAATGTTACGACAATAAAATACTTTTGCTTTAATTTTTTATGCATCTTAGCCAATGTTGAGGATAATGTACACAAACACACAAACATAAGATACATATTTTCATATGCTGAACATACAAAGATTTTGAGTGTTATTTAATTTTATTTTTTAGAAAGACAATGTTTCATTTTTCTCCCGGTTGTCTCAAAAATACACTGCTAGTAATGTTTATGCACGTGCATGCTTTACAATTCAGGGAGAGCACATTGTTTGACTTAGTTTTTGGAATGTGAGTAGCATTATCCATTTGGAAATTAAGGAGTGCTCAGAGCGTGAGTGCATGTGTGAGCTTCTCACCGTCTCCGATGATAGCTAAGATGGCCAGATCCACCTGTCGCTTCCAAAAGGAACCTTTCTGCAGAGCAATGCCATAACCAGTGGTAGCAAATATGTACCTGAATACACAATCACATAAACAGAAAACTACAAATCAAAATATGTGATTTTTCCAGAGTGTCACCACATTAAAAGATGTTTAAGGGACAAAGATAATTAGGGGGACATATAAAAATAAAATGAATAAAAGTTACAGATAAACTGAACCTAAAACAAGATGCACATTAGTGCACATTAGTATCAGGTACTCATATGAACCCAAGCATTTCCAGTTTAATCAGTAAGTTCTAACAGTGGATTGCAATGTATTTCACTTGAATTTGGGTAATAGACCAACACAAATTTGACCTTAATTGCGAAGTGAAAGTTGATGAACAATTTTTTTAAAATTTCATTTTAAAAAAATCTAACCAGTTTAATTTTTGTGAAGGTTACAAACAGGTGGGCTCTATTTACAAATCTGGGGCTCTGTGAATAAGGTTCAGAGGACTAAAAACAACTGAACCTCAGGCTATCCTCAAGAGCTACAATACTGCAACTTCTAGATGCATCCTTTTTAAACACACCCGAATCAAATAGATGGCTCATCACCAGGCCTATGAAGAGCTGAATGACATGCCGATGACTGAATTCAGGTGTGCTGGTGCAGGAATGCATCCAAGCAGTAGCTCTGGAAGATGGCCTTTGGTTTACCCCTGATGTAGCTTGTGTAATCACCTTGCTGTGCAGTGTTGGTCTTTCCAGTAAATATAAATCAATATCAGCAATAAATTGTATTTGTGTTGCTAATTTTTTGTGTTGTTTTTGGAAATAGAAATGTCCTGCAGATTTAACCTCTGATCAGGTATAGATTAGCAAAACCACAGTAAAAGGGAATCCCTTTCTATTCAAACAGATTTTAGACACGTTCCCAAAATGTCAGCTTCTTTTACCGTCACTGCATGACTCACTTTCCCAAAAATAAACTGCACCGGATCCGCTGTGCCTGAGCTGGGCAATGCCAGCTCAGGCACCTTTTCTCTACCAGTGTTTTGGGTAAATGGCTATCTGTTACTTAAGAACTGTAGCTTTATTTACCCGCTGCCGATGGTCACAAGCTTACACCCTTCATCTCTCCCAGCCATGTAGTTCAACACTGCAGCGTCATAAATGAAGGCATCCAGTTTGCTGTATAGGGACAACAGAACAGAGAACAATGAAAGAAAAGAGATTTTGAAAAAGGAGGTCTTTCACATTTTTTTTTAATAAGAAATGAGTAAGAAGCGCACAGGAGGAGACAGAAGGCAAAGCACTGCCTTATTTTTCAAAGCGTGTTGGTTGCAGATCAATTGTGAAGTGTTAAATCATCTCCAATAGGCCTGCAATCCAAGCGTATCCAAACACAAAGGACACAGAGGGGATTGACAGTTCAATACAAAACGCTTCATAGATGATAGGCCCTTGGAGGCACATAGGCATTCTAAACAAACTTCAGACCCTCACAAACATTTACACTGTCCTGCCTCGGACCACACAGAGACTAGTAAACAAGTTAAAGTGGGAAAAAAAAGATCCAAGCCCCTGACTGACATTTCTAATGTAACTGATACCGTCACTGGCCAAGGCTCTCTTGCTATCTCGGCACGCACAAACACCAGACTCAGACACTCAGAACCCCGCTAATAGTCTGGTGACTGGCTGGCATTTTCTAGAATGTCAGACCCAGCCCTTTAAAAGACGCTCACAGCTGATAGGTTAGCTGTGTAATTAGCTTAACCCACCACTGTGGGTTAAGCTAATTACACAGCTAATTACACAAGGAATACGTGTGTCTCAACATGGAGAACACAGATTGCAGCCGTGTATGACTGCCTGAATCAGAGTGCGCACCACTGCCTTTCTAAAAGCATGTGCATGTCTTTTAGAAAATGGGAAGGTCGACACTAACCAAACATTTATCACATTCTTGTATTAGGGAGAAAGGGTCTCAATAGATTATGAAATGCTTCAATGAAACCTTTTAAATGCCAGGTTAAACACTGCAAAATTAGATTAGTTAGATTCTAATAAATAATAGTCAATGAATAACCTGCAAGAAGATCTTAGTTTTTGAGCTTACAGTCGGAGCTAAGTCACGACAAAAGTAGACATTAGCGTCAAACAACATGCTAAGCGAAACCGACTGATGGAAAATTAAAGCAAAGTAAAAAAATTAATACTACAGCTTTTTACCTGAAATGCTGCTGCTTTAGTTTTGTAACTAATTTACTTCTGACTTATATGTCAAAACCATTGAATATTTGAATTAATGTTTAGATGGGAAGGTTATTGTTTTCATAATTGTATAGTATTCATAGTAAAAACTACATAAGTCAATTTAAAGTACAATTACAAATGGAACAACTTAGAGATTTTCTTCTGTTTTAGGGTTTGTGTCACACTTCAATCTTTTAGAACCAAAATAAATACAAACTGTAGATTTTAAATGATTTACTTTAATAAGGAAAAAGCTTTCCAAAGAAAACTGGCCCTGACAGCAAGAAGTAGGGCAAAAGGGCTTAAAAAGCAACATATTATGACCTCATCTAAAGAAGTTCAGGAGCAGATGAGAAATGGAGTCATTGACATCCATCAACTTAGAAAAAGTTACAAAGCCATTTCTAAAGGTCAAGGGAGTCTGGCAAATTATCCACAAATGGAGTAAACACACAAGACTGGCGACTCCTTCCAGGACTGGTAAGTCCACTAAAAATACTTCAAGAGTGTTTTGAAACTCCATGCAGGAGTTCACAGTCAAACCCAGTACAATATCTTCACTTCAAGCCTCACTTGTTTCAGTAAAGGTCAGAGTTCATGACTGACGCGTAAGAAAGAGTCCAGCGGTGAAAATAATTTTTGACCAAACAAACCCAAAGGCCCATCTCACATACGTAAGTAAACATTTTGTTCTTCCCTAAGATGTCAAACAAAAAACTCTGTGCCCTGGCAAGACAGAAGTGGAACCTTTCGGAAGAGTGCGTGTCTTGTTACACCTGGAGTAAAACTAAGACAGAACTTCATAAAAAGATTGACAGTCGAACAAGATGGTGGTAGTGTGATGGTCTTGGGTTGGTTTGCTTTTTCAGGACCTGGACAACTTGTTATAATTGATGGAACCATGAATTCGGCTCCCTACAAGAGAAACATGAAAGAAAATACACAGCAATTAGTTCATGACCATAGACTCAAGCACATACTGCACGAAAAGCAATTGCAGCAGGACAACAATCTGAAGAGCATGAGCAAATCCAGTGTCTAGATGGAGAAAAATAAATAAACTGATGTCTTTTAAATCTGTAAGTTCAAATCTGCGAGTGGTAAAATACTTCTTCATATTGGTGTAAATAATCATCTAATACCAATGTGAAGTGGCTTAAGGTTTCATCACACAATCTCTAGTAAAGAAGTTATTTCAGTTTTGCACTTCTTGTGAACCTGTGCTAGCCACTGCCTGGAACACTAATGCCTTTTGCAAAAAAAACTGGAAATGCTAAGAGAATTAAGTGCTGCCTTTAATCTCTTAAAAGAACTACGATTATCAAATTCCTATCTGTCACTTTAAATCCAAATCTAGTTTTAAAATTACTGAAGGATAGAGGTATTCCTGGAGATGGCTATTCCTATTCCAAGAATCAGACCATTTAAAAGACCGGCACTGGAGTCTTTCATTCAACTCAATTTCCAGCAGCTGTTGATGGAAATTGACGTTTTACAGTTTCCTGTGAAAAACATAGGAGATGACTAACCTATGTTAATATTTTTTTTCTCAGTGTATTATGACTTGTGTCATGTGACCAGTGCTGCACACTGTGTCTTCACAGCTGCTGATGAATGGCGTAGATCTGTTCACAAAACAGCAGAAACACTGGCCAATTAATTTTATAGAATTCAAAAGAAAAGCGTGAAGCAAAAAATACAATTTGTTATATAAAAAAAAATACAGAGCAAAACGACACTGATACATTTTGATCAGTTAAATTATCAACAAGTCATATACAAATAAAGCTTAAACATTCCAAAAATCTCCTTTGCACCAGGTTTAACATTACACAAAATGTGATAAGTTCTTAATCTTAGGTTCAGTGTTTGCTATGTTTCTGGTCTTTTTCAGTGAAAAAATATTATTTTACATTTATGTGAAAACAGTAACGAGCCGATTGGAGATTTTGTTTGTTTGTTTTTTTCAAAAATAAGTGCCAGGCAATGCCTCGACAGATGGCTTAATCAACAACATGTGCATGCCAAACTAAAAGACCTGTACATTCAAGCATCATCATTTTAAGTACAAATATATTGCGGTTACCCCCCTTAGCACTGAGCCACACTGTTTACCAAAAACTGTAAACACTTTTTAACTATCCAGTAAATCAGAGGACTTTGTAAAAAGATTAATGTTCTGCAGAAATTCCTCTTGGGACCAAAGATTGGTCGATCTCCAAAAACAAAACAGAAAGTATTGAACTCAGACTCTGGATACACACATTGAATTGAGGAAGTTAAATTGTCAATTTGGCAGACATGCAATCATCCACAATGTAGGTAAATCAGAAATAAATACTTACTTGAACTTGCATTATGAGGTCAGTCTTTTGGTTTGCACATCACCATCAGCACCCCTGTACTACAAACGTGCATCATTTTTGGTGGCAGATATTGATTATTGAACCAAAAATATCAGACTAATAATCCGGACCTTTGTAAGAAGTAAATGGTAGATCCTAGGGCTGGGCAATAAATCAGTAAGAATATATATCGTAATAGGCAAGTGATCAATATCAATAGAAATTGCATCCAGTAGATTGCTCAATAATTTCACTGAGTATGATCCAGAACTGCACAGAATTTTCAGGGATACAAGCAGAGGAAAGGCTTTATTGCTGCTCAACTTTACTCAGCCAGTGAAGCAAAGTTGAAGACATCTGCATCTCCCTCATTGGTAAGGTGGCAACAACCTGTTGAGTATCATGCACAGCAGTTTCAGGTTTCGCCACTGTCCCTCATAACTGCTTAAAAAAAAAAAAACATTGTGGAGTGAAATCTGTACATAACGGAGGAAAGGTCACCCCACTAGTCTGGAAGCATTTCAGATGTTTAAAACAAAAAAAAAAACTAATCAATAATCATTGATAGCTACTGATGAAAAATGCTTTTGTCGAGATACATTTTTCAGTCATATCATCCAACTCTAGATTCTGATTTACATTGCGTTTTATTTATTTAAATTTATCCTGCAGTGTTACTATTCTCTGTAAACTTATTCTATGACTGAGTTGTGGAAATGCTCCTTCAGAGTTTTTTCATGTGCAGCTCTTTGACTCTTAAATCCAAAGTCCCTCCCAGAATGTTAGAAAGCATATGTCTTCCTAATATTATTTACAACTTTTCAGGTAATTAAACTTCAATTCAGTTTTAAAAATTCCAAAAACAATGACTTATGAAATTATTGACATTTTTTCCCCTCAAATCAAAATAAAAATGTAAATAATCTTACTCTAAATTAGCAATTTGAACATCCTCAAGTTACTAAATAAAACTAGAAAGGATAATTACAGAGTGTGCATCAGATCAAGGTGTATAAATACAATCTTTGATGGTTTAAAACGTCAGGAGTTAAAGCTCGAGTGTTATTCGCATTTAGATTCAAATCGATTTTAACAGGCTCCATTCTTGTGACTGTAACAGATTTTCTTTTTAAATCTTGTCAGCATTACGTATTATGACACCTAATCCTATCAAGCTTGCTGCAGTGTTGCTTATCCACTAATGCTGTCAAATAGAAATATTATCCAGAGTATAAATGAATGCACACATACTCAGATGGCTTGATGTGCAGACATACATAATGAACATGAGAATATCTTATTATCTACTGTCATTTCTGAGGCATGTAACACAGGTGTAATATCAAACTTCTAGACATGTTATAACTCCAAAGATTTATATATATATGTATATATATATATATATATATATATATATATATATATATATATATATATATATATATATATATATATGCACAGTTATAGCTCACAGATTATATCATACTTATGATAAATTCTTTGAGCTTTTCCATAGATCTAACCTCCACTCCAGTTATGATCTGCATTCATTTTCCTTCCAATAACTGTGTAACTTACTTACAGCTGAAATGGCCTACTCTAAATTCACACTGCAGGCCTTAATACTCAATTCAGATTTTTGGTCAAATCAGATTTCTTTTTTGCGTTGGCCATTCACATTTGCAAATTTATGCGACTTGCATGTGAGCTCTGTGGGAACTGCAAACAACCAAAGCATGTGCAGTAGACAGCCATGCAAGTTTGCACGCATTTGCAAAAGTAAATATGGATACTAATGTGGATACTTGTGTGGCATTTTGTTGTACCTTGTGTCTTTTCTTTATTTCCTCCAATGGGTATCTTACATCACTGACTTCACCCTTTTCCCCACACAATAGTGCTTTATCCTCATCTTTTTGTTTTGACCAATTTTTACTTTCAACTTCCTATCCACCCAAACCTTCTGAAAGTTACCCAACTCTTGAATTTGTCTTTGGTTAACTAGTCATAACCTCTATCACCTTTAATTTGTTCACAGGAATACAGATACGCAGACAGCCACACATCAGTCCCACAAATGGAACCAATACTAAAAATATCTCTGCTATTCTTTTTAATGAAGCCCAGTCTAAGAGGATCTGTCAAACACATACGCAAGCTCACACATTTGAATAATAATACCCATATGTACAAAAGACTAAAACTCCATATTAATCTAAATTTGTGTAAAAGCTGGCACTTCCAAGATGGAAACAAAAGAAAACATGCATTTTTACCCTGATTTGAGGCTGACAAGTGCGTCCACAACACCAGTTTGATGGTACTTCACCATGTACTGGTGCATGGCTGGGTAGTTCTTCCTGATGTTTCTTTCAGTGGATCCATTTGGGACTGTCCCAAAGCGGAACGGAGGAGAGTACGCATATGGATTCTGAAACTGCAGTGGGACAAACAAACAAGAGAGCGGGATGGAATAATGAAAACCTGCTAAGCTTACACTGTAAAACTGAGCAAAACCAGTTGGAAAAATTGTAACAGATCTTTTATAAAGAAGGTAAGTTTTTTTTCACATGCTGCCAATTTCCAAAAGTATCGCCTCAATGTATTTCAACAAAAAGGTAATAAAATCCAATCATACAGATGGATTCAGAGTCAATTACGTTTTTATTCTGATTTGTTCCTCATCATTTTACTTTATCTCAAGCTGCCATTTCCCACAAGGTTCAGAACATCATTGTCAATGTCAAGAAATTCTAGAAGCCAGCTTGCCACAACCTTCCCTTCATGTCAGAAAACTATGTGTATTTTTCCTTTCAGCTTTGTTAATTTGGGGTTTGGAAGTTTCCGGCTGATGTGTGTGTCTCTATTCAATTTGTAAAACGATGCTTTATGAATATAACAGATTTCAAATGGCAATTTATCAAAATATTTGTAGCTCTCCTGACTAAACTAAAAAGCAGCACATCACACATTTTATTTGTTCTAAGACAGAATCTATTACTTGCAGAGGCTACGACGTTTGATCAGAATCAGGAATGTAATTTAAAATGTGAATATTATGGATCTGCATTCGAAGGAAAAAAGTGCTTTTGCAGATCACAGGTCACTATGTAAATTCTATTCTGAATAAATGACTCCATGCCTACAAAATTGCAAAATATGTACTACGATGCATCTTTATTTTTACCTTTGTTTATTTTAGTTTAATAGTTAGGAATTTCCTTGTCTAGAAGCCTGTAGACTCCTTGTCATTTATTTTATGACATTAGACAGCAAAATACAATCACCTATTTACATTTTTATTGCATATAAAAATAATTACATAGGTTTTGATGTATCAAACAAATTATAAGATGTCCTGATGATATTTAAAGGGGAAAGCAAGTCACTGCTCCACTGATATATTTCTGTATCTAGTTTTGATAGAGAAATAGAGATTTCTGTTTTCCATTCATGCAAAATTTCTATCTGCAATTTCAGGGCTCAACCAAAGAAACAACAATCCAGACTCTGTCGTGTTTTGTTTTCATCCAGCCATGCACTGTTATTTTCATAACCTTAGAGGTTTAATGGAGCCCTTTTAATTGTAAGATCTGTTTGTTGAAATATGTTGCATAAACTTCAAAAACTGCCGACAGCAACTTTTAAAATCAAACTATCTTGTTCATTAGAAAAGTGTTTACTTTGCACTGTTCCTCTCTTACTTCTTTTATTGAATGTAGAGCATCTGTGGTGTTTTACAGAAAAGCCAACACTGTTCATGTTTATGCCAGAAGTGGTCAAATAGTCTCCAACTGTACAAGGGTTCTACATTACCAGTGGGTTTTGCTAAAGACAAAATGCAAATGAACTATTTTGAACTACTCATACCATTTTCCCTTGGACATCTATCTCCATGCTAAGCATTTGTTTGTTATGATGACCCTAATTTTTCTTTCTTTTCAAAGCATGTGACTCTTCTGAGGTTTAGCTGTGAGGTCGGAAGAGGGCAACTATTTCAAAAACGTTCAGTGCTTAGACATTTCTAGCCCACAAGGGAAATTCAGATTGGCAAAGCACTTTCTCTGAATAAATTATCAGTAGACAGTGGTCAGGACTGCATCTTGTATAAGAATCTTACTGCAATGACCATGACAACAAAGCAACAGAATAGCTATGATCCACATTTATGTTAGAGAACTTCCTAAGGGCATTGAGCTGATGAGGTTTGAAGACTCGCAGTTCCCAGTTCCATCAGGATTTTGCTAATTGTTGCTGCCACTAGTCTGGAGGAGCTGAGTGGGATGTGAGTTGTGGGGTGCTGTTATTCAGAAGCTGGTCTGGCGACTTCAGCTCTAAAGAGGACCTTTGTGGAAATATGTGGTGCATTGTATGAGCAAGCGTTTAGGCATCCCCAAAATATCTGCAAGAGCAGACACAAACATTTCTCAAAAACATGTGAAAGAATTAAACTAACTCTCCAAGAACATTTCTGATGAGGGAATAACATTATGACACTATATAATATCCAAAGAAGTCAATTTTACAGAAATCTCCCCTTTTGAAATTGTTTTTGTAGCTCAATGAATGTCAGTTACTTGAGTTTCTCTGATTTTCAGTTGTCTAAATGTAAGTACTAACTTTGTATAAAAGACAAACATGTTAAAATAAAATCAAGCGGAACTTTAAAATTACATTAATGGATCAATATTCAACCTCTTTCAGTGTGGCCAGTCATTCCTCATTTTAGTCTGGCCCATTCATTCCTCCCTCGTCTTTCTTGGTATGTTGCTTCCCACACAACCACATTATTCCTTTCTCTACCTAAACTGTCAGCCTGGCCCATATCTGTCCGCCTGTTTGTCATGTACCATCTTGTAAGTCTTGGCATTTCACTAGTCCTAAGTTGCCCCCTCACGTGCTCTCCCATGCCATTTGATGTACTCCTTATTCTCCAAGTCCCTCCTTCCTTCTCTCTCAGAGTCTGCTTGGTGTCGAAGCGCGTGACATCACACTTTCCCTTGTAGCACCAAGTCATACATCTGAAACTGTGTCCGTAGGAAGTCTCTGCCCTTTACACTTATTTTTTTATTTGTTTCGCTACATCTTCTTTGACCTTTGCCTCCTGCGTTTAAAATTTTCTTCCTCATAGCATGACCAACTTCCTCTCTCTTATTTTTAATCACAAAAAAAATAATATGCATATTTAGAAATAGATAGTAAACAAGTATCGTCATATAGGTTGTAAATTTGATTATTTAATTCAATCATTTTAATTCCCAAAAATGCCAATTAAAGATAAATTTTCATGATGCAAGTCTTTTAAACTAGTTTGTATTCAGCTTTTTCAGGCTGACCTATTGCTTAACAAACCTAAGCAACCGACAACTACTTAGCTGGCGTCAAATTGGTATCAGGTCGAGCGGGAAATTAGACAGCTTTACAGCTCTGTACATTTTTGAAAGTTGAGTACCCTTTAGGATTTCACCATATTGTCAGAATAATCTCTTGTCACCAGTCTTTCTTTCTCATTACTGAGATATATGACATGGGATATAATGGTTAGAGTAGGAATGCAAGAAATCGGATGGTGATCTGCAGCAAACAAAACATCCTTCGACTTGGAAGTCATCCCCACGTGGAGATGTCTACTTGCAGTATTTGTGAGATGTTTAAAAATAATGTAAATCTCATAGCAAATTCATTGCATTGAGTCAGTCAATGAGGAATGAACAGAGCAATGGCTTCTCAGTTAATTAATAATGGTAAACATGTGAAATGCTGATCTAAGACAATAATCTAAGTACATTTTTAGTAAATCAAATTCCTTTCCAGTCAAATATTACATTTAACACAGGTGTCATTCAGTTTTAAACAGTGATTAAGTAAGAAAAAAAAAAAAAGAAAGAAAAAAATAAAGGTTTGGGTATGTTTTTATCTGTTCTGTAGAGGCCTGAATGTCATACATATTTCCCCAATAAACTGAAGATTTCACCTAAGTTATAAATTCTTCATGAGAAATAGGCCAACCACTTTAAATCGGGGAGAGGGAACACGTTGTGTAAAATTAATTTTTTTGAGAGTGATCTCAATTTATAATGACATTCCCTCTTCAAAAATATACCTGTATTGCTTTGATTCTTTCATGCATGTTTGAGAAGTCCTTTATTCTCCCTATGCAAGCCATTCAGGGGTGCATAAATGCTTTCTCGTTCAATGCCTATTTACCCAAAGCTCCTCCTTGGAGCTGCAGGGTCAAGCTGAGCTTGTGCCTCAGAGAGCACTCCTCCCCTGCACCTTCCTCACTCAGCTCCCCAGACTAGCAGCAGCAACAATTGGCAAAAATCTAGTGGAACTGAAAGTCCGCTGAGCTTATTATGAACAACTTCTGAGTCCAGTGCTTCTAAAAATGGTAACAAACTGCAAAATGGCAGAGCTGCAACCTTGAAAACTTAAATTGTTATAGGACGTGTTTGATTTATTAACCAGGGTTGTGTAGATAATTAGGAAGAATAAATTCTGGTAAATATTCCAGTGTCCACTACTATTATCCTCCAAATATACAACTGATGTTAACCTGCTATGATTTAGTTTCATTTTGAATATAAAAGGATATACATATTTTTTAGTTGTTTTGAATTCATTTTCCAAATGATTCACAGTGATAATCCAAATTTTATCCAATGTGAGACTTTTATTTTTGTCATTAGAAATCTCAAATGAACTTGAAGTAAAAGACTTGAACCTTAACATGATTTTGGGAAAACCTCCATGTTTGAACAAGCTATTAGAAACAATAGCCAGAAGTAAAACAAAATTATAATGGTGAGAGCCATTGAAAGATATAATATGATGCACATTCATATTCATTATAATCATCAGATAAGAATCAGTGAAATTAAGGTTACTGGATTTAGAAAACAATTTTACCCTCTTCCTAACAAATTAAGATCCAAGGACCTAGTATAGGAAGCATATTTACAGTATGTTATATTCAACTATTCAGTCATTGGCCCTGCTTCTCACTGACGCTCTAAATTATTGCCAAGCAACATTTACAAAACCCTTTCTTATTTTGTTTGCCCTTACCTTGTTGTCTGACAGCCCAGTGACTTGGTCAACAAACTCCTCCTGAATCATGAAGGCAGCCAAGTTAGCAGTGTAGGAGGCCAGGAAGATGACAGCAAAGAAGGCCCAAACCGACACTATGAACTTGCTGGTGGTTCCTTTGGGGTTTTGCACTGGCACAGAGTTGTTAAAGACCAGACCCCACAGCAGCCAAACGGCCTTGCCCATGGTAAAAGAAGGACCGTGGGGATCTGAGAGAAACAGTAAGAGGAAGAGACAGATGTTAAAGTGAACGTAAGTTGCACTACTAGGGATTGTATGAAATGTCAGTTTTTCAATAATGATGGGGGCACAGAGGGTTCACTGCAAACACACTGTTCATCCTAGAGTTTTTGTACATATCTTAGTCAAAACTGGACACAGTTATGGAAGTAGTTGTCATTGCGCTACACCTAATCAGGGACTTGCATGGATTTCTTAGGAAAGCACAAGAGACATAAGAAGTGCTTCCCTTCTTCAAAATGTGGTTTGATCTCCTACATCTAAGACAAGACACTATTTTATCCATTTCCCTCAAACAGCAAAAACACTGCATTGTTTCATTATATATTTTAACATATCTGAAATAACAAGCATAATGTATCTCAATCACAGCAAAGGATGCGTGAAGATGTCAGTTTATGTTTCTTTCTAAGGTCTCCAAATATATAACCTTTTCTGGGTTTTACAATGAGCCTGGAGTGTAAAAAGGTTTCATAACCTGAGACATTGAATATTTAAAAGGCATTGTATTTCTCATAATTGTGATGTTTTATTTTTTGCATTCAGTAGAATGTAATTGATATCAATATGTTTATATATCTGCAATAAGTCTAAGCTAAGGAGATAACTTTAGGGTTGGTATAGTGTTTGTCTTGAAGTATGTCTTATTTTTACAAAACTAAGCGATTTAGTTGTTGCCCTGTGGTATTGACAGAGCTGGCTGACACAAGCACTGAATATGCTTACACCCAACTCACTTCAGCTATTTGTGGAGCATCATTTTTTGGTTCTCAGTAGAAAACTGAATGCAACATGATATGCAAACAATTACTCATGTCTTTGCATGTACTGTGGCTGTTGTTATTGCTGTTGTGTGACAAAAAAGCAAAAACAAGTTAGAATCTCTCACCTTGTAATTTGAAAACGATTTGACAAATTTAACAATTTAGCACTGTTTTGGCTCAAAGCTGAACTTTAAATTCCTACATTTATAAGACTATTTAAAAACAAAAGTTGTGATTTTCTTTAAATAAAATAAATAATATTGAGATTTTTTTTTCCTAAAAAGTGTACTGATATATATAAATAAGAAGTTTATGATGAGCTCACCTTTTCCTTGTGCCAGATTTCTGTTAAAGCCAAGCGGACTGATGTACTCAAACATGAAGACAGCCATTGCAGTCACCAGTAGGAGCATCACAAACATCATCACCCACACTGATGCACTGAATGGCTCTGTGAAAAGACAACATTTAAGGTACAGATATTAATATTACCAGTGTTTAAACCAAAATTTCTCACACATTTTCATTTAGTTTCTCCTCGGTCTGTTTTGCAGTGAACTGAAGGAATTAGATCAATTTTGTGCACATGTAGGAACCAAGAGAGTGGATTGCAAGCTGTTCCCTGTGCATTTAGAGTGCTTACAGAAAGCCTCATATACTTGCATTTGATTATGCGAGGCACAGAATAGTGTAGGAAGCCCTGGTGTCAGCACTCCTGTCCTCCCTCTGAGCTCACAACTCTGCAGCAGAGATTAAACTCTCCTTTTATGTATGGAAGGGTAGGGGGGACTGTTGGCATAGTGCAGAGCACTGAGTGAGGGTTGTGCAAGAAAAGTATGTGTCTACTGGCAAGCAGCCATTTAAGGGTTTTCCTGGTAAGCCCCCATAATAGCCACTTTCACAGCACTAACTGCGTGCAACATCCATGTCAGCGTGTGAACCTGGGTGTGAGTTTGTGTCCGTGTTCAGCATACTGCTATTGGCCTGTGTGTTTCAGCTTTCAGGAACTTTTGCTCAATTCCGTTTGCAAGTTGGTGGACTTTTGGAAATGTCTTGTGCGCAGGAACCTGCTGAGAAACTCTGCAGCAAACTGAACCGATACAGCAGGAGTTTTCATCGCCCTTTGGTTAACTTCTGAAGTGTTGTGAGAAAGGAATTGAGCTGATTCCTCCAGATCAAAGTATGCACACTCACACAAAAACAATTGATAAAACTGACAGCAGTTACCGAGAAAAGCTGATGGCGAGACAGTTCCATTACTACGTGAGACCATGACGCTGATCCCAGTTTCTACGAACGGGACGGAGAAATCGATGACCTCAGAACGCTCCTCATTGATCGTCAGAGATCCGACGGCCATGACGGCTTTCTTATAGACCACCTTTTTTGAGAAGTGGTGAAGAGGAAGGAGTGCGAGGATTGAATAGGAATGGGGTGATGTAATTAAAAAAAATATGGAAGAAAAATAGCAAGGAGCAGGGGATAAAGAACATTACAAAGACATTACTTATATTTGTTTACAATGAACTCAGTGGTTTCCACATTAAACATTTAGACGCTCAAACTGTAAAACATGCAGATTTTTCCTTACTTATCCAAGATATTATTATTGAATTTCTATCAGCAATTAGTTGAAAAAGTTAAACTCACAGGATTATTTTTTCAGTTTGTTAAAATTTTCTATGGCTCTGTAAGTGGAGGCCAAGCAATAAATACAAATAGGTTTTATTCAGAATTTGCTAAGATTTCTTTATTTTCTGGAGCATGTAAGACCAAATATTGTTTTCTTTTTCTGATAGCATATGAAATGAAATTCGGATAGACTTACCTCTCCCACCATCCCATTCCAGACATTGTTGATTTTCTTGCCATGCTTGCCATTGGTTACCAGGTACAAGTCATACGTAAATTTGACATACTTGGCAATCTTCTTCAGAATGTCAATGCAGAAACCTTTGCAGCACTTTTTGATATATGTTCCACCAGCCTCAGTTGTGTTGCTACAGAAACACAAAAATAAAGACCACCGTTATAACTCAATTAAGCAATGCTTTGCTTGGTAACAGATGTTAAAAAGAAGACATGATTAACGAGAATATTTAACTGAGAGAAAATGCTAATTGTCTTATTTTCATTTCCCTGGTTAATCACACACCGATGGCTCTATATCCTTTTCAAGTTATAAATTGCAATGATTCTGCCTTTGAATGAGAAAGAACTTTAAAGCCAAGTTCTTTCTCTCCTTCCTCCTCTGCGTCTCCAGTCAAGGAGGGCTTGATGGCGTTGCATCTGCAGCGTCTTGCCATCTGTGTGTGTGAATCTGAGAGCAGAAGAGTTCAGAAACTTCTGACTCACACACACATACACACGCACACACACGCACGCAAACACAAACCCACGCACAGAGTGCATTCACATTCAAGATCTCACTTTAACTTTCAGCCACCTGGGAGTCTCATTTAACTTTTAAATGTGTGCTAATTGGGGGACGCCAACATCGTCCTTTGATTTAACATCCAAATTTAACAAAGAGTGAGAGAGCAAAAAACAAAACAAACAAACAAAAAACTTGCTGACTGTGACTCTGCAGTTTTCATTCTGTTCTGGGAGTTCCTGGCCTCCAAAGTCTAAATACCAACAATCAGGGAAAACTGTATCAAAGTGGCTTTGCTTACTTTTCTGCTGCTTTGACTGAACAGTTGCCTCACTAAAACTGGACGTTTGGTTATGTTACCTGGAAGGGGGCAGCTCTGTGCAAAATAGTTGACATTGGCATTGAAAGTAAGGATAGATACTTCATCAGAAAAGAATCTATTGGGTACTCTCTTTCATATTTTCGTAGAAGCTGCCATGACTCAGTGCTTCAGTGTTTAGCTAATCCCCAAACAGAGAAACTGTCAAAGCTACTAATGTTGTAAGTTTGTATTGAGTAATTATGTTTTAATCCCTCTTTCCTTGAAAAAACTTCTGATTAATACTTTTTGCTGAGTTCAACCTTCACTCTTTGTTTTTCCTCATTCTCCTTTCTGTTCTGCCAGTCCTTAGACATCATGACGGTCCTGTTAAAATCAGTGATGCACTTCCTGCGTCACTACATCATTGATCTGGAAATTTGTTGCAAAGTAAGTGACTTGATGCAATGGGCTTCCTCAGACAGATTTTCTTTCAATTAGCATCAGAGGACCAATGAACATTGACTAGGACTTACACATTTGACTAAAATGTATGTACATAACTGGATCTAGAGCTGACCATGTAATAGGATTGTACTGAAATTATATAGATAAGTTATTCTGTATAAATTGTGTTTAATTAGACCTATTTGTCATGTAAAGTGCCCTGAAATAACATTTGTTTTAAATTGGTTATAAACAAATATAAACTGAGCAGATATGGAAATGCATGCAGGAATGAAATTCGGAATAACAAAGTGAAATCAAAGGTGATGTTAGATTATTTTATCCTTGGTTCTCCAGGCACAACCAAGAAGATAGAACAAAAAAGAAGAGCAACTTTTATCTGAGAGATTTTGGACACATTCACAGATTCTGTGGTTTAAGTAACTTCTGAATTACTAATAAGAAGAGCATTTTTATGCAGGGGAAGCACAAGACTAAGGGAATAAAATAAAACTACATTTGGTTGTGATTTGTTCAGAGTTTCATACAAGAGAATGAACTTTTAAAGCAGTCTTCATGAACTCCTTGTCGTTCAGGCAGTAAGAGCCTTTGATATAACAGAGGCTGTTTGTGAAGTTGTCAGGCCAACTTCACACAGTAACACTATTGGGCTTCGGGGGTCTCCAGAGAGGGCATTGAAGGCCTGCGTATGATTGTGTGTTTCAGTTAGTATGGCTTTTTCTCAGGGAAAGCCTGGATGAGTGAATTTACATTTTTGCATGCATGGATACCCTTCAAACCCCAATCCAACTCTTCTGCTGCCACTCCCCATTTACTGCTTCTTTCATCCCTGCCATCAAACCCTCTTTCTCCATCCAAATGGACACCACGGATGCTTGAGTGGGAATTGCTCTGTGGGAGGAAGGAACAGGGCTGAATGCACTGGTCTATGAGTGGACATGTGGCAACAGGGAGCGTTTATGAACTTGTGAATGTGTGTTTGTGTTTGTCCTTGGAGATGCTTTATCCTCTGCCCTACTTCACAGTGATTCTGGATGATAATCTCTTTCAGCCTCTTCCCTGAGACCCCCATTACTGTTTAATCATCTCTCTCGCTCCGTGTAGCTCTGTCTCTGTAGTCATGGCGGAAACCTGAGACACAAATGCAGTGTTTTGTGTTGATTTGTGGCCATTTTTCATGGGGTGCTAATGAGAAACAACAGAAACATTTCATGAGTTCTAAAGAAGTGTTTGCCGACTAGAATATTTACATTGTTGACCTTCCTTAATACTAAGTAGTGCAGTTCGTTTAACATTAATATCCAGGCCATATCCTTTGTGATCTGGACTTCATCAAAACTAAGTACTGCCTTTGTCTTGAAACTTTCTGCAATGCAAACAGGCCTTTCATGTCTCAGTTTTTCTAATCTGTCAAGCTGCTACATCAGATTTGAAGTTACTAACAACAACTTTCTGGAATGTGAGGTTGGATTTTGCATGTTTTCTTTGGAGGCAACAAAGATAATCGTTTCCAGCACATCTGCTTGGAAATTGTTTTTGAAATAAACGCTGACATGCTCAAAGCGTAATTCTAACTTTGTAAAATGGGGAATTTTAGACTTATTTTAAATCCACCAAAAACACATCTCTTGAGCCATCTGAGAGAGAGAGTTTGTGTCAAGTGGTTGAAACTGTTTATAGAAATTTGTGATCAGAACTGTATATGTAAGCAGAAAGTGAAAGACGTGCAGCAGCTACAGCTAAACGTCTGACAGTCTTGCTTCATGTCTAATTTTTCTCTGTGCAGAAAAGACATATTTGCAAATTATCCGATTGCAAGCGTTGGTCCAGCATCAGCCAAGTCGTTCAGTGACATGTTCTCACAATGCCTTTGCCTTGAAATCAACAAAAAGCAAGAGTTTGTTGGGAGAAAATTTGTTAGGAAAGGAAGTAAATTGCTTAGTTCAGCAGTCGCCTCCATTTTAGGTGGGAGGAAAGAAGCTGCTGCATAGGTCGATTACTGCAACTCTGTCACTTGCTCATGACAGAGGGAAGAGAGCAACAAACCTATAGTCATTAGAAAATTGATCAGGCACTTTCAACACCTTAAATTGTTTTGCCGTTTTATGACTAAAATCTCTTGCAAAAGTCTCCATACCCTTTGAACCACACAATTCATACATTACGTCGAGAAAGGATAGTGTTGTTATATTTTATCAGTACGTCACAACATTTCTGATCCATGTGAAAAAGTTTGACACAATTCTATGCCCAGGGTATTTACACCAAACCTAACCGAGTCGTAGAAAAGGCAGCATCAGACTTACTCTTTGATATGCTTCCTGCAGGGCACAGAGTTCCTCATACAGGTACCAGTGAGTCTTTCAACATCCTCCACAATAACAAAGGGTTTCTCCTCCAAGGTGACAATGGACAGGTGGTTGTCGTCAAGCTCGGCATCGCCAAAAGAGTTGAACCGTGGCCACACTGGGTATTTTAGTGTCAGGCTGCGGTTGTCAAGTTTTCCCATCTGTTGACAGGGGGAGGAAAATGTAGCATGAAAACAAACAGATTACATGCAAAACACCCTCATCAGCAAATGTGCATGAAAGAAATGACTGAATTCAGTGAATTTACAAATCTAAGTTAGGTATGCTTTTAAAGCAGCCTTCATGAACTAGTTGTTGGTGTGGATCTTTGAACCACTGGGCTCAACTGCAAGTGGCTATAGGCATGTGATTGCATAATAAAACCAGTTTGGATAAATAGTACTGTGTCTAAGACCAGATGTTTAAATTCTTATCATTTTACTTTTTTCAGATTATTCGGTGGCAATATATTACCCATACCCATATATTAATCATTAACATTTTCTAGGTAATAGAAAATGTGTGTAAGAAGAGGTTAAATTCAAAAAAACAACAAAGAGATACCAAAATGACTGATGCACAGAGAGTAGGCGGAAAAAATGACATATTAGGGTTTTGCTATAAATGCAAAGCTATACTTTTTGTCCAAAAATGTAACAGGGGGAAGTGCTCCTCTACAGAAGCTGTGAGGCTGGTTATATTTCAGAAAGTTTCCAGAGCTGTGATGTCACCGATTCCTCTATGGAAGTCCTCTACCCATTCCTTGTAAATATCTATGTGTGGGGGGCCTGTCAGTCTATGTCTTACTGTCAGATAGACAAGGCAAAGAGAAATAGAAAAGCAACAGATATAAGAATTTGCATGGTCTATTATATTAATAAGAGACACAAAATTCCCCTCTATTGTAGAAATCTTGCCTCTACCTCTTCTTCCTCACTGTCTCCTGGCTTCATATAAGCATGAATTGCAGAGTCATCTCATAGTGTTTCTAGGGTAGATTTATTTAATCTCATCATAGGGATTTGCAGAAAAACCACACACTTTTGGTTTGAATTACACACTTGTGGCATAATTCTTCAAATTAGTAAAGGTAGAACATTTTTTCAATGATCTGTTTGTTGGCGTAGATCCCACATTTAAGCATACTTTTCACAGTTCCAAAATAGTTTAGATGTCAGCAAATTTAGAAGCATAAGTCATTCCTTATTTATCCAATTTTAAATCTGTTCTGATGTCTGTCAGTGATCCCTATCCTATTAGAGACAAAACTATCAAGATGTTAATTTGAGAATAAGCTGAAGAATTTGAGAATAGTTTTTCATCTGAATTTTTTCCATTCAATGTTTTCAATTCATTAATTCCACTGGCAGTGAAACAGACCTACAACATGATGCTACAACCACCATATATTTGCTTAATACTCTTAAGTTTGAAAGCCTCACCTGGACTTCCAAACAAATGTTTTGTCATTGTAGCAAAGAAGTCAAACCTTTGCTTTATCTAATGATAAAACCTTTCCTCCAGAAGGCATTTTGTTTGTCTATGTGACAAACAAATTTTCATTCTTTCATGGATATGAGTGTAATACGTCTATATTCTCTGGGTGTTGAAAATTGCCTGATCATTTTACCACATACCGGAATGTTGGAGTTGTTTAGTTTGGATAGGTGCCCAATACGACAGTATTAGAGATGATTCACTTACATATTCAGGAACAGATACCTTTAAAGACAAAAATTAAAAAGCTCGGTCAACATTTCCTCAATGAAGTTAAATTGGGATTCATATTTTTTTGCAGGCCATTTGTCGAAAAAATTCTAGCCAACCTACCAGCTGTTGGCCGGCTATTGTATCTCAAATTAGTAGTTTTTTTCCTTTCTTTTTTTCAAAGCACCCACTTGGCACTTTTACACACATGATTCACGGATCAGTTTTAATCTGGCCTCCCCTTTGACCCTGCAGTCACAAAATGGTGCTTTTACCTACGAACACATAAACCCTTACACGCTGCCTGTTCTAAGCCCATATGCTTGGCTAAATTATTAACAGGCAAGAAGAGAGAAGGAAATGAAATTAGCATTTTAATTGTTTTGCTTTGAGTGGTTTTCTACCCTTTGACAGGGATTAGAGTCTCTTCTCCACTGTTAGCCTGCGAGACTGTCAACAGCTCACTCTGCTGTCAGCCGCAGCCCTAGAAGTGCGTGCCGGCGTGCCTGCGTGTCTGCGTGCATGCGTGTGTGTGTGTAGGAAATTGTGTCAAAGAGAGAGTGAAGCAGGACAGTATGTCGAGGTGCGGTTCTCTGGTGTGTCACCTTCAGTCTCTGGGGATTGTCCGCTTTTGGCTATCTGTCTTAGCCCAGCTGTTTTGCATTTCACATGTGAGTGACTGCGTCTACAGACACACATGCTTGTGTCAGTAGGAAAAGGGACTAGTGATGAAGGAAATAGTGAGGCTTAGGGTGAATAAGAAAGACAACAAACAGCACTGGCACACCACTGTGCGTCACAGCTACAATAATGATTATAAATGCTATTGTCATTTTTCACAACATTAAATTACATTATGCAGGTGCCTTACAAAAGTCTCAACTCACTATGATATATTTCCTGTTTGTTTATGTGTAACTTAATGCTTTTGGAAGTATGTAAATGACCTTAAAGAAACTTGCCAAAAAGGGTATATCAGCAAAACTGCAGAATAGAAAAAGAGGCCATCTAAATGTGACCCTGAACTAGACGCGCCGATTCCAAGTTGAAACACTCTTAAATGTAAGATGCATTAATCTGCGCCTCAAGAATGCCTCCAAAAAATGTATCTCAGACTTCGAAAATCCAAGAAGAGTAAACAAATAATTTTGCACCTATTTGTACAAACTAAATCACCGCTTGTGTTACCCAAGATCTTCCCCGTCACATTTGAGGATCTGGATACAAAGGTTGTTTTTTTATCAACAGAGCCCAAAAGCTGCTTGCCTCTTTATCAGTAATTGATAAATTAGTCAAACTCAATAGACTGATGCTTACTATAAACATGCCTTTTCACTTCTTGCGCTTCAGCTTATTTAATACTGTGGGAAAATATTATCTACTATTGCTCATTGCTTATATAACTGGCTCACTGTAATATGCACTCGTGCCAATCAGGATGCTAATATGTTGCACATTGTTCATTTTATGAGCTGACTACCAATCCAATGGATTAGTACACATTATAATGCTAAATGTTATTTTTCTCAAGGTGCAAGTTAAAACAGCACTCAACTTCATTTTGAACACAATTTAAAGGTGAACTCTGTGAAGAAGGTACAGATGAACAGATGAGGGTTGCATCTGGATTGGACCAAGCTGGACTATAATAGCAGTTCAGTTACACAAACAGCAAAAGAAATGAAGGAGACAGAAATTGCAATGACTGCTCAGACCACCTCTCTCTAATCTGTCGCTTCTTTTGACGCCTTTTCCACAGAATGTACATTATCAAGATTTCCATGAGTGAGTTCACCATTTTGTTCCAAAATTAACCCAGAACTGCCATCAAGTGGCCAGATTGCTTTACAATCACATCACTTTAATGAATGTACTCAAAGCATCAAGGCAGCGATGCATGACAGTGTTAGAAACAGCCAAACTCATTTTGTGAATAAATGGGTCTGAAGACTGAAATGATGGTGAGAAAATGGTTTTCACAAGATTGTGTGAATTCCAGGCTGTATCGTGCGCTATCAGATGTATTCATTTCACCTGTCAGTGGTCATAATATTGTGCCTGTTTGGCGCACTCATGCAGTGCTCTCATGCACATTTATAACAAACCTGACGAGCACAATTGAAAAATCTTTGATCAGTTCAGTCAATAGTGTAATCTAGTAACAAAGTGAGTCAAATATTCGTGGAAGACACTTTGCAAAATGAGAGGATGAGGAGGAGGAAGATAGAACAATGAAGCTGACTTCAGCAATCCCCTCTCTGTCCTACTGCTCTCATCATCCCTCCTTCCTTCCCCAGTGTCTTCTTCTCTCTAATTAAAGAAAGAAGGGTTATAAATTAATGCCCAGAAAGGAGGAGAGCTTGAGTTTATCGACCATCCGAGAGAGAGAAAAAAAGAGAGAGAAAGCTGAATCTGCTTGGACATAATACCAGATATTACATGCACACAATGCTAAGACTGTTGCACAAAATGTATGGATGTGATCTGACAGTTAGGCCAGTGGGAGGTTAAAATGATAGGGCCGGCGGGATTACTGCATTGCAGGAAGCAAAGAGGCTATCACATTATCACCGGTCAGAGATTAAGAGCCACGATAGGTCTTTCTGGGCAATTTTATTCTGATCTTCAGTGCACTGTATTTTGATTTCAAGTTATTTGTGACATTTGTATAAAAACAAAGAACAAATAGGAATAATGTATCAATTCTAATATATTTCTTTTCATCACTTGAGCTTTCTGCAGTGCTGTATTTGACTGTCAAATGCTGTAATTCACCAAAATCAGGCTAATCAAGTCAGAAAATGTTATAACAATCAATCAAAACATGAACGAAAACTATGTTCAAGGCTCCTTCTCTGAGCACCTTCTCTATGCCAGTCTCACGGGGAGAGTTATCACTGTGGCAAGATGCATTATGGGAGAATGAGTTCCTAATAGCGTGGAGAAACCCATTCAGTCATAAAACAGTATCTGTCACTCCTGTCAGACAAAATTACGTCGGTAAAATGGATTCTGCTTCTCTCCCTCCAGCCCTTGCTTTGAGTGTTCCTCTGTGAACGTGTGCGCGGGGACCTGCATGTGTGCTGCGTCCGCCGGCTTGCGTCACGGTGCGCGTGCGAGCCAGCGTCTGTGAGTGCAAAACGAGGGCACAGAGAAAGAGGAAGAGTGAGAGAAGACTCTAATCACTGATTTATTGTTTTTCCCTTTCAAGTGCAGTTCTTTTATTGAGATTCAAAGAACAGTGACGGCTGCATGTGAAAAAGCCTTCCTGTGATTATGTGTCGACCTGGAGGTGTGGGTGTGTGCACATGGGTTCCTTGTGTGTCTGTGCTCCATATTGTGATTCTTCAAGCACAAATCCCTTGTTGTCTGTAATAATTATTTTGTGAACTGGATGCAAACTCTGTGGCAGTTTCAGAAGCAATTTGCATTTGCATTCTCCATCCGCTGTGCTGGAACAAAAGTTGCTTTATAAGGTAAGTATAGTCTTCTCATTTAATTAGTCAAGTTGCATACAAAACACAAACTTTTTTTTTGAAGGTGTGGCTATTATTTAGAACTTTTTTAGGCATAATAAAGCAACGTAACAATATGTAAATTTCTACACTTATACTTTGTTTATGTATTGCATATAGACTGGTTAAAAAGGCAATTCCCAACAAACTCAAAAAGAAAAACAAAAAACAGGTCCCACACTCATTGGACCACCTTTAACTTTGACTGTTTGCTGTGGCATTGTTTTGATGAACTTCTGCAATGCCACAAGATTTATTCCCATCCAATGTTGCATTCACTTTCCACCAAGATCTTGTTTTAATGATGGAAAAGTGCAACCACTGTGCAAAGCCTTCTCCAGAACATCACAGATTCTCAGTGGCGTTAAGGTAAGAACTCTGTGAAGGCTGATCCACGTGGGAAACAGTGTCTCATGCTCCCTGTAACACTCTTTCACAATTTCAGCCTGATAAATCCTGGCATTGTCATCTTGAAATTTCCCTGTAAAAAAAAACAAAACAATGCATTGATGAAAAAGCTCTGTCATTCTCCATCTTCTGGTAGTCACCTTAACCTGGACTTAACCAGTCACAGTTACAGGCATTTATCTAACTTGGGTAGTTGGGTAGCTCTAACCCGATAGAATACAACAAGTGCAGCTCCTGTCAGCTAAGAACAGAAAAATTACACAGTTTCACCAAAATTAGACAATAAAATTCTGGGAAAGCAATGCATGGATCTGTCTGAGTTTATATTAACAAGGGTGGTAGTGTAAGTGCTATATGTTTTTGGGCAAACTTTAAGCATGGTTTCAAATCCACAACTGGCCATGACTTAAAGGACAAAGGCCCAACCCAAGTATATCCAAATCATCAGATTTCAAGCTAATTGGGTGCTGGTGAGATCGTGGAACAGGATAATTTACAAACTGTACCAATTGCATGCGGTTACTGAAATGGTCCAAAATTTCTCAGGAATGTTCCTGATACATTTTTGACTCTACTTCTTGAATAACTGTGCAGTATTAAAAGGAGTTCAACACAGTCCCAGCAAGGTATCCCCATTAAAGTGGCTTAAGAGGATCAAATACCTTTTCATTATTTTAATGTATGGGGATTATACTAGATGTCGCTGAACTTATTAAGTTCAAACCACAGCAGTAGTTTAACTGTTACAGGGGAAGCATATGTGGATCTTTCAAACATGTGAATGCTAAACACTTGTAGGTGTTGAAATAAACACAAAGCTTTCACATCCTTTTTATTAACGTGCCTCATGTTTCACTCTGTTTGATGCATTGCCTGTGCCATTCTCTCACTCATTTCCTCTCACTCCCTAAGCCAAACTCTTTGTCTCTGTTCCTTTCCTGATCATTTGGTATTGCACTCTTTTCCCTCCCCATCCATCTTGCACCCCTAGGGAACACATTCAATACTTTTAGTGCATATCTATATTTTAGTGCATGCACACAATTCACTTGTTTTGCCACTGATTTCTGGTGCATGGATTGAAAAGCTCCCAATTATGTTTCCACTTTGGGTGCCGGTGTCTCTCTTTGGGTTTCAGAGTAATTTTCTGCACCACAGAGAAGTGGCACGGATCAATTTCATAGACTCTCTGTTCACGACACACTTCTTGTCCTCGACACACTAACAAAGGTTTGTGTGTATGTCGGCGTGAAATATGACAAAGCCGCTCCAAAAATTGTCGAACACTGTGCAAGTTGCTCCACACAAAGGACACACAGGAAGATATAACCTAAGGTATATCAGACTGATTACAGCACAAGTTTCACCAATAGTGTTTCTGCTGATTACCAGTGCTAAGCGGCAAAAAGTGTGCCCATGCACACACAAGAGAGCTGTGACCCTTTGCCAACCTGATAACAGACATCTCAGGTTTTGATTAACTCTGCTCTGAGGTGCTATAAGAGAGCCCAGCATCAGAGTGTGCGGATTATTGGGTTTAGAGACGGATAGTGAAGGAGGACAGGAAGGAGGACGAGGGTGGAAAAATATGGAACTACAGAGTAAAATGTAAAGACTCAGAAAGGAAAGTGAGTGCAGCAGATTTTTAAAAAATGCCAAAAAGTTGGATAATCTGACAGAGGGGATGAAAACAAACCCAGGATAAAACTAATTTACAATCAATCTTTCCTTTCTTGCTATTAAGCTCTTCTCTGTATCTACAACTCTTCTACTTATACTATGAAACTTGCCTCTTCTCCCATTCCACAGCGTGAATGATCAGGGTATTAACTATAAGATATTTGAACAAGAGTGAGGAAGCCCAATGTAGGTATAAAGATGCATGGCTGCCATTTAAAGTCCATTACAACATCTAGAATAGCATTTCCAGTGGCCATTTATCAAACCGCCTTCCACACACTAGTCCTTTAAGAAAATCTATAGCCCTATTTTCAAATGAGGTCACTGATCAACAGCGTATTTTTTGATGAACAAAGTTTCAAATACAATGTTAAAGTTTTTTTTTTTCTTTTTTCTAAGATAACTTGCCTGTTTAAATTTGAGCTTGAGGTAAGCACAGATTTTATATGTTGGTTTTTGATTGTACTGAAACAAAGTGAAAATGATATACTATTATAGAAATTCCATCCAGTTAATAAAAGCATTAGACACAGGGTCGGAGACATGAAGCCCATAATTTAGCACACTAAAGTCCTCCCCGCAGAGGACGTTAGACACACTGAACAAAAACTAACCAAAAATATCCATTTTATATTATTTAAGTTTGATTAACCAAATATATTCTTCACACAGTTGGTTAATGGCAACTTGCAATACCTTCTGTGTTCTTAAAAAAAGAATTAAGGCCCTTCATGGGTCTATCTCTTTTATCTAATTTTTTTATTAACTGCAACAATTTCAAATTCAAGGCATGACAAAAATATGCTACTTTCACACTCCTGCAATGCATGTTGACATATTTAGAATTTACAAATATTTACATATTTACAAATTTTTTTTTTGTTTTTTTTCCAAAGATGAAAATTGTTTTACACATTTTGAGAAACACTAAGTTTCTGTCACATGTATTAGGTAAGTGTACCATTGATATGCCTGGTGCGGATATTGCATGTCCACATCCAGTCATTCGGCAAGATGAGATTAATAATTCTTCATCTGCACAGGCAGGACTTCTGCATAATAAAAGTATGAATCTGAATTACATCCATTTAGAGTCAAGCCTATACATTTGTGAAATACTTGCATAAATTATCAATGTGCCACATGTTGTCTGTGATGTATTGAAAATCCCCCATTTCATTTAAATTTTTGATAAGAAAACAATCCGTAGCAGCATGGCTTATCTGGAAAACAATTAAACACACTATAGCATAAGATGCTTCAAATGCAACGCTGTATTTTGGATATTTATGGAAATTAGCATCTTGTACTAAATGTAGTCTGTTGGCTTGTAGCACTTTAATGTTAGTTTTTTGGTGGAAATAAAAATAATACTTATATGTACACTAGATTTATATAAAACAGGTTTATATCATATAAATGACATTTTAGCTTCAATAGCACTAATTCAGTGGACTTGGAAGTTGAGATTGCTTGATGAAGGTTTATGACATGCAACAGGGAATCTTCAAGGCACGGGCACAATACCCTATTATACAAACGTTCAAACTAAACTCCAGCAATGTGCATGTGCATGAAAAATGGCACAGAGATTCTATAATGACGTTTTGCATAACATTAGGTGAGAACTGCAGTCTGCAAGCAATACAAAGCCGAGCTAAGATACATGCGGGTCTTACCTTTTCCCACTCTCTCTCTTTATTGAGAACAATGACAACAAGCTTTGGGTATTCTTGGTAGCCATCCTCTGTGAATGACAAGTCCTTGCCATCCCATGTCACGTTCATCATGTACCTGAGAGCAAAAGGCGCAGATAATTAAGAGGAGTAAGGGGAGAGGATGAGAAGGGCAAGAGAGGAGGAGGAAATAAAATAAGCACAAATCATAATCTGAAACATAAATTTACCATCTACAAGTTGTTCATTTTGCTTGGACTGATGTCACTATCTTTCAAAATTAAAGGAATTAAACAGTTCCAAAAATATGGAAACAATAAAAAGAAATATTTCAATAAATATTTAATAAAATAAATTTTATTAGAAAAAAACAAAACAATCCAAATTATTATGGTCATGTGTAAAACATATCTAAATGTCCCCGTTAAATTATAAATTAAGTGAGACTTTTCTTCATTTTTTTTTTTTTTTAGTTTAACTTCATTAGACAAATCCAGGCCTCATTGCAGTCTGGTCTATATAATCAGGACAACACTTTGACAGAACCTCTCTGACTGCATGAAGATCACAAAAAGAAACAAACTTAAATCTAACAAAATTCAGAAACAAATTACAAGCGAACTTATTGACATCTAAAAATCTGGAAAGTGGTATGAACACTTTTCAGAAGGGTCCAACCAACAAAAATTGCTCCAAGAACATAAAAGACTTTGTGATTTCAAAATGCACAAATATGATCTAAACCACTGTAGGCCACATAAACCTGGGTTGAGATCAGGGCTCACAATTCATCAATCAAAAAAGAGACTGAGCCAAAAGATAGTCTTTGGGAAGATCTAAAGCTAAACTCACTGCTGACCAAAAACTCACTATAATCAGTCAAAAACATTTTCATGATCCCTCACAAAATATGATTTTCTGGACCTGAATGACTTAAAGTGATTATTGGAACCATGAATTTTGGTCTTAATCAGAAAATACTGACGCACAGTCTCATGTGTTATACCTTAAAATGTAATAGTATTAGAATTATGCAGAAGGAAAATGATCTGAATAATACATAAATACAAACAATAAAACATGAAAAACAAAACGTTTCTGGTTCTGGAGGGGCCTAATCAAAGTCTAAGCTTAAATCAATTTGGGATGCTAAGAAATGACCTTACACAGATGTTTCTTGATTTAAAAATGCAAACGGTCTAAATTAAAACAAGGAGAGTGGGCCAAAACTCATTGCCAGTCATCACAAACATTTAATTTGCAAATGTCGCTGCCAAGGGTAACACAGCCAGCCAGTCAGGCTTAGGGGGCAATTACTTTTTCACATAGAGCCAAGTTGGTTTGGATAGCAATTTTGTATCTTAAATTTAAGTTTAATCAAAACTTGAAATTGCTTTTTGTATTCACTCAGGTTATCTTTGACAGTTATTACAATTTTATTTTGTGATGTGAACAAAATTCAATAAGTGTGTTTTTGGGGAAATCATTTTTCATCTTCTGTTTTATGAAAGATGATTTTTCCTTTTTTTGGCCTTTTGATGCAAAGCAATAAAAAACATGGATGTCTTCATCTGAATGAGAGTGAGGACTCCCTGAGACTGATGTATTCCTAATCTGACAGCATGTACTTGAGAATGACATCTGCACTATGGCAGCTTACAGACAGGAAGATTATTATCTAACTCAAGAAATATGATTTTTTTTTTGCTTTATTTTTTTATTTTTATTTTTTAAGTGTAAAGCACAATTTATGTTTTATCCATGGTGATGAAGGTGGATCTGTTAATTAAATCATTTTATTATCTTATTTCTATGAGTGTAGATTGTCTAACATGTAGTTTTTCTTGTTAATTTGCCCAACAAAGTTTTCCTTTTTTATCTGTTTTTCCTTTGGTTAAATCTCCAGAAGTCTGTTTGCAAATTTGGAAAAATAATCAACTGGTCATCTTATTTCCCAGAATCACTTGCCATTGATTCACATATTATTAGGCATAAGACACAAAACACACAACCACGTACACAGACTGTAATGGTTGACCCATATGGCAGGTCACATTAGCTAAGATGGAGGGCAGTAGGGAGATATTCTTGGGTCCACACAGGCTCCACATTAATCATGACTGTCCTTCGCTACTCCTTCTCCTTTACTCCCTCTGTCAGCGCTCCTGTACGACACAGAGGAGTTTGCTCCGATTTTCCTTCCTACTCTGATATGTCTTGAGAGCAGGCGACAGGGTGGACTTCTAAATGGAGCATGTGGCCCAGTGTGCAAAGCCACAGTTTAATGCAGCAGGTGAGGTGTTTCATGTAGGACATTGTGCAAAAGACTTTGGTGCAGTGAAAAGCTGGCAAGTCACAAAAAATGTTTTTTAAGTTGAATGGAGAAAAAAAAAGTAGAAATCTATCAGAAAATGCTTGCTCGTCAGCTTTAAGTGTCTTTGCCCAGTGTGTTGACGCGCTTACAGCATTAGATTCATAATCTTCAGTTTTTGAGTGAGCAGTTAAGAAATATTTTGATATGAATTGTCCCAAAATGACTGTGGCGTACAATACATTCTCATTTAAATTCTAATTTAATTATATTCTGCTTAGTTCATCAAGGAGCTGTTTTAGACATACTACCTCTGGCACAATGGCTCATGAAAAAATAAATAAATACAAATATTATATTGATAGTGCATGGGGTGCAGACTATTGACAGATAGTGTTTGGTGCTAAATGGTGCCCACATGAGCATTCAAGTTGTTGCTGGTGAGAATGAACTCATTAATTAAGTACAATTATTTGGTTTGTAAGGAAGCAAAAGTATTTGATTCTAAGGTGCGTGTTTTGTCAGTTTAGAAATAACCTAGAAACATAGCATGCTGTGAGTGCAAAGGTTATTGATTGAGCAACTTACTCAATCATGGAAAAATTTCCCTGTTAAAAAATGGTAAAAGAAAAAAAAAATCAAACCATGAAATTAATAAAATATATGTCATTAAAATACATCAAGCTTTAAATTTCTAGAAATTGATATTTTTTTATTATTAATTAATCAATTAACACCGCACATCCTTTGAATTGAAGCTAATGTAACACTATTGTTGCATGCTTTCATTAAATATTTAACAGATTGGTTATATGTTGGACTCCTTTTCTGGCAAAAACCCACAGAACAGGTGGACCCACCGGGTGTTGCTAGGATATGGACATAGACTTAAACGTGTTTGTTTCAAAATGACCCCCATCCAACCTGGATGAACATTTCTGCTCACACCTAAACATAGACAACCATGTTCCACACCTCAACAGCACTCCATGTCGCCCCATTAGTTCTGCCACCTACGCTGAAGTAATTGTTTGGTGTTTTTTTTGTCTTGTGTTTTTTTTTTCATTGTCCAATCATCTTCGTATCTGTAACCTCCTTATTCTTCAGGGGGAAAGAAGAGGATGCAGGCGTGGGGAGACAGCAAAGATGGAGCACCCACAGGAATGAGGATGGGTTGGAAGATGAATGAGGCCAAGTGAAAGAGATGGAAAGAATGCATGGCAGGAGAGGAAGAGGACTATCCTTCAACAAGGTTGGGGTAAAAATATCCGCAGAGTTATTTCTTGCTCCTTTCTTCCTATTTTGGCGTATAAGTGATTGTAAAAGTGAAGTGGAAGATGAGCGGGTGGGGGTAATAGTAGCAAAGTAAGCTTAGCATGAGACAGTAGACAGAAAAAGGGCAAAAGAAATTCTGAATTTATGCTTTTTTTCCCCAACAGCGATAAATTCTGCACATTTTCTCTTCTTGTAAAAACACTGCATGTGGCAGACAATAATAACTTTATTAGGGGGACATGTTTTTTATATTTAAATATTTAATTTAAAAGCAACACTTTTTTTTTTTTACATTTTATTTAATTTCATTTCAGCACTTTATTGCTGAAGTAGAATCAGTTTGAACTGATTTCAAATGAGTTCAAACTAAACTGACTTCCTTTGGACCGTACATATTTAAATTCATGGTTACATTGAGTTGTATCCTGTAAAGTGCCTTGATATTATTTTCCTGATGTCAGTTTATGAATTGAACTGACAATAAAAAACCCATTTCAAGTTGTGGTTTACATTATGATAAGAGCTTTGCATTTCATTTGAGGCCGCGCTCCTGAAGCGGGGGTTCTCCCTGCAAGCATGATAAGATGATCTGCGCAAGGCAGCGTGCGTCAGAGATGGAGACATTTATCCTTGTTAAGACAAGGAGTAGTCAGAGCAATGATGTATACTGTCAGAGCACTTGAGATATGTGAAGACCACGAATGCACATGCTATGCTTGTGTGAGAGAAATAAAGGAGAAGCTATTTAAACATGACAAAATCCAGAAGCTTTTCTCCATGTTTACAACGCCAGTCGGCTGTGCAATCACACTATTCAAAAATGTATTAAAAGCATGTTTTTAGGAGGAGTTTAATGACATATCGAGCTCACAAGATAAACAAAAAATACGCAACATTGGTTCAGCTAAAGTGCTTTTGAGAAACCTTATGTTTTCATTTGCAAAATCACAGAGATTTCACAAAACTGTGTTCGAGGTTACAATTTTCATGCTGTTCTTTACAAATTCTACTGATTTCCCAAAGAGCAAAGCAGAGATTCTAAAGTTTTTTTGGGGGCTTTTCTGGCTTTTTCTAGTCAGAGCAATACATAATTGTGTCTTTGCCATATCTGGTTCTGTGCAGTGCTGACCAGATGGCTAGAAGAAGGTTATCACACTCAACCATTCCTTAACAAGAAAGACAAACTTGTCTGGAAAAATTCTGGATGCCAAAAAATCTTCAGTTATGACGTGGAAACTAAAGGAGTCCCATACATCACTCCTATTATTGAAAACCGACGCTGTCTTAAACATTAGCTTTCGAGCCGTGTACCTCTCCCTGATGAAGTATCAAGCTAATTGCAGCCGTTTACAAATCTACTGTTTCTCCATGAACAGCAGAAAGGCAAGCATGTACGATATTGCACGCAATTTATAAAAGTACTATGAAAAGCAGCATGTAATATGCTTTATTTGTTAATTATTTGAACTAAATTTATTCTATTTTATTGTGGTGGTGAAAATGGCAGTAGATCAGTTCATTTGCTTTCCTTAAAAGCAATCACATCATGTTTTTTTTTTTTTTTTACTCTTACTTTCTCCTGCCAGTTGCAACGTTTCACAAGGGACTGCTGAGAGACAACAACCCCAAGGTGAGAAAGTGCAGAAAAGAAACAGCAGTGTCAGAGCAGAGAGATATTCTCATACTTCTGACAAAGGTTAGTAGAGTCACCACCATGGAGGTTTCTGTACCTGCTATGTGTGTTATAAGAATTCAACAGAGGCCCCTTTATTACAATGAATAAAATCAGCAGGTGTTGTTCTGTATTTCCACTGTGAGCCTGCTCAGCAGAAAATTTGGCATAAAAAGTAAACAAGTGCACTTTGCCCCATCTTTTGTACTGCTGGGTTTTTTTTTTCAGATGAAACATACAGTTACATTTATTATTCTCGATCACATTTACAGATGAAAAGGTAGATGTTGACAATGTGACAATATAAAACCACATCTGTCTCAAGGTAGCTGCTGTTTTCATTTGATAAAAGTATCACAATAAATTGTGATACATTGTGATGACTGCAAATAGATTCTGTTCACAAAAACTGATTGTTTCATTTCTTGTTTTTAAGTTTAGGTCCATCTCAAGTGACAGCAACAGGTTTTTGCATGAGTGTGTGCATGTGGGTGTTTGTGCTCACTGAGTTCTAACCATCATACATCACAGCGAGACACTGAAATTACCTGTCAGAACAAAGTACTACCACCTCACCTCTTCCACGCACACACTCACACACTGGTAAATAAGTGCTAAAGCCTTTTAAGGCACACTGTTCAAAATGGCAAGGTGAACAGAACACTGTAAATCTGCCTCGAACGAACACTCTCTTAACAGGGGATATTTCTCTTGTTTCAAAAAATGCACACGCACGCACCCACACACACCTAGAGAGACTCACATACACATTTTATCTAGAGCACAAGCTGTCACTTGTTGTGATTAGGTCACTGGCTGGCTCTCTTAGTTGGTCATTTGTCATTTGTCTCATTTTTTTTGTTTTTGTTAATTTTATTTTTTTATTACTCTGTAAAAAAGATTCATCTTAGCTGTGTCACTGTGGATTTATCATCTCAGCTGTCAGTGAAAAGAGAGTGAAGTATAACTCGATTAAAAGCACAGGATGCTGAGGGCTTAACAAGTCAATGAGACAACTAATTTCTCTGTCATTTCAAATCCATATTCCCAATCAAAATGAGTTAAAAACAGTTAAGGTTAATGTCATTGTTAAACTTTTCTTTGAAACACATGGGACATTAATATCCAAAATATTATGCAGATTTAGAGATACAGGCCATCTGCGTACCTTTTTTGTGTGTAAGAGCAAGAGCGTGTGTCTCCCCAATTCCCCTGACAGAAACTGACAGGTCTAACAACCCACACTGGCCCGTTGCCTCGACCTAGCATTGACCAATCATGTTTCTCATGTCCTGCCCCTAAAGCCCTATTGGCTGAACCCTCTCACCCACAACATAACCATCTGTAGGCACTCATCACCTGGCTAACAACCTAAGGCAGCAGAGAACGTGGAACCCAGAATCAGCTGACTCTGAATATTTCCCATCAGTGTATGAGGGTTTCCTGAGAAAACCACATACACATGATCTGTTAGCTTAGGACTGATGATTATGGACCTACTGGAGTATAAATCATTAAACATATTCTATGAAAAAAACAGTTACTGCAAGTTCCCGACAGAAATTATTCGGTTTGGGAGACAAGTACTTTTTGATATTATTTGTTTCTTTGATTGATTTATTGGTCATTAAAGATAATTTGAACACTTCTTTTGCATTAAATGGAATAGTTGATGTCTGTAATCACATTTTTTTTTGTAACCTGTAATATTTAAGCATGAAAAATAAATAAATAAATGTGTGAATAGATTAATAATTTTTGCATATGTGCAACAGAAACGTAATGGAAAAGCATTTTTCACTGATGTAAAACAGATGCTAGAAAAACTTTCACTTTAACAGGATTGGAAACACACATAACTGGCCCTTCTTGGTAAAAGGATTAATTGTCTTTATGTGCAACTTTGACTTCTCAGCATAATTTCCTCTGGTTTCAAATATAAGATCCATTCTAGTGTACAAAGAGAACCCTTCTGGTTTTGTTTTAGTTAAAAAACACTCAAGCTTGCTTATTTATGTGCATTAATATTCATTTTTTACACATGACTGGGATGTAAACACAGGTTGTGTCTCTTCCCCCGCTGCCAGATGGAAAACCAGACAGAGCTGGCAAAACCTGCAACATCTCCCACTGGCTGTTGGGGGTTGAGCACAAGGAGAGGGAAGCACAGACGAGGAAATGAGATATGCAAGAATTAATGAGAAGAAGAGCAGAAGGACTCATCAAGGAGCTCTTCAGATTGAGAGCATACTCATTTGTAGTGGCTTCCCACTGTTATCCCATCTCAGTTGCTCCTCTGCCTCACTCTTCACTAGCTAAATCACAAACTACCCCTTCAAACTCCATTCACGTCTTTTATTATTATTCTCTCCTGAATTTAGATCTATTGGTCATATGCCCAACAGTGATTGCATATTTTCAGAAATGGCTCATTTATGTAAGATTGACAAACGGACACACTTTAAAAACAGACAATAGGGCACATCAAACATTAAGGCTATATTCACTGTGATTTCTCTTATATTAACTTAACCAGCAATTTTTCACTGAAGCATTTTGCATTAAGTAGCTCGGTTTGTTTTCTTCTAACAGGGAAATCATTGGCATTTTATTGGTAGCAGCTCTGGCAGAATTTGCCATTTTCAGTTCTCATCTCTCCAAATCCTACTTCCATTGTGTATTCATCAACACATATATATATATATATATGTGTGTGTGTGTGTGTGTGGTTATGCATATATGCATAACTACTGCACATAGTGTAATATTGCTTGTAGTTAACTATTTTACTGAAAGTTGTACATAAATAAACCTGAAATGCTCACATCTCATGCATTGCGCCTTCATTGTTTTCTACATCAGTTACATTAATTGGAGTTGTGATAATGTGTGTAGTTTTTATTTGTATTATTTACTTAAGATAACTGCACAGATTTCCAACAATTTTATACCTGAGAATAAATAATTAAAGTGAATGAATTTATAAAGGAAAAGTAATACACATTAATATGAGAATGCAAAATTCTCTTCATATACAAATTCAGAATTTATAGTAAACCAAAAATCTGCTTTCTTGAGACAAACCTTGTGAATTCTACAATATTTTGCATTGTGTAACACATTTGATCAGGATTGTCTAATTCAGTGATTCCCAACTGTGTTTTTCCAGACATAGTTGGAAAAAAATAGAACTTATGGGTTTTTCAGTACAATTTAATAAAGACTAGCATCTGTGGCCACAATGCAGCTTACTACCATCAGTGTGTGAATGTGTCAATAAATGGGTGAATGACTGAAGGAGTGCAAAGCGCTGTGGAGTTCTCAGACTTTACAAAGCATGTAAGTGAAGGCTATTTACCATTTACCAATGTCACGTTTGAAGAGACTAAAATAGCAAAAGAAGGAAACTGAACTGCCAAGATATTCTATGATCAATCCACAGTCCCATGTTTCAGATATCTTATGTTGGAACTTGTTGCTGCACATAAACTAAATTAAATTGAGTCTACGAAATATTTATTTACATTGTGAATGCCAAGAAAGATCCATTAAAAAAACTTACTTGTGTAGTGCGCTCGGCGGGAGCTTCGATGTCTTTTCCATTGGGCCATAACAGGATGTCCTGGCTTCTGGGATGTCACCGTACTCCACCAACATGGCTGCTGCGGCAGACGTTATGATCCCCAGTCCGTCACGAACGCGCGCCTCCAACGGGTAGTCCCAGTCGTCGTACGACACTGAAATCATCCCCGATGGAAACGTTTCTGGTGTTATCTCGGGGTTCCCCGTCGTGAGCGACGGCACAATCCAGATGTAACCGAATCCAGTGAGACCCAGAGAGCGAGCCTCCTCCAAAATGTACACCGCTTCATCTTTAGAGCAGTAAAGCAGGACCACTGGAGACTGGACCTTCTTGAGCATGATCTGAGACCGACTGTCTTCCTCCACGGCATCCAGAGTGATGATATTCTGCAGGTCCCAGCCCACAAAACTAAGGCAATAGAGGGGACAAGAGAAAAATGTTAATATTTAACAAATAGATGATTAACTTTGCTCAAGTGTTGGCTGGGGCAGCCATAATTACCCATTATAGTTGATATCACTGGTCATTGTGGCAAGACTCTTAAGAGGTGCAAGGTGCTGATTGTCAGGGGAAATATATTAAGGCTAAATGGAATGTCAATATTAAAGTCTCTCCTTTAAAATGATTCTGAGGACGTTTTAGCCCATAGAGTAAAAGCAGGAGCTGAACAAACTCGTTATGCAACTCTGAAAGGTTTGAAATAGTTATCGCTGTGTCAATTACAGACCAGAAGCCTGCTGATTAAACCCAACATTAAAAACTAATTATTGGCAACAACTTAGACATCATTTCTCTCAGCTGTTTAAAAAAAGGAGGAGTCACCAATAGACGTACTATTAAAAAAAGAACATCACAGCATAAAAAAAACTATTTAACATGTTATAAATGTTTTTATTTAAATGAGACAATGAATAATTGTTCCAATTGCTAAAAATGTGATAGATGTATTTATAATGACGTCACCTTTAGCATATTTTATTGTAATTTGGATGTTTATACATAGAAATAGATAGACGGTTAACAGTTTGCTGTTCTACTCTGTACAATAACTAATTCTTATTCACTTATTAGAGAGTGTAAGACCTGTGATTTATGCAAAAGGTTTCTAAACAGCCCAGTTTGTTTTTGCTCTTTTCTTTGTTCCTCTGGATTGGACTGGTGGTTCTCTTTCAGCCAGCTAATGGGTAGTGTGCAGAAACAGATGGGAAAAGGGAATAGCTCTAAACTGTGGACATTTAGAGAAAGAACTTCAAGCTGAAGAAAAAATCCAACTAATTATTTCACTGGGCTTGCAAACATAGCTTCTGGAAACTCTGGTCAGTACATTTGACAAGATTATAGCCAATCCACTTAATTCTGTCACTCAAATTTTCACAAAATATATTCCCATTTTATGATTGTATAATATCAAATGACCAGAAACAGTTAAAGTCCCCCAAAATATTATGTTTAATATTATTTGATTCCAATACAAATATATATATATTTTAAAGATGAAGCACCAAACAGTTGCATTTGCTGCCAGATTGTAAAATTATGACATCAAGTATTCCAGCACTCAACTATTCCCAAAATGTTGCACATAATGATCATGTTGGAATGGTTTAGATATGTTCAAAAAAAAGTTTAGCATTTTGGTGAAGAAGCAAATATAAAGTTAATGAGCTTACCTGTTGTCCACTGTAGTTTTTAGGATGTTGATGAACTCCTGGTATCCAGGAAACTTGGACGTGACAATTGAGAACACATGCCAGTCATACTCTTCCATGATGTTCAGCATCAACAGAGCCTCCTGCTGGATGGAAGCACCAAACTGGAAAAATGTCGACTTCACATCCTGTCAGTGTGAGGAATGTTGAGGAAGAGAAAGGTGGGACAAAGAAGAGGGGGGTGGTTGATTAGTTTGAGTAATCAGTTGCATTTTGGTTTCATCTCCCAGATTAATCCACTAGGTTCATACTGCATCACAGAAACATCAATCAAATACAGAGCATTTAAAAGTTGGCAAGAAATGGGTACACACACTCTCCAGCTCCCTCAGCCATACACATAAAAACACAAGCAGAGATTGAAAGTAATAAGCTTCCTGTGAAGGAAATATATGGACGAGGGGCTCCGAACAATTCAATTAAGACAAAATTGGATTGGTGCGGTACAGACGGGCTGCAGAACTCCAGGCCTTGTTCTGGGGAATGAGAGTTGTACTCACTAATATCCACTCCATTAAATCTGACTGAGAATCATTTGCCACTTAATTCAGCCAAACTCAGACATGGACTTGGACAGTGTAGGGAAGCACTATTACATGTGGGCAAATTGTTTCTGTTCATTTATGTAGCATTTAAAATTATGTCATTATAATGTAAAAGTAATTCAATTGAGTGGAATTAAGTAAAACATGTTGAGGAAAGAAGGACTGACACCAGGACAAATACAGGCGTCAGTTTAATGAACGTTTTCCATTTTGATACATATACCACAACTAAGGCCATATGTGCAACTATAGCAAAGCTCACAACATGGTTTTACACTAATTCTTATATATTGCTGTTCAAACTGTAACGAAGTTGAATTGTGTGTTGAAATGCAAAGTCCTTAATGGTGCAAAAGTCAAGTCTGAACAGTCATGAGATGTCCTTTGAGCAAACGCAACACAAACTATTCTCTGAACAAGTAAAATGCTGCTGTTTGTGAAGTATGTCTTGTAATTATACGCTTTTATTAGCTTGATGTTTGTGAGTTATGGCTATATACATATTTAAAATTACAGTGAACTCAAATATCCCACAAAAAAAGCCCCAAAAAACATACTCCACAGTTCATGTTTGAAACATGTTCACAATTCTTTCTGACTTTTTTTTGTCTGTATTTTGACACAATATGTAAACATGCTTCACAAAACTTCTGCTAGTGATTTTTTAAAATCATTTAATCATTTTTAAATATAAACATGCAATATACTGTGGAGACATTTATGTATTTGCCTTGCACGTAAACTCTCCAGTGTGTTTATGGGAATATTTCTCCATCCTTCCAGATCAGGCACTGCTTTCAGATGGAATGCCCTTTCTCACAAACACACTGTATTTTATTGCAAATGTAATGAGTTAAGTGTGCGTCTGGGCTCTGAAGAAGCGTCTGCATACAAAGATTCTTCAACCTTCCTGACTTTGCTTTGCGTGAAGGTGTGGAGTCCGGCTGGAACTGGTAGGGGTCATCTCCAACGTTCCCATATGCTCGATATTGTCTGTAGTTTGAAATGTTGAAAATCTGTTTGTATGATTCAGTTTTAAAAGTTCATTTTCCTGGGTTCTAAGAGGCCTAGTCGAAGCGTTCAAAAACAACATAATTCTACACATGGCTCAATTACACTTGACTCAACACAGTTGGAAAAGTGCTGTTCTGTTGGGAACCAAAACTAGTCCACCATTTTGACAGACGTCCAAGCTGTTTTTAAGCTCTAAATTCCAGTAGCATCATACATTACTGCATTAGATGATGCAAGATGTACTGTAGGGTTTGGATGCTGCTGCTACGCCATGGAAGCCCATTGGAAGAAGCAGTGTATGTATTGATCTTGAGGTAATCTGAAGACCACACAGCAATTGAAGGTACTGACGCCAAGGTTCCAGCTCCTCCTACTGGTTGATTTTGGCTATTGCTATTCCACTCAGCATTAACTTAAGTTTATTTATTTATTTTAAACACAATAAATAGTAAAAAAAAAACTAAAAAAATAAAGTGGGAGTTTTAAAAAATATCCTCCTGACTACATACAAGTTGTCATTAATAGCCCACTTCAAGTTGTCACAGGAAGTTAGTGATTGTAGAGTCTCTAACCTTCAGCGATTTTGATGACTTTGTTAATATTGCATTTTAGTGGCTTTCAGGGCTCAGTGATGGATGAGCAGCCTTTCTGGGGTTCACCCAGCATTTTACTCACTGATTGTTGGAGATAGAATCCAGATTATTAAAATGGCAAATGGTCTATACTTGTACAACGCTTTATCAAATCCAGAACAGTAGGCAAGTAGGTTGAAGTGTCTTGCCCAATAGGACACAGCAACTACAGAGCAAACAAGTCTAAAAATGCCAAAATATAAAAAAGCATGTTCAGCTGGTCAGAATGTGAGTTATATGTGTGATGCAAGATAGAAGGAGGATCAGCATGACCACTGCCCCATCTGGGAAAATTGTGTTCAAATAAGTGTGTTGAACTATCTTGACAATCCATTCTACTCTTAACATTTTAGCGCCTTAAAAGTTGTCAACAAAACTTTACTACGGTCTCTAAATGTCAAAAGTAAGACTTTGCACTGCTTATGCTAAATATGTGCAGGATTCAAAGCATTTCCAATGTTGCGTATAGTTTTACAAGTTTAAGACTTGGATACACCAGAAAAGCAGAAAATTAATGTGTTTCAAGGTTCACTTTATTAAAACCAAATGCTTAACCTCTACTTTTAGTAGAAAGTCATTAATTTTTTAAGTAGACTTGGAACGCAATATAATAAAGAAGAAGATAATGTAGGTCTTAGCTGGTTTATATGATAGCAACACATAGTATTTGCATTTTACAGCAGCATTAATTCACATTAATTTCATATATGTGGGTTCACTGGCACAAATAATTGAAAAAGGAGTATTTGATGAATGGTTATCCTTGCATCTAATTCCTACTGATATTTTAAAACAGAATATGTGTGTGTACAAGAGGTATGTTTTTTATGAAGTATCTTTTTTCAAATATGCATGTCTGATTTTGCTACATTGCTGTGTTTTCTTATTCTTTGCTACATTGAGTTGGCATTTTCTTTTCTCCGTCTTGATAGCTTCTAGGTGAGATGGGATTCCATCGTTGCCTACATTTGTCACTGGAAGAAAATAAGCAAACAGATTCCCATTTCATTCCCTCTACTGTAGATAAAGATCCTTGAGTGTTCTTTAATGATGTTGCATCTGTATGTGAGATTTCCTCACTCTCCACTCAGGCTCAAATGCTCTTTGGAGAATTTGTTGCTCTGTCACTTTTGTGCATTTGCTTGTTTGCGTGTGAGTGTGTGTGTGGTAGACACTGAAACAAGCGATGGCTGAGCATGGTGGGAAAGGAGGGAGGTTACGGTGTAAGACTTGTCAGTCCCTGTGTTCATCATTGCAGCAGAAGAAACTCCCACACTGAGCTGCAATATACAGAGAGTTGTCCACATGGCCGGTCACGGAATATGCAGAAGGAGGTCAAAGTTTTCTGCCTTTCTGTCTATCGAAGCACATGTGTTTGATTGTCTCCTTATAGTTTATGCTTTTTGACACATATAGTATAGTTTGATTCTACTGTTTATGCAGTGTTGGTTTAATAATTTTCCAATGAAGATTGTGAATAAAAAGAAGATTTTAAAGCACACACATACATACAGTGGGGCAGGTGTAATGCGGAGGCAGTGTAAACATTCTCATATACTAATATGGGTGCGTAATTAGTTCAGTAAGTGGGAGAGAGGAGATGCAAGCTATGTAAATTGGGGGTAAAAATATGTGGTAAGGATTACTTCCTGAAGTAATCTGAAACAGAAAAGAAAGGTGTGAATGTGTTGTTGTTGGTCAAAGTGTTTTAGAAATTGCTGATTTACTGAAATTCTTGTGCATAGCCATCTTCTAGGTTTACAAAGTATGGCACTAAAAGACAAAACACCCAGTCAGAGGCAGTTGTATGGTTGAAAAGATCTAAGTTATGTCAAGGGTCAGACAATAAAGAGCAGACGAGTTCAAGATAATGGAAGGGAACAGTTGATGAAATATGCAGAATAATTTCTCTAAAAGCTCAACGTATCAAAAGGTTGCAGTATGCCGCCTACAGCAGCAGAAGGACACACAAGAGACCACTTCAGTCGGCTAAGTCAAGGAAATTAAGAGTACAGTTCTCCATGGCTTACCAATATTGGACAATAATGGCTCAGAAACACATTGCCTGATCCCAAGAGTCTCAATTTTAATAATAGGGTTAGAATTTATTGTGGAACAAAAGCATGGATCCATCCCGGCTTGGATCAACACTTCAGGCTGGTGGTGGCGGTGGTGCCATCGTGTGGCGGATATTTCCGTAGCCCATTTAAGCCCAGTTAGTACCACTTCAGCATACTTTCCAGCAAGATAATCCACCATGCACTTTGTCAAACTAGTTTAAGGATTGCCACATTTAATCAAAATGGTGTCCAACGGTATGTGGACTCTAGCTGGAGATTTGATGATCAGGATATTTGCTTCATGGATGTACAGGTGCAAAATCTGCAACAACTGCATGATGCAACAAATTGCATTGGTTACACAAAAAATAAAATTCTTCTGAAGGATAAGGAGACAGGGGAATGTAATCTGGTACAAACGACTTAAGAGTGTCAGGTGTGTTTAAAATAAAAAGAAATGATTAAAGAGAACATGCACTTGCAACTGAAATATTCACAGACATGCAAACATGGCACATAGGCAGAAGATAGTTTTGTAAAGGAAGAGGAAAAAAAGACCAAAGGAGTGACTGAAGCGCTTTATTGTTCCTAATTGGGATAGCTTGCAATCCGTGACATCGGAAAACAGTCAATCATTGCCTCTCATTTCACCCCTGTCAAGTGTGACATGTCTGCTTTCCACTCACTTTTAGCAATCGGGATTCACACGCAGACAACCTGTCACTTACGTCCTGTCTAACACATTCCCCATTATGTTTTTCCACTTTTAAACTTCACACACTGTTGCACAATCTCAGGCACACCCACAGCGACTCCCGTACAAACACACACCTACTCCACGAGGCAGGACATGGAGTCTACACCGAGATTGAGACGAGTTAAAAATAGCAGTGCTCATATCCTCTGCTGCTAGCATCATGCACTGTCTGGTCTGTTCACACGCACATATACTCAAAACACACACCCGGTCTCATCACAGAAGCAAACACACAGATGAGGCTGTGAAGAACTGAGCATTGAATTTTGGGTGGGGGAAAAAATAAAGCTAATATAACGAACGTCTAAATATTTGTTCCATCAATATCCTTCTATCGCTTCTACATGTCACAGATCCGCTTTTATTTGCTGCTCTGTGGTGAAAGAAGGAGAAAGTAGGGGTAAAAAACTAAAGAAAAATCTTCAGTGGCCAATTGCTAAATATAAACAGACAGGCATAAAAATAGCCAGAGCAAAACAAAAGAGTAGGACGTATCTGCGGAAACCAACTGAAATGCCAAGTCAACAGCACTCCTTATTCAATCCATGAAAGCTACAGCCAAGGTAAAGTTATATAATGTTGGAATCACAATACACATTTCAAATCTTTTGAGTTAAAGCAGATTGTTTCTTTGTTTTGATAGACATGTCAAAAATTGATAGACGTATCAAAAATATTATATATATATACAACATTGTTATTTATGTAAACATGCTGCAGTTGAAAAACCCCCGAAGGTTGTGTTCTTGTATGTAATAATTTACTTACATAAAACACAGTATGTATGTTAACACAGCTTTTCATGAGACATCATAAATTAGCAATCACATTGTCACTCCAGTTAAATCATTTCATGCTTTTTTGTGCACTTAATAAGGGAACAGATACTCAGATACATCAAGTTGACATCATCACAATTATATCTGCTTTCCAACATCAGCTGTTGCCACATGAGATGGCCTTTTCTATTCTATTAAATTCAGTTTATACACCATTAATGCACAATGAATGCCATCTTAAGGTCCTTTACGCAACAAGTACATCCAAGTTACTTCCAAAAATGCAACTGAATGTAATTCAAGCTTTTTCGGAAAGAGATTCAAAGTCAATTTTACATAATCCCAGTTATATGGCAATGTACTCAAGTTTAGTTGATTAAAAGTTATCTATCTAAGGAAACCCAGCCAATCACTCTTCTTCTTGGAACAGTATGCAGTGAGAGTGGATGATTAACTTACTTTCAATTCAAAGAAAATGAAATCACTTCATCAAGGAGAAAATAAATCTAAACACACCGTTTTTCAAGCCAGTTCAAAAGTACAGGAACCAGGGTTTAGTTTTCCCATATAGTCATACTGTTCTATGCCAAACCCTCCTGAAAAGCTGAGGTTTACGCTGACAGCAGGGAATGGGTCAAGTTAAAATAACACGAGGGATTTCAAACTTCACATGATACTCATGATGGTAGAACACACAATGCTTTTTTCTTACATGCCTTACAGATAGCGCCAGATGGTTATTTTAGAGACTTGGTGAAAGGTTGCCCCCCATTTTGGAGTTTTTAAGCAGTGAATTTTGCTTTTGTTTGAATTTCTCACACCCTCCTACTCACTCCATGTGGTGGCAAGATAAAAATGTCTCCCCGTCCAGTCTAGTAGCAAAGACAATGGCGTCATAATTGTACCTAAAGAAACTAGAAAGTCACACATTACTATTTTTGTAGATCTTACTCTGATTTCTCATTTTCGCTGCTTTCAACAAAATAGAAATAAATAAAATAAAACAAAAATTACATAAATATTCACCCCCTTCAAGTCAATGTTTAGAAGATCCTCTTTCCAGCTAAAGCTACTTCTCTGTAGATTTACTTGGTTGCTTCAGATTGTTGTCTTGCTAGAAAATAAATTTTCTGCATAAGAGTGTATAGAAACACTTGAGACACAATCACCCCCTTTAAATATTCACTTTAAAGGGGGTGAATATTTTTGCAGTCACTTATTTCATGTTACATATTTTTAATTTAATTATTATTTTGTAGGAATCAGTTTTCATTTTGACATTAAATGGTTTTGTGGTATTTTCTAAGTCAAAATTAACATTTTGTTCATGATTATTTACAGCAGCAATCAAAAGGATAAAACAAAGAGGTGAATACTTTTTATAGGCCCTGAATGTTGATAACCTGTTTTTTTTTCAATGACACTGAACTGTAAAGACATTGTCGTAAAATTTAAGACCATAAGACTGGAGCAGTTTTATTAAAAGGGCTCGATAAACCAGCACAACAATTAAACATATTGGTATTTTTTTATGTGGTGGAAAATGAAACAAAATACAAACATTGCACTAACCACATTGGTGAAATCACGTTTTTTACTTACTCGGAATGTCTTCAGCAAACACCTTATGAGCCGTCTAAATCGTACTCAGCTTTTTTCTAAATTACAGAGTACAAGCGCAATAAGCAGACCTCACAACTTCACTGTAACAAAGAATAAGTACTTTAAAAGAGTGTTTTTATGTAAAAACAGCATATAACCTTTGTTTGTGTTGGATAATAATTGCATAGAGCAAAAGCCCTGAGCTACAGAGAGGCAAACACACACAGTGACTCTCAAAGAGATAATTAAGCAAGGCTCTATTTGACGTCACAGATGGAATATTTTCGGCATAGAAGCAGTCCATTATAGCATATAACAAACATGGGGAGAGGAAGAGACTTATTCAAAGTTTATCATGAATGTGTGCATGTGTGTAGAGTGTGTGTTTGTTATTGCTGTCGTTTCATTGACGACTTTTTAACAAGCAGTCAAGTCCCCACGGGAAACTGACAACAAAAAAAGTAATATCTCGCTCTTTCGCTTCCTTTTTATATCTTTGTCTTTCTGCACTGGCCTTCTTTTCTCAGTTACTCAATTCTCTAAGTCCAATGGTTTACACTTTGTATGTACTTGTAGTTTGACTGACTCCCTTTCCAGGGTCTATTCTTCCCAACTTGCCTCAAACAACCCACTGTCTATATTTTAAATATAGATAGTGATAAGTTGAACTCCACAAGTTTTTTACTACGCCCTGTCCGCCAGGATCATACTGAACCCATTTGCACTAATACAAGTTTTGTTTGTGTGTGTGGCACATATTTGCCATGCTGCTCCTGAGCGTTGCATTAAGAACACCGGAGTGTTCTTGCAATTTGTTTTTGCAATATAAAAACAAACTGACTCTCTTGTCTCAATTATACATATTTTTGATGTCTGACATCCAAAGCAAGAAAACGTATGTGAATGAAGGGATCTTTGTTTGTTTGAATGTGGTCATGTGGAAATGCATTTTATCCCATAAAAAAGAGGAAGAGAGCTTCAACCATTATGAATAATACATGTGATACATGTAAAATGTTAAAATGCTTTCCGTTCCTGTGGGATATAAATAAATGTCATGTCTTAAGAATAGTTTAGGTTGTGAACTATGAACATGAGTTGAATTAAGAAACAATTTTTGTTGGGAGGAGTAGCTTGGACCGTGCTGAAGTCTACCATATTATGTAGCCTGTTACTACACCTTCTTTGACATTGCATGGTATTTTACTTCACACATTTTCTTATAAAGCTGAGGTTTACACAATTTTGCTGAATAATTGCTGTGTAAGTTGTTGACATTGTTAAAATTGTAGCATACATGCAACCAAAACCACAAACCAAATAAAACAAATTCACACAAATGACATCAAACACACAGATGCACATTTGCTTAAATGTGCATTAATGTGTTAAATTGTGGTCTCATAGTATTGACTGTGAGTGCATCCACACAATGTTTCTAGCTTCAGAAGGTAAGGGGCTTACTTAAGGGAAGTTCTGTGTTTGTGTGTGAGAGTTTGACAGGGTTCTGTGTGTCTGAGCCAGAGGGCTGTGGATCATGCTGAGCTCATTCCAAAGACACAAACAACATAACATAAACCGCAGCACAAAAAGAACTGAGGACCACTCACTAAACAGGACACGAAACAAAATGTCTTGAATTGCACACTTACATTAGTATAGCACAGGGACGTCCATTTATCCTCAACAGCCAAGTGTTTTTTTTTTAGATGTATAAAATTGCATTTTTAGTTATCAGTAAAATTTTATATGATTTTCAGGAAAAACTATGGACGCCTTACCAAGCACATACCAAGTACAATTAGTAATTTAGAAATTTTATTGTGGGGAAAAGTTTTTTAACCTCAAGAGAATAAAAGTTGAAGTTTTCACTGCGTGTCTGATTCAAAAGTAATATTTCTTGTCTTCGCTTTTTTCTACAAACAGAAAAAATGTTCGGGCTGTCAAATTAAGACAGGATCTAGCATGAAAGTATTAAGACAGGATCTAGCATGAAAGTAAACAGTTAATGTATAACGTGTGTGTGTGTGATGATCTCCAACCATTTGGATAAGTTGTTTTTTGGGTCGTGGTGAATGCGTGTGTGTGTCTGTGTGTGTTTTGCTGGTAGATGAAGATTTATCAAAATGTTAAAACTGTGTTTTAATTTATCGCTGTCTCTATCAAGTAGCAGTTCCATCAGTCTTGAGTTTGAGATTTTGAATTTTCAGAGCAAACAGGATGTCACAAATGCGATATCAACTGTGGATATGTGAGTAGCTACTGGCTAATGGTCTCCTAACATTATTGACAACTTAACTTTCTTTTAAAAGTAAGGTTTGCTTATTTAATGTATTTGCAGCTAGATCTTGTTAGCCAGCCAGGACTATAATTTTAAAAGGCAGCAAAAGATACACACAAAAATGACCTCTTGTTTTTAAGGATGAAGCTTTTGGTTGGTAGCTGAAGCTTAAATGCTTGGCAACCATTGGAAAGCTGTAGGACCTGTTCTGTTTAGAAACATAAATGATTCTGACAAAACTACTACTGAAGTCTGGTTTGCTGTTCTGTCTCAGTGCACCTTAGCACATTGCATCTGATGTGGGTTAAAGGTGCCAAATGATGCTCATAAATTAAAGGGACAAGCCACTGTTTCGTTTTAAAATTGCCTTGGTGAGAAAAATTGGGATCTTGTTAGGTCCTTGATTTTCAGCTAAACATACTCAGATCCATTTTGGCTGGGACTACATGAGATTTCTTATTTTGGTAAAAAGACAGAGGTTTTTCTTTGATGCGACTTACTCACTCAATAATAAAAAACGTAGATGGTGAGACATAAAGCAGTACCAAGGACATGTCATCCCCCGTCATAAAAAGCCGTTCTTCTGCCCTGACACACACCAATTTGGGGGTAAATCAATGCAACATAATGTGCTGATAGTTTCCCCCTTGGAGATGAATCAGGCAGCTGTGATGGTAATCGCTAACCGTGCCGGCAATATGAGTGATTCATCACTGCTGCCACTAAGAGACACTGACACCGAGAGACCTACTTTGAAGAGGACAAAAAAGAGCTGGGAGGGCAGAAGGAATGGGTGGAATGAGTGGCAGGAAGATAAATGAGCAGAGGGCAGAGACGAGGTGAGGATAGATGAGAAAAATAGGTGACGCAGAGTGGGAAGAGATATGCTGAATATTGTGGAAATGACTATTATTATCATCGGTGGAGGTTTTTTCTTGGTCAGATCAAAAACCTCTATCGGTCTTATAGTTTTCTTTTATTTACCCTGCAGGGGACAACTGTCATTTAGCCTGTGAGAAAGGAAGGCAAGAAGTAGCTATTACATCCAGCAGTGATAATAGTTAGTAATGTTGCCACTGATGAACAAGTGGCATATCAATTTTCTTCTCTCATACACAAAAAAATAACAGTGATGAAAAAAATAAAGATTATTCCACAATAACAACGACATCATCCTTCAGATTGCCTAAATGTTTTAGGCAATCTGAATCCATGCCTTTCAAGCATGGATTATGATCCAACAATGCTTTTTCTATTCTTGTAATTCTGTGGTACGTTCTGTGGATTATTGTACCAACATTCTTTGTTTAAGAGGTAGAACATTTCATTAATATTTATTGTGGAAAATAAGAATTAAGAACGATTTTTCTGTTTCAAATATGTTTCACGTTTTACAAAATCGTGTATGAAAGATCTGTAGGCATGCACACTAAGTTGATATAGATTTGATTAGTCCCAATATTTGGGTTTTAATGCCCATCCTATTGAATTGGGTCATGTGATTCAAGTTTGTAGGAGCAGGGATGCATCTAAAAGTTGTCTTATTCTTCATGAGATCTTGTGAAGACACGGTTCTCCACCTCCCAAACACTCTGTTGTGTGATTCATTCCCATAAAGATTTTATCACATAGTGAAACTGGCTCAACTCCCTTAGACTGAATAACAATGTAGGAATAGTCCAGAAGATCACAACAAGCGACCACAGCATTGGTGATGAAATTTTTCATGATTGAGTTCGGGCCCTTCATGATGGATACGATGCCACACACTTCACCCAGGACTTCAAGGCGCTGGCAACCGCAAAAATAAACACTAAAGAACTCACTGCAAACTTTCTGTTAAATTGTTCAGAAACATTATTATCCATATAAATATTCCCTCAAGCCATCTACGCATCTACTCTGACCACCAGAGAAAAAACAAATATATTATTTTTGCTTTTTTATTGTAGAAATTTGCTCAATAATTGTAATTCCCTCACATCTTGTCAACATTTGAACAACAAAGATGCAAGATAGAAGAGAAAGACTGAATCGACTTTGTCTCATCTAAATTCATTGTCTCAAGGATCCTGGTACATTCAACGAGTTGAGTTAAGTCAAATGCCCCAAACTCTATTGTCATCTATAAGTGCTCCCATTCCCATTTGATTGGCTGCCAGCGGGGCCTGCAGCATAATTGGCTGGATTTCATTGGCCCAGAAGACAGCTTGGACCCCTGGGAGGAGACCATCAGATGATATCTGTTAACAACTCACGCAGTTTTTTTTATTATTTTTTTTCACACACACCCATCCACGTGCATGCACACATCTACCCACAAAGAGCCACAGGGAAATTCCCTGATGCCTAATGTACCTATTGCTATCACAGATGGGTCGCTTTGTTTCACACAAGAGCAGTAAAGAGAGGCAAATGAATGAAAAAACCGGGAGACTGGCAGCTATTGCTGAAAACTGAACCGTGAGAAAAGCAATACCCTGGAAAGAATGAGGTGAAGAAACGAGGAGGGAAAAGGTGAGAAACGCGGTCGGGCTAAATAATTAATGAACACCAGGAGTAAACTTGCATCAAGTTTGTGAGGTGTCAGAGGCACTTAAGGGGTTTTACACAGAATGGTTTTCAAACTAATCTTGTCCCACTCTCTTTGCAGATTAACATTAAGAATGTAATGATACGAGCATTTTGTCCCAGGATTATTGTGAGCAATACCATTGCAATAGCAAAAATAATCACAGTTTTGTTTTGTATTTCAGTAAAAAAAAAACAAAAAAAAACCAACGTTATTTTACATACTATACTGTGATAAAGTTCTTTTTTATTTTTTGCATTTGTCACCTTCTTATATTCAGTGGGTTTAATTTTCAGCTTATCCAGTCATGTTCAACAAAAATACTCTATTTCACTAACTCCTCAACTAAATGCATTGCACACACACGCGTATGCATGCATATTTAGGATGTAAAAAAGGCATAAAAAAACATGGCCATGTTAATGAAAATATTTGCTTAAAGGTTATTTTCAAAAAGTACTTTAATTCTGACAAATTAGCCTTATGCATTTTCAGGTTTATTGGTTATAACTTTAAACTTGAACTCTGGAAGACTTGCTGCAAAAAAAAATCCAAAACAGGCTTATTTGTTTATGATGTCCAAATAAATAATAGCCACTTCTCTGCTCTTTTGAAGTGCAAAAGGCAACTATAGGTGTGAAATAATCGCCAGTGATGAAACGAAGGATGGATGAATGTCCCTCAGTGCAATGATAACTGAGGCTTTTGTTTAACCTTTGTTTTAAGAGAAAAAGTTTTGTTCATCTAATTTAAGTCATCTTAATATTGAAATTAAATGTAACATGTCTTGGCAATTCTAAGCACGTTTATCTGAGCTGCTCCATGACCGAGACTCATGCTGGCAATAAATAACTGGAGGAAAAAGGTTTGGATTGAATTCATACTCATGAAAAATGGTGTACATCATATTAAGAATACATGAATGGTTGTGTAATGTACACTTTTAAATATTTATAGAGGCTTGTAGAAGAAACAACAACAGAAAAGATTTAAAAAGGTAATTAAACCATCTTTTTTGTCATGTCCAGATGAAGGGCAAACTATCATGTGACGTTGTCAACAACTAGTACGATGACAACAAGAATGAGTCATCACTGAAGCCGGTTAGAAAATAAACGTCTTCCAGAATCAGGGTCAGCCTCGCACAGCCTTCACGGGGTCTCTTGTATGAGCTCCAAGGTCAGTTACACTGTCTGACTTGATTTGTGAGCAGAGAGGAGCATCTGTGGATCACTGCTCACACAAGAGAGGGGCGACGACTTAACTAGGTCAGAAACATATTTGTACACGGAGGTCTGAGAACCACGTCAAGACGCTGGTGCGCCTTGTAAATCCGGTTACATGGATTTGGGAACTTTCTCCTCAGGTTTTATTCTGGAGAGTATGGCGAAGTGGCTGAAACGGCACTTTGACCACTGAAGATATCTCGAACACTACAGCTGAAAGTCAAATTTCTCTCACGGGGAATTAGGCAGCAGAGGAAAAGAGAAGACGATAGGAAAAGAGGCAAAGTTGCTAACCCACTTTGTTGCCACCAGAGTTTCAAATCCGCTTTGAAGACTGGGGGAGTTGAGGCCGAGAGCTTGCAAACAAACAGAGACGAGGAGATGCAGCTTTGAATCTGCAGTCGTTCATGACGCGCGTAGAGATGGCCATGTTTTCAGAATCCTGACGCCAAATTCTATATATAAATGAGTTTTGCTTTTTATTTCTCACTGCTTCAGTTTTTTACCTATCTTTGCCTTTTATAAAAATTCATAGTTTCACTTTATATAATTGAAAGAGTGACGAGAGTTAAATAGTTGTTTTAACAAAGATAAACTGTGAGACAATCCACGCCAGGGACAGAACATATGCTAACGTGCAATTTTTATTCTACAAGTAAATTAAAACAGTGTTGGCAGCATTATTCACCCGGATACGCTTTTCAGATTATAGATTGAAGAAAAGCTGTTATCCCAGTCAGTGGCATCCAAACATTTTCCAATTTGGAACATAATTCCCTACTTCAATTCAAACTTGAATTGTTTTGCAAATTATGGGCCTACTCAGACTTGCAATCGAATGTTGGTCTGCAAAGTGTTGATTCAGATTTTTATTTGCAAACGCTGATCGCCTTTAATGTTCTTCATACTTTTCAACTATGCACTTCTCCGGGTTGGTCTGTCATATACAATCCCAGTAAAAAAAAGATATTGAAGCTCATGATTTCGGCATAAAAAATGTAAAAAAGTTTAAGAGATACATATAAAAGCATAAAGAAAAAAATAGGCTTTGCACGTCAACTTATAAGGCCAGCAGTGAATTACCCCAACACACACCATTGCACACTTCTCCCAGTGCTTGATACGGTTTGTTAGTTCTCTCATTTGACTTGGTCTATTTTAGTCCTGCAAAAACCCTCTCTCATTTATCCTCTCTCTGATTCTCCCTCCATTGTTTGTCTTTTTTTATCCTTCCTTTCTTATCATCTGTATTCTCTTTCCTTCGCTTCATACCTTTGCACGCTGCCCCGAGCATTTTATTGACGTCGGCGATAAGATCTGCAAGTGATTGGTGAGGCCAGATAAAAGACCAGAGTAGTGTCTGTCTAGGGCGCTTTTCTCCTCTTGTCGATCCCCTGCAGACTGGAGTCTAATTAATGAACTCGAGTTCATGCACATGCAGATAAACATGCACATCTTCACCCAGATATTTTGAGGGAAGGATAGAGTTTATGGATAATCACAATGCAAGAGAGAGTGGAAGAAAAAGCACCAGAAAGGAAGAAGGAGAGAGACAGAGAGAGTACAGTGGTGGGAAAAAACAGTTGCCCTAATTTGCAAATCATTATGAGTCACATATTTATAGCTAAATCAGCCTGAGGGGGAAATACTTCTCTCTTCATCTTTCCTTTTATCCCTTCACTTTCATTTCCCCCCCATTTCATGACTTTATCATCTCAGTTGTTTGTAAAATATTCCTCTTCAAATGAGGTAAAGTTGCATCTTGCTGTGCTCTAACACCTATTAATTTCATCCCATCCTCCGAAAACTAATTTCCTCCCCTGGAACACCGTAGTTCTGATGCAGACTTAGATAAAGTTTCTGTATCAGCCAATCTGAAAGAGTTAATTTAAGCTGTTTGCATCTCTACATTCTTTTACTCTTTTGACATGAAACTCTCAGTTACTACAGTGATCTATTGTGGTCTTTCTGACACACCCAATTTTACCTTTAATGTAGATTAGGTTTAAAACCAAAGTAATTCTAAAACATTGTAGGTCACACTATAATCAAACACAGCATCATAACCACTGTACTATTCCTCATGCAGCCTCTCATGCAATTTATTGTTGCATACTGTGTATTTTCCTTTTTCTTTTTTTTTTTTTTTCCTTTTCTATTTTTGCACATCTAAGGTTCTAACTGCTGCCTTCTTCCTCCTGTACTGTTTTAACACCTGCTGGTCAATTTGACTCTGAAATCAGGCTATGACTCTGAAGGCATATATGTACTAAGTCTTTAGTGACCAATTCAAAGAAGAAAGTTGATTCTGTATGGTTCTGTAAATTGCCTTGCAAAAATATCCAAAGCCGTTTTCCACATTATGTTACAACCACAACCTTCATTGTATTTTCCTGGATTTTTTGAGACAGTGTGTGCAGTGGGACCCTGACTATTTGCAGATTTTTTTTTTTTTTTTGTGGAATGTAACCACAGATTAATAATTCTTGCCAACTTGTCAATATCTTTTATTGTTCATATTGTAAATATTTTTAAAAAGATGCAGCTCGAGAAGCTCAATAATTCAACACAATGCTACTTGACATGCTTTTGTCTGACGTTTGCATAATTCTTCTTGACGTTGATTGGCTATGCTCCCAAAAGCAGAAATAAGGAATAACATCGATGTTAGCTTTTGTTGTACTGCTAAAACATCTCTACTGTCTTTAATAATGCATATTAAAGAATTTTTGGGGTTTGAGTTAATAAAATAGGGAGTTGTGAGCACTTTTACAAGGGTCTCAAGTATTCGCAGATTTTATCTACTGGTAGAAAACTGTGGTCCCTAACCACTGTGAAAACCAAAGGTCCACTGTAATTTTGAAACGGCAAAAAAACAAATCTCTTTCCACCATAAATATAAATATGAAAAGTTTCAAAGGATTCATCAAGTTTCATAGATGCACCGTTTTGCTTCGTTTTTGTTTGAACATTCTTTACAATTTTTTCAAATAAATGAGATGGTCAACTTAAAAAAAATATCTACATAGTCAGCAGTCTAATCAACATTTAAAAAAAAAGCTGAAAAATATGGATACAAAAATATTAATTCTAACTTTTCTTCATTTTTAAAATTTTTTTACACTTAAAAAAAGCGATTCTTCATGCCATAGGGAATATAGCATATGCAAACACTGAGGGGAAATGTCAAAGAACTGGATCCAATTTGGCTTTTCACAAATTATAGCAAATTACATCTCTTTTACTGACTGTAAAGGGGAAAAAATGTACACTAGAAAACAGCTGCAGGCAAACCTTGACACTTAACTATGGAAATAGCCAGGAGGTATTTTCAAAGTTAAACCCAATGTAAGGCCTTTAAAATGGGGAGACTGTGAAGGTTACAGAAAGAAAAAGGTCAAACCCATGTTACCTACACAACAACTGACACTCTCAGCTTGCTGAGGTATAAAGCTTCTGCATGCTTCAAGGTGCGCAGGAACAATATTAATAGTTAATATTGTGGTTGTTGCTTCCTGACATATTAGCTTTCAGGTGCTGCGCTCTTATGTAAACATATACAAGTCAAACAAACTTATCCATCTCCTTCAATCAGATGAGATATTTTCTATGAATAATGGAGTCAAAATCCCATGCATGTCTGAGTGTGTGTTTACATATTTGATGTGTGTACAAACCTCTTTTTAAAGGAATTTTGATTTAAAAATTTGTATTGATATATATATTAATAGATTTTTTTTAAATTAATTTGACATGATGAAACAAATGTTCATTCGCTCATTTGCATGCAAGTACAGAAAAAAGCGAGGTCAAAAGGTAAGTGAAACAGAAACAAGAATTTTTCTTAAGGGATTTGTCTTTAAGTGGGTGAAGTGATGATGTGTAGGAACAAATACACATTATTAAGAAATGTGTATATTTTTGCTACTAAATATACCCCTCCCTCAGTCTGAATGGGTTTCTTGGACAATTATTGAGATTAGGTAGGCTGTAACAGACATATTATTTTGAATAAATTCCATATTTTTCTTTTTTATTAGATACAATTCTACTTTTCAGAATAATTGGAGCAGTGAAATATATTACCTTTCATATTATAAGTCTGTATATCTTTGATGATTTGTATTCAATACAGATGGAGCTGTGTTACTGGCTAACTTGTTGATTGCACTGGGATCAACAAGTTAGCCTATACTGGTAAAGGAATCAGGAAATACCATTTTCCTGATTCGTATACCAGAAAATTAGAGGACTGTAAGAAATCACAATTAAAAGAAAAACAAAACAAAAAAAACTTGTTTTAAATTATTATTTTCTGATATCAACAATATAAAAGATGAATTCTGCAAGCAAAGCATGCCCCAGAATGAAGTGGCTTACAACCATTTGACCTGAGCAATTTATAACCACATTCAACACCAGCTTGTTTAATTAGTTAATGTCATGGTCTGCTGGATATTATTTGATGTCCCTCAGCACTGCACACACAGCCACACATCTTAGTGGCTAATAGAATCAAATTTTAGACAGCTTTCCTGTACATTCAACTTTTTGGGGGGCATTGTTTAATCTCGTCAGTGGAACTGCTCAATTGTTCCTTGATATTTTCCGCCCTTTTTATGAAGTTTTCTAATTAAAAACAAACCATTTCTTTTATATTAGATGTTAGGTTTGTCACTACGGGCACATTAAGACCATAAAAAGAAGCATCACATCCAAGCCACATTAAGATCTTAATGGCCATGAAAACAAAACCATTGATTAGGTTTATAATGGGGACATTTAATAATCTCCCTTAGCATTTATTAAGTTGAAGATTAAATCATTTAACATTTAATTTATTTGCCTTCAAGTTTTAACAAGGAGGATTGATATCTATCAAACATAAAATACAGGTTATCCACACATGCTAACAGTACACATTGGTAGTAATGACAATAAATTATATAGACATATAGCACTAATGTTTTCTAAACACTGAGATATTTCAGTCAAGGTTACAGAAAGTCATTATCTTGGCTTTCTCTTTTTGCCGAGTTCTTTTATAACCTATGGACTTATTATTATGTCTTTGTATTTGTGGACTGCCCAGGTTATTACAGGCATCTGGTGAGTCTTTCATGTCAATAGATTTTTTTTTTACTGAGAAAAAACACTGATATTCAGTTCCTCTTTATTTATTTATTTATTTTTATTTTTTACCAGCAGTATGATTAAATAAGTGCTCCTTAATTGTCCCGGTTTCGGGTTGTGATGCATTGATGAAGCGTTCACAATTTCTGTTTCGGCAAGACAGTGTGGAAATGGAGACATTAGAAGGACAGTAGATTGGTTGAGGGGTGGCAGCATCGCAGATAGTATTGATCTGTTCCAAGGCTGGTATTTTAACACCCTGAAGTGACAGACCAGCAGTTCGGGCAACTTCTCAAGTGCCACAGAGGAAGAGCTGTAACGACTGGTGCTACATCTTAATATAGTGGTGACTGTATTGAAATGCTTGGAGAATTCACCAGGCGACAGTGAAACATGAGTTTGTGCATGCAGCTTGTTGCATGCTGCATCCATCGGCGCTGTTTGCGCAACAAGCTAAAGAGGGTCATTTCAGAGACATTCTTTTTGTATTGTGATTTTTGTTGCCCTCCACGCACTAGAACTTTATTGCAGATCCTGTTTTTATGAGATCACAATCTACGAATTCTAAAAACCTGTGGGTGCAAACCAATCATTTATTATAAATACATTTTTCAACTTGGTTTCAGAGCACATAACTAATTCCTGACAATGTGTGTCTGACCCTTTTGTTCTCTCAATCCTATTCATTTTCCCAGAACAGTCTTTACCCTATTAAAGCCCCTTTGCTTCTGCAGAGCAGTTTTGGTCTTAGACACTATGAAAAGTGGCAGGATATATTACTTAACACCATTTTCCCCCCACTTTCTCTGCTTCTCTCCTCTTTTATTCTCTCCTATTTTTAACAATGAATACATTGTTTTTCATTGCATTTTTACGCTCTCTTTTGATTCGGCTTATCTTGCTTCAGCTTGCTCCAATTTCCCTCCTTATCTCAGATTTTTATGCACTTTTGCATCTTCATTTTTGTTCTGAAACCTCCACCTGTCTGCTAATGACATATGAGCTGCTCCTTTCAACTGCGTTTTGTTGTTTTTATGCTGCTTACCGCTGCTTCTGGTTGAGACTAACTTGTCTCACCTAAATAAAAAAAAAAAACCTTGGTGGTACTTTAAGAATGTATTTAATTAATTTGAAAGTAAAATGTGGGACCCTATGAGCAGAACTGGAGACCACTGCCAAAAAAGTATTTCATTGTAATAGGGGTAATAGGGTAGTGTTGAATTTATTTCATTAAATCAAAACACAAGAAAGAAGGAATTAGGAATCAAATGGTAAATTTGCTACCAAATCCATAAATATCGGCAAGCATTATACAGTACATGTAAACCTGTTGCTTTTTCTAATCAAATCTATTTTAAAGTTCAAAGAAGCAATGGAGCTGAACATTTACATCGTTTGAGTATTGTTAGTGTCTCCTTTGTATATTTAGGTAGGGGGCCATAGTTGAAGGAAAGAAGTTTGAATACCGCCAGGGTTTTGTCGGACAAGCATCACACAGGACGCAAATGCGGAGTGGACTGCTTCCAGAGAGAGATTGCTGATCTCTATCCACCGCTCCTGAATCCAATTAAAGGATCACATTCCATCATACCTTGCATTCAAGGGATAAAAACAGCCATTCTCTCTTTTTAACTTGTTGTCTCGCTAACCCTTCAATCTAGTTTCTCCCTATGCTTCTTACTTCACCAGTAATTCTCTTTTTTTTTTTTTACTCTTTTGAATATTACTCCATTTCTGCAAATCCGCCCAGTTTGCTTGATTTTCAAATACATGAATAAATTCAAATATGGATATGCAAAACTGTATCCCAACAAGTAGTCAAAGATGATTGTCCCTAATTTCAAATGTTTTTCTGTTTATTAAACTACATATTGCTAGCTCCTCTGTCAACATACTCTGCAGTTTTATTGTTGACATGATACATAAGAAAATAAAAAAATCCCCAGTTCACTCGTTAATTTCTTCACAAGATATAATGTCTGCATTCTGTGCAATACATTATACAATATAACAATCTAGCCTGTTTTCAAGTTATGTAATAAAATATTTTGTGGTTTGAAAAACAGAAAATGCTTTTAAGATATTTTCAGATTAAAACATTTTGTTTTATTAATATATAGTATTTATGTTTAAGATCAACAATTACGGGTGGGGTGTTAATTAAATATTCCCTACTTAATGGACAAAGACATTAGCTGTCAACCAGTTGATCAAATATCAACAATACAAACAAATTATTCGATAAATAATGAGAAAACTGCATTGCTTCTGTAGAAGAACAGCATCCCTACACTCCTTCTTTAGCCTTCTTTTTCTTTTTTTTTCCTTTTCTTTTTTTTTTTCTGGCAAGAGAACTGCTGAGAAAGCACTAGATCCTATTTCTGAAGCTCTGGCAGAGGCCCATCAAATAAGTGATACCCAAAACACAGCTCCACAGCAATGAGAGAAGGTGTGCAGGGAGAGAGCATGACGGAAGAGTTGCCAATACCCGTAACAGCTTGCCAAGAATCGATGAATGATAGGCTGATGCCTGTACAACAGCGCTGCTGGTACAAGCAAACCACCGAGGAGAGTCTAGGTTTACAGAAGAGTGAGATATTAATCGCTGTTTTCTGGTAAGCAGATTCAGAAAAGGGAGAAGAACGAATAAGGAATATGATGTGTTCTCAGTTTCTTTCTATCTATAAGGCATCCCTGTATCCCTCCCACTATGTTCTTCCGTTCATCTTTCTGGGTTGTAAAAGGGAAAAGACAGAAGAAAGTCCATCCGGTCTGCATCTTCAAGTGTTTGAATTTCTGCACATGACTGTGTAAACAGCAGCCAGATTGACACCATTATGTCTTTTCTCCCTCCCTCCACTCCATAAGCCAATTTACCCTCATCACTCTGCTATTAAGCAGCTTTGCATGGGTACGTCGATGGGTGTAACTTAGAAAAAATATTATTCTTTTTTTTTTTAATTAGCGTATGTGGTATGTGGGGACCACAGGATTCCCACAAAGCTGCGTTGGCAATAAGCATTACCTCATTCTCAAGAAGCCCATGTGCTGTCTATCCAATTGTAGGCAATAAAACTACCCAAAATAATGATCTAAAGTACTGATCTTTATTTTTATGAATCTTGCAAATCAATTTCTGGAGAGATGTCTTACAGAAAGAGTAAAATAAATACATTTTGGTTGCTGCTTTAATGGGACTTTCTTTAATTCCAGGTACAAATAAAAAATTAGCAGCAAACTCTAAATGCAATTATTGACATCCTAATTAAATTGAATTATTGCTTAGGATCTTTGCACATGTGCATCTTATTCTTCATTACCCCACAGCAGTCTGCAGTACTTTCCACCATTTCTTTACTGCAGTGTGGTCTGCACACAGCACTCTGTGGAAGTGCTGTGTCTGCGTGTGGGTGTGTGTGTGTGTTAGAGAGAGAGGGTTCTGTCAGGTTAACTCCGGGCTCAGTGGCAATCGATAAGTATTTGGGCAACAGCTCAATATCATTATAGAGGGATACGAAGAATCACCCTGGACAATATGCCAGCGTGTGTTTGAAAGTAGCTTCAAACTGTAGTTATAGACCATATATGGTCACTGTCTCCACTCCCCCTTTGTCTGCAGGCAGGCGTATGAGGGGATTTTTCCAAAAGAGGCTGCAGACATAGTTATGCAGCTGATTTATAACAATGAAAAAAAAAAACACATTGGATACAAACTTTCATGTTTGACTTGCTCATCTGCAATCACCTGTAAGTCATTTCCTATTAAAATGTAATTAGCAAAAAAATTTTTACCATCTAAATTTTTATCATACACTGTGTTGCAAATTATTTTGCAAGTGATATTTTCCTCAGATTTTCTTAAATGGTCACTGCAAATGATGGTCAGTATAATTTTACAAGTCATGAACTATTACAGTATAAATCAAATTTTACTGAACAAAGTAAAGAACAGTATTTTTTTCAAAAATCAAAAACTCAAAATGTACTGTTCCAAATTATGATGCACAGCAGATTTTCTAAACATTTTATGGATCATAAAGAACTGCAAACGGTCATTCTTTGAATGTGCAGCATTAAGTGGCACTTAAATCCAATTTGCATAATAATTTGGAACATGGTACAGTGTCCAACAATTGCCAGCTTTAACTCCTTGCTCCTTGTATTTATCTATATGTATTTGTTTTTTTCCAACTTTTGAAGAATTTATAGTAAGTAGTAATTATTTATTTGAACATAGAAATCAATGCAGGAATGCAATATAAAAATGAGCAAATATCACATAACTAGGCAAAACTATCTGCTAGATGCTTGAAAAGGCATACTGCTTTACGGCATATATGGTCAATCTCAAAGAGGTAGAATAAACATTGTCAGACAAAAAGTATCTTTTTAAAACTATATATATATATATATATATGCATACACTAGCACATGAAAAGAAAATGCTGATTGCATAAATGAGCAATATTTCTAAGGGATCTAATTCTAATCTAATCTAATTAACTTAAAACACCGGCAAAGGTTTCCTAGACAGTCTCTCACTCTGGGTCAGTAGGCTGCACAACCAAAAAAGTGTCCATAAGTATTAGAGGATTGTCAAGCAAAATCAGTTGCTGAAGAGCCACCACATACAGATGAATACTGATGTCAGCACACCTCTGTGTGTCAGAAACAAAGTCCAACGTTAAAGCAAAGCAGAATCACATTGGGTCAACTGCACTCAGATGTAAAGCCGAGATAAAATTTGACATTGGTATTCTAAGTGCCAGTTAAACATCTGCAAAGCTTGAAACCAAATGTTATCAATAACTATTAGTATTAGTTATTGCACACAGCAGCATTTTGGGTGATTTAGGATTCAAAAGCAATCAAACATAAATTGACATATAAATGAATTATATGTTTTGCTCAATTATTCTGGACTTGCAGGATGCTTACACTTTCATGAGACTTAACTGTGAGGTGTCTGTACACCCTCTGCAAGTCTCACCAGAACAAATGCATCACTGCTACTCTATGGAGTTTCTGCAGGAGAACTTGGGTTGTGCCGAAAATTTGAGTTGGCAGTCATGTCTGTAAACATTACAAATTTCCCCTAACTTTCACTCGGATGCTTTCCAGTCAGACATAAAGACACCGGACAGTAAATACACATGGCTACATATGTTAAGGAAAGCAGAGTGAGGGTAAGAATACAAACAGCAAATCTTTCTACAGAGGCATCCCTCTGCGATAAAATGGTGTAAAGGTTTTTTAATCATAGAAGCAATCATATTTATTTGGGGGTAAAACATAAGAATTTATGTGTTATCAAAAACTGTCTTAATGCAACAGCTGTCTTATTTCATGTATGGTGCTAAGGGCATAAACTAATCAATGGTAATATATTTCTTGATATGTCACATAGCTTATTTGTAAAGCCTGACTGGTTATTTTCCTGCTCTATGGAGTTATTATTGCATAAGCACTAAAGGTCAGTTAAATCAAAGAATGGCTCAGCATTATTGTTATGCAAAGGGTAAGAAACTAAACAGTTGTTTTTTTATATTTCTATATAAACTAAATGTTAGCATTTTTATTTCTTCATTAAAATTAGGCACTTGGTGATGGGGGAGAGGTGCTTCAGTTATGCTCTTTTTATTAACAGTCAAAGCTCTGCAGTGCAATGATTTTGCCACGAACGTTTAAGTTCATACTTATGCTAATACGTGCAAACCCTTCAATCAGAGTGAAAGGAAGCAAATCAGGTAGCATACCTGCCGAGTCATAATCACTCTAATATAAAGCTTATTGCCCCACATAAATCCAGGGTCAGCAAAAACAAAAAAAACCCAAAAAAAAACTACTGCAAAAGGAAAGACCATGTGTTAGTAAGACATTTTTTTTGTTTTTGTTTTAGTCGAGTTACATCTGTATTGACAAACAAGCCCTTAAGGCACACAGTAGCAGTGATATGATTGCTGTACATCATTGACATGGGGATGTTTTCTGAGGATGTGGAAGCCTTAAGTCACATAGCTGGCTTAAGGCTTCTTTTTTTATTATCAAGAAAGCAAGTGTGCTGCCTGTGAATTTTACACTGATAAAAGCCTTGAGGTGAGTGGAGAGGGACTGAAGAGCGAAATAGATGGATGAAAACACGCGCAAACATGGCCTGACACACACACGCTTCCACAGTTAACATGCTTTGTAACATAATTAAGTAGGAAGAATTATGACTGATTCCCACAGCGCTGAGACAGCCTGCAGGTCTGTTGGTGTGCAAGCACAAGCACACATGCACACAGACCCTTAAATCATGACGGATGATGAAGATGCTTTCATCTTATTTGTCCATTTGTGTGTTTACTTGTGTGCGTAACTGCTTGTATGTGTGGGTGTTTGGTAGAAGCGGAGGAAATCACATCATCATTCTGCTTGCAAAGTCCCATGGGATGACAGTTGCATGGCATTTCAAGAAGTTTCAAGAAGCAAACTCGTCAGGGACAAACATGTGTTTGTGTGCATGTGTGCCAGAAATACTGGGTAATTTTGAAAAAAAACAAAAGATCGCAAACTAAGTACATCTTTGACTTTTGTAAATACAATCTGCCCCACAGCTTTACTGCATCTGATTCCAGGACATTGGAAATTGTGTTTCTAAGCATCACGATACGATAAGAGGTTAAGTCTAATACAAACCTTTAATTCATTAAAGGTACAGAGTTCCTTCAAAAATGAAAGGTTTGCGATTTCAGAAGTGTTGAGTTTTCATCTGTATATATCTCTGATTCTAAATATAAACCAGGATTAAGGTCTGCATGACTCTCCCCGGTGAAGAACATAAGTGACATGTCTCTCCTCTCCAAAATCCTTCACTTTTCCCCTCCGTCTCTCTTACCCCCGCTCCCCTCACTTTAAATCCTGCCTTATCTCTTCCTGTCCTTCCCTCTAGCTTCTTCTCATCATTTTACTTAAACTCTTCTACTAATGAGTTCTTCCTCCTCCTCTCCATCTTCTTCCCTCGCTTTCATGCACCAAATGTCTTTGCCTGTTGTATCAGTCACGTCTTCTTCTGGGAAAGACAACAAAAAAAGTGCAGGGAAAGAGAAGGGGACATGTATGACAGCAGGGACATACAAAATGTGTTCTATTTCATTTTAAACCTTTGTGTTCCTCTGAATTTTGCTATGACTGAATGACATGCTTTCTGTGGGAGGTGATAAGAAGCAAAAAAAAAATCTTTTTTTTTTTTTGGGTAAAAACACTCATGCACACAAACTGCAGAACAACACACTAATGAGGTGGGATGTTTGTGGGGGAAAACATTGTCAGCAGCTAAAAATGAACTCAATGTACCTACAATCCAGAAAAGCACCTTAAAAACAACCAAAGTCAAATAAAGCAAGCTAGCCAGTCTTTGTTGTATAACAAATCATACAGTCAATGCCAGGTTTTATTGGAATTTGTGATAATTTATCACAGAAAGAAAATATGCCTCACAATATAACACATAAAATCCACACTTATGTGTGTCTGATGGAGCAATAATGTTCCTGTTATCTGAACTTGTAAAATAATGCTAAATTTCCCAATGTACTGTTCTTACTAACAGGAACAATGCATGCACTTAGAGTTGACTCTGCACCCTGGCTGAGGAGATACAATTCCAGCTTCGTATCAGGCTTTATTTTCACATCTGAGTCTGTGAAAATGATTTATAACATTTAGATAAATGTTATGAAACTTGAGCCTGATTATAAGTAATCTAATCACAGCTCACCGCTGCAGCTAGGTCGTAGTAATATTACTCTGAACACTTCACTCAAGGGGACAGAGAGAGCGAGAGAGAGAAAGAGAGAGCGCTGGTCACATTGCAGGTTTCCTGCAAGGCTGGCTCACCTGCAGAAAAGTGCAACAATTTCTTTTTGGAGGGATTCTCTGAAGAAGTTCTGAGTAGTAACCATCTTACTAGCAGTGCTTATGGCGAGGTAAAAAAAATAAGGATAATTTGAAATTTGAAAATGCATATTTAAGTCTTAAACATTCTTAAACAAAGACACACTTTGTAACTGACAAAGAAAACTTAAAAAAATAAGAAATAATAAGTTCAACTCACTGCTGGTTAGACTGTGTCACGTATAATATTTATTGTGTGCACTTTTCGTGAAACTGTGCACTATTTAAGTATAAAGTGAAACATGGAGAATAGTTTAACAACAGTAAAATTGCATGCACTGGACCAATTTCAGTCTTTGATTTGACTGAAATGGCTCACAACTCTTGAACAAATAATTTGCTCAAATTTCAGAAACAAAATATACTATTTTAGCAAATTAAGCTTTAAAAGCTTTGTGAGTGGGTGGAGCTTCAGGAGGCATTTTATAGCACCTTGAATTGAATTAGGCCAGAGAGGAGCATTTCTGTTTGTGTTTAACTCACATTAAATGCAGTGGAACACATTCCTCTCCTTTGTTCTTTCACCCTGTTCTTTTTAAGCATTTCTCTCTCTCCATTGGCACTGCAGAAGGCTGATTATCAAGCAGCCACCATGCCCGTGAGTGTGTGTCCTAAGGATAATAGCCATTCAACAAACCCCCTTTCTGACACTTGACCCATAGGGAGTTAGCTCACAGCTCATGGCCATGCTATATACATCAAGCTCTCAACATCTCACTAACAGCAGATCATTTTCTTTCCTCAGAGCACATTGTTGAAACTTATGTTGTTTTTCTTTTTATATTTTTTTATTATTTGCTTCCTTTCAGAATCATAAAAGCTATGTGTTTCCTCTTTCTAGCTAAATAGGCATCTAAGCTTCCAGAAAGGTGAAAGATACACATAATTTTTTTTTTCTCAAAGAATAAATATAAATATAAATATTGGCACCTTGAGTAAAAATGTATAAAACAATTATTTTTATTGCAGATCCAAAATCTCTGTTTGAAATAAAAAATAAATAAATAAAAAATCCTAAGCTGTAATTGGTGTGCATTTATTCACTGAATACAATTTTATGTCTGGAAAATCATATGTGACTTGTTTTGGTTCAAATTAACCTTTCAAAAGACTAAATGATGACCCAGTTCTAGATTTCTGACAAAGTCTGCTGGATTTTTAACCAAAATCTTTTGACATTTCAAATAGACTTGTACTGTGAAATTGTCTATTTTTATTCACTTAACATTAAATTGAACAAGCAATATTTCATCTATGAAACACGACAACATTTTTCCAGGATTAGAATTGTAGCTTTATATAAAACTTGGATGAAAGCAAAAACAAAATGCTTTGGAAATATTAACCTATACCATCTTGCTCACTCTGTGTGGCCACAAGGGCTTAAATACATTGTTTATGTGCTCAGTAACATTTGCTACAGTTTTCAGAGAGTATTTATTATCTCACTTGGAAGAAGCAATAATCCATTTATCCATTCTTGTCATTCATTCAATGGTTACAGGATTGGCAATGGACAAATTTATGGAAGTAGCTGTTTTGTTCTTGCAACCTAATGACTTATGAAGAGCAGCCTACATCAGCCTCACGATGATATGATAAGTTTCAAAAGAAATTGTATTCATTTTAAAGTCCTTGTCATGCGTATTATTAATTGTGACAAGCGCTGGTTCTGTTGAACCGGTTCATGATTTTTGTCGTTACCAAATTCAAACTCAACGCTGAGTTTTCAAACATTTTCAACAAAGCAATCAAATTCAGTGCTACTTTGATACATTAGTCTCATGTAGCAAAATAAATATGTAATATTAAAATGATGGAAAAGATACTCATAACTAGCAACAATAGAATTGCTTCCATAAAAATACAGCAAAGAGCCTTTCACAACCCATCTCCTCTTTTGTGGATCTACATCTCCCTTTTTTTTAATGTTTCGCTGAGGCTCCAGCGCAACTGGGGCTGATCGGCTGGATGGCCAAATCTTATTTCATGCTTGTTACACACACATGCACACGCACTCATGCTCCCACACTCGTGCACACACGCACGCAGCCATCCTTTTATTAGCTGCAACAGGCTAATTGGGCTTCGGGAGCCTAGAGCGAGAGAAGGAAAGATAGCAGGCTGAGGAGGTGCAGAGGTGAGCAGAAAGAAGAGGCTGTCCTCATGAACACTGCGGATGGAAGAGATAAAGGTTTGCGTTATTGAATCCTGATGCCCCACTGCATCTGCTCTTGGGTGATGAAAGAGGGAAGGTGGGGAGCAGAGATAAGATAGGACAGAAACAGAGAGAGAAAAAAAAATAAAGGAGGGAATGATGCAAGGAAAGACATATAAACTATATGAATGCATGACTTTTCCATGGGTTAACTGTGTGCATCTGCTCCTCAGAACCAAGGTCAGAGTGCCTTTAGGCAGTTTATCTCAGTTGGCTCCACTAAACCTAGTTACTCGGAGAGTCTCCCTCCATTCCTCCATCATGTCACACTCCTCTACTCCCTTCTCCTTTTGCTTTATTTCCCTTTCTGGGACAACAGATATAAATCTTATTTTCTTTTTGCTCACATACTTTCCTTCCTCCTTGTCTTGTCAGACTCTCTGTTTCTACTGGAGAAAAAGAGCCCTCTATGAAAACAGTCATCTCCCCATGGCAGTAAATCAGGTTTTTGACAAAAGCCTTTCTGCCTTCAAGATTTTCTTCCCCATCTCGTGATGCCGGTCTGCTTCAGGTCCCTCGTGTTGTATTCCTGATTCTTCATCGGTCTCAATTCACACTACAGTGCTTCTGCAACCGGGGTGAAAAGCATCTATTTCCAAAGATCCACGTTAATATTATTATTATTTCAAAAATATAATGCACTATTCAAGATTAGGACAAGGATAGTAGGACGCAAGATATGAAAACAAAACATGAAACAAAAGCACATGGAGGGAAATAAATAAATAAAAAAAGAAAGGAAAGACGGGAGGAAGAGCCAAAGGGCAGAATAGGAAGGAAAGATGGAAGGACTGATAGACAACAATTATTCAAATGATTGGCAATAAAGACTGATGTATTTATTCACAATTTTTTTCTTTTACCATACTCATCCAAGCAAAAAAGGGAATAAGACTTTCCAATCAGAAAAAAATTGCTCTCACTCTATCCTTTCACTGACCTTAATACATGTAAAACTATATAGACAACATGAAATTATCAATAAAGTTTCCATCCATACAGCTAATTTCAATTTCCTGGTCCACCCCCTTTGTCAGATATGGTGACATTGTTTTATCTCATGAGCACCAACCTTTGCAGATGTTCAAGGTGGAATATTAAGTGAGCGAGACAAACTATGGCTGTGCTCATCTGGAGAATATTACTGTGTGGCTGAATGACTGAAAGTAGTGTGAAACACTTTCGGGTCCTCCGGACTTGATAAAGTGGCATGCAATACAGGCCATTTGATGTTTTACTGAACTTAATAATGCTTTTTTCTACTATATAAACTTTAAATGAACACTCTCTGTCTTTAAATTAACCAGCACTCTGTTTGAGGGCGAACACTCTAGAAACTGTGAATTGTTCAGCACACACTTTTGCTTTTTTTTTTTTTTCTGACCAAACCAATTGTGACAGTTCCCAAATATGAAAGCTTATGTCGCAACGATTAAACGACGGCTGTTGCACAAGATAGTGTCACTACTGCACCAGAGCCTGTTGCAGACAGGGAATAAATCCAGGGTGAGGATCCCAGATACAGAAGAGACAGGCAAAGGAACGAGGCTTTAGCCTCATTTATTATAGCTGAAATACTGGCATAGAGGTCTTTAATTTAGGATATTTTTTTATAGCAGACCAACAACCTTGCCCTGGTAAAGAAAAAAAATATCTCAGTGTTTTTAAGGTCCATTCTTAAGAACATAGTGTTGAAGGAGAAACTTTCCATCAAAAACAGATTAATTTTGCTTTTGAACAACTGAAGCAGGAATTGCATTGAATTTAACCAAAGACAGCTGAGCAAAGAGAACAAGACAGAACTAAACAATTTTAAATTGGCTAGTAAAGTGAAGGGGCACAAGATACACAGTATGCTAAATGGTGAATCACAGCATGATCCTCATGTTTATGTATTTATTTTTTTATAGAAAAACATGAATGGAGGAATGAATAAGCACTAACGGGTTCACTTTTTGATCCGAGCTCAGAACTCGTAATTGTCAAGGGAGAAATTGCACAACACTGCAATTGCCAAGAAGGGCAATGGGTGACAATAACTACTACACTTGCCAATTCCACTCTTTAGTCACTCCACACTATGAAAACAGGTGCGATGTCACAAGCACACACTGATCTTAGTTTGGAAAAAAAATAATCTCAACGCAGAAAATTGAATGAACTGAAATATGCCTTTCAAAAGAGAATCCAGTTCCTTTCAAGTTTTCACACAAAAAAAGATGCTAGAGGAGTCCAAAATGTGCAGAAACATTTTGGAGACCAAACCAACAATACAGAAAGACAATTATCTGGTAGATGTAAGACTCCTGGTAAAGCTCAAGTTTTCACACAACAGCAACAAACTTTCCATCTGTGAGCAACACAGTTATGAAGAATGACGCCTGTTTTACAACTTTGGCTTTGTTTATCTGTCCACTATTTGACCCAGGTAACTGATTTGCTTATCTCCGTGCCCTTCAAGCAAAATGCTTGTTTAAGTGTCATACTACACCTAGGTTTTAAAAAGGTATGGATTCAATAAATAAAACACATCCTTTATTTGTTGTCCAAATAATTAACTTACACGCCACACTCACCACAACTCACTGTGGAACCACCTCAACAAACAGCCGGAGCTTGGATTACACATCTTTTTTCTGGTCAATAACAAGCACCGTCATGCATTTTATGTCATGAGAGAACAACACAATGAGCAGGAAGGAACCCTAGTGTGAGCATGCTTCTGGGTAAGCTGTTGATGTTTCTCCATTTAGTTTTATCTCCAGGTGTAATTTGAACATACTTTTAGGACTTGTACACTTAGGATCTTATATAATGCGATAATCTGAGTGCGTGTAATGCAGCCTCGAGGCGAGGGATGCTAAAGTGATGCTACATGAAATACAACACAGTTTTCTGTTGCTCTGTGACCAGTACCACATACACACAATTTAATTTTGTGATAAAAAGAACTAAATTTTTCATGACCTGTATTTTTAATAATTAGAATTCATCACTCTGGAACAATGGGAAATGTTGGATTGCCTATTTCAAGTTGGGAGTAAGTGACAGCTCTATAAAGGAGCTTACGTGTCACAAAAGTCAATCTGATGTATTTTGACAACTAAGATGATCCATGGCAAAATCTTTGCATGCACCTGATGCTCCCCAGTCTTTACAGAATAGAATAAACACTGTGTGACAAGAGATCATGAAACTTTGAATTGTATTTTTATTATGCAGTTAAGTGAAAATGTAGTAAAGTTGCATTAACAGAAGTTTTAGCGGATTAAGATTGTGTTGTCTGTTATTAATTGCTTAAAATATAGGTCGAAATTTACATTTTCTTTTCAAATTCCAACATAACACACTCTTACAAGAATTGTTCACAACTACCAAGGCCTAAAATGTTTGTAAAAAAAAAAAGGGGCAATGAAGATCAAGCATTAGCAGATCAGCAAAGAAACTAAATAACCTAAACTAAATAGTGTACTACTCACTAAACTCATGAGTAGATTGCTGAATGAAACCTTTAAGCTTCAGAGGTAAATACTAGAGCGCTCCCTCATAAACCTGAAGGAGCACAAATATTTCACTTTGAGCTCAGTGGCATTTAGGAATAGGCAGGATTTTAGAACAAAGGTATCAAAAGATGTTAAAAAAAAGTTACAGTTTTGTAATCTTTCGGAGACATTTACACTCAACTAAAAACAAAACCAGTCAAAGTATCAAAACCGAATGAAAACTGCTATACCGCAAAAGACAGTCTTGGCGCATTCACATGCCCTGGTGGTTACACTCTCTTTTTCTCTACCCGCTCTGTGTGGCTCCGCTGCCACCTGCGGCACAATGACAGAACCGCATTACACAAAACCGTACCTCAACTTTTAACATAGAACAGTTTGAGCAATGCACTTGAGTGTTACAACACTGCCCCCCTCTCTTAAAACAGTCATCTTTCAAGCAAAGAATGGGCTACAAGTTAACGCCTGTTCATGGCTTCATTTCGCACACGTCAGTCGTTGTCTTTAGCACACATTAGACTTGCATAGCTTTATTAGAAGCTCTGATGTTTGTAATTTGAGTTTCTTCTAAAAGGATAAATAATCTTTGCGCATTGGATAGTTGACTGCCACCCAGCTGAAGCCAGCATATGGCATCTAATTGAATATGAAGGGATGCATTTTTTGATACGAGTCCAAGGCCACCAATGGGCGTCACTAACCTTCAACTGGGAGCAGATAACCGATTAACCTACTAATATTAATAGGAAATTGAAAACTACCTCTGAATATCTGTATTCTGGTTAAGTCTTTTAGGAAAATTCAAAATATTAAATGTTGTGGAACACATAATTAAAAATATCATTTTAGAGACGTAGGCTACGTGTTTGCTCTAAGTGAAACAGATAATGGTAAACATTTTTGTCAAACTGCATAAATTTGTGGAATTTTAAATTCAGGAATTTACAGTGAGAACCTCACAACAGCCTAGTTCCAATACGGGGGAAATATGATTGTGCAGACGTCTTAAAAGTTAAAGATAATAAAAATTTTAAAAAAGCACCAGTGGACTTTATGTAAATTCATGTGAGTGAAACTGAGGCTAATCAAAACAAAATGACTCTTAAATCTGAGGGAAAGCAAACTTCTGCTGCTGCACCAACCTGGGAGGCATTGATCAATGGAAATCCTCATGAAAAAGCTAAATTCCACCAACCTTGTGGAAAATGCCTGTACTCTCAAATCTTGGCAGCGTGCCTTATGAGTGGATTTTGTTGTAACAGTCTTATTCATCTCTGATCCTTTTATACCCCTGCCTGTCAGCCTGGCATGTGTTCTGCAGCACTGACTGACGAGATCACATAAAACACTGCATGTTCTTTTCAATCACAGGCTCATTATGCAATCTTACAAATTCATTATTTCATGCTACATTTGACTGGAAGGCAGATGTTAGTTGACAACAGTTCAGTGCAAACTCCAGCCATAGCACGGCAAAAGGAAAAAAAAAAACTTCATTAAACGTGCTATTTTCTGTATTTACATCATGGGATGAGTGTGGTCAGATTCCATTATCATGGATCCCGCTCGCCTCAGTAGAGGGACAGATGCTGCCAACACACAGACAGCTTTGCAGCGCTAGCCTCCGCTTTCTGGCATGGACATATGTGGGTTGCCGGGGGCTGCGGCTGTCATAGGCTATAGCTCTTCTCGCAGCGAGTTGATGCGAGCGGATGGGGTTGATGTGATTGGTTGATAAGAACAGAGCTTGTGTGTGTCTGTCTGTGTGCAAATTTGAGAGTCAACAGGCTCGTTCATAGGCCTGTATACTTTTTTTTTTTTTTTTTTGCCACATCAACATCTGTGAACAGATGGAGGGTAAGGGGGGAACCAACACACCTACGAACATGTGAACACACGCGCAATAACGCAGACTGAAAGCGGCCATAAAGAGAAGAGGCAGATGACAGGGAAAATAAAGATGATGGGACTGCATGGCTGAAGAGAGCAGACAGAGGAATGGACGTTCCGGGGGAGGAGGCAGAAGAGAGAGGAGAGCAATACGGCAAAAGGAGGGAAATGCTGAAGCTACAAGGGGGAAAGGCAACAACTCGTGAGTGGAGAGGGGAGAAGAAGGAAGGCGAGGAGGGAGGCAGGCAGGCAGGGAGGGATGGAGGGAGGGAAGCGAGGTTAGCTGGATAAGTGGGGCAGTGCTGCAGCGTGACACATCAGCATTCTGAGCACAGCGGCAGAGAGCAGCGCAACAAAACACAGTCGCACCCCACAATCCTTCTATCTCCCACGCTCACAGTGGACACGGACACGTATGAGAAAGACGGCGTGAAACGTGCGCGGCGCAGCAGGAGGAGGCACCAAACATGTCGTCTCGTCCAACGCGAGGCTTTGAACGTCCCGATTAACGCAGAAACTTGTTGGCTGGCAATCTCTCTCCCCCCCCCCCCCCCCCCCCCCCCCCGCCCCCAGAACACACAGGAGGGCGGACGCCGAGTGCAAATGCATTCAACACGACGGATAACTGCTGAAGCACACTTTTTAAAAGTGAGCACTGCAGAGATGCACAAAAAAAAAAAAAACAAACAAAAAAAGAAACTTCTCAGACTGCGCCGACAGGATGTTGTTGTGATCGCAGCGGTCCGTGTCGGGCTTTTTACGCGCTCCGAAATGAACCGCTTAGGATTCATTATCTGGATGCTTGATTGGCATTGATTGGCTGACAGAAACGCAGCAGGTATTAAGGAGGCCTTTACGTTTCCACTGTCTGATGAGGATAAAGATACATAAATATAGGCAGCGGCGGGAACTGGAAAATAATAACCATATGGCGAAGAGTCATAAAGGGAAAACGGGTCTCCAAAGGACATAAAATGACCTGTAATGAATAGGAGTATGTTTTAAAGCAGTTGTTTTATTTTTTATTTATTTTTTTTTTAATCATTATTTTTTTTGTGTGGGGGGTCTTGGTTAGGAGGGTCAAACACCTTCCACATTAATTGGCATTACAAGCAGATTTGTAGAAAAACCGTAACAAAGAGTCATATGTTAAATGCGCAGGCAAAACCTCATACAGATTATATTTCAAAAATCCACTTTTTATTTTGAAGTGGTGGGGGAAAATTCCACTGTGGTGCATGACTGCAATTAAAATATTGCACTGGTAACTCTTGGTAATAAATGTGCAGTGAACTCCCACCTATTCACGGTTCAGTATTCACAGATTCATTCACAGATTTTTCTCTGTTGCATGACTCCAACTATTTATGTATTATTTATGTTTTTTTTTTTTTTTTTAGAAATAATTTGCAGTCTGGGAAGTTGAAATATCTGGGAGCAATGTTACTTGACATGGTTTTGGCTGGTGTTTGTAAAGCAGCTAATCCAGGAGCACCATTTATTCCCTAAATTTTGTTGCCTGAATCCTCAACAGGATATGGAAAAATTTAGACATTATTTTTTGTGGTGGTAATAAGACAGTTTCCACTCTATGGCTTAATTTGTGTTTTGTACATTTAGTGTCAGAACTATTAAATAGGAAATTCTTAGTATATTTAGAGAACATTTCAGGTATTTGCGGATTTTAAGTATCCATGTGTGTCTGTGTTGTGAACTACTTATATTAGTTCAAACTTAGTGAATCAGTTTGAACTAATATATTATATTTTATGGTTCATCAGAATGTGTACTAATTTATACTCTTTAAATGTGTTATTTATATGTGACTCCAAGTCGACATTTTTACCGCTGTTCAACACACAAACGCGAGAACATGCATTTTAAGTAAAAAAAATTGCAATATATAGGCTACTGTTTCAAATAATCTTATTACAAATCTAGCCAAGATTAGGAATTGTAAAACATTAACTTGCACTTCTCAGAGTGGCAGATTGGATATTGTTATAGTGGTAAAACTAAACGTTTGTGTAAAGGTTACAACTGATTCATTTTAGCACTTCGGACTAACAATCCTCACTGAAATATTTGGGTTTCCAAGAGTTTGATGATACAGAGAATGACCAATAATTTGTGTCTGATTTAATTCTCACTGTTGAAGCAAAGTGCTTGGCATCAAGAAGTAATTACAAATTTACTTAAGTTACAAAATCTGAATAGAATAATGACCAGCAGCTCTTGGAAAATGACAACCTTTTCTACATCAACAGTGAATAATTAGATTTTATGATCAGCCATTAACCAACAAGTGGCACCCTTAATCTTTTTTGAAGTCTAACTTAAATGAAAATATTGTCTTCAACGGCTTTGAAGACAACATGCAACAAGACCACAGCTGTAGTATAAGGAAGGACGTTTAAATCATTTACTGAGAGGTTTGATGTGCTTCTTTATCTTTTTCCAACAGCTTACCCAAGAGTAATAGGCTTTTGTGTCTCTCTTCCAGAAAAGGAAGACACAAAAGCCTAATTTATTAGTGTCTGTAACGTAAGACTGAGATAAACTGTTTGGAGCATAAGTATTTACAAAAATGCATAGTTGAGGTTGGATATGATACATAACACCATAAAGCATAAAATCATCCTCACAAACTGACATCATTGGAAAATGAATGTATACCAGCAATTTGGTTCAAACAGTGAAACTCATATTTAGAGATCATTCCTCGAGGGCTGGTGTCATGCAATTTTTATATGCATCCCTGGTTTAACACATGAACAAAAGCTGCCATATTAATTACTAACACACAATATTTCCACAAATCACAATCATTTACGTACAGATCTAACAGTTGAAGGACATCACTGAGGTCTGAGGTTTGACATCTGTGCTTGAGAGTAATCTCAAAGCTATGTTTATCCCTGCTCAGAGCACATTTTTCTTTCCTCCATTAGCTGTAAACCTTACCTATCCAAAATAATAATAATAAAAAGCATTAAACATTGTTATTCCCTGTAGTCAAATTATTTAACAAAAGTTTTTTATTTAAAATAATTAATTTAATCATCTTTTTTATGATATTCTAGTTTACTGGCACAGATCTGTATGTTGTCCATACAGACAACATACAGACACAAGAGCATGTCTGCATACCTGTTCATTGGATAGTAAAGGAACAGAGGAATCCCATCCATTGGCACAAGAAAGAATTTTAGATCTTTCTTCTTTATCTAAAGCATTATTGTTTCTACAAAGAAGAATCTCCTCTAAACATTTAATCTGAAGAAGGAATATCATTTTCTATGAAAGTAAGTAAATATGGAGTGCATTACCTTTCACAATGAAGTTACATTTTCCCACTTTGAATTTGACTTCGTTGTGTCATTATGACTTGAATGTGCAACTCGGAAATGCTAAATATGACACATCAACATGGATATGCAGTGCATCTGAGCGGACTGGAGCACACATTCAATTCTCAACTTCTCCCTGCATGTGCAGGAAGCAGCGATATATCACACTCCTATGGATTGTGCAGCAATTCATATGTGAGTGATAAAGAGCCTCTAGTGGTCAGAAGCTGTCACTGCAATTCTCAATGAGAATAATGCATCATTTATTGATTTTTTTTTCTGAATCTAAGTTAATCACCATGGTAACTATGTTTACAAAACTTTTACTTTGACTGCACACACCACTTTCTTTTTGCACATATGAGAATTATTTTTTTCTTTTTTTTTTAATGTACAGACATTCACAGAATCAACCCCCATTAGAACCTATTTGATCTCATCAGTTTGCAGTGAGAAAAACATGGCGCATGACGACAGATGTATGCATGTTTATAAAGATTAGCATCTGTTCTGCTGTGGAGTCCTGTGATAATTCTCAGCAATCTGCAGACTTCTGACCTACCCATGACTTAATGACCTCTGGAAGACACTGCTGAAGTCAGCAGCATTGTCAAGAATCAATACTGACATTGCAATCAAGAAAGTCAACTTAAAAGGAAAAATGTGGTGCATATTGCATGTTATGAATCTGGTTATCAGATGTTAGAAACCACTGGCTAAAAACGCTACAAATTTAAAGCTGTATCCGATTTCAGGGTCTGTATTATAGAGTATTATATTTGTAAATGAATAATTTGCTTAGATGTATTCCTTGTAGAAAAGTGCAATACACATCTTAACATTTTAGAATCAAACTAACAGATCTTTTTTATTATGGAACATACTTTACTATAAAAGGTGAAGAATAAAATAGAAATCAGTAATACATGACTGATAAACTTGTGGCTTTGTTTTTTTTTTCTTCTTCTCTGCTCTCTGCTTCATGCTGTCACGGTTGCTCAGCAACGTGAGTTACGCTGAGGTGGGTGCGGGGACAGTGGGCGAAGGCGAGACTTGTGCAAATTCACAGCTTTTCCCTTCCGGTCGACGTTTATTCGCAGTCTGTGAAGGACCCATCCTACGTAGACGAAGGATGGAGACCCAGCTTAGGTCTCACACATTTGCAATGATGTCAAGTGATTAGTAGTGGGTATGATAAGTTTCAAAAATACACAACTGAGTGTATTTTGAAAACTTACAAGGGAACACTAAAAAATAACGTAGACAAGCAAAGATTACATGAATTTTGTTTAGAAATAAGAGTAAGTGACACTTTAGAAAGTGTTTAAATTACAAAATTTATTGACAGCACCACTATCATGGCGTTTGTTACTCGAGCTTTAACAACTTACAAGAGCTTGTGCATGTATCCAGGACAATACCAGGAAACTCTGCCTCATTTTCTTGGTTTCTCTTCTGCTTCGTTCCTAGTCCCTTTTACTCTGATTCTTAAAGCTGAAGTTTTTGGAGGAAAAGAGGCTTATTGGGTGTACTTGCTTTGTGTTCCCCTTAAGTGGATCGGTTCCCTGGACACACTCAACCTTGGCAGCTGCCCAACAAGTCTCTTAACATAAGTCAGGAGTCATCTAGGAGGTAATGGGGAGGTGACAGACGCTTACATTTCCTATGCAGATTTTCTGCTGGGGTCATAATGTCCAGCTGGCGACATTCCCAGAAACAAGGCTATTCTGCCCACTTCGCTGCTGCTGCCACTCATGGAAAGAGCGTTTTTACATTAACAATAATGTAGAGGAGACGTAGACGGTCCACTTACTTTTCCTAGTTTACTACTTTAAGAAGAAGGCATTGAGGAGAATCTAGAGAAATAAGATTAGAACTCAACCTGCTGTACTAGAGTTGCATCATAAAACAGTGAGAAATGATTGGTTGATTTATTATGTTCTCAGTTTCTTTACAACTTTAACAACAACTGTATTTGAGAGCTTAATTAGCAACCTAATAAATGAATGTGCATAAACACAAAGTCTTCTAGAATACGCTTGCACATAATTAAAGTACAATAACGGAGCCTGAAGGTCTTTATGCAATCAGAGGCAAGATCGAGCATCAACACAGATAAAAGTCACGCTTGGATCTACATCCGAACTTTAAATTATGCAAATCAGCTTAAAAATCATATGTATATTTATTTAGGCATGATTGATGCTACAATATTGCAGTGTATGATGAGATTATCTGATATTTGATGACACACTACTATATATGCTGTATAATACAATACAATAAATTATAATACATCCCAATACAATATAACATATGATACAATACACTACATGTAAGTGCACTATTATACAATACAGTGTGACATGATGATTAGTTGTTGTAAATTGTTATGTACTACCATACAGCACAATAACATATGATCCTATATGAAGGAGTATGAAATAATGCAACGATAATAAAGTATGATGTCACACATCACACAAGCAATGACAAAAGTGTAACATCAGTTTATGTGGGGAAATTTCTGACCTATTAATTTGTAAGACAGAAGACATCCCTGAGAAAGAACCGGTGTACTAAATTAAAAATATACTGTAGCTTCTTTCAAGCGACATGTTTGATTTGATAGGAAAAAAAGTGCAGACATTTAGGATGTCATCCACTACAGCACCTGTAGCCATATATGGTACTAATTTGCAGTGCTCGTTCCTAGAAGGACTTTTATTTAAAGAATAATTAAGACACATAATTAAATCATTCATGTGAACTCAACTTTCCTGTTCAACTTAACAGAAATAATCTGAATTACTAATTGGTAACACAATATACTTATACAAGTCACAATCATTAAAGAAAAATTATTAAAAAAGTATTAAAACTGTAGCAATATTTTTAGCATTATTTTATTTTTACTCAAATATATATATATATGGCACTTGAATAATTTGGTATCTATTGTCATAAGGGTCTTATAATTTTGTGGTTGCAGAATTTAACATTTTCTTTATTTGCATTTTATTTGTGTGCTGACATGAGTGAAAGATTGGTAATGTTTGCCCGGGGGGATGTCAGAGCATATAAACTTATTTGTCACCAACTGTTACCAGAACTCCAAATTCAAAAGAGAACTGAAGCTTTAAACCTAATCTAGACAAACGCATTTTCTTTCAAGCCCATTTGACCCGATTATGCCAAACACTCGCCACGTTATTTCTGCATGCACATTAATAACCAACAGAATGAATGATCATCTGAACATTTCTATCATTCAAAGTAGAGCATATCATGTGAGAAAGGACACAAACCTTCAACGAAATTATCCTGGCTCACTTCCCTGACTGTTGTATGACAAGAGCTTAATCAATAAAGATATGCTGAGGACTACATTTCCCTCCACCTTTGTCAAACACTAATAGAGCATTCTTCTAAGTCAAAATTCAATTCCTCTTTGATGTCAAATTATTCCCAAATTCTTCCCTCTCCTCCAACCCCCAAGAGGGAGAAGCAGATGGCAGTTTGGTTGATGGAAGGTAAGTAGAGGGCAAGGGAAGAGTTGCTGCAGGGGGCTTGTAGTGGGGGTTGGGCAAGCAAGGTAGGGAAAGGGGTCACAAACACTGAGCAAGTCTGATTATGAAAAAGTGAGAATGGCCGAAAGAGTTGTTTAACTCAGAATATATATAATCAGATGATGAGCTGAAAAGCAGTTCAAGAAAAAAATGAAAAGGGATGTCGTTACAAGAGACGCTATTGGAAGTTTGAAGTTCCCTCCTTCTGGGTGAATCCTTGTCTCGTCCCATGTGCATTAGTTCAGAGGGTCAGCTGGGGACTGCCATTCTGTCTGGTTTGTCAATAAAGCACACTATCGATTACCCTCTCATTGATTTCCACACCATTGGGAATTGCTCAGTGATGTGCTTGACAATACAACACGGCTTCCACATCTGTCATTCGCTGATCTTTCAACTCAGCCTGTCCTACCTGGTGGGCCGCGATCTCCCGACGGTAATCGCTGGCTGCAAATACAAATACACAAATCTATACATGCGGTAAACAGAAAAATCTGACGCAAACAATCACTTCGGAAGGAGGTATTCTAAGATAAGAGGCAAAAATAGATCAGAAGACGCACTCTGCGTTAATTGCTAGGCATAAGAGTGTAAAACCTTAATCCTAAGACCTTTTTCTTTAACTGAGACATGCATACTGCACCATCTACCATCCACTGCCTCACAATCAGTAAAACAAAGATCAATACAGCACACTTCTTGGTATTTTTGCAAAACAAGTTCAAGTTGCCATTATTACAACAAAACCGTAGATGAAAAAGAACTAAAAATTAAATCTAAAAAAAAAAAAAAAGATAGCCAAAACATTGCAGGTGGAGCAGCCTTGCTACTCCGTGCCAGGCTGTGGTTCACTACTGTCTAGGTGTGTCCAGAATGAAACACGGAGTAATGCTGTGGCCAGCCAGGAGTTAAAAGCTCATTTGGTGAAAGAGACAAAACGACCTGCAAGCCAGCGCAGAAATCGATGGAGCTAATGTGATTTAATAAGGGGCTCCCTTTGCTTGTGCAACACCGGTGAGCCTTGATAGATATCTTACGCAGCTGCTGCTTCTGCAATTTCATTTGGAACACATTCAGGGCCCTGCAGTGGCTTCAGCAACAGTTACAGAGACAGGGTGCGAGCGAGAGACCTCCGGGAAGGGAAAGTGGAGATAAGCAAGTAGATACCGACGTGCAAATGAAATAAAGCCCTCTTACTGCTGTTTTGTATTGTCTCTGCTTGCCAAACATATGTATGGGTGACACAAGAGCAACTAAGCAATGAAATGCTTTAAAAGCAAGTATCTGTAAGGAAAAATCATTAGAAACTATTTCAATAAGTGCCCAATTTTAATAACTCTAAACATATAACAAGTTTTCTACCGGGCTCTACTAGTAAGTCTGGTATGAACAATGTTGAAAAGACAACCATCATACAGCGACATTTTAGAAACCTTATCCACCCTTCTTGAATGCAATTTCCGCAGTGAACTATTTGCATCATACCTTTTTGTGTGCTCCATCTAGGTGCCAATCCAGAATAATTCAAGTAATGAGAAGCTATCCCCCCACTGACAAGTTCCTGCTGTCTAGCATATGTGTTAATGGGCCACCGCAGACCTGAATATCTGGGAATTGTCTGAAGTTCATGCGTGGGGAGAAAAGAAAACGCCTTACAGGAGTTTAAATTGTGCTGAGACAAGAAAATTGTTATCTTTAGACAGAGGGAGAATTGCGAGTTTTGACATGTTGTGTCTTTGTGTGAAAGTAGCCAAACTAAAAGCTGTTACATATTTAGCATCTTAGTGTGATGGGCACTAGTGGGAAGGAAAATGTTATCGCAATTGTGCTGTGTGGATTAAAAAACACAAAAAAAAGTCTTAAAAAACTGCCAGACTTCAATTTTCCAGTTCAAAAATTAAAACCACCACAAAATACCGTTAGAGCTCTGTGGATGCAAATAAGCAAACTCCGTGGAGTAATTAACCTACACTGATGACAAACGAGGGATGGAAGGGGGGCTAAAAAGATTGATGCACTTACAGACTTTTTAACTGCCTTGCTTTTTCACCAGGAGTTTGAGCATTGCAGTTTGTCACCCGCATGCCAGTATTTACGAATCAAAACACAGGGAGAGCTCATGTGGGCATGTGTCAGTCGACGGATATACACTTTGTATGCGTACGAGTTCACGCCTCTCTCTGGAGGGGATTATTCAACAATAGAGATATTGTAAAAGCGGCAAAGTCAGCACAAAACCACAGGGACTCTATCTGCCAAGGGCCGAGTGTGAGTGTGTGTACGTGCGTCAGATTCTATGAGCATGCAATTTACAGGGGAGATGACTGCTGGAAGAAATATAGGGGGATTGGAAGGAGTCTGGCAAAGGGTTGTTATAGATATGAAAAACAATATCGCAGGAACAGGTAGAGCCAGAACAAAAACAAGTGGCCGCATATAAACAGCACAAAGGACAGCCAATTTTTGTGACATTTCAGAACTAGTGGAAACAGTCTAGCATATTAGAATGTGGTTTCTGTAACCTAAATACATAAGAAATGAATGTAGACTGAAAAAAACCCTCCTGAATCATTTTCATTTGTGTTCCTGGGACTCATGTTGAACCAATCACCAGCTCAACAGAGGCTTAAATAGCCATTATTAGTTCTTATTGCTCTTGTGATTACACATCCATTGTTTTAAATTGCACACATTAGTAGACAAAAAGGTGTAAATGGTCCATTCCATAAAGATAATCAAACATATTACAAAGGTAACCAACATCTGTCTGCTTTCTGCAGCCACTTAATGCTTTCATGGGAACAGGGCAACGAGGGTGCTGATGTAGTGTGTGGGTGAAGTGGACAGGTTGAGAGATGATGAAAGAGTACAATTTCATGTATAAAGTATTAGTTAAATAATGAAAACAGCCAATTAACAAATTGAAGTCATAAGTGTGGTCCCTGTGGAAGCAATGCACATAACAGCTACTAAAAAGCAAACATGTCACTGAAGCTATTTACCATGAACAGAGGCTGAACTCAACGTACCGCAGTCAGAAGTGGAAAACACTTTTACTTCATGCCTCTTGTGCACGTGTTGGGGAGATCTCTGTTTAGCCCAGTTTTATCACAAGATTAGTAGCTCATTTCTCTAAACCCCCAAAAATGGACCACACAAGGGTGTTCATCAGATGAATGAGTGTTTTTTTTTTTTTTGCAGATAAGATTTGTACAAGAATGTTTCATTGTCCAACAATAAAGTACCCTATTTGCATCAAACTATGACCTCCTGAATTAGTTGGTGGTTTTTCCACATCTTCTGTAGTGAATTTGTTTCCTGCAAGTGTTCTATAATCTTTGAAGAACCATCGATCATCCATCCCTGTTTATCCTTTCAGGGTGAGTGGCATGCTGGTGCCTATCTCCAGCATTCAGTGAATGAGAGACAGGAATGGTCGTCAGTTCATCAGAGTGCAACAGAGGACAAACAACACATGCACACAGTTCAGAGAGGCTGATGAACCAAACATGCCTGATTATTGCATTCCTGTTTATGGGCTGTGGGAAGTTCAGAAAGGCCCCAATTTTTGTGACTGTAACCTAAATACATAAGAAATGAATGTAGACTGAAAAGCTGGGTCAGCATTTAAAACCCGGACCTTCTCCCTTCAAGGCAACTGTGCAGACTACATACACTCAGCTCCCGAAAGTTGAAATACAGGCAATCTAACATTTAAATAGTATTAAAGTCAAAACATTGACAACCTTAAGCATTTCTGTTTAATTTTAAAATCCATCAACACACCCAATTTTATACCTGCTAATATTTAAAATTTTGTCTTTTGTCATTTGTGTACAATCTGCACTGTTTTAGTGAGAGCTATCAGCTGTTATAGTGTAAAAGGCAAACACTTGGATATTTTATATGTAGAATACTAGTTTGCATATGGAGTATTAAATGTTATAGCTTTAGATTTTTTATGTAACTGTGTTTATTAGTAGTGATATCCTAATCTAGTACTTCTAGATTAAAATAAAAGGATTTACCAGAAAATACTGTGCTTATTTGTTCATTTATTTTGTTTTAATAAGTAAGTTGAAAATCTTAATATGTGACTGTAATTCTAGGCTCCTTAAAAAACATTGTTTTTCAAACTTTTCTTTATCTAAATTTATCGCTCAGTCATTGTGTTTGTTAGATATGAGAAAATGGATTTTGTAAGTCCTGATTAATATCTAATCCAACTGGCATACACATTGTCAGGTGATTTTCCAAAATTGTACGTAGTCACGTAAGCTGAACAAACCCTAAATAGCAATATATTATTTTTTCATCAGCTTCCAGTCTGAAAAGGCATTAAAAAAATGGGTGCAAAATCAATGCTGCAGTAGTAGTGTTGCAAGCAGTGAGGGCAATGTGAAAATCCTGCTATGGCTGTGCAGAGAGAGAGAGACCAGGAAATTAGGCCAGAGAAGTGGTAGGGGAGGGGGGCTTATAAAAAAAAAAGAAATGCAGAAAAAAAAAGTAAACAGTGACATAAACCGACAAACAAAGAGGAGGAGAACGAGACTGATATTGCAAGTGAAAGGGAGAAAATAGATGCAGAGACAGCAGGCGAGAAGCAGAGAGCCAAATATGGGCTGAAAATATGTATCAAGCTGTTCCGTCATCAGACAGAGGAGACATTAACAATTAAAACCAAGAGATGCACACAAGTGCTGCATGCTTTCATTATATGTCAAACGAATATAATTTATCCTTTCCCCCCCTCTCCCCCCCTATATTGTTGAGTTTGTTTTAAGCCAACACTTTTATCTTTCACACCTCTGAAGCACAAATTCTTTGCATTCGGAAGAAGGTAGGAAGAGCAACACAAGCATGCAGAGGTGTCTCTCCAGCTGTGGTTTTAATGATGTGTGAGTGGAGCAGATGGAGTCGTTAGCTCTGTGGGCCATCAGCCCAATCTTTTTCTCCCAAACATACGCTGACGAAGGTCCAAACTCACCTCAGCATTACCTCTGGAATTACCTCGCCTAACACTGACACATGACTCATACCTTCCACTTGCTGACGGCTTATTCTGAGCACAGATTTGGTCCTTGTTACAGGCAACAATGATTATCAGAGCAAAAAAAAAAAAAAACTACTCTTTGCACCACAAAGTAAGGTAACATACAATTACATTATAATGAAATGATCGCAATTCTCTGCATAGTTAGGTAATGTAATGTATCTGCATTTCATTTAATTTTAAAGTTTATACATTGTTCTTGAATAGAAAAAAGGCTAACAATGTTGTATGCACAGAAAAACCTATGTTTATAAAGTATTATGTGAAATTGTAATATGCATTCGTTAACTTGGCCACAAGGTCTAAATTAACTATAAATTAGCTTTTTTGCACCCGGCATATGGTACAATACAAAGTTCAGGGTCAAATTTCCTTTGCAACATCGAAGTGGTTTATTATTATGGTTCAGTTGTTATGGAGGCATGCTAGTTGAGGTCCAAATGCACCAACATGACATGGACTGACCAAATTGATCAATTTACTATGGCCTCTATGAACAGGCAGCAATCTTAGTAAAATATTGCATCATTGTCGGTGGTCCTGCAGCTATGCACATACAATTTCACCAAGCAACTCAGCCCCTCTATGAGTCACCAACTACTGATTCATACCCAGATATTCTTATTCTTTTTTTCTACCTTTTGAACAGAAAATAAGACACCAGTACCTATTACAGGAGAAAAATAATGGGGCACAGAAACTTCATCACCTGAATTCTCTTGTACTGCTGATAGAGTAAGAATAGCAGCAGCTATCTTGATTATTAAATGATGACTAGTGAGGAATAAAAATGTTTTTTTTGTCCAGACCAAAACTAACTGTGAAGAGCAGAAATCTCCCATCTCCCTGTGAAGAGCAGAAATCTCCCATATCTGCAGTCTTTAAAAAGACAATAGAAACAAACAGTACTACCTTTGGTGCTCCATGCTAAAGTAGTTGCATACGAGATATTTATTAAAACTAAGGCATTATCACACTACACGCAACCATGTTATTGTACGCAACCATGGAAATTTGCTGTTTACTTACAGAACGTGAAAAAGATCTCAGAAAGCCTCGCAAGGGGAAAAAACTAATCAAGAGCTTTGATTAGTTTTTTTTAATTTTGATTGCCTTCAATCAATTTTTCCAGTTGGGTGCAATGCAGGTATATTCCTGGGTTGGTACTGGGTTGGCTAATTCACCAGATCCATTCTGCTTTCACAGGTTTCCATTGTCCAAACATAAATACAGTTAACTTACTAAAACACCAAATAATTATAGCAGTTTTCTTCATAACTACTTTGATCAGTTTATGACTTATTGGTTTATTTACTATTTTAGTTTACTGAGCTATTTGGGGGATGCCGGGCAACTACAAGATATAGTGAAAGCACATTAATCATACTGTTGTAGCACATTCAACATCTACACTAGTAAAATGATGTCTAAATTTACCATATACTGAGCTACAAACTGCTTACTTAGCTTATAATTCATCCTAGTAAAACAACTATCTATGAGAATATTCAAGTCTGTGTAAAATGATACGTGATGCTGGCTAATGGTAAATCTAACTTTATGTTTACATAGACGTCTTTGGACTCTTGTTTTCCAATATTTTTTTGTGTTTCATTGTCGAATATCATAAATATTGGAATTTTCATCATTGCAAACTCGGCATTTATATCCCTTTAATTGGCTATCTGTTACGTCACATTTTGAAAGTTATCTAAAGTTTCGGTTTTTGCAAATGTAAACACTTCAGCGACCCTTAGTCTTTAAAGTCATCTTACTTAAACAGCCATTACTCACTGGCATTACACAACGTATGACCAAACGCCAGTGAGTTGCAAGTTGCGTAAAAGCCAGAGTCGCATTGCTGACTCTGGCCTTCATTCGTCAGCAAATGCGTGTTTGTTTATTACATTCCACTGTGAAAAAAGTACTAACCCTAATCAAGAAATTAAATGAATGCATCAGCAATTCCATCTACTCCGGTTTAATGGGTCCGAAACCACTGACGGAGGACAGATATTAGGTGTAGCGCAAAACAGCAACAGCAGATAACTGGAAAAAATGAAGGCAAAAACGAATCAAAAGATGCGTAAATGTAGCTGAAGAAATAAAAACAGAGGAGGGAGCAAGCAGGAGGGAGCGGAGAAGGAGGAGGGAGAAAATGAGCAGGAGAGAGAGAGGTGACTAAAGCTCTTTTGTTTCCCTGAGAAGCCCATGAGGGAGGTATTTGAAAAAGAGAGAGGGAGACAGAGAGAGTGACTGCACTTTACACTGCACTGCGCCATGCTCTTTTCTCACATTAGAAGTTGTTCTCCAGACTCTTTCAAGTCGCTTTTTCACATAAGTGTACACACCCAGAATCTCAAAAGCACTCACACAGAAACACACAAAAAAGTGAGCCACGGAGACAGCCAACCATCTCTCTTCATTGGGCCTACTAGAATCAATTATGGATAGATTTCAAAAGGGAAGAGTGCATATGTCTATGAATTATGGAGTCATAGCCACGTACTGCACACATCAAATCAAAGCACATGTTTGAAAAGGCCAGTGCAGCATTGCCTAAAAAGAAACAACATGGTACACTATATCACAAGATGCACACTGCTGCTGTGAAAAATGATAAGGGTTCACTTGTGGAAGTGATTCTTCTCTTAGTAGTGTTGCATAATTACAGCACCAGAAGCCAATGAAAAATCCCGCAGTACTGGCGCAGTTTTGTGAGTTAGGTCCACCTCTTGATTCATTGCCGTGCACAGGGGGAAAGCTTCTGCAGTGGCAGCAACTGGTTGATTCATGTCCTCAACGCTCAACCACAGACAGTGTGTCGATGGTGTAAAGCCACCAGAAGGAAACCCGCCTGAGTAGATACTATTTTTTTTCTCTCTCTCTGATGTAAAAAACACCAAATCCCAGCTAGAAAATTTTCTGAGGACTGCAATCTAAAGATAGCCCCTTGCAACCAACTTTCTGGCAGGCAGACAGAAGCCCTCTTTCTTACGCAGACAAAATGGGCACAGCCAACTTGTTCTTCTCAACATTAAAGCTGAATAAATAAAAAGGAGGGCTCATCCCCTCCTCTTCTTCAAATTGGATGTAACTGCAATGTAGCACACCATCCCATCACAAATCGGTCTCAGCCAAATAAATCTGACGCTGGTGCAGCGGTACAGGAGTAAACGATATGATTGTAAATTATACATCAGGCAGTTTCAGCCAAGAAATCCAATTGGTCAAAGTGAAATACCAAGTATATTAATGATTCTCATAAGGAAAGCAGTATTCACTTCACAGATTAAATGTTAAGTCACTAATTTACTACAAGTTGCGGTTAATGTTACAAGTTTGAATTTCAACAAGTCATAGACGTATCGCAGGTGTTGATGTGTTGCACTCGATCACTTTTCTAGCTACTTTCAATATCAGTAATCTCTTTGCCACTATTTAAAAATGCAAAACTACAGTGTCTTGCTGAAGACCTAAACAGGTCCAAACAACAACCTGTTAGTTTGGACCTAAACTGCAACAGTAACGCACCGGCATGCAGCTTAAGCTATTTCAACTTGAAATCTGGGTAGATTACAGAACGACACAGCACCAAAGTACATTAGATGTTTGTTGTCATGGCGACCTACCGGGCCATTCAGTTCTTCTGGTTCAACTCTGTATCCCGAGAACCACACGCAGAGAAACTGCCTTCAGTTTCTATGCTCCTGTAATCTGGAACAAACTTCCAGAAAACTGCGAACACGCCGAAACACCAACAGAAGTGAGTCCATCAACGTGAAACCATTACATGGTTTCTTTTTTTTTCTTTTTTGTCTTTTTGTAAATGAAAATAAAAAGAAAATGTAACATGAATTTATACATGCCACATTATTTCTAATATATTAATAAAAATATTGTAACTTTTCAATGTGATTGCAGCTGCAGGTTTTGACTATAAAATATCTAGATCCTGTAATGTGTGGTGATTCTTCTCTGCAAAATGGACCAAAATGAATCAAGAATAGAGCAGACAAATGGAATCTGTGACCATCAATTTTCCTGTCTTGTCACAGATAGGCAAAATTAGGTCTGAACTTTGACTGGGCCATTCTAACATATGAATAAAGAATTCAAACGTGGCTGTGGCTGTATGTTTGGGTTGTTATCCTGGTATAAGATGAACCTCTGCCTATATGTTTCTCTCCTAATGGACACATCTTAGTCTTTCAAAATTGTTATGTATTGTAACTCCGTCCATTTTCACATCAGCTCAGACCAGTTTGCACAGGATGATGATGCAGAGACCAATATAAAGTAGAGCATAACTGCGCTACGGAAATGAGAATGAAAAGAAAACTTTAAAAAAGTGTAGCATGCATTCGCATTAAGCCTGTTTGTTGTGATACCCTTAAATAAAATGTTGTGCCTAACTGCCTTCTGAACCGTAGTTTGTAGAAAGAGATCATTTGCGTAATTTTAAGTAAGGAAATAGTAGTCATCAAATCAGGGACAAAATGATCAGGTCAGCAATAAATTGCCTTCTTCTTCTTCATCTTCTTCTTGAAGAAGATGAAGATGACACAATATGATGACACAATATGATGTCTTGGGCCCACAGGATAAAATTGAAGACAACATAAAAATACATTAAGGTTTATGGTTGTAATATAACAAACATAACGATTAATAATGATTTCTATAAGATGCTTTAAGTAGCAAATTAGGCATACTTGTGTAGCGAATTGTAGAAGATTTAACAATTGGGTAAATTTATCCAGATAAAGCTGCACAAATATCTCAAAGGCTTAGAGGATGAAGATTCATGGGGACATTACAAGGGGAACTATTGAATGAAGGGATCTGGGGGTTGACAGGGTGTATAATGTATTGCTTTAAGGGTGGACATGTTAATGCTCTAAATGTAATAAATAGTGATTCAAGACTGAGGAGATGAGGGAAAAGAAGGAATTTCTGAAATAAAGATTGAAAACAAAATCAATTTGGTGTTTGCAAGTTTCTCTTCTTTTTTGGTCTTCACTTCATCAGTGTTTAATATCTTTGCATTTGACATACAATGAAGCTATTTTATGAATGTATTCATATGCTTCAAGTGTTATTAGGTCTTCCAACATATCTCAGTTTGCTTTGTATTTGCATTGTTGTCACCTTTCATGAGTTATTGGACCCTGTCTTGTTAACACTACTGTAGGATCAGGGATGTTGGAGTGTCAATGTATTTATACCAAGTATATTCAGAAAGGCTCTTTGGGTTTGTGCACACAAGTGCACCAAACAAGTCAACTCTTGTGCTGACTTGTTTTTGAACCTTTACATATGCAGAGTGGATATCAATGGAAGTGAAGTGTGATATTCTGCATCTTGTCAAACGTTTACAAAGTTACCCAATCAGCAATACAGCGTGAGAACAACTTTGCAGATACTTCTACTAATCAGGGTGGAAATGATCTCAACGTCCAAACGGCATTCTGTAACACAACCAAATGCTCAGTTTCCATGTCCTTACTGAACACAGAGAAGGATTTCGTAAATTTTTTGAATGACACAATCCTGTTATCAATTGGTTCCCTCAATAGATGTAACCCTTTCATGCATAAATTATGATCCTTCATGTCAAGATTTTTTTCCAAAGTGGTTCTAATTTTCTTAAGACATAAAAAATGGTGGGGAAAAATATTAATGATTTATTTATTTATTCCTAGAACTTTTTTCTGGGTGATCACATCAGTAATATTAGTTTTTAGGGTTATTTATTTTAACATGCAAGAGTCCTTTTCAGTAGAAGGAGGGACTAGATATTCCTGAGTTGGTCAGCATGCTTTTCCAACTGTCTGGCATATTGGATTTAAATTTTCTTGAACTTGCAGTGGTTAATATTTTATTGTGTGAAGAACTAGTGTCCACTTCAGTGGTATTTGTGCATTTATAATATAAAAATCCACAATAAAATGGCTTTTAGACAGCTTTCCACTGCAATGTCTGATATGCATGAAGGGGGTCATCTGGTATCTGTCAAAGGTCAAATATATACCTTTCATTTTCTGATTCTTATGTGTGTTTTTTTTTTCTTAGGATAACCATGGACATTGTAACATTGTAATGAAAAGCATGTAACACTGTTACATTAGTGATTTACAGTGAATTACCATGTATTATGTACAAGATGTATCATTAAGGCATGTGTTGATTTTTTTATGTGGTGAGGGTCTGTTTGGGTCCCACCTCCATTTTTTATTCAGTGTGGCATCAAAGCAGGGCTAATTAAATATATATAGTGTTCTCAAATTTAATTACCAAACTCCAGACTTCATCTTACACAGAAAAGTGCAAATCAAAATACCAAACATGCCACAACATGACATACAGTGCAATTGAATGCATACACACAAATGCTAAACAGGAAGAAAGTTTGCCAAAATATAGTTTTGTAGTCTAAATGAGAATACAGATTTTTTTTAATGCACATATTAGCTTTTTTTTTTCTTTCTTTCTTTTTACTATTGTTAATTTCCAGATCTGATTTATAGACACCAACAACTGTAAATGCCATCCCTCTCTGTCTCTCAATTTCCTGTTTTTTTATACTTTTTAATAATCCATATAACATATATTACTTAGTGAATTGAGTTATTTAAACAAGTTTACTTTTCAAAAATAGACACATTTATTTAATTAAGCCGTATCGCTATAGCAGCTTCGGTTGCATATAATATTTAAAACACAGTGTTCTGCTGATAGACTTCTTTGCAGACAATCACAGATCATTTATGACGATGTTAAGTGACTTTGATTCCAAGAATAAAACCTGTACACCGTCACTTCATGAAGTCAGGAACCCTCATTCTTATACTTAAAATTTAACTTTCAATATTTCTCCTGCTTCCTTCCAGCTCCATTAGGGTTTAGAAAAAACAACATTTCTTGCTCTGTGTACCTCTGTTCCCATTATTCTCCCCATTAGTCTTCCACCTCTTGTCTTCTTTCTCTCTTTTCACCTGTTTCTCTCTCTGCCTTCATTTTACTCTAAATTCATTTTTTTCCCTATTGAATCCCCTCCACCCAGCCTTTATCTCTCTGAAAGTCAAGGCCGCCTTCTCCTTGATTTGTTCGCTATCAATTTCTTTGTCCATTTTCCATTTTCCATGAGTCCCGAGTCGTCTTCTCTTCTCACTCCTGCTGATCTAAATTGACAAATTTGTTCACATTGTTATTCCCCAGAATCTACCACATTTATAGCTTACAACAGTGACTCACACAAACACACGCGTGCACACGCGCACAGTGCGACAGTTGCCTTCACACCCCTGCTGACATCATGGCCAGCAGTGTTTTTCCCAGCGAATCCATTAGCACCATCAACAGCACGACCGTCATACCCCCACACACACATTCACACATGAACAATAAATACGGCGTACAAGCAGACGTTTTAACACACATGGCAACCTATGGACAGCTCTAACATTTAACAGTCTGTGTCCAGACACGCACCTACCGCAAGGGTGAGACTTTGAATCTTGCACCTGTTTTAAGAACAAGATGTAATTAAATGGACAAAGCATGTGAGGTGGCATAACAAGTAGGCTATTTTCTCATTCCCTGTTCTTTTCCTATTAGGGCAGAAACTTGGAGTCAAAGTCCAGATCTAAACGATGTTCATAGTATATGGGAATCCTTCGAATGTTTGGAGATGCTGGCCATCCGATCTGATGAAACTTGAATGGATAAAACAATCCATATCTGAGCCAAACCAAGAGAGTCTTGCGGCTATTAAATGCAGATAAATGTGGTTTCTACAAACTGTTGACTCAGGAGACTGAAGACAAATCCATGCCACACTTTTCAGATTCTTATTTGAAAAAGACACATTTAGAAAGCATACACGTTCTGCTAGTCTATGAAACAAAACTCCAAAAAAGTAAATGGATGGCTGCAGTTGTGACATGACAAAACATGAACACGTTTCACACCCATTCCGGTCTGCCTGTTTGAGCTGATCCCAGGACAGCCCCATGGCCTTCACTGCTCCAGACTGCAATGATTAGCCGTTATGCTCCTGCGCCATGACTTGCCTTTGCTGCAGCCTCCCTTCCAGTGTTCTAATTTAAAATAAAGTAGCTGGAAAAGAGGAGCAAGTAGATCCAAAGGCAGAGAGGAAAAAAAGAAAAGAAAAACAGAGGTCTTAGCAAGGAGAGGACACACTTTCCTATCCTGTCTTTCAAAGACCCCTAAATATTGCCTCAAGAGTTTTATCGTCCCGTGTGTGGCTAAAGATGGACAGACAGATAGACAGAAACAAACACATCGTCCTTCGTCCGTTTGGGGTTTAGACGGCTTCTTAAAGCCCTGTTGATATAGCATTAACAGCTCTAATTTGGGAGCGCCTTGAGGGGAGGAGTGCTGACTCTGATACACCTTAAATACTTAAATTCCAATAGATAGGGTGGACACCTGGTACGCGCGACGAATTAATTAAGGAGCCCTCATCTCTGCGATCGATCTCGATAACCCTGTGCGGTGTGTGTAGCAAAAATCAGTGAAGTGTGGGGCAGAGGGCTGATTGGAAATGTTAAAAATTAAAGGTATTTCATTAGAGGAAGATGAGAGATCTTGACGCACGTGTCATGCAGTTAGGTTTTCCTATCCAATATCAGCCCGCAGCAATGTCAAGTGGTAAGGTTAGAAGGTTTTGATCTAAGAATTACCACTGTGATAGTGTATTTAAAGCTACAGCACAGCATAGCATAGGCATGTAGACGGCTAGAGTATTGGGAAAAAGTATTTACCCAGCACTCTATAACATCTCTTTTGGCAGACTTAAACTTTTCAGATCCTCTAAAATCAAAGTCAGAGAAAAAAAATAACCTGGCTGAATATGAAAGAAAGGTTTTAAATTATAACCAAACCAATGAGAAAAAATAAATGTCCATTCTGCTGAAACCACACTATGGTCAATTATTTATTTATTTTCCAAAGCTCAGTTTAATGTTTAAGCCACGCCTAGTCATGAATTATTGCCAGCCCTGCAGAATCAAGAAAACACTTGAATACAATCTTTAAGTAGGCTAATAATGACACATCAAGCATCATGGAAAATCTAAATTAAAAAAAGCATCAAAAGTGGATGAGCACAACCACAATCCTAAACAAACCACCAGTAACCCAACCTCTTGTCGGGCTAAAGAAAATAAAAAAAAATAATTGAAGGTTTTGGATGACTAAGTCAAAGTCCAGACTTAATTATGCATTTTCCAGGGACCATTTTAAATCAAATGCAAGTGAATATTAACGGCAGTTGTTATAAAAATGCTAACATTAACATAATATTAAAAACAACTTAGAATAAACTTCACTTCACATCACAGCCGCATTTCTGACATCTTGAAATTGGCCTCTGCCTCTTTAAGAACCTCCGAGCCGATGACACTCACTCTTCAGCACATAATCACAACAATGGTTGTCCATGCCATCCATTGATGACACTTACAACCGCTCTTACTATTTCCTCTTACACCACCTTGTGCGGTGATGTAAAACACTCATCACCAGTTATCGAAGACAGCATTGTTGCAGGGAAGGTCGACACAACCACTTATTTAGTTTGAAAAAAATGTGTTTTTCGGTTTCACTTGAAATCCTTGTTTTGTATGTTTCCAAGTTAACTTCGAAAGATGTTAAAATGTGTTTGATGATTAAAACTGTGAGAAAAAGCGAGAACAGAAGAACTCTGGAAAAGGGCAAATACCTTTTTACAGAACTTGGCTTAAAATCACATTCTAGCTTTATTAAAAAAGAAAAAAGGCAAGACTTTTCCAGCTAAAATTATACAAAACTGTGACATGATGGTTTCATTTTTGTTTTCATTGAATTTGAATTTAGCAACGAGGCAAACTGAAAAATTAGCGATCATGTCAAGATCAGCTCAAATCAATATAGTGGAAAACCCGGATTGCTACTGCAATACGCCTTTTTTTTTCTCCTGGTATGAGGCAAGCTGCAAAAATGCTGCATCGTGCATTTTCTATAATGCAACTGAGCAGTAATTTGTACATCTTCCCTCTCTGATAAATGGAACCATCTATCAAACTCTACTGCCCCATTCTATAATGCAGACTCCCACTTATAATCTCTTCTGTCTCTTCAAAATGCACCCTGTGGAGTCAAAGAAGACATTACACAAATGGTTCTGCAGTAAAGCATTATGTAATAAACCTGGGTTACCCTTATGCACAAAAACACAGAATGGGGAAAGTCTGTACATGAGAATCCAGGTATTAAGAGGGATAGGAGAGTAGACATTTACCGACATTCAACCAGCTAATGCCTGTTAAGTAGATGTTAAGACATCTACATCAAAAGGGGGAAAAAGAAATAAACTCATCAAAAAGAAAGGCTTTTAAAAGTTTTTTTTTTCATCAGCAGTTTTTGTCAGCTGCCAATCAGATCCTGCAACCGGAATGGAGGGCACAATTTAACTTTTCAGAAGACAACGAATAGAACTGCAAGATCCTGTTGGAAGTCAGCTTCACAAGGCAGGAAGGGAAAGTTGCATGAGAAACTTTATCACAACTTTTCCAAGCTGTGGTACAAATAATATCACTGGTGATAGTTGGACTGCCTTCAGAAGTACCAAAGATTTTTGGTCTCAACTATTTACAAGGCTGATATAAAGGAATCTGACTATTTCATGATGCAAAGCTGATAAACACAGAGACATGGCTTGTCAAATTGCAGTAATTGAAAACTGCACAAAAGAGAAGTGCAGAGTATTTCAAGCTCCCCAATTTAAACTGACGTCCTGGAAATGAAGTGAAAACAATTGTGGGTAAAAACCTATTCACCTTTTTTGTCATGTTAAAAACACAAATTTCAATATATTTTACATCAGAGACCAACACAAAGTTACAAAGTTGAAGGAAAATTCTGTATGGTTGTCAAATATTTTTGCAAATGCAGTTATTTTCATTTCTCCTACAACAGCAAACCTTTCACTGTGATTACAGCTGAATGCTTTTGGGGCATATCTCTAACAGATTTGGACATCTTGAGACTAATATCTTATGATTAGTTTATCTTATGATATCTTATGATTAGAGCAACACAACTTTTTTTGCCCAGTGTTGCTGTGTTCCATTTACGCTTACCCAAAGCACACAGGATTTGCCGGTCCGTATTTGGCTGGCCTCATCATTGTGCATTTTCAAATATTCACTGAAAACTCTTCTTTTTTTTTCTTTTCTTTGTTTTTTTATTATTTTGTGCAAACACATGGGAGGTCATATGACTTGCTCAAATTACTGACAAATTATAGTCCAGTAAAATCTGTTTCCATAACATGAACTGACAAATGTGCAAATGTACTGCTTGTTGCCACAGTTACCACGTCATATAAAAACACACAGAAATCTTCATATTTTGGCAGAGTTGCTGCCACAGAAATTACGACTTTGTTCACTTTCCAACTTGGAAGTTGCTGTCCATTTGACATGTTACGTGAGACGACAAGGTTGACGATAGCCAGAGAGTCGCACGTGAACAAAGCACAACACCCAACCGAAAACCAGATTTGGAAATTACCCACAGAAAAAAAAATGAACTAATTTAAGCTGCAGACCTTTCTTTTACTCTCATCTATTCAACATTGTAATCCTCTGCCTTTTGTTTGACTCCACCAGAGCATGAGATAATAATTTTAAAACGAGCGACTGTATGTTTCTTGGCAAAATGTACCTCTTGTGTTGTGGTTAGGAGGGAAAATGATTTATGAAGCTATTTCACAGTCCTAATAATGATAAAAGCCTCTGCAAACTAATTCCTCTAATACTTGGTAGCTGCTTTAATAAAAGCCCTTATTTTCTCCTACATAGATAAGATAAATCTGAAATGTTCTATTACATAAAAAAGTACACAAGAAAAAGCAGCAGTAGGTGCTCTGTGCACCAACCTTTGCTGGCAGATTTAAAACTGCTTGTGAACTCTAGCAGAACTGTCAGACAGATGTTAAAGCTCTAACCTCTGGACTGAATGTGAAAGGGAGGCTTGGGAAGGTAACACATTTGAAAATGTCATCTGTCACCTCTCGTCCCCTGAGGGCTTTGTCACAGAGCAGCGGTTCGTTGGCCTGAAAAAAAAAAAGAAAGAAAAGTCCCCCAAAACGCAGGGGTCCAATGTGTTAAGGCAGACAGCTTTGTGTCCTACTGTAATGGGTTTTGCACAGCAGATATTGGAGTCCAGTTCAGCATCCTCTTCACTGCATGTAATTCACTTTTTACGTCAGCACAATGAGCCTAATACAAGCTTTACAACTAGGAACTGCATCCAAAACCACCTAAGCCACACAATTCCTGCCGCTGTGTAGGAGAAGTCAAATGCATGTAACCATAAGAGAGGCTGACGCAACTGCACACCCATTGCTTCCAGTTGCCCTGTATATAGCTTCTCTCCTGAACCTCAAATTTGTGGCCCTCAGTCACTTCAATTCCATGCTGTTCTGTTTACGTGAACTAAAACATGTGTGTCTGTGTGTGCTTAAGGAAAGCGAACCATCTGATTGGCTCATAAAAAAGTTGAAAGTTGCAGACGAGTACGAAGATCAAACCAAATGCCGCGAGCCTCCATAAATCTGCATGTGAAGATGTAACACAACCTCCATTTATTTCCCCTTCCCATGTTAATCTGTATGTGAGTCTTTTACAGCCTCCAAGTGACATTACTCAGAGTCTCATTATGATGACTCAAATGGATGTACAGTGCTTGTTTATGAGCAGTGCTTGTTCATAAACAAGCACTGTCTATGTACGTGTCCTAAAGTGAGTCCATAGGCTGGTGTTGTCCTGCTCTGCTGCATGTCAGATCCACATGTCACTGGAAGTATTTATCCATGTGTGACGCAATAAAGTACAACTTCTCCCTCTTTCAAAGCAGCCATTTTTCTTCTTGTTGCTTTATTTTACAGAATGAAGCAGCTTTTGAAGATGGTTATAACTTATATAGTTCTGCTTATTTGCCTATTCTTCACATTAAAAAAGCAAAGAAAGCAAAATAATTAATTTCAATTTGAAAGAGATTCTGATTAGGGTGATGGCAAAGAGGCATTCTGATCTCAAAGACTAAGTTCATCAACAAAAATTGTCATAATAACAACAGTACCTCAGTTTGTTATTATTATTATTATTATTATTATTATTATTATTTTAAATACAGTCTGAGCATTTTCTTGATATATTTTTTAAATTAATGAAAATTATAATATAAACCATAAAAGTGAGTTGGGTATGAAAGTGTATATAAAAGGAAGCTTGTTTCAGTCGAAATATAAAATGGTAGGAATCAGTGAAAGGGTCTTTTTTTTTACTTCCTTAGCACATCCTTAGAGGTTAGAAAATTTCAATGTAACATCTGATGTTAAGATGTAAGAATCCAGACAGCATACTGTAGAACATTTGTAGCAGTAATACAAACTCCACCAAACCGTACAGTAAAATCAGTGGAGCTAATGTATTAATAGGAGCTTTGCAACTGCTTATATATAAACCAGTGGGATGCAGATGCTATTTTTGCTGAAGCGGCACCATGTGTTTCATTCAGAACTTAAACTTAAAAGTTTTGAAAAGAAGAAAAAAACCCCGAACATATTAACCCTCTAAGTGTTTTTATTTCTTCTTTCAGCTGATTAAAGTCGCTTCTTACAATGCAGAAGACTGCTTTGATGTTCTCCCCCCCCCCAAAAAAAAATAAGCGAATGTCTGATTTTCCTTTAATCTCCCACCATTAGTGTGGTCCGTCTTTCGCCTTTTTTCATCTTTTTCTTTACTTCTCTAACTAGATGAATCTCCATTTCTCTTTTGCCTGGCTTCCAAAATGAGCCACAGTCACGAGGAGGACTGCTGCAAGACGTCACACTCAAGCTTAGCAAGAAAACTAAAAAAAAATAAATAAAAAAAAACAATAAAAAAAACACATCCGCACACACAAGGTGCCAGTCAGATTAGGAACTCTAGCTATTCATCAGACGGCTTCCTCTTCCATTTTCCCATTTACTCACTGACACACTCTGCGCTCCTTCAAAAAATTCTGTTTAGAAAAACGAGTCAGCAGAATAGTCTAAGCTGTCATGCAGGGTTATGCAGAGGCTGACGCACGCTTACGTACACACTCGCAGGCTATAGCACTGCGTCGTCTTTAGGCAGCTTATTCCGTTACGATGACCAACTCCTGTTTCCACTGCTCTACCTTTCAAAACAAACAGAGAGCAATGTGGTCATCCAGAGTCCCCTCTGTTTCAGGAGAGCCCTGAGAAAATTACTAATTATGTTCAAAAATCCTTTTTAAAGAGACAAATTGTGATGGGAAAAAGAGCGAATATCCAGTTGTCCTAAAATATGTAACATGTATTTTGGAGATAAAATGCCTTATTAAAGCCAATTTTATACCTCTACCAAGAAAAAAAAAAAAAAATTATTTTATCTACTCCTCACTTTTCCCTGTGCAGTCAAAGAAATGTTGCACAAGACATTGGATTTAGATTTGTACCATTCTGATTCCCAAAGCTGCAGTAGAAACTGTTCATAATAAAGTGAACAGTTTATAAGTAATCTTGTAAAACTATAAATGCTGCTTTCATAAATTAGTGGGTTTTTTTTAAATAAAGTAACATTTTCACCATTCAATGTAGTGATTCATGATCATGATACGTGTATAGTAATAAACCAGAGGATGATGGCCATGTAGTGGAGCAATCAATACAGATCTTCTTACTTTAGCAACAATATACAAATAGGAATGATTTCTTTTAAGTGGGCTTCTCCTCTATCAGGAGGTAATCTAACAGCAATAGAAAGCCATCTTGGCATCAGGGATTACTATATATATATATATATATATATATATATATATATATATATATATATATATATATATATATATATATATATATATATATATATATATATATATATATATATATATATATATATATATATATATATATATGTTTACATTTCATACAGCAAGACGACTAATGGTGCACCACCTCTTCCTTCTGTGTTTCCTTGGCTCCATAATATTTGGTTTCTTCGTAAATAGCTTCATTAAATTGCCTTTTGCCTTTCCATAAACCAATGTGATGTTCAAGAAATCTGGATTTGCCAGACTTATTGCAATTCCCTTCCCACACACTAGGAGTCCCTGAGAGGAAAAAAGGACATGACTTTTGTGTTTCCTTGAAAAAGCTCAAACTTTACAGATATAAACAGTACTAAAAAGATGCATCTAAATTTAATTAAAAAAAATATGTAATCACAGTTGTTTTAATATTTCAGTCTCTGTGTCGACACAAATTCGTGGATCTGCACACGCTGACTTAAAATGGTTCCACTTTCATTGAAGGTGACACATACAGTGGATTTTAAAAAAAAAATCTAAAAACCAATTTGCTTTGTAAGTAGATATTGCCCTTGAAAAAGTGTTACAGCACAACTGCATTAGTTTGATGTACCGGGAGGATCCAAATAATAAGCAGAAAACTGGAAGTAAAAGTCATCATTTTGGATTGAAGAGTAAAAACAATAACATATAACCATAACCATCTTGATTTAAAAAAATAAATATTTTTTTTGTTTTAAACGTGGAGGTTTTTGTATTCTTTCTTGGTAGAAACAAGCCGATAGAGCATTATTGAAGACCATGAAAACATTTCACTTCTAATTTGAGTTGGAAAATCATAAATAAGAGGAAAGGAAAATTTTAAGTAAAATACGACCTGAAAAATAGATGGTTTTCAGACTTTTTTGTTTGTCCTCTATATTTCGAAAAATGCAGAGGGCAAAATTGTATTCATTCACATAATTTCTTGTTCATAAACTATGCCAGTATAAAAAAAATAAGTTAAAAATAAATAAGTTAACATTTTTTAAAACTTATTATTTATTTGTTTTGCAGTCAAATTCTGGCTTCTTTTGTGTTCATGAGAGGAAAATTTCACGCAAAGAATTTGTTTTATAATAGACAATATTTAAAATATATGAAAGTAGGTATTTGGTTCTATTTAGAATAATTTAATATGTTCTGATAGTGACCTATTTTCATCTTGACTTTCAGGCCAATTTGGAAACTGACATTTAAAAGGCAATTAAAATCTCTCTCTTGGAAAGAACTGCAAAGTGACAGCACTTGAAATTTTTAAATGACTAGACTAATAAGCACTATAAATGGGTTCAAGTCCTCAAACAGCCTCTTCAGAACTGAGATAGACAGTTGAGTTATTAAGATGAACGACAATCAGGAATGAACACACACACACGCGCGCATGAACATCCACCTACATCCCGCACACACTCAGGAGACGAGTGGGGGGAAAGATAACAATGAGAGGGTAAGAGGGTTAATAACAATCTCCATCACAAGGTTGCACTTGTTTATGCATGTACACACAGGGACGAGAGCGCACGCAGGAGGATGCACTCTTAGGTCAGCCTGATGAAATTGCACATGATAGATTGATGAGGCAACTGACAGGACACATCTTGTCGTGTTGCTGTCTCTTTATGTCATACATGTGTGCGTGTCACAAAGGGACCGAGACAAAGAAACGTAGTGACAGAGAGACTCAGAGGACCGGCCGTCTGAGATTAAGGTGAGAGGAAAAAGACGACGGGGGTAAGAAAAAGAGAGAGGAAGCAGATATGGAGAGAATGACACTGTTTTAGCCAGGAGGGCGGCTCTTTGTCTTCCTAATGGAGCCATTACCTAAGGGTGTTTGACCCCTGAGGGTCACCCTTGTGCACACTAACAGACACTGATTATCATATGAGTAGAAGTGCCAAGAACTGACAGACATTTACAATGCTGTGTAACTTTTATTCTATTAGCAGGATTGTTGCTTAATAATATCAGTCTTTTCATTTTCACATCATTTCTGTGTAACTATTTCAACAATTATCTTGTTTTTTTTTTAGGAAAAAAATCTCATAAGGCATAAAGATAAAGCCATATGAACTTCGTATTTATTTATTTACTCTCCAATAAAAATCCAACATCTGCTCATTTGTTGTCATCGCTCTTCCGTCTCACCTTCATCATTTCCCATTTGATTTGCCACACATCCCTTCTCATTGCAGTCCCCGCTGCTTAATTTAAATTGAAAGTGACCTTTTTGTGAGAAGAGGATGCACATGCCCTGACAAAGTGTGATGAAACCGACATTGGCTTCAGAAAGTCCAGTTTCACTTTTATGCAACACTGTGTGCGCATATCTGTCCGTTGCTACAGGGCACAAAACACAATAACATTTTTTCCTTTGAGGCTTTTCATTTGCTTTTTGTCCATTGGGAGCAAATTACCCATAATGCAGAATCTAACATAAACTCACTGACCACAGAAATAACAGCAATAACAATTTCATCTGAACATTATAATGAAAAGTAGAACATTGGACATAAAATTGTTCAATTTGAACACTGCTGCTGGCTCCTCATACACTTCCATGCAAAAACAAACACCACTGAAAAACTTAGAGACGCCTCTTTTGGGTATATTGAAGTCCAACTGAAAACCTTTGGCGATACTTTAAGATTTATGTTTAAGTGCACCGACTATTTTACAAGACACTATTGGGTAAAAGTCATAATAAACAGGTAAATCCATTCTAAATTCACAAAATGCAAAGTATATTCACTTATATTAATTTCTCTAAATACATGTTCTCCAAGGTAAATCCAAATACTACAAATTAAGATACAATTTTAAAATGCAGCATTTGACTTTAAGGATTAAACCATCTTTGGCCTTACATTCAAGAGCGTAGTTCCTGCTTGTGGAAACGCAGATCTGTCACCACAGCTTGCAGAAAATGTGTTATACTGCTAAACAAGAACAACCAGATCTAATGAAGACTTTTCATTCGTCTTTAAGCACACTAACAAATGGTGAGAAAGCTGTGAGCCTTTTTAAAAAAAATATTTTTCTCATTGTCAGCATCCTGACAGCGTGTAATTGAAGGAAACGAAAAACTCCGACAGAGAGGATCAACTACTTTGTATACATGATCAGAATGGTGTTTTCATACTACAGTGATAAAGTGTTAGCTACAGTGCTGTAGGTGGGAGAGCAAAGCAGAGAAGAAGATGAATGGTGAGATAAGAGGGCACCTAAAAAATAAAGGCGAGTGAAGGAAGAGACGGATTATGCTTGAGAGTATCATTCACCAATTTGCCTCAGTGGATTGGGAATGTGTGAGTTAAGAGTCAATCTTCTGGGTCTGCCAGAATGACTGCGTGTCACCCAGCAGGTTTTGAGTGTCTTGAGAACAAACTAAGCTGAAATAGATTGTAAATTGGACGGGTGGGGATTGCACATGTTGCTGACAGACTTTATCATCTGGCTCTATCGTTTCTCACAGCCTCCGCTCTCAGAAAGCAACAATGACAACCCCAACGTTACCGCGTCCGAGTCCTTCAATATGGGACGAAGGAGGAATAAAAAGATACAAAAGGACTAGGGACAGTGGCACACACAGAATGTTACAGAACTTTTCTGATGAGGAATAGAGGAGCAAGAAGGTGAAGCCTCAAGGCACCGGGTGACTTCGATAGCTTTTTCTCCCATTCTCAGCCCATTGCTGCCACTCAATTAAATTCTGATCAATGGAAAAGCCTCATTATCCCTACTGCCTGCGATGCTGTGGAATTGATCTTTCTCCCAGTGGACCAGCAATACAGTGTGTTATTACAAAGCTCTGGTCAGGATGACCGGTCTTCCCCATTGCAGGTCATGCACCATCAGAAGGAGCACCACTTCAATTCCGCAAAGACATAAAGTTCTTCACTGCAGACGAAAATATTCTTACGAAATTGTTTAATTAAAGGCTACTTATTATGCAAAATTTTATTTTTGTACATGTTTGTATGTCCATTGTGGTATTTATTTCTTCTAGAAGCAGAAATAAAGAAAAACAAAGAAAACATCCAGCAGCTTTTTGGCAACACCTAAATTATTTGTTGGTGTCTACAAAATGAGCCACTTTCAAAAGTTGTTAAATCACAATTGGCAGGCACCTACAAACCCACAAATTTGAACAACCTAAGCTGAATCCTTTTGGTACCCCTGAGCCACAGCTCTAGTTGAAGCTCTTCCCGAATCACCAAGCTCCTCTCTCTATAGCGCAGTTTTTTTCCCCCAACCACAAGACATCAGTTCACCCCTTTTTGGTTGGACATATTTAGTTCAACATTTTCCCAGCTGTTAGAAAACTTGCATCGTCTTTGGGAGTGCTGTCACTGGTCAAGTGTCCAAAGTTATTGCTCAAATAACCAAAGTATGCACTTGCCATTTGTCACCTCCAGTATGCAAAGTTAAGCCAGCTGGCAGAAACTGAAAAGAAGGTGAGTGCACACACACATACCCACACACACATGCCCACAGAGTCACCAAATCATGTTGAAGTACAATAGATGTTAATGAGGACAAAGAAAGAAAAAAATATGGGTTCTCTTTGACAGATTCAAGGACAGAAGTGTCCAGGGAAAGGCTTGTTTAGAAACCACCTACCGTCGACCCCCAAGGAGGCCGACAGATGATAAGCCACAGGGACAGGAGAGCCTAGCAGCTTGACGAAACACACACAAAGCCACACTGCATTTTAAAGAATATGTGACTGCTAGCTTGTAGGGGTTGGAGGGCATAAAAACTATTCACCTCCATTAATACAAACCCAAAAAAGTTTTATGTATGTGCCATTGTCTTTTAAATGCTCACACACATACAAAGATACAAGTGATTCTAAAATGCTGTAGAAAGCACAAACAGGAACAGAAAGCACACAGAAGGGAGGGGTGATGAAGAGAAATGTCACCCAATCATATATGCTCTTGTGCTATTTTTGAAAATGACAAAATTGAAGAGTGTGGAGGAGAATATCAGAGTTCAAAAAAGGGAAGGAAGAAGAAAAAGTGGTAAAAAAAAAAAAAAAAAAAACAGAATTTAGCCATAACCTGTAGTCCACAGCACACAAATAACATACAATAATCCCAGAGAGGTACAACATATTTAAAGTTCTCTATGACCCTACCCTTAAAAAAACACAACAACATAATTGCACAATGTCAGTATGTAAGCGCTGACATAGCTTGGTGGTAGATGACCTCCCAAATACATTTTACTCATACCATTGCATCCTATTGCTGAAGTAAGCTCTGACACTGACATCCCGTACCTCACCACAAATGAACCTCACCGCCCATCTCTACCACCTGTTCACCACAGTGCCACAGGGAACCCGAATGAAGCTTGGTCAGGGATAGCATTACCCGCTCAGCTACGATAGGCCATTTCTCCTAAAACTTCCCAAGGGACGGTCGACGGAGAAGACCTAGCTGTCGCTTCTAAATAATTCACTAGCACTTGTGAATTGTAATTTTTTTTCCTATTACCATTGCTCATTTTCCCTTATCTTGCAAAATAATCACAAAAAATGTCTAAATGAGTAGAATTGGCTTTTTGAATGCAGGTGATGCATTTGCTATGGTGTATGCAATTGTCTATCTCGTCAAAAAAATGCTTACAACACAATTTGCCTTCATTTTCTTGTAGTGAATGAAGCTGGGAAATAAAGATTCAGAAGGCTTCAACTGGACCGACTTTTTATAAATGACTGATTCTGTTCGTGACGACATATTACAGAACCAGAATAAACTAGAATAGATGTGTAGAGGATCCAAATTTGCCTGAGGAGGTGACAGGAGAAGGTAATTGTGTGTGACAGCCACTACTTTCTCCTCAACTAACTATGTTTACTAAGACTAACAAGATCATGATATTTCTTGTCAAACTGAGGTCTGTTTCGCTGGAGAAACAGCCTAACCTAATATGATGAACACTGGAAAATATACTTCTTCACATCCAACATCATAAAGCCGTAGAGACTCTTATTGTGAAGTAAGAACCTTCGTGGACATAGCTTCATTTTCTGGTATCGTATTAAATACCCGGTAGAAAACAAAATAAAGTCAACGTTATCTTCATGTCCAGGACCCACTTAAGTGATATGCTGACAGAAAAGTAACTGGAAAGTGCTTCACAACAGGCATCTTACTTTGACAAAAAAATAACATTAAAAAATGATGCCATTATTGCTAGTTGTCACAAAGAGTTCAGAGTGTTTTCATTGTTCACTGCATGCAGGTTTTCAAATAAGTTCAAAAAGAACATGGTGAATCTTTGGAAAAACGGTATTAAACTCAGTCAAAAGTCTCTTCAAAAGCGAGTGAATGCTGTATTTAACAACAAATTGTATTGATTTCAATGATTAGTTGCCTTGTTAATGCCGTGAAAATGAATAGAAGCTATTTGTTCTAAATGTGAGGCGAGGTCAAGCCAAACATCCATCAAACCATCCAACTTGCTTCGTCTCAGTACAATCTTTCTTCTGAATAGCCTCTGCAGTACTCCACCAGTGACCTCAAGCATATCCATAGGAGACACTTCACCAGCTTCTGCGGCAGCCAATGAATTTGAAGACAAGACAGGGACGATGAAATACTGAGCAAGATTTGATTTGAGACCTGGTCCGTCTTGTAAAATGTTGCAGCTTTGAGGGTTTATGACCAAGTTAGTGCGCCGTAATTAACTGTACAACAGGCCACTCTCACCAGCTATGTTGCCATTTTTTTCATTTTTACTTGATCTGCATCAAAGACAGACTAACTTACAATTATCACATGCTTAAAAATGTGGTTTTATTTCAGTTTATACTTTACTGTTATAAAATAACACCAGCCTTTACAGAGAATACATTTTCTGAACAGATTAAAAGTGAATCATCCAGTTTGAATAATGTCTGAAATTCAATATTCTCTTCTTTGTTCTATATGAATTTTTATCTAAGCCATTAAAGATACATTGATGTGAGGGAAATATTGCACACACACATAATTACAAAACACAGTCACTCTAAACAGAATGCTAAACGGCCTTGCAGGGCACTGACAGCACTGCAAAGCCATCATTTATATATATGCATGAGTGCGTGTGCGTGCGTGCGGGTGGGTGTGTTTGGAAACAGTAATAAATTACAGCCCGCATATTTCGGGGAAACACATTTAAATTCTGGAGCTTTAAATCTTTTAACAAAAGCTTATAGAGACTTAGCACTATGTTCCTGAATATAAGTTTTGTAGGCAAAGGTAAACAGAATCCACTTACACATTTTAACGACATAACATTACATAGAATGACACGTTTTATAATAAAAAAAAAATTTTAAAGTTGATGTCAATAATTGTCCACCGATAAAAATAAAAAAAGCACAAGTTCTTGCGAATTAGGCATCTAATAATAAAAGCTCTATCATATACCAGACATTTGACATGTGTTTCACCTCATCCCAAAGCAGAGCAAGTATCCTTCCTGAGTTTTTTTTTTTCCCTGCAGGTTTGCTAAAATGAAGCTCTCCTGTGCACTGTCATCTGCTTTCTGTGTGTTTAGTATTAGGGAGAGGGGAAGAGACAGTGATTATATAATACACATATTAATCTACTTAGCGGAGTTTGAACAAATTGAAACTGCAAATGCCTTCTGAAGTTTGTCGTATTTTATAGAACTGAATTATAATTTGGCTGAATCCTAATTGAACTGCAATACACTGAAATGAACTGGGTTGATTTTAGTTGTAATTTTAGTGGGATGTCTTCTGTAGATATAGTGCAGGTTTACAACTGTTTTGATTTTGGTATTCTATGGAAGAAACATTTGCGTTTAATGTAAAAAAAAACAACAAAAAAAAAACATACCAATGAGGAAAACATCACCGATAAACCTGGAAGCTATGTTGCGTCTTTCCAACAATCAAAAACGTCAATGTTTGCTGACAATTTGAAGTCAATCTTTCTACAATGAGAGAGCGTTTGTAAGTGGTTTACACACCAGCAGGTCATTTTGTTGTCCTTACGCTGATGTAATGTTCACAACAACACTAATGGAACAAAATAACCAGTTGTGACTTTTAATGTCTAAAAGCCATTGCAGCCATTACTCATGTTTGTAAATATGCATTTGAACTACTACAGGTAAGGACCAACGTCGTAACATCCAAGAAAGGGGAGGAATGTGATTCACCTTAATGGAAAGCATACAAACTCTTCACACTATAGTTCACTAGCTCCAAAATATGGATAATTGTTTTCAGGTTTTATATCAGTGCAACAAGATGTGGTCTTCTCAAAACCATCGGCCTCTTTCACAAAATACTTGTATAACATCCATCCATTATCTGTTCACCTTTATACCGAGAGGGGTCAGGCATATAACATATCGACAAAAAAAGAAAATGCCCTTTAAACTTTTGGGTCACTCATAAATCGCTTACACTAGTTAGTTGATGCAGTAGAAGACTGCAACAGTCCAGTAAAAATCAAGACTTCAATGTTGCTGAGACGTAAAAAATGGAAGAAATCCCAATATAATCTTTACGTCGTCTAAGAAAAAGTGAAAGACAATGTTTTGAAGGGATTTCAAGGCATGACCACCAGTGACTTCAGTTCACTGCTGCTACAAGTTACTCTAACTTGGAGTCTAGCTGCTGTTTTTGGGGTTGGTTTTGTGACATAAACACCAGTATAACATGTAGAAATTCTGATTTTCTGACTAACTTTTTGGACCTAATGTAGACCAGAGAGCTGCCTAATTGATTTTCGCTGCAAAGGAAAATCAATTTCCTATATTTGTTTTGCTTTTTGTGTTTTTTGTGTGTTCCAAGAGCCATCTTGTATTCAGTGAAATAGATTTCTCTTCTGACAAGGTGCATTTCTTGGTGGGTGTGCACCAGCAGTGCCCTCTCTTCCTTGTCAAGGTTGAACTGAACCAGCATCTCAAACATGCGCAGATCGTGCACTTTTAAGCCAACAACAACAACAAAAAAAAACTCTTTATCCATTTACACCCACACGCTTGAACCGATGCACAAAAACTATACAGGCAAACACGCGAAAACTCATCTTGTCGTGACTCCTAATCACACCACTGAATGGAGCCGTTGAAAAGTTAGTGATTTTGATTTATTAAAACCATTTAATAACAAGCCTTGGTCTCTTTCTGTCCTCACAGGAGCTTCAGCATTCAGACGCAGAAAGACAGGGTCGTCTCGGTGGAATGAGGGCTTATTGTGCAGAGCCTCATAAAGGCTCATTTCTTTCAAGGACATGCTTGCCGGAACTATCACAAAGTGGTGTCTTACCTGGATGGCAGAAGGTTCATTCTAGGGACAAAAAGTTGGAGCTCTTAGAAATGTTTTTGGCTAAATAAAGAAATAGAGGAACACATTTTAGCACCGCAACAAAATACTCACATATTCACAAAGTTAAAAGTTTTTAAACTAGATGAAACAATGACTAAAATGACTGCCTTTGGGCAAGACAGCAGTTGCAATTTTTTTGTGTGTTTGTCTTTTTTTTTTTTTAATAATATTGCTTTACGTTCTAATTCTGACTGAATGAATCAAAATTATGAACAGATTTGGAATTGGTTCTATGAGTTTGCTTGAGCTGCTCTTAAGTCCCCAAAAAACCTTTAAATCTGACTTACAACTGTATCCTAAGATCATTTGTGTTAATATTTCATTTGTTAATCATTGTGTTGATGTTATTATGCCACTCTCACCTGCTGAATATTTTCAGTATGTAAAGGAATTTTTAGGACTTCCTCATTTACAGAACGCTACCTCACACTAAAATAGACTTTGATGAAGTTTCTGGGCTTGGAAAGGCTATATTCATATCCCCCAGAGATGTGGCCTGCAGCTCCCTCATTACCCCACATCCAATCCCAAACTACTGTAAAAACAAAATATGTTGAGCTTTGCATATACGCATTATAATACTGTGTGCGTGAGTTCTATCGTTACAACTGGACAACATGGTGTACTGCTATATTATGAACACATGGAGCTCTTTCAAATAGAGCAGGTGGTTGCGGGGTGGTCTAATAAATCACACCACAGATCCTTGTGTGACAGTTTATTGCTACTAGCTGCAGCCTCCTTTTGAAAATGTGAATGTAACCCCGTCTATCTATAAATAACAGGAGCGTGAGGCTAATATCCCATCCTCGCCAGAAATACTTTGGACTCACTTCCTCCCCGTCTCTCTTTTCTGTTCCATCCCCTTGCATTTTTTTCTCTCTCTCTGGTGTTTCAGCAGGTAAAAAGCCTATTTCCCTGCTCCCCTAAGGGAATGCTGACCTAACTGTCGGTGCTCCCCGGAGCTCCAGCTAACTCTGCAGACCCATTTGTCAACGTTGACCCTGAAATCGTCCCTCTTCCCATCCGTTTCTGTTCATATTCTAGCCCTACCTATTTTCTTTCTTCTGGTTATTTTTAAACCCTTCCCACATGTCTTGCTATATGCCTTCTCTTCCACAAAAATGAGAATATACCAAAGGCTTCAAAGGACCAGATGAAAGGAAAAGGACAGGACGGAAAAAAGAAAAGAGAGGGAAAACAAGACAGGTAACCTTCTCAAAGATATTGTCCTAAATCAGAATAAATTACATTTTAAAATAGGAACTTCTTACTATGCTCATCAGCATTTTCATTTCACTTTGACTTGCCAAGTAATGTTAAAGATGTTATTCACAACAATGAAGCTAAGGCAAATTATCTCCTGACTCTGCAGTTCCCTTTAGCTCAATGGAGCATTTTAGCATCCCTCAGCAGCTTTTTTTTTTTTTTTTTTCCCTTTCAGAATCACTGGCCAAATTGCCATTGCGTCAGTTTAGTCTCAACTCTCACAAACCTAATTTCCAGCTGCAGATGCCAGATGTACTCAACTAAACAGCTTTAAACCCATCGTAGAGTGTTTGGCCAGCACCAAGCTACCGATTTATGAATTTATTGGGTAATTATGAAAATCTAAGGAGAAGTTTATAAAATGAAGATTTTTTTCTAGGTAGGGATAAACCAAATTATAATGTAATAAGCTGTCAGTGTTGGTCAATAATGACTGTGAATATAAAACTTCAACAAGGAACTGTAAAAAAAAAAAAAGAACACGTTTTTTTTTTTTTCAATTTAGTGAAACTAAAAAGATCTTTGTTATCATGGTGGCTAAGTGAATGGTCTCTGAATATCTGATCTGATTAGAGGCCTGGTATGGGAAACATCAACCTGAATGCAATTTATTATAAAACTGTTGGCACTGCAGTTGTTATATCACTTAGAAATTAAAACAAAGAAAAAAATGTCAAAAAGCAACAACAACAAAAAATAATAATAATGATAATGTGCATGCACCTCCAAATTGCACATACAACTTCCCCTAGTCTTTCAGGGTTAATGCTGAAAATCAAGAGGAAGTTGTAAGTTTAAAACGCTGCACTAGAAACATAATGCAACATTACAATAATAATAACATGATTTAAAAGAAATATTAATTAATCTTTAAGAGCTTCAAAAGCCTGAGATCAGAATAGATCTTCTGTAAGAGCCTCAACCAGTTCACTGCACTCTTCTTCTTGCGCTGCTGATGAGGAAGAGCGCTTGAGTCTCCTTTGCAGTAAGGCTGAAACTGATTGTAAAGACACAGAAACTGCCAATGCATGCACAGGGAAATTCTCCAATTTGACAAAGTATCCTAGTGCAGATTTGGCAACGACAGTAGCAGCATTATGCCAAGATGTTCAAGAACAGAGAAGAAACATCTGTGTGTTGATTCCTGAAAGTGTATCAGGGTTGTTCTTAAGGTAACAGTGAAATGAAATGAGAATTTTCCACAAAACAGTACAATTCATATTGTACTGTAAAGCCAGCGTGTGATTGATGCTCAACAAATTGATTTAGGGTCACAAAGTTCTGTTTTCACCAGAGCGGCAATACAGTAATAACAGGATGCAACTGAGGGACTTAATATGACACTCACTGGCTTTCCCCAGCAAATTCTCTATTGTACAATTAACTTAATTAAAGAGTGCTTTTAAAAATAAAATAAAATGCCCATCAGCCTGGCCCAGGTTTTTACTTAGGACTTTTTTATTCTCATTCTCATCCATGTTCCTTTCATCCCTGCTCCTCTGTTGCTCACTCAGAAGGAGGAGAAAGCTGTTGAGTCACTCCTTCGTTGTCCCCATTCTCTTCTCCCCCTATCACTGAAGTCAGCTTAATCCAACAACAGCGCAACGCAGAGAAGGAAGAGCTCGCCGCACTATGTTAGTTACATGATGAGACATGACACTTTAAGGACTACATATTAGGGACTCCGCAGTGAAAAAGAAGCGGGAGTGCTGAGGTAAGTTGCAAAGTGGCCTGGAAACCCAAAATAGTTCAGCCTAAAAGAAAAGAGAAGAAAAAAAATCAACATGTGCAGCAACATTGAAAGAAAGGAAATGAGGAGGGTGCGTTTACTGCCACCAAAAGTAATCAAAACTGTAATATTCTTGGGTTGGAAGAATCACGCAGAGAATATGTGGGTACGATGTCTTTTATTCTCGAACAGAACATACAGCCACCTGCTTTTCAGCAAACACATTGCAAATAAATTGGCCTACTCAAAACTATATCTCGAACTGGTATGTCGGTATTTCTTACCAGTAGGGGGCAACAAAACACTCTATCACAAAAACCTTTTTGGAAATCATGTTGCTTTAACTTTTGACTATCTACCTACATAAAAATACCACTGCAAATCTCTGTGAAAACAAGATGAAAGCGTACAAATACTCCACAACATTTAGATCCACGGGGTTGAAAGTACGTCACGTAGTTAAAAAACAAAGGAAAGAGACGATCCAGTTTCTTTTCAGGATTGACCTCGTTCGTTGTCTTTCATGTTAATGGCTCCCTGTGTCTTTTTTTCCTTTTTCTGATGGAATGCTGTAAGAGCAAAGTGCTAGAGGTACATCAAGCAGAGAGACGAATAAACCATGAGTGCCGATAAAACATGAATAACGCCATTTTCCCAGAGAGCACCCCTCCCCCCATGATGCTTGCAGCTTGTTCTTTGCACTTGTTGTCCAATTCATCCGTTTTTTTTTTTATTCCCCCACCCGTCCATTCATCTATCCATCCGCGCGCCTGCCCGTTGAGACCGCTGCTTTGGAACAATTAAGGTTGGTTCATGCTCCACGGAGCTTTCCATCATAATGGAAAGGCGAGTGGAACAAGAGAGAGGCTCATCGAAGGGATATTTAATTCATGTCACTCTTACTGCCTGCATTTCTACGTTGCCTGTCTTTTAGCACAGCTCACTGCCCCAAAACATGGTGCAGTGCCGGCTAAGACTGCACTATTTGAAAACTGAAGGGGGAGAGCGGTCCGTTTTAATGGAAGTGTGTTGCTGCAGCGGAGGAGCTCTACTGTACTGCACGCAGCATTGACGAGAGCCAAGCCAGCCCAAATCTAACACTACCGCTCGCTGCAGAAGCTGCAGAAACTGCAGAGGAACGCCGCATTTCTGCATGACTGTGACTTGCATTAAAAGCTTGAACATTTCTGAGCGTGTGTGGTGTGCCTGTACTTTTTAGGTGTGAAGCAAATGAAGCAAAGGTGTTGGGGCCGGCACAGGGAGAACATAAAGGCTTAAAGGAAGGTACGGCTGGATCAAACAACAAACACTGTTTAAAGTGTGCTGTCGATTTGAGCAGAAAGTGTGCAGACAGAGGGAAAATGAGTGCGCGGTTGTTGCCAACCCCTTTCGACACAGCTTCGATAAGGGCAGAAATCTCTCGCTGCGATCTTCAACCGCTTAATAGCAAAGGCGATGAAAAGCGAAGGAGAGCGCGGAGATCAGAGAGATTTCGAGATTAGATGCAGATGAGAGGAAGAAGTGGGGATAGAGAAGAGATACAGGAAGACCTACTTTGATGGAACAAACTCGAAAGATTCTCAATAGTTGCAGCCTGCATGATTCTTTTGTTTTGTTTCTTTCCGTGTTTGTTCTCAGGGCGTGATGGATGGATTTATGGTTTTGAAGAAAATACATTACCTGTTTGTTTTTCTTATCCCTGAGGGTTTGCAGGTCTACTTTGGCATTGCTCTTTTAATTTAATCAAACTTTGAGTAAATGCCTGCTGTCTGTCCTCAGAGCTTGGTGGATTGTAGTTCAAATCCCAATTCACCAACTGGAAATATCAGAGTGGCTCCACAGAAAAAAAAAAAAAAAAAGTCAGCAGACTGCACCAAAAATGGCTGTGGCCTAAAAACTATGCAGCATTAAAAGAGGTTGAAATGCTTCAGTGTGAGTGCAGATACGTGCTTATGTTCCCAATGTGCTTGCTGTACCATTTCCTGCATGCTCCAAGATTTCCAGTCAGATGAAACCACATTAGCATCCTGACAAATGAACATCTAAGCACTAAAGAAGATTACCCTTCATGTTCCAGGTATTTATCCAGAAACAAAATGCCACAGGCATGTATGTGGACCTGGACAGAGTTCGAAGGAACTGAATGTGTATTACATCAAAATGCAGGAATCTGATCAGATTGAATTGGAATGACCAGAATTGATTTTATCAAGATGTGGACAGAAACTAATTTTGCATAGTAGGGTAAAATTGTGTAAACTTTAAACCTGAAGAATCATTCAAAATTTCTTTGGACTTCTGGATAAGCTATCATTTGCCCCCTCCTATCTGATTTTTGTGGTGGATAAAATCCTCTGATTTATGCGTTATGTGTTGCAAACAGATTTTTGTGTCAACAAATATGCTATTATGTCAGCACCCCTGAGGGAACGGTGTTTAAATTCATGTGTGTGACTCAGGAGCATGAATGACAGCAGATGGTAGTCTGGAAAAAATAAAATAAAAAAATAGTTGTCGACATGTTTTAGAGATTGATGTAATAACTACATTACATTAATGACTTTAAACTGACTAATTTATTTTGTCAGTTTAAAGTTAAAATGTGCAGTTTAAATATCCTGAAAATTAGATTATCAAATGTAATTTTCTTTTATAGAAATGTTCATAACACAAATATGGAAAGTGAAATTAGGGCCCATGCCAGGGACAGCCTGAGGCATAAGCAAACTTTGTGACTGCTCACATCCTTCTGTTGGTAGGAAAGCACAATGTGCACCTGGATTTACATACAAGTCACATTTTAATGGTAACTTAATGATTTCTGCTGTTGTGTTTCACTTGGTGTCAAATTGAATGCACACTGTAACTTTACGTAAGCAGAACAAGAAAGAAACTCTGCGCCTAATCACAAGATTTAAACATCAGAATTACACTGGGATTTTTGGCCATTGGATATGTAATAAATGTGTATACTCTTCTTATATAATGTTTTCTTATTTTATGTTCTGGCATTGCCTTACATTCGGGTGGAAATCAGGCAGTTTAGTTAATTTAGTGGTGAAGTGTCTCCGTTATAACAGTAAGTGCAAGGTAACAACACAAAAACAAAAAGACTGAGACATAATCCAATCTTAGCCAGCATTCTGAGGTTTATCCTCTTAATAACACATCAAAACGGCAAAAAAACTAATGAGGAAACAATGATTTCAGTCTCAAACAAGATGTCTGCTTACATGAGACAGACAGAAAGACAGATAAATAGATAGATCGATGCAGCCGTATCAATCAGTGCCCAGGGTGATTAAAATCACTGCAGCAATAACTAGGGAAAAAAAATGAAAGTAGGAAGATTTAGTTTGGCTTAATAGGCTGGAGAAGCATGTCGCTGCTCAAGGATGAAACGCAAGATGAAATGAGTAAGGAGATTAAAGACAAAAGTAAATGTCAACAGAACAGGAGTATTTTAACAAAATTAATTCATGTTTCAGTCATTTTATAATACAAGATGTTGGACTTTTTCCACTTGGATTTGTCAGTTTAATACTGTGAAAAGTGCTTTGGTATACAATCATTGTTATATCCTGTCATACATCATCTAGTTTTCATACAGTGCTTTTCAGAATATTGGAAAATGAGTTCAGATGAACTTCATTGTCAGACTAAATGTACATTTTGAAAATAACGTTTCGGCATTAAACATACTTATTTTTTTATTGGTCTTGTGTAATATTCTTAAATGTGTTTTCATTAGCAGTAAAATCATCATGAATCTTGAAAATCTTGAAAAATTACATCCGTGTGCAACTAATCCGTAATAGATTTATCTTAATAATGATGATACTATAATAAATGAACTCTGTAGTGTTGTGCTTGAACACCAAAATGTTTGGAACCCCGACATAGACCTGATTTTACAGTTTCATTTTACAGGGACAGATACATTCAAATTGCTTCTTAAAAATAAGTAGATGCTTTATATGCATGTTTCTAGCAATGGCTAATTTGCAACTCCTGCCCCTGGGTAGAAGTCCAGGATTAAAACAAATTTAAAAAGAACAGAGGTATCAAACATTACAACCAGTAAAGTAAAACATCAAAATGTTTTCAGATTACTACATGATTTATAGTAATCTGCAAAAGACATTTCTTTCGATAATGGCTTTAAATTGGTCTTTTTTGAGAGGTGTCAATATGATAATTATGGATCTATTTGCATTGGTCTATATGATACACAGGAATGCAAAGTATTTGCAAAAGAAAGTGAAAAATGTTCAGGAGGTGTAGAAACTTTTAACAAGTTATGAGAGTGTTTGTTATATTCCTTGGTGCATATGTGTTTTTGCAATCTCTAACTGAGAAATCCAGACAATGGAGTTATGTAAAAGGGGGGTGGGGGGAAAGAGTGGAAATAACACTCATACTCTCAGCTAACAGCTCCATTTCCTCTACTTGCAGGGGCCATTTCTCATCCTCAAGACAGCTGAATCCAGCTATTGGAAACATACACACATGCAACTTGGATGCGCACACACACTTAATTGTTCCTGCGCTTACAGCCCTATATTTACACAAACCCTGTACTTGAAAAATACAAAGTAAAAAGAGCTAACAAGTAAAGTGCCACCATGGGATTCTCTCTGCGGACAGTGTTCCTGATGCAATAGAGGATCTGACAACACCCCGGTGATGCTATTATCGTACTTTTCTCCCCCCCACAGCCAATTATAGAGAAAACAAATCATCTTAGTATCCAAAACATCGATACAGTATGTGCACATAAATGTAAATTCACAGTGTGAATCTGCAGTGTGGTATTCTAGTTTATTGGGCTGAAAAGAGAGAAGTGATTGAATGATTTAAAGCAAAGGAAAAAAAGAAATGTCTTCACAAAGTCATTGGACAAATTATTCTATAGAATATGTAACACAAGCATCCCCCTTGTTGTTTGATTTGCTGTTTGATGCAAACAGCAAACATCATGAAGCCTGTTTGCGCGCGCGTGTGTGTGTGTGTGTGTGGGGGGTGTGTGTGTGTGGGTGGGGTGTGTGTGTGGGGGGGGGGGGGGGGGGGGGGGGGGGGGGGGTGCAATAAGACCCCCAACCCCTGAGGGGTGACAACAGGGATGGATGAATAATGTCCTTTTATCACAGTAACACCATTCTCCCACAAATCTACTCCATTAAAGCTGACAGTTACATCAGGTATGTGGGGCTAACTGATAAAAGAGTTTAAAATTTTGCCACATCGAAAAACTTTTTTTCCAACCAAAAAGCCTGCAGCCTCTTGCGATGGCAACCTTTAATGGAACATGGCATAAATTCGGATAGTCGGGGATGCAGTATTCATAATCCCTGGATTGATTGTCAAATAGAAACCGGCTCTATGAATCTATAAATTACATAAACAAAGCCACAGTGTGGGTACACTGTGTCGCTGTTTAATTAGTGGAATGGAAACATTGAGTAAGAGTCAGTGATGGAGGGATTCCCTTTACAATGATGTAGTGAGTCTTAATAAAAAAAGAAATAAAAAAAAGAAAAGAGACCTGAAGCAGAAGGGTGGTAGAGGATCTGTCAAGTGACAGCTTGTTCGTGGGTTTTAAGAAGACCGAAAAGTCACAGTGTGGGCTAAGAATTTCAGTGACACAAAAAATAAATAAATAAATAAACAGTGAAGCTGAATATTTATATAATTCACTCAGCAGAATGGTGGGATGCTGGTTGTATATCACATGTGCACGAGAAAACATTTCCGGAAAAGGATCTGGGTGAATTAGGCAACAATGTTAAAAAAAGAACAGAAAGCTAACATAAAATATTCACAGGATATGGTATGTGGAAAATTTATCACTTCACCAACGCACATAAATATTTAATATCAAAGCATTGTTATTTTGTCCCCTGCTAACTCCATTTCATATCAGCAAACAAACCATTTTGCATCCATGTACTTAAACCTTTGTCTATTGATTCACTTGTCACAGCAGTAAAGTAATTTTAGAATTATCTGGAGAGATTCTCATAAAAAAAGGCTCGTGGCTCAATTGATTGTATATTAGTATCTATAAACTTTTCATTACATCCCGTTTGGTTCTGATCCCCTTTTGGGCCATTTTATGATCCCTGATCAAACCAAAATTAAATTAAAACGATCGGTTTTCACAGTAGGTGTTAAGCGTTCCTGTGGTGGGTGTAATTGACACCTTCACAGTACAAGATGTCCTGCAGAGGATGGCACATTTGAATCTTGCAAAAAGACGAGTACGGAATCATGACACCACCATATGAACAGATTTTTAAATAATCACATAACATTTGAGCAGTGACTACAAAAGAGTTTTGAAAACTGCTCATTTTCTCTGCTGCCAGTAGGGCTGCAGTGACACGCTTTGCTTATAAATAGACTCAAACAGCAAGAAGATTCGCTTGGCTGGATATTGTAAACCATTACGCTTCAAATGGATGGTTTATTTTTTGTTTTCTTTTTTTAACAATACATTAGGAGCAGGGTGATTCCTTTGTTTTGTTTTTTTCTCTCTTTCTTCCCCAAAATCCAATTCGTCTTGTAATTTACCAAAACAGCTTCTTACTGTCTCAAAATAACATGAAGCAATAAAGGCCTGTAACCCATTTATAACGGTAAATAAAAAGTAAGAGTTGCACAGTGTGGGAGCTCATACAACAAAGACTCAGTAAAATACTCTGAGTGGATGCAATGCAAACATCAGTTACCCAAAAAAGTAATTCTCGTCTTTTTGTAGCTGCTTTTGATTTGACATCTTTCAACATTTCTTGTGTAAGTACCTGTTAATTATAAGAATTTGTTATTTACGACAAGGGTCTTTAGACAAGATGTGGCTTTGGAACCCACACTGGGAACCACAAAGTTAATTTTCTGCTGTACACAAAATGCAGACATAGAAAATTTAATGTGATTTTTCGACTTACACAATGTTTGTCACTCTACATATGCAGTCGTTTTTTAATTCTTAATTTTTCAGCTCACTCTTGAGTACAGAACAAATAACATCTATCAGCATTTAGGAATTAAAGCTGGATTTGAGATTTTTTGCTCCCCCTGTTTTTTTGTCATGGTTTAGGAATTACACAAAACTGCCTGCAAAGAGAGCAACTCTCAATACTGACTTCTTTCTCGAGGATAAAATAATTCCATAATTTCGCAAAGAACAAAAGCAGTAGCACAAACATGCCTATATTCCCATGAACAAAGACAACTCTGGAGGATGGGAGGAAGTGACACAAGGCCTTTTATTGTGTTTCCCTTCCAGAGTGCATGAACTCAAAGTGAGGAGCAAACTGTAAGGGGAACTTTGTGCAACCAGTTCGCAGGTACTGCTCCTTCTATTTGTGTTTGTGTTTGAAAGTATCTGACAACACTGGAAGCTGAGAGAGAGGTTTGTTTGTTTTTAGAGGCGAGGGACCTTCCTGTCACAGAGCACTGGCGACAGTTTGTTTCCTCTGCAACAGCTGCTGTGAAGGTATGATAAAGAAGTTGCATCTGGCAGTATCAAGTGCTTATAAATTTTTTCTATATGCAAGTAGGTGTAATTCTTAACCTCCATAAATATCTGGGGTCCCACTGATAAAATCAGTTTCATTGTATAAAAAAGTTATATTTTTATCATAAAATAAAATTCTGATGAATAGATAAACAATAGATTTAATAAACTGTATACAGTAATACTGGGTAATAATAACACTTTCCTTTATTGCTTCATGTATTTCAACACATAAAAATAAATACAGAAATAAAGAGTGCAGAAATGATGGGATAACTGCAATAAACAAAATTTTGTACTATTTTAGCAGCATTGAGAATAATTGTTGCTTTTATGAATTAAATAGAAACAAATCCATCATTGTATGGAGAAAGTTAAGGAAAGTGCCACAGCTTGGAGAGGTGATATTTTTCCTCAAGGTTGCCATAATCTCGTGCCTGATTTTCAGCGCTATAAATTTTAACTGGTTTACTGGCCGAAAGCTGCTGGAGTGCAGAAAGCTGTTTAATTAAAATATAGAAGCAAAGTACTCACCCTTGAGTATGTGTCAATGCTCCACAGTGCACCACATACAATATTAATCCATTTGTTTTCATTTTGAGCAGCTAATTAATAGCACATGCATAACAAAGTGTCGATTTTAGCTTGCTCTGGGGTTGAATGTTAAGGTATGATCACTTTGTGCCGCGTGTGCGCTGCAAAACAGCAACACAAAACCGCTTGAACGCACCAGCACTTACATTTAATGAATCGCTGAGCTTTTTTTTTTTTTTTTTACTTCTTTACCCAGAGGTGAATTCATGTCTCTTTTAGGGCAAAATCAAAATGGGTACCACTCGAGTGCATTTGTGGTACAGAGGAACATTAGATGGATGAGAAGTGCTACTTAAAAGAGAAAAGAAAACATGAGCGCCAGAAGAAGATGGTGGATAAAACTATCAAGGCTTGGAAAACAAAAAATGCTTATGACAAACTTCTGGCTGCTATTGCTGTCCTTTGAGCGAGTCAAAAACTATTTAACGCAAGAATTAAACGATACCAGTCAAAACACCACCCTCACCATTACACCTGCGGAATAAATGAGAAAGCAAGCCATAGCAGGGCTCTGAGGATGTATGAGAGAAAAAGAAACATGAACAAATGAAAGCAAAGCGAGGAGATTATGAAACAGCTTTTTGTTCTTTTTTTTCTTCTTTCTTTTAAACTCATGAGGTATTGAGCAGGTTGTTGGGGTGGTGCATTCCAACAAGACTGCTTAGACTGCAATAGGGAAGGATAATTCTTCCCTCAATCAATAATGTATTCATTTCAATACAGGCAGCCGTGCATTATTCAACAAAGCCTTAGAGATGTATGGTAGGGACAAACACAAGAAGATACAGTAACATTTATCTAATTAACAAGCACGGATGCTGGAGAGAGAGGGACAGCAGAAATAAAGAAAGAAAAGAGAAATTATCCAAAGATTATTTTTTTCTTTACAGGGGGAGCTCTCCTCTCTGATCCTATTCTCATTAGGTTGACAAGAAAAAAGATTTTAACATGGAGTCGTCATCACCTGGAGGTTTTGCCCGTAAGGTATTTGGAAAGAAAAAAGATGGATGGTACTGGGTTGAACTCCTCCCAAGGCACGACTAAAGTATACAAACCCTGCAAGATTTGACACAACTGTGTGCAAGTGTAATCCGTAATAGACAAATATGTTGAGGGTCTTACAAGGCAGAATAATTGAGGGTGAGTCTCTCTTCATAATTCACATGAGGATTAGGGAAAATGCGCACCAACAAGGCATAAGAAGCTTCCGTTGCCTCGGTGGGTAGCTGTGTAAACGTTAACCCACAGGCGGTGGGAAGTTGATAAAAATGTCAGGGAGAGTAAAAAAACAAATCCATATCCTTGGGTGAAAATGTGTTCATCTTTGTGAACATATGTGAAAATACTTAATGCTTTGATCTGGTTTTTTTGTAAATATATGATTAACTAAGGATATTAGATCAAAAATCTTCCTTAGTGTTTTAGTAACCAATTTCCAGAAAATGAATTTAAATACACCCTTAAAACCTGCTGAAAACAAGCTTTTCTTTTTTTTTGATAGCACAGAAAAAATATGGTCCAATCTGAATTGGATGAGTTTGATTCATTATACAGAGTTAGATTCTCAATGCAAAGATATGTTAAAGTGACCAGTGGTTTGAAATCAGTCATTCACCCATGCAGAAAGAAAACACCCATTATCTGGAAGACTAACACAAGTAATATATATATGTGTGTGTGTGTGTGTGGTGTGTGTGTGTGTGTGTGTATGTGTGTGTGTGTGTATATATATATGTGTGTGTGTATATATATATATGTGTGTGTGTGTGTGTGTGTGTGGGTGTGTGTGTGTGTGTATATATATGTGTGTGTATATATATATATATATATATATATATATATATATATATATATATATATATATATATATATATATATATATATATATATGTGTGTGTGTGTGTGTGTGTGTGTGTGTGTGTTATATTCAGTATTGAAAATTTCATTAGAAAATAATACCGCCATTAAAATAATCAGTTTTCAATTTAAAAAAACATACCAGATATGCCACTCCTGTTTATGTTAATGTTGAACATAACTAACTCTAGTTTGCACGAAGAAAGTCTAATGGGATCTAAAGCCGTCAACACAACCCTCTGAGGTTTTCTTCTTATAAAGTTATGCTATACAACATAACTTTACAATCTTACCATTTTCTCCATCTTTTGGAGGAGGTTCAGTCAAGTTGATCAGGTCGCAGTACAGTGGAAAACTGTGGTGTGCAAAAATGAAGAAGTTCGTTTCTAAGCCAACAACCTCACTCACAAATTGTTCCCCAAAAAATAAAAATAAAAAATCAGGCGACGCAAAAATTGTTCAAATTTGAAAAAATATGACAATTCAGTGTTTGTTTGTTTTTTCTAGTAAAGGTGCCACATCAAAACAATGGCTACATTGTGTTTTATACCCAAGTTGGGACTGAAGAGTCTATTTGCTATTGCATGTTAATTCACACCCAGCTTGTGAATGGTTTGTCAAGTTGGAGCTAATTGACCCAGATATGGAGTCAATGGTAACGACTGGAACAACAAGCTATTTGCATGCACAGGCACTGATATCCCTACCAGCAGCAAAGCTTTATAAGCCTCAAGTGCAAGAGATGAACAATAATGGAGAATAAAATAAATATTTATGCTTCCCGTGGGTCGGGCACTAAATGTGCAGGTCTGTGGCGCAGTAAGAGGGGACCAAGGCACTGAGAATAATATTTCCAATTAGTGGTAGTAATTACAGTAATAGTGCTAACTGCTAACATTGGATGCAAAGGAGAACTTAAAACATCCTCATTTTGCTTTTGTTCTAGATCAGTAAAGCTGTGTTTCACAGCAACAACTCTCTCACTCACAGACTGTTTTGTCACCTCTGCTTCTGAAATGCATAATTAATGATCACTTATTGTAAGATCATGCCAAAGAAAGCTTTGAAAGCTGTTGGTAACACTTCTTAAACAGAAATTGGAGTCTGCCAAAATTGTTTGGTCAATGATTTTGCAAAAAAAAGTAAATTAAAATGTTGGCCACAAATCTGTAGGTGCATGTTTAGCTAATTATCTGCTCAACATAACACCAGTTTTAACTATTTAAATTTGTGTTAATAACATATTAAAAGGCGTTTTCTTTCTGCATATGAGGCCTGATACATTTCAAATTTTATCAAACCTACATTTCCTGCCTTGACCAAATGACCATCCTGTACTGACTAGTTAAACTTGAATTTGAAGAAAATAAATCCAAACAGGCTTTTAATACATTTTTATAACTCTATGCTGGCTTATTTTATGTAATTTGGATTTTTTTTTTCAAATATGGCCAAGGGAATGACTGCTGACACTTTTTTTAATGAACAAAACCAAAAATCAGCCAAAAATCATCCTTTTCATTTTTGACTGTGTAAAAATGCAAAAAAAAAAATACTAATAATGAAAAAAATACTTGAACAAATGAAGCAAGTCCATGCCTTGTCCTCAGAAGTAATAGAAAAAGGGACTGCATGTGTGCACCTGAAGTACTTGGAGTAAAGCAGGTGCCATTCAGTACATTCAGTAATCCGTTTTCCACTCAACATCGCCCCTGGTCACAATAAGGGATTATCCCTCACCCCTTCCACTCTCTGTTTCCCCTCTCCACCTCCTTTATTTTACACCACCTCTTTCTTCCTCCTCTGCCGCCCCTTCAAACTTATCTCCTTCTCTCCTTAATGCTCCCTACCTCTTACAGATAGATGCCACATGTGCCATTACGGGATCAATAAACCATTACTGCGGGATCTTTAAAGAACATTTGTATTTACTTTAAACAAATGAAGAAATGTCAACCCTAGAATCGAGGACAGTTAGAGGGAAGCATGGTTTTGGAGTTTCTGTGATAGCTGCAGAGTCACTGCGCACATTTTGAAGAAGGCTGCTCTTAATGTGAGTGCAGCTTCAAAATTATGATATTCTTTAATATGGGGATATTGAGTGAAAAGGAATGGAAATTAAAATAGATCTTCAGAAGAACAGTACTTATGATAAAATCCCTGGAGGAGAGAGGGAGATTTGGAGGAACTATACTGCAACAAAACATGAGTCAATACCCAAACATGTTGATTTAGGGGATTGTTGTTGTCAGTAATTACACAACCAACATTTTCACTGTTAAACTAACAATAACATGTTTATTTTTTTTTTCCTTTAAACAATTTAGAGCATAATTATGCCATAATTAATCCAACTATGGTTGCAAAGTCACTTTTTAAAAATGTTATTTATGTTGAAAAAAAATATGCCTTTTTCACAGAACAACTTCTACCCCACTTTGTTACCCACAATAATAATAAAAAAATGTTACAGTAGCTAAAACGACTGCGGTCAGCAGCTGGTAGTGTCTGTGTTCCTGCTTGCAAACAGAAAGCATGCAGACACGTGTCACTTGCAGTCAGTCCCAGTTGTGACAGGTCATACATGTTCCAACTCTGTCCAAACAAACAATATGTCCACTGGCAAAGTACCAAGAGGAGAGGCGGTGGGGGGTGCTGTCATGCCCAGCTAAGGCTAGTTGTTTGTGAATTGCTCGATGCACCACAGTGCATGCTCAGTAGACAAAGGTCCTTTTAATGAGACGGCTGAGAGCGTGCCAGTGATCAGATGCTCAGAGCATAAAGTGCCACCTACCTGTTGCTGCACACTGCCGCTCAGCTGGCTAAAATATCTCACTTTGAAACTGATGAATTTGGTTGTTTATAAGTATTACCCAATGTGCCAGGGGGTGTTTCATGTGTCATTTCGCACTCGACAAGGATACGTCCCATATCCTCTTTGAGGACAGATGATTTAAAGTAATCTTCCAAGGATCTAGTCAAAGTCTACTGTAATAAAATTTGACCTTATTTTTTTAATGAACAATATCTAAGTTTAAAATATTAGTATGAGGTGATTTTGGTTTGATTAGGGGTCACACTGTGTCATACTGCGAAACAATCAATTGTTTCAAAGAGGGTTCAGAACCAAAGTAAATAGAAAATGGTTGTGATGTAAAAAGTATTGAGAAACTAACATCAAATTATTAAGTAAAGTATGCATTTGAGCCTTTCTGTGGTTATGTATCTCTACAATGAAAATAGTTTATGAAGTGACATACAAAGGTTTCACAAGTTAAGCTATAATTTTCTTTTTTTGTTATTCTTAAACTGAAAACAAAATTGCCCATTTTTCATGGTGTCTTCCAGTTTACTCAAATAAAGTCTAGCTGCCCTCCTTTCACTTCATTTTATTTTTTTTATTTACTTTTTTTTTTATTGTAAACGTAACAAGCACAATTTTTGACACTTTATGATAAATTCTGGTAGAAACCTCATTTCACATTCTGTACAAATATATTTCAAGTTCAGGTTCATTCTAAATATGGCAGTGATGAATTAAACGATCTCTTCACTGCCACATGAATCCACACAATCACAGGCAGCTCATTCTTCTCCCTTTTTAGGTTCAACTTGATTGGCAGGCCAGCAAGCGTTGCTTATTCAAATGAGGGGACCAATCAAGCTTCTTTCACCTCTACAGAGGAGATTTTTGCATGGTGAAAGGGGATTTATGATATTAAATCTCACTGAACTATGTAGCTGATGTACGCCACGGGCAACACCCTCTATTTTTATAATTTTTCTTAGGGACCACTTTCTTTTTTTACGGCATGTTGTCAAATTTTCACCACTCCGAAATGTTTCTTCTGAATCTTTTACTTATCCTCATCTATCCTGTTTCCATTGCTCACATCATTTTCATCTGTCACAATCTGATTTGTTCCTTTCTCTGTCTTCTTTCCCGAGATACAGAGTGTACTTGTATTTTCCTGAGTTACAGCTAACCGAAAATGGGTTCTCTTCAGGACGTGAGAGATTTCCTGCACCCAGAGAACTCAGAGAACTGACATTCAAATATGAAAAGCAAGACATTTTACCAGGCCATTGGCAAACGAGCAACACAAATTCACCCATGCCACGTAAGGACTCAACATTCACCCATTGCCACATCTCTAAATCCACTCAGTGCCACATACCTTGTCAGCCATGATCATGGACGAGCCTCCGTGGATGCCCAAAATGGGTATGAGTGTCTGCGAGGAAATAAAATCCAAAATCTGGGCAATGGCCTCTTGGTCAGTGCCATCCCCAAACACCACACCGTGGATCTTGGTCCCTGACATCAGGTCACACATGTGGGTGATGATGCTTTTTGGGTCGGTCTTGTTGACCAGCAGTGTGACCACGTTGACGTCAATAGGGTCCTCTTTGCTCCACAGCGCCCGAATGTCCTGGTCTGAGATGTAGCGCGTGCATCCCAGGATCACAGCGATGTTCAGAACTGGCACTTTATCCGAACCACCGCCCGTCCGCTGCTTCTGCGCTGCCACCGGGTCCACCATGGCCGTCACCGCCACCAGAAGGGCCAGGGAGAGCAGCGCACTTTCACCTCCACCGCGACGATTGGTGCCCCTTCTACTCCTCCTCTTACTCCTCTTGCTGCCGAGGGACATGGTGCTAAACCACTTCATCCCCTGCATGAAGAGGGGATAATGGGACCAGATGTAGACAGATCAAGGCGTGAGAAAAAGTGTGGCAAGATGGTGGTGAGAAAAAGCAGAAGAGATAAATTGTTAATGCGCAGTTCATTTAGCCCACACATTGAAGTAGCCGTTTTATTTTTTATTTTTTTTTTCATATTCAGTTTTTTCTCTGTGAGTGTATTGAAAATCAAAACCTTGCGGGGAGGGAGATGGCCTTGGGAGGATGTTGAGGAGGGGTGAGAGGAAGAGATGACTAACAAGTTTACACTTTATGGTCACGACTGCTGGGATCAGATGATTATGGTACAATCTGTGCTTGCTGAACAAACAGCTCACGTTTTTTGTCTTAATTTTGATAATATACAAACTATTAAAACACAAGGAACTAATTAACTGGATAATTATTTAATGCTTAAGAATTGAATTAACTATATTTTCCCGGCAAAGATGTGTTAGATTTAGGCTGAATGCATTAAATATATGGTCATATTTGATAAACTAAAATTTCATTGAAAAGTTGGTTTATTTTCATAAATCCTTCTCACACATTCTATGGCCTAAATAACAAATTGATGTTTTAAAGCCTTTATATCTGTTAATTGTGATGATTTCTTGCTTACAATTAATAAAAAACAAGAGCAAAAAGACATGTAAGATTAGAATGTATCAGCCCAATAAAACAAACATCACTTTTATTGTACAACTGTGGGGTTCATGGAAAGTATGTTTAATTCCTGCGTAAAGGTTGATGTTTTCAAAACATAATTTTAATCCGACAAATGATCCTCAGTTGAATGCATCTTCTAATTTATCAAATGTGACTGTAGTAAAGCTAAAATAAACTTCAAACACCAATTAATCGTGTATCAATTCTTCTTTTTTTTCCATTTCAAAGCGCCAATGATCCTCATAATTCAGTTGCATTGCTTTGGGGCTGCTCTTTTTGATACTTTCTCAGGAATTAAACTGTGCAGAAAAGTTCAAACATTTCTGTTCTACTAACAAGTTAGTTTTAAACATGAAAAAATGTTTGAATGTAACACACCTAAAAACATCCATAAACAATTACAGTGGAACAAATAAGTGGGCTCCGAGGCCTCTACCAATGTTTTCTGGATCTTAAAAACATTGACTCGTTAATGCTAATGCTTAGAAAAGCTATGTTTATGCCTGTCACTAATTATTGCTGTGGCCAGTGTGCCATAGCATCAGTTCAAAGGGACACCTCCTGAGCTACAGCAGTGCTGCATGCCTAGAGAATGGGAGCTTGCTGAAATTACACAACGCGTGATGCAGCTGTCAGACACACATATAGATTAGTTTATGTCAGAAGCACATTCTATCGGGGAGCATTGCACGGAAGAGAAATAGAGGCGAGTAGTAAATTTCAAATTCATATCACACGCTCTCAATATTGTCACAAGTTTGCAAAGGTTGCCTGTTGCTCCAACAACAGCAGGTTTAATTGAGCTCCTCAAGCTAAAGCACCAGTGTATCAGTTTGGTTTTTGATGCAGACTGGGGTAACCTTTAGTGATGTATGGAGGAAGCTGTGCGGCTAATTGCTGACGAGGTAATCAACTGACAAAGAAAACTGAGCAGGGAAGTTTTGGGGAGAAGAATCACAATCCAGGCCAGGCCAGGCCAACTCCATTTGTTACAGCCAAAAGGTAAGAGGTTATATTCGAAGGTAAGAGGTCGTGGTATTTTAGTACCAGCACCAAAACAAGGCCTTTAATCCAACAGGACTTTTAAACAGGCAAACAGCAGACATCATTTTTACAGCCATTCCAGACAAAAAAATGTTGAGTCTTTTGGGAGTCCTAATGAAACCTAATTAAACAACCTGAGGCAACACAGGCATATAAGATGGTTACCAGAGAAACCTTGGAGGCAGGCTGGAGAAACAGGTAAATACAATTTCACTGAAATCTCCTGGAAATGTTTTCTGATTTATTTGAATTTGACAAATAACTTTTTACATATTACCTAATCTTGCTTCTCCAGCGCAGTACTTCGCTGCCTGCCTTGGCACAAAGGACGGAGTTTCACAGCTGTAAAGTTGTGACAGTCAAATATTATAGATAAGGTAAAGTGGGTACATCACTTGGAAATAAAAGGCAAATTGACCTCACTTTTTCTACAACTTCTCTTCTCATACAGAAAGTACTCACTGGCCTCAACCTGGCTCTCTGAGAGCATAAAAAAATGATGAAATGTCATAAGACGAATGAGCCAGGAGAGTGAGCCAAATCCCAATGACATGGAACGTATGGTCACATAGTGAGCCCATGCATACGCTTGATAATTTAGAGATTTACTGACAGAAGTTTGTGTTTTTGGATCACCGCAGAGAATGCGAGTGCGAGATTGATTTACAAGAGACATCATTTCTCATGCCACTCTTTGAGGCAACGCAGATTTAGGAGCCGAGATTAGCTCATGCTCTCTCATGTTTGGACTACACCAATTGTAAATCTAGTTCTTACTTCTTGGTATTATAATCAGTAATACATTTAACTTCCTGATATGTAGTAAAGCTTTTGGTTGTTTTTTTGTTTTCGTTGTTGTTGTTTTGCATGAGTTTGACTAACTTTTGCATGTGTAGAACTTCAGTGAACGTTTTTTAGGATGTGAACACCACATCCTCAATACACCACATTTTAATGTTTTACTTTAAGATAAGATTCAACAAGACATTTTTTAAGGGGAAATGTAATAATCCCTGTCCTTGAAATCCATTGTGGGATTTTTTTGTTTCACACTCAGTGATTGTTTTAAGTAATTATGATTTCAATTACAATCAAAACCCATTTTTCACTCATAGATCAGCCTGAGATAAACAGTTTGAGTATTGCTCATCATGTCTAGACTCAAGAGAAGGCCCACAGAAAGAGCTTTTGTCTCATGTTAGACTCTGCTAGTCAATTTCAGGTCTCATGATTCTTTGGCTGTCAACCTGGCACCTATTTGGCCTACTTATAGAGAGGAGCAATTGAGTTCGTTGCTGACGAGATTATTTTTTTTGCCGTCAATCGGTTTTGCCTAAAATCTAGAAAACAATTTTCTGTCTTTTTTTACTTGTCTTAACTCTGCAGCACTGCAAAACAATTTAGGACAAAGAGTGGCCATGAAAGCCTTATACTAGGGACAAGCTATAAAAAGAGAAACAGGAAAAAAAAAGAGAGAATATGCCCCACAAAAGCATATTGAGCAGTTTGTTGTCACATCACGGCCATTGTTTCTTGGCACTACAATAGTGAATGATGTTTGGCAGACAAATCTGTGCTACTGGCAATTTGCTCTCCACATTCATACAAGCTTACATTCCCATCCTAACAAGAGGTAGAACATGCAAATAATTAGCAAATAACTCCAAAGCACCAATGGTTACATATGTTTCAGTAATTTATAAATTTCCACTTTTTTCTTAATCTACAAGTGGAATAAAGCTCCTACCTACCAATTCCTTTTCACTACAGCCAATCTTATCAGTTTTTGTGCAAGGCTGAGTTTCACACGCATCGATAATTCATCTACATTGTCTTTATGTGATGATTAAAATGACTGCACTCACAGTGTTCGGATTAGTTTTTTCCTGCTCTCCTCCCGAATTGAATTAAGTACGGATTAATGTACAAGAACACACTTAATGGATGCATTGTACAGAGTTTAGGTCTGAATGATGGATACTGCAGATGATAAGTTTTTCCAAACCACAGCCCAGAGGACATGACTGTGTGTTTATTGTGCATACTAGAGCCTTGATATTGAATTGCTTTTCTGTCCACACTGCCTTCTCCATTACTCTACATTCATTCATTGCTGTGTCATCTATTTACTTATCTGTCCATCACTTTTATTCTTCACATTGCTTTTATAAATAAGTCTTGCATCCACAGTCATGCAAGACTGATTTCTTTTATTTCGTTTGTAATAATAACTTATTTCAACCTATTGGAACTTATTTCTTTTGTTTTTTTTTTTCTATGTAGGGATGTATCAATGTAAACATTTTTTTTCATGATTATAGAGAGCAAAATCAATCCCAGTTAATAATATCACATTTTTGTAAGGATTTGTTAAAAATGTGAAATTTGTTATTGGCACTGGAAGTTGCTGCAGTGGTGCACAGATCATTACCTTAGTTTTCCAGCTGCATAAATTTTGTTGTCAGTAAAATTTTATTACACTAAAACAATTTGTCTTGAGAATAAGACTCTTTGTGACAGAGACAAAGGGTTACAAAGTTGTCAAAGCTAGCAACTAAATCACATCACAGAGCAATTATGGTCTGCAACTTGAAGACAATTTGGAACCAACCTTCACACTCGGATGTTTTGACAAGCAGAGCGGATACCGTTAGCTGTTTTTAATTAACCTGAGGGTTGTTTGGAGCTCAAAGTGCAAAATATGTGCTTAAGCCTCTTATAGCAAATACTAGAAACTTGTGTCTTGGCGAATCAGCAGTTTGCTTTTTTTTTTTTTTAAGTAGATGCTTCTCAATTTGTTTCAAGGAATAAAATTCTGTTTTATCGATTTTTGGCTGTTCTGGCAAATACAAAGAGATACTGGATGACAGTGGTGGCAGTTCGAAAAGTAATCTAACCTGGAAGTAAGTTAAGTGGACAAACTAGCCTGTCCACTAACATTAGCCACTATCTGCTGGAGATAAAATAAAAACAAAGACATTCTGGAGTTGGTCCAAGTCTGAAATTAAGCTGTTCTGAACACAGTTCATTTGAAGGCTTCAGACATACACTGTTTAAATCAGTCTATACACACAACCTCAGTTTTTATTGTTTTATGGGTAAACATGTACTTTAGTCATGTAATTCAATAATTTCTTCACTTGAAGTGTGCACATAATAGCACTGTGGAGTTTTTAAATTATATTTTCTTATATTAACTATGTTTCTCTTTTTTTGAGGTACCTGGTTTGGGGAACTGGTTTGTTGTTAGCTTGTTTAGTCTTTAGTTAGTGTTGGTGTTCAGTTCTGCTTTCCATATTTTGTGTAAACGGTTTGGCTAATTTACTATACAAGTTACCTTACTGTGTCTTTGTGTTAGGTCAAAGTTCAGAATTTTTTGTATAATTGTTTTGTGTGGTAAAGTTTCTGTCAGTCATTTTCTTGAGTAGAACTATATTTAACTGACCTCTTATATTGGCCCACTATGTTTTGGACATTTCTTAACTTCCTTAAGACTAAATGAAAACCCACTATGAAGACATTTTTCCTGTGTCCTCTATGCCTTTACTGCTTGCTCCCTCACATCTGACAATCATCCATTTAACTTTCATTGTTGTCAGCTTGCATTACCTAGTGTCAGAAATGTTACATTTGATAGACAAGTGAAAAACCTAAAGTTTACATTAGCATGGTAACTGGATATACAAGTTTATCTCCTATCACATTGAAACAAAAGTAATAAGTTTTTAACACATGTTGCCAAAAGTTGACACAGTGTGCTATTTACATTTTACTTCGTTGTCAAGTGAAGATGCTAGAGGCTCAATGAAGGGACTTTGCCAGAAGATACGAATGGAAACAATTCAACAGTATGATGTGTAGTATATCGTATTTGCTCATCACAGCACCAGCTGTTTCCCATTTGCACAGTATTTGCAATTGCTAAGTAGAACTGATTTGCGAGTGACTGATTTGACAGTAATGAAAAAAAATTCTAAAAAAAAAAAGGGTTATTTGTTTCTGTCTGTGTCCTCCTGCTTTATTAATGTATTCTGACTAATGTGATTCCCAAAGTTCTGTGTCCTTCTTTGGGTTCTTTTCCCCAAAGTTTTGGTCTGAGATGAGATTCTCCATTTGACATACACGATGTAAAATAAATTGCATGAATGCAAATGTGATGCTGAAGTGGGTTCCATTTGCTTTTGCAGGCAAAACCAGCAATGTGTGAGGATACTTTTTCACCTCCCTCTGCTGGACAATCTGTTTTATAGATTCTTTGTTCTTGTGCTTCCAACTATTTTTCTTCAGCTTTTTACAATCCATCTCACTTCACACCACAGCTGTGAAAACAAATTAAAAAGTGTGCTATACTTACATATTTAAGTATAATAAACAAAAACCAGTAAGTAATACAAGTACAAACAATACTTTTAAATATAAATCCTGATAAACTGTGGCATTGATGTCAAATTAACCTTTTTCTCTCCTTTCTATTGAACTGTGTTAAAATTCAAATTAACAACACATTAAAAACAGGTACTATATATATTTGGGTAACTTGAAGTACCTCTATGTTTGTTCATCTATTTGCCTATTAGAATATACTCATACTCGGTCAATCCTGATGCCTGTATCTAAAATGTGGCTGGTTGTGTATGCCCTGATTTCGCAACCTACCTTCAAGCATTACATTTAGTAAAAATGTTCATGAATATTCATTTTGTCACTCTTTTCAGTCCCGTTCTTGCTAGCTAGTCTTGCTAGATGTCTGTGGCAATATTTAAAGTTTAGGGGAAAACTGCAATGAATATATTGCAGCAGTGCATTCAGCTGCAACTGCTGTGTATCTCTTATACAGAGTCACAATTTACTTTTGGCGTGACCAAAAGTAAAATACTTGGCTTTTATTTGGCAAACATTTTAAAATAATAAAAAAGTAACTTCTTTATTCTACCCTCAGGCCTGCAAGTCAGTCGTTGTCCATACATTCCTGTCGAGTAAAAGAAGAAACATGCCTCAGTATTTCTTTCTCAAAAGTTGAGCCACGGCTTCAATAAAATCGTGTTTAAATTCGCTCAAAGTGTGCATTTCATTCATGAGTGAGATGGTGAATTAACTTCCTCTTATATCTGTTAGTGTTCTTCTCTGTCTCCAAATTCCTCCAACCATATTCTCCAAGCCATTCCTCTGCTCAGCCCCTCTCTCTCAGGCCCAAGCCATCTGCTCCATGCGCCCTGACATGTGCATGAGCGCCCAGGAGAAGCCCAGTGGAAGTAATCGTCTGTTACCACTCAGGCTTCAACATGTTGTCTCCCCCAGTGCACCTACCCCTTTACCTTGCAACAAACCTTCAGTGTGTGTGTGTGTGTGTGTGTGTGTGTGTGTGTGTGTGTGTGTGTGTGTGTGTGTGCGTGTGTGTGTGTGTGTGTGTGTGTGCGCGTGTATGAATGAGACAGAAAGGGAACAGGAGGGATTTAAAGTAAGGGAAAAAGATAAATCGTTCATACTCCCTGTAACAGAATGGAAACAGAGTTGCACGCATTCTTTCTGCACCTGATGCCCAACGCATGCCAAGGCATACATGCATACGCCGAACATGTGCGGTAACTTGAAGAGGTATTGCTTGCACCCATTCACTTTTAGGACATTGTTGCATTTTATTTCCTAAATCGGCATCTTTAAAATGCTTTGGAGCTCATGTAGAAGTATTAGGGCTAAAGACAAATGTAGAATAAAATATCTTGAAAACCACACTAAATGATAATGCAACATATTGGAGGTTGTGTGCCTTCTCTCATTTCTATCTCACTGTAAAGTATGTATTTCATGAGTGACCAAATCACCAAATATAAAAGTAAGTTTAGGTCATACTTGACCAGGAATGATGTTGATGAATTTGAATCAGAAAGAAATCTGTTCTTAAGACTGAACACTTTCTGCGTTTGATTTTCTGAACACTAATTTGAATCCTTTTGACATATGTAGTATGTTTAGTAAGGCTGGTAAAAAGTCTTAGTTACACCTACACTATTTATCTTAAAATCCTGTTCATCCCACAAGTCCTTTCTTTCTCCAGTACCCATGAGAAAAAAATGTCGGGTCCTTGTTGGGCCAGAAGGTATCAACCACATAAAATCGAAATTTTATGTTTTTTGGTGGGGGGTTTGCCTATCCTCGTGAGCACAGACAATGAGGCTCTGAAGACTGACCTTTAAGTCGTGATGCAACCATTTTGAAATCAAAAAGCCTTCTCTTTACTGCCCTTCCCTCATCATCAGTACATCCAGCGCCAAGTCGTCTTTTCAAAAGCATGACAAATGAGTTTTGTATTCAAACCTGAGAAAACTTCACCACAGCTCTGCAACCAGATCATAGGCCCAATTTGGAGGTGTTAGCGCTTCCTCCAAATTGGGAGCCTTACTCCACTGGAAGCGCTGAAAATGTCAGTCTGTATATTAGAGGAGCCTGGCACTTTTTCCACCTAAATTTTTGCTTAGGATTGTGGATTGATCATTCCAGCTGTTTAGGTGAAATGCTTTGACCAGACAAAATGTGCGCTACACCTGCTATACTAACAATCGTGCTAACAATTATTTTCGGTGGTTTGCTATGTATTAGGGTTGATGTGGCCAGCCCTTTCAGAATTTTTAAATCACTGGTTTAGAAGAAAGGCAATACTTGGCTTTTATTTGGCAAACATTTTAAAATGATAAAAAAGTAACAATTATTCTATACTGTGTGTTGGTCTATTACAAATAAGCCTCAAAAATATGATGAAGCTTGTGGTTGTAGCATGACATTTACTAAGAGATTAGTAAGGACAAGTTCTTATCCAACTGTGTTCTGTTACATAAGGCAGTGAAAAATCACTTCAAGTGTTTTGTCTTGGTTTAAAAGATACCTTCTCTCAGTACGAAATTAATGTTTTTGCTGAAACCATCCATCAAGCCCACAGACAAAGGTAATTTAAGATTTTATATGGCCATGAACAAAATTGATTAATTTGAATCATATGCCTCCTCAGAACAGAAATCTCTCCCATTGCTGTCTGCACTTGGTTTTCTAATGCCTTCCTGTGATAGTCTGCAAAAATCTCTCCAAGATCTGATTCTTTCTGATGCAGTTTTCATCTATATGTAAATAAAGGTAGCGCTAAAAAGTTATCAATCACAATTCCTGCATGTTTGCTGTTTCTTTCCACACATTTTGCTTTTACTACTACAAAACTGTATTTAAGTACTGTCAGTGTATTTTGTATGCTTTTGCCCTCCCTGCATAAACACAATACACTCTTGATGGACAGATGTACTAAAATCTGACAGTTTGGGGAGCTTCATAGTTTTTAATCCAAATTTTGATTATATATATTGTCATTATCAGAGTCAGCCCAAAGCATAAACAAACTAACCAGGTTTACAAAAAGATATTGTGTGATGTTACATATCCTATTTTGTTTGAGATTTCAAATCTTATGCAGCACGTACAATAACTGAAGAGGGCTGTGAAAACCGCTTAAAACTGCGCTGACGGCAGAAAGAGAAAAAACAACAACAAAACAAACATCTTCCCCAAGAATATTTGAAGTGTGTCTCATCTAAAGAACAAGATGCAGTTCAAGGTGCATTCTATTAAATAATTTCCCTTTTCTGCTTAGCAAGAATTAACTTCTGAGCCAGAGAGGCCCACAAGAGAGTATCTGAAGCAACTAAGAGAGGGATACACATTCACCTCAAGTATGCTATAAGTATGTGAATCATGTGAATCCAATTGAACTAATCAATAAATAATCTAATATAATGTATGGAGGAGATTACTTTCTAGTTCACAGCTGCATCTCATATTAGAATGTCATTTGAAAGTTAATTTAGTGATTTAATTCAAAAATGAAAACTTATAAAATGTTCATTCACATAGTCTAGTGTATATATATTTATATGTATACACTATTTTTTCTGTTCATTTGAATGATTGAGGTTTAAAGCTAATAAAAACCCAATTATCAGTTTCTCAGACATTCAGAGGATTACATCAAACCAATAAACACATTAACTTTAGTACAGACGTCCTGTGCTATGGTGAGCAAAGTCACAGAGAAGACTCCTGAAGGGCATCAAATTATATTGTAGAAGAAGGAAATTGATTCCAAATTCCTGCATCCAAACTTATTTGGGACAAGTTGAGTGGAAGGAAAAAGTTTGGTAGAAAAAGCAAAAAGAATAAGTGTTGGACTAAGAAGATCTCTAAGCCAGATTTGGTGAAGATCCCTAAGATAAAGGCAGGGCTTCCAGATCTATACCACAAAGATGATTCCAGGAAATAAGCTATAAAAATTGAATTTCTTGTGTTAACTCAGGGGTGCTAGAACTATGTTGCCTGGGCTAAGCAGAAAAGGCTGCTGCTCACTGTTCAACGTCCAAAAAGTTACTGTCAAGAGGAACAAAAGAGCCACGGGCGTCCAACCATGCAGGGAACCTGAAGACATCTATGAATAGAACCTGTGTGCAGCAGTGCCACTTGCTGATTGTTTCTATACTCTGTTGCATTTGTTGCAGTGATAGATGCAGAAGTGCGGTGTGCATAATGACATGAATAATACAGACAATACTTTTTGACACCTCTGCGTTAAACAATTATTGTCTGTTATCGGTGCTACGTAATCCCTAATTATCAAAATGAACGTAAAGTCTTGAAACACATGACTGTGTGTACTGAAGATGTACAATAATATAACTTTTTTAATTTTAATACTGCCATAAACACAAAGTATACTCTGCACTATATACAGGGATATTAGTTGAGCTGAATTGATTGCCCCCCAAATCATATTCTGTTTAGGTCCTCCTACACCTTAATCGGTTCTGTTCATTATTTTTCTAATATGGGTTTGTTTTAAAGAAGCATGCAGCGAACAAATTTTGTTTATTATTAAATAGGGATAGTTTTTATTTTTTTTTTTTTTTGTGATGGCACTAATGCGCTTCACCAACGTGACTGCATCCCGAGAGCAGAAGGGGGGGAGAAAACTGGGGTTGAAAGGGTGGTTGCAAATTTATTTAGATCTTCCCATTTGATCCAATGAAGCCATCACAATGCAAGTGCGACCCCCAAAGGTCCTGAGTGTAACTACAATCTTACCAAGACGCACGCTGGGTCGATTTTTCTTCTCTTCCTTCTTTTTTAAAACGTTTACGTTCACTTTTGTTTAACTCCGTCTGGCAAGTGAACAACTGAAACCTGTGCTGGGAATGGAAGGCAATAAAAGCCAATAAGCGGCGCATTGTGGGAAGATCTCGCCGCTGTTAACGGCTCATCCGGAGATGGGATGGAGAGAGAAGTTGTGCCAACCAAAAACCCTGCAATGTGTTATCCATCCTGTACAAAGAAAAACCCGCACAACGCGCAGTGTTAATTTATATATCCAATTGACCAAATCGGTTTCAGATCAGTTGTGTTTCTAAAGATAGAAAATCTAAATGTTCGATATTTTGGGGGGAGGAGGGTTCCGGTCTAACCGCGGACTTTTATGGAATCAGCTGAGTGCGCACTGCAGCAACATTATGAATTAATAGAGATTAACGCTCTCTCTCTCCCTCTCTCTTTTTTTATTGTAAGCCTAAACGTCTTACTATCCAAGTTCTAGTGCGGACAGCTGTGCTCGCTGCCTCTGTGCTGCTGCACTTTGGGCGAGGAACGCTTTAAAAGTCACACAGTGTCCGCCGATCAACAGCGAGGAGGGATCAGAAATGGATGGAAACAAAGTACTTACAGTATCTCCCTTCCACAGAGCTCCAAAGCAGCGGTGTTAGATGACATTGCAACAGTCCACTCTCTCCCTTGAATAACCATGCAGGGGAGGGGATCACAGAATCTCTGGTAATGAATAATTCCAAGCGAGCGTCTAAAAAAAAAATAATAAAAAAAATAAAATTCAAAAAAAGGAAAGGAAAGAAAAATAGATGAATGAAATCCTCTTGTTTTAACACCTCACATCGAGGTGAATAAAATCACAGTTTTTCCTCTCTCTTTTTGTAATCCAATCTTCATCGCGTGTGTGAGCCTACACTGATTCTCCACTGCAATCTCTGTTGGCCCCCGCGCATCGTCGGTAGGTGGTGGGGGGGTGGAGGGATGGGGGGGACTCAACTTGCCTCGGTGTGATCAGAGCGCCCTGTATCCCGTTATTCCTGGTCCCGGGAGGGGAGAGGAGACGCAGCAGGGTTGGAAGAGCCAGGCGAGCAGCCGCCGGACTCACGCGGAGACGCGCAATGCACATGGGGCTATGGCTGCGTACAGTTTGGAGGGCGCTCCATTCGGCGAACGGGATGCGAACCGCGCGCGGGACTCGCGGTCTCTTTCTCTCCTCGCGAGCGTGTGCGCGCGAGCCGAATGCGCTCGTGTGTGTGTACCCGTGTGCGCGTGTGTGCGCGTGTGTGACCGCGCGCTTCTGCAGATGCAGGGGCAGCTGGATAGACGGACTGGTCGGTCTGTCTCTGTCCCGCTCTCTGCGCTAAAGCTCCATCCGCAAGTCCCTCACTTTAAGACAGGAATAAGAAAAGACTTGAGAGGCAGCAGGGAGCGCGTGACATTTCTCCGTCAGATTTAGCAACAATTCCCTCCTTTTTGACAACAACCCCCCCTCCTCCCTCCCCTGGCCCCCCAATCGTGTCTTCTGGGACGCTTAAAGTCTCAACCCATGCGGAAAGCCCGAGCACAACAGAGCTGATAAGTGGCGCATAAAAAAATAGAATATTAAATGCAACATGAATGTCAGCTCTCCCCTTCATCCAGCTGTGGGCGAATAACTTGACACGAACTCGCATTTATGCGTGCGCACGATTTGTGACTTGAAACAAAAGGACTTAGAGGGCCGACAAATAAACAAAGAGATGACGCGCGTTGCGTGAAATATTTATCGTGGTAAACCTTCGGTTCATATTTGGTGTAGCCTACTGTGTCTGACTAAATTGGTTTCAGTCATCTTACAACCACAGACTTACCTCCTAATGTGACAGACCCGCTTAATGAACCACGGGATCTTTTTTTTTACATATAGAAATGTGAACATTGTATGTATTTACCTCATTTTACTCAAGCACTCCTGTATACAAACCACTGGGACCCATAATTTCCAATGACGCCCATTCAGTCCTGTGTATAATTTAATCTCAGCATGAATCCAACTGTTCTATGGAGGCCTTAAAGATTTGTTAATGACACTTAGTGAACAAACTGCATGTATCAAAGACCAAGAAATGCACTTGACAGGTCCAGGATATTACTATGAGAGGTTTCACAGAAGAATTGAGTTATTAAATTAACTCTTTAAACATTGTACGAGGTGCTGTTAAATCCGTCATCTGAAAATAACGAGAGTATGACATCTACCTGCCAAGGTGTGACAGTCAACTGACAGTGGCCGGGTAAAGAGAGGATTAATCACAGAAGCAGTCAAGAGGCGCATGATGACTTTAGAGGTGGTGCTGGAGGTCCTCATCTCGGGTCAGAGAATATTGATAGGACAGACCACTTTGTGTTCATTTATAACCTAAAATCGAAGAGACAAAGCAACATAGAAGGATTTTAAAGACCACATTTGGTGAGTCTGGGTGAAAAATATCAGTTTTTTCATGTTTTGGAAAACCAAACAGATTGGATGGTTTTCTCCAGATTTGAGTCGAATGAACATTATGTCTGCCAGGGAGGAATGACTCCATTTCCCTTACTACATTTGGGGTTTTATGGGTCAGTTGGCAAAGTTTCTCAAGTTTAAACTGCGTTACTAACAATCACTGTGCAAATACCAAAACAATTTGTCACCATTTTGCTGTAAATGGTAGCAGATGAATAATGGTGAGTTACCAGTCAAATCACCCCAAATTATTGAACTGATATGGGAAATTATGGCAAAAATGTTGTCAGGCTATTGGTAATGGATTATATATCCTCTCAATCTTAATTTAAACTAGATAAAATTAACTGAAAGAGATCAAAGGAGCCTACAGCTATGTTATGCTTTCAATTTCAGAATGTCTGTTGTCTATCATAGGTTATAAAAAGGAAGAGCTGTAGTCACAATTTGTTGGGGAGTTTCTTTGTGACGATGCTCTGGATTTGTTTGGTATGCTGATGATTATTAGCCAATGGCAAAAAGGACACAATGTAGATTTATAGAAGGCATGTTTTTTGTTTTTAATTCTGCTTATTTGTCACAAAATCCCTTAACTTATCATTAGACACTGGTATCCTTATGATCCCATTGATTAAACATGTAAGTATTTTGGGGGTAGTGAGAGTGAGAGTTAAGGGTGTTTTAAACCTGAAAACTGAAATATTCACTAATATCCTTATTCCCACTGTTAAGTATGGTGGAGGATCTGTGATGCTGTGGGCTTGTTTCTCTTCCAAAGGCCATATCCTTGCTGGTACACAGTAAAAAAAATAAATAAATAAAAAAGTCCTTTGGCTTCTACCAGGAAACAGATAATCTTTAATTTCTTGGTCTTACAGACGCTGATCTAAATAAAAGGCCACATTTGCCCAAAAATGGTTCATCAGACAGAGTTAACCTTTCCCTATTGCCATTACTGGTAACAGTGAAATCATACAATTTTGTCTCCTGTCTGAACAAATGCTGTCAAATTAAGCTTAAAACCTTTTTCATATTTTCCCCATGCAATATAAGATTGATTCATTTCGAAGCCCTTGCACATCTTTCTTAGGGGGTGGAGGGCCCTGTAGCTATCCATGCGCCCCTCTGTCTCATTTTGCATTTTAGCATTGTCAGCATCCAAGAGTTTCTCTTCCGGCTCTCGAGATGAGTTTTTGGATCCCTGTCGCACAGTGAAGGGAGTGTGGAATACAAAGGAAGCGTCAGGAAGAGAGGGAGAAGGAGGAGAAAAAGAGAGAGTGGTGTAGTTGCATGCAGTACATCAAGCTTCACAAACGATTATATGGTCACAATTCACACCTGACTGCAGACATGACTGTAGAACTGCACTGTTGCAGAGAAGGACACTCACATGTGTGATGCAACTACCAATGACTGATCTTTTTGTAGGCTGAGTTGTAATATAAATCCATGCTGAATACAGTTTTTTGTTTTTATTGAGAAGTGATGTACTAAGCAGTCACTCTTATGTGTGTACAGCAAACATGCAGATTTCCCTGTGCCGGACGACCCTTTTATTATAGACCAAAAGGTCAAAGTGTATCTACAAGCCCCATTAACTAACAAACACTGCGGGAAACCTGAAGCAGGACTGTAATAAAAATGTCCCAATGTGACACTGAAAACGCTGGGCTAGGTCAGTATAGCACATTCCAAAACGTCACAGATACGGTTCTAGTCAGAGGTTTATAAGTTTCAAGTTTTTGTTTGTACACTGGTAATGCAAAATACATTTTCAATGATTTGGATTGAAATCAAAGAATTTGGATTTACAATGCAAAAACTATAAATACAGCCATAAATTTCAGCACCAGTTTTATTGGCCACGGCTGTGTGTGCAAAAGAAGAAAACAAAAATTGGTTTTCAAGTGTTCAAGAGCACAAAGATATGAGGAATAAGTATAACTTTGAAGTAAATAAAGTAATTATAAAGTATATATATATATATATATATATATATATATATATATATATATATATATATATATATATATATATATATATATATATATATATATATATATATATATACATTTTTTTTTTTTTTCAAAAAGAAAAAAATATAGGCTATATTGTTGTGACTGCCAGAATGTATATTTTGTTTCACAGCATAGTTGTTGACTACTTTGGCTGCAAGGTGTTTATTGTGTTCATCAGGAAGACTACCTGGGGCAAGAAACTCTCCCTGTGGCGGCAGGATTTTTGCAAATAAAGCCCTATGGCAACAACCTGAAGGTAAAAGTTTAGACAATTTGTGATCAGGATGTTATACAAAGACCCATCACTAGTAGCTATTTGGATAAATCCTCCTTAGCAAGTTGCAGGGAAATTCTACACTTTTTGAAGCCATAAACAAACCCTTGGAATAAGTATTGGTTGCTATTTGACCATAAGTCTTAGCACAAACAGTAGAGTAAATAGAAATCATTTGGTTTTCTTTCACATGTCCAAGCTCCCTGGAAGCTTGATTTTACCCTGCTTTATGGATTCTGGAGGTTTGGTATATTTGTGCTGTTGGAACATACACTGTGTGTAATGAAAATACAACATATTATCATCCTGTAGCATATAGATTTTTATGATATAAGGGTATTGATAAGATTGGGTTGGATTGTAATTTTCCTTAGAAGAGCAATGACCTAAATAAAATATAAATTTTCCCCTATACAAATATAATAAAATTGTTTTAGTGTGACAATACACAACACCTCGTGATTGTTTCCAAAATGAAGTGTAGTGTAAACTGTGGAGACCAGAGGCTAGAAAATCCACTGCATCCTCTCTAGATATTGATTTGACATAATATTTGTTCCAACTGTCTGCATCTGACCAGTGACCTGTTTGTTCCTTTCATTTATTTGCTTAAGGCAATGCAGAATGCAGACACAGTCAGTTCTTTTAGTGGTCGAATGGTGGATATAACACGTAGCATTTCACATATCCCTATTTTGCATGATGTTTCATGACAAAAAGAGTAAACTTTAAAATTTGTGTCATTTGTTTGAATGTTGCCATGGTATACAAAGTATTTCATCATATGATGTTTTGTTTGCAATCCAGCGTCCATTGCGTGCTGGAAGAAAAAGTATCCCCACACCATGCTGGCATGTTTTCACATGGGAATGGTGTGTTCAATTCAGAGGTTGTGCTATATGTTTTTTTTTATTTCTTATTTTGCCTGACAAATCAGAAACTCCTCCCATAGTATATTTTAACCTGCCGATTTTCAATAATGACAATTCTGACACAATTGAATTGAGTTTTCATTCAGTGTAATTAATATTCAACGAGCTAAACAGAAAATTTATATCATGTCATCACATATCCAGCAGATAAATAAATGTAACTTTTTCTCTGCAGTGACAGAAACAACTGACTGTGGACCAGTAACCTTACAAATGCATTAAACGTTTGCATTATAAGTAAGTGCAGTCGATAGCGAGACTCATTGAGTTTAGTCTTATGGTCAGAGATGATACTCAAAAGGATTTTATTTTCCAAATTACCTTAGTTACCTTTGCTATTTACTCTGTTTATACAGTTAAAAATGTCTGCAGTAATTGTAATCTGTCAAAAAACAAAAACAAATTGCCTTTAAATTTTTTCATCAACATTCAAAAACCCTGTCAAAGACAGAAATTATTCATTTAACTTCAGTCCTGGTTCAAGAATATATACAGTTTTAGGCTAGAGTAAAATTTTGGTCACATCTTCATCAGCTAATCTTTGAGGCTCATGACAAACTGCAAGCAGGATATGTTTTCTTTTAACAATGACTGTATTATTTTTCTCTCTTTCATTTAGCACAGAATGTTGAGAGCACCACTAGCAATTGTCCTGTTGACAGATTCTTGAATCTCAGCTTTGGAGATTTTCTACAAACCCGGGGCTGCTTATGTTAAAACCAGTGCTCATGCTCCACTGAACGCAGAAGGACACCATGTCATGATGTCCCTTCATACTGGACACATTCCAGACAGCCTGGCTGCTCCTTGTTATGCATAGATACCAGCAGAGTCAGACGAGGAGGATGGTCGTATATTTCCAGTGGTAGCATATCTGTGTTTGGCTGAATGCCAGAGATGCTCAATTAGCTGCTATAATTTCTAAACAGGCTCTGCGACGCAAGTTTGCAGAAATGCACTAAACAGAATGAAAATTGGAAAATTTCCATTTGTGGAATACTGATGTAAAATTTGACCTACTTTAGGAACAAGAGAACCTAGTTTAAGTTGTATTTCCTTAGTTTCTTTAAAGCTCACTGATGACCTAGATTTAGACATGGTGAGTGTGAATGCTTTCTCTGCTACTGCACAGTTGGGGAAATGTTAGAATACAACCCCAAATAAAAGAGTGACACAGAGACAGGCTGTGAAATTCTTTTGACATATTTACACAGGTAACACATATTTCACCTATTTTAACTGTTCCTCTTTTAGTAATTTCTTAATCATATTTTTAGGCAGCATAAGACGCCTTCTACGGCAGAAACTAATCTTCCGTCAATTCAATGTGAATTTTTTAATATTTTTTAACCAATAAATTCCTAACATAATTAACACCATAAGAGCTAGCATATAATTATTAGGTAAATTGAAAGGGTTTGTTTACAGAATCAAAATGGAAGTAGGTTTGTAAAAAATGGCAATCTGACCAGAATGGTTTTAGATTAAAAGTTTTAAAACAGACTGTGACGTTACTATTCATTTTAAAGTAGTTAATATGAAGTTTATTGCATTGATCAAAAGATAAAGTGGCAAATTTTTTTTGCTAAACAAAAAAAATGTTTTGATTAGCAAACTCCAAAGGTTCTCAATTGGGTTTATAGATGGTATTGTGTGTTAGGGCTCTTTGAATCACAATACCATCTATAAATTTAATAGCACAGCAAAAAGTGCAATTTTTATGACACTTAAAACCAATTTGCATAATAATTTGGAGCACGGTTTAAATGGTCATGTTGCAGAATTTGGTGAGGTGAATCTGCTGGAGATTAAACTGTGTGTGCTGCAGTATCAGATGGGTGAAAACATAATCCTGTTGAGATGTTGACCAAGTGCAGCCTGTTTTCATGCACCAGTGATAAGCACAGGAAGTTAGGAAGCAGTGTAATAAATGTATTAAAAAGGAGAAAACATCTCCAGAGCTCAGAGTACTGTCAAAGTTTTCAGTGAGAGGTTTCACCACTGCTTTTTACTCATTTTTGCAGGAGTTGCCAATGAATATGGAGAGTGTACTTGTTGACATGCTGGAGATGCTCTGTACAGATTTGTTGTTGAAAAACCAATCTTTGTGTCAAACTCATTTTTGAAATATGTACACAAAAATGCCTTAAGCTACAAAAGCTCATGGTTTTTGCAATGAAGCATATGCATGTAATCCTTAGAGAAAATGTTGATGTATTTTTCTACTTTGAAATTTCCCAATCTTTTAAATATTTTAAAATTGTGCAACATTTATTTAGCACAAGCTGTCCTTTTTCAAGGAAACTGATTCTTCTGACTTTGAATACGCTTTTCTACTGTCAAGGTACATGACTTTGAAGTCAGATTTGATTGAGATTTGATAATCTAAAGTGTAAGCAAACCCCAGCAGAGTTACTGAGGTTGAGCTGCAAATCTGTAGCCCTCAGTCTGGTGTCTTCATCTCTTCCAGCCCTCTTCACAACAAAGATTCATGAATCACACCAGACAGTCTGTTGCCTTTCTGGCTGCATTCCACAAAAATCCAAAACTCAAAGCAATCGTGTGATGAAAACAAACCCTTGGACGACGATTGGACAGAGTTGGACCATTAGAGTGGTGATGGGGCTGGTTTGAAGGTGTCTGTGGAGTGTTCGAGTGCCTGTGTGAGAGAAAGAGATGGCTCAAGGATACGAGTGGTAGCACACATGCTGGGCTGGCATTCATATGTGTGTATGTTTGCTGTGGTGTGTGTGTGTGTGAGAGAGAAAAAGAGATAGAGAGAAAGAGAGAGAGAGAACATTTAAAAAGGGAGAGAAGGGGGTGTTACCAGGTCACCAAACAGCTGTCTGAGAGAGAATGGCTGCAAGGGCTATGCCACACACACTTACACACACAGATCTAACAACAAAAATACAACACAAAAACACAAGAAGACAGTGTCTGCTAAAATTTCCACACACACTCATGCATATGAAAGAAAAACCAGACCATATGGAGATCAGTTAGCCTCCCCTATAGTTTTTGATCTTTTCACTGCGGGTTTAATGCAGCACTTCCTGAGGTTTTCCAGCTGCAATAATCTGGCCATAAAAATCAATTTCTCATTTCTCACCCTGTGTCTGCTTCGCTCACATACGCAAACACCTGCACAAGGACACTCCGCAACCACAACATGATCAAGAGTTTCCTCCGAGCAGACCCGCACAAATGAATGTACTCACACACAGGTGTGCTTCACATTAGGGGACACTCACTCCCAGTTTCTCCGAAGGCTCGACAGAGACTGAAAGCGGGAGGAGAGGCACATAAATCAACAATGTTCATCAGAGGAGAGGGAGATTAATGAGTGGAGATAGGGAAAACAAACGAGTGAAGGTATGCCTGCTTTGTAAAAGAGAGGCAAAGATAAAAGAATTAAAAAAAAACTAATGAATTGGATGGAGAGCCCCCCCAAGGTAACAAATTTAAAATGTGTCACCGACTTCTCACAGCGTAGAGGTGTTTTCAAAAGGACATCAGCAAAGTTTGTGACTTTTGCTGTGGAGGTCACAAAGAGCAAAGCGAAAGCCAGACACTAACAGGGCAGTTAGATTTGTGCCCTGTTCTAAACCATGCAAGTCAATGGGCAAACAGATTTAAAGAGCTTTTATTATTTAGCGGATAACAATAGAACAATTAAGATAAAATATGTTATAGGTGTTGCAGAGCTGTGAGGTGGGTGTGTACTTCTGAAACTTAGACTGCATGAAAACAAAGTTTAATCTATGTGCATGCATTTGCTAATAAAGCAAACACATCAAATCTCAATAAAATAGGGTTTAATAATTACAAGAAACCAAACACTCATAGCTCAGGACACTGAAGAAATTAGAATGATGAAAAGAGACAAATCAATAGTGAGCACAGCCTAAACCACAAGTGATATGCAATCCAAAGATGAAAAAAGCACACTTTAACAAAAGAGTTAAAACGAAAAATGCACAAATATAAACCCAAGAATGAAGTAAGAAACTAAACAAAGATGGATTTGTCAATATGGCCAGAGCCTACCAACAATAACAGACTATGCAGAACATAGAAATTAGCTTTGTGGGGCTTTTCTAGCAATAATGAGCTAGAGATTAAATATTAACATGAATCAACATTAACGTCAAACATGAAACAAATCTTGTCAACAAATGCTCTACCTATTTTGGTATTTTGCTATGTATGTTGATAAATAGAAAAACACATTTAACAGGTCTAAATATGAGTAAATGAGCAGATGCTTTGGAACATCAAGTGTTGATACAGCTTTAACCATTAATAATCATTTGTTGTGATTTTTACTTTCAGTGATTATGTACCTAAACAAAATCTGTGCAATGTGTTGCACTGATTGCATTTTATTGTTTGATTCCAGAAGCTCAGTTTACTGGTGTAGTTAACTCTTTAGTATGTTGTGTTAAATTGTTCATGTACAAGCAATAAAGCTTCATGATGCTGTGATGGAGGGCTCCCAAAATCAAATTGCACTCAAGATCCCACTCGGCCATGGGATCTTATCTTTCAGTTCCTTTCAAAATGTGTGATTCTGAAGACCCAAATTCTTGTGATTCAGAATATATTAATTATTTCACCAAAACCATTGCCATTTTCCAAAAGCAAACAGCTTCCCTAATCACACACTATGTCTTAATAGAGGTCAGGTGATGCAATTTCCTCACAAGCCTCTGCATTTTAGGTCGTCAAATTAACTTAATGTTTCTCTGAAATGAAATTCTGAACTTTAGAGCGCAAACTGAAAAATGAACAAATTGGCTCTGTAGCAGCTACTCCAATCTCATTTGGAATCTCATTGTAGGCTGCTTACTGAAGTGAAACAGCTGTTATTGTTATTTTGTGTGGCATTTAGTTGTAGATATCAGGTATTCAGCAGCACCCACTCACACGGCTCCCTCTGCAATTCCCAACTTAGCTTCTTCAAGCCTCATTAACTGCTAGTAGAATATGCTCAGATAAGAAATTCGTCTACTTTGCTAAGATATATGACTATATTCTGGAGTGTTACTGTTCCACTGCATTTGGGTTTTTGCTGTTTTGTGGCCGCTTTAATAACATTGAGTTTTTATTCATCTTTTGAATATGTTTGATATTGTTCCCAGTTTTTTTTTTTTTTTCATAGACGCTTTCAGTAGCAGATATTAATACTTCGACTCAGGTTTTATGTCTCACTCCGGCAATCATCCGTCACTGTGTCACAGCCTTACAATATTTTGTTAAGAGATAGTACATATGTAAGGATAGGACAGACTGATCATGCTGTAAAGAAAAAGGGATTTCAAGAATATTGCATGTTGGCCTATTTTGTAAAAAAAAAAAAAAAAAGATATAATCAATGCAGAAACAAAGCTTTGTAGCTCAACAAAAAATGCTTCTGAAGCAAAGAGTTCAAAGGGAACCAAACTGCAATCAATAGAGATTGTTAACATAATCCTTCTGATTCAGGAGGAGTGCTTGCTGCAAAGTCAGTGTCTCATTGAGGTCAACTTTTATGGCACATTAAACTGAACTTGATCGCATTGTTTCATGGCGGACTAATATTGGAATGTTATTGACTTTGAAATATGTTTGATTTAATTGATCATATGTTTCTTTATTTAAGCTGAATCAACCAGAAATAGATTAGGATTCTTAAGAGTTTTCTAAAAGATGTTGCTAAAACCTGCCTCATCTCATCTCCTATTGCCTCTCAGTCTATTACTTTGGGTGTGTTGTTACCTAACATCTAATCTAAAGAATACTAAGACTGATGACAAAGTAGGCTTTATTATGTTACATGCCCCAAAGCAAAATATACTTTGCAAGCTGCCAGAAGACCTCTAGAAAGTGTTCAACATCAACAACCTATCAACAGGTACAAAAGGCAGCATCTGTTTGGTAATGCTGCAGACAGACAATAAATCACCTACTAGCACCGTTGTCATCATTTTCATGTTGTCCCCTCCTGGGACGGGGGTCCAAATAATCACATCTTGAGCAAAACCTCAAAAGGGGAAAACAATTCAAGTCACACTTTCACAGCAGATAGTGTCACATGAAAATGTGTCACCACCTGGATCTGTGGATCAAAAATCTCCACATCCTCTCAGTCAGCAGCTTCAGCAGACAACGTGTCAGAGATGCAACACTTTGTCTGGAAAAGCAACCACTGGACCCTCAGAAAAATAGATAAATAAATAAATTCAGCCTCATCATATTCCTGCTCCACATACAGCAGATGTTCTTGCTTTCCATGCACTTTTACACCACCTACTTCTTACATAGTGCTGAATCATAATTTATTTATATTGTTTACTGAGTAAACGTGCTGAGCAAACAGCAACTTACATTCAATGTAGTGATAAAAATTAATTAAAAAAACATCCTCACACACTAAGAAGGAAACAAGGTAAGAAATAGTTCATTAGGAAGTTCTAGAATTATACATAAATGTGCCTTTTTGATTTCTCTTTACTAATACATAAAAAACATGTAGCAAAGTGAAGTGATTATATTCTTAAAGAAAGTAGCGTAGGACAAAAAACCTAAACCAGACAGAGAACTTTTAAGAAGTTTTATATCCATCCATCCATCCATCCATCCATCCATCCATCCATCCATCCATCCATCCATCCATCCATCCATCCATCCATCCATCCATCCATCCATCCATCCATCCATCCAATCTTCTCAATCCATCCATCTCATCCCACTAGAATTTCTCCCATTGAGATGGCTTTCACAAATTGCATTTCATTTAACACATTTACTTGATTCAGTCTACTCACCATTGGCAACTGATAAAAAAAAATTGAATTTGAAATGTATTTTAAAGTTAAGGAACTTAAGTTTAGTTACTTGTTCATTTAACTTTAGTTATTTTGGAGGTTTGATTGACAGTGGGTTGCTTAGTATTGTTTATATGGTTTGTTTTCTTTGTAGTTTGATTGAAATTAATTTGTGTAAATTTACAAACAATTAAGTAATTATCTATCTTTGTTTTTCTTTTGGGTTTGTCCAAAGGTTTTTACCTGCTCTGGACCAAATGTGGAATATCCTGACATGCACTAAATAAGTGAAGGATAAAAATGAAGAAAACCGCTTGGTCCTTTGAGTAAAATCCTGTTTTTAAAAAGTCTGCATCCATTCATCCATCCCTTCTCAAGTGGGGAAGTTGCACGATTGAGAAAAGAACTTGACAAACTCTGCAGTAGATCTGTTTGACTGGAAATAATGGATGATTAAAAGCACAAACACACTTTGCAATCTCCAAAATCATACAGGATTTGAATGTGTCTCAACATTGTAAAATGTTAATGGTAATTTGTGTCACACTGTACGAGGGAGAATATCAGGCTGCAAGACTCGTATAACAAAATCTACTCAGAAAGATCCAACAGAGACACAGATCCGACTACAAATTGACTGCAAGTTATGTTTGTTAATGATCTTCTCATGGAGAGAAGGAGGAAAAGGCGAGCATACATTGACGTGCTCAAGCAGGAGAGTGCAAAGCATGATATGATAAGATGTTCCTCAATTATCTGAACAAGTCTGTAATTCGGCCTGCACAAAGCATTATTGTTTACAGACATTTAAACACAAACAGTCAAAAGTTGCTGCTTGCTGTGTAGATCAAATTAAACAACAACAGCCCAGCAACTCAGGCTCACAACTCTGAAAACTAAACATGTTGGTAAGTACACAAATTTGTTCATTCATTTGGAACCTCTTTCTAAATGTACCCAAGAATATTAGCACATATTGATACATTTGAGTGTTATATTTAGAACATGCAGATGGAAGAGCATTTATTGAGATATAAACAAAAACAGTCCAAGAACAGATCCTTGAGGAACAGTTGTGAACAAATTTACAGCAGAGGACTCTTGATTTTCTGTTTGGGCAACACATATTTGATTGTAATTATATATGACTTCTGCATCATAATAGGGCATTTCATACATAGTATCATGTTAAAAACTATATTTTTACTTTTTCTACTTGAGATCAAGTACATAATGTGGCATTTCATCATAGATGCTCTGGAAAGAACATGTTCAGTACACAGTTTCGGCTGGAAAGCTTTTGTGCAGCAACTATTGTTGCAACAAAATAGCTTTATTGACAGCAGACATAGAAAACTCAAATTGATGGCCTTATTGCACCATTTGCGCCAGGCTTTTCACCGAGAGAAATCAAATGGAGGAATGTTTTAAAAACACACACGCGCACACACATTTCAAAGATTGTGGCCGACATGAAAGATGTTTCTCTAGTGGTTGCAGTCAAAATAATTCTTTGAATAAAGCTTTGACAGGCTAAATTAAATCACCAAAAGATTGAGCTGCTTTTAAATGCAGAGATTCCTAATACATCAAAAAGAAAGGCTGGCTGACCTCGACAAAAGCCCAATGACTGATGCTGTTGTGACGGGTGATGAATTAAAATGGAGTTTGTAAAAGTAAAATCCATCAGTTGAAAATAGGCTTTGATAAATATTGGCACTTAAATAGAAGAAGAAAAAAAACATTACCAGTCACTGTTGGTTCTGTCAAAGGAGGTGGGAAATGAGGCGTTTTTTTATTTTTATTTTATCTGCCATCTCGATCTTTACTTGTTACAACATTTCACAGCTAATATTGCTTCTCTAGCAAATACATATAGGATGTAACATGCACAAGGTTAAAGTCTGCCTTTGACAGTGGATGGTTGGCAACATCTAGTGGTATCTTTCATGGATACCCTCAAAGTGCTGAAAAGACATAGAGGGGGACAGCAAATTTGCCCATCAAATTTTATGCATTTCGACAATGTTTTCATGATTATAACAAAATGTAATCCTTGATTTAAAATTTTTTCCATCAAAGCCCTATTTTACCTGGAAACAGGGATTGCATGTGCGTGACCACACGTTGGTAACTTTTGGTCAGGATTTTCTGGTAGTGAGCAGGAACCACAGTTACATTACTTACGGTAATTTGGGTCTTAAGGCAGCAAACAAGGGTCACGTCATACTTTGACCTCGATGTTTTATTGTACACGCTCCTTTTCTTTTCTCAAATACTGTGTTGGTTTTACACCAAATGTAGCAAGGCACAGAATATTTTGACAAAAGCCTTGGGATCATTGGAAAGTTTTAGGTGAACCTGGAAGGAAATTTGTATTCTTTTCTCTTGGAGTTCTCTTCTAAATGTCATTTGTGCCCAGTCTGTCTTTTTGTCCAAGTGATCTTTTGGCTCTATGGATGAGACTAGCTGTGGCTAAGGAAATTAGATCCAACAAAAGGCTTCAGTCATACTTAAGTCATAATTGATCGAGTGGAGAAACAATATAAATGTCATACATTTGAGAAAAATAATACACTGAGATTCTGCATTATTTTTGGCATTTCTTTGAAGTCATTAAATGCTTTTCTATTGGAGCCCAACATCTTCTTTACCTAAAATATTGATATTTTTTCTGCCAAATTAAAGGAATTTAGATGCACGAAGACTACTGTACACGTTCAACTCCACATCTTTCAGTTTTCAATTGAGTATCTCCAATTTCTACAGTTAAACATTGCCACCTAGTGGTTGTATTACTTACCTGCACAGCGGCGGTGGAGCCTCACTCTGACAGCTGTGACGGTTCCTCAACAAGGATGATCATTAGATTTTAAACACTAATATGGTAGTTTGAAGTTGAATAAACTCCACAGTTGGACAGTAAACGTTTCCATGTGATACAATTTAGTCTTAATGTTCTGTATTTTACAAAATAATTTAAGTTAAATAAAACTTCCACTGCTAATGGTCAATATCCTCTGTTTGTCTACAGAGGATATTTATTAAAAAAACAAGATTTTTGAAATGTTTTTTATTTATTTATTTTGCATTTAATCAAATTTTCTATATCAACTTGTGGGATATATTTGTATAAACTGAAATAATTATTCTATGAAGTGCATTAGATTGTGTTAGGAGTGGGGGAAAAAAAATGAAAAAAGCTTTTTCTTTGTCATTTTTTTCTTTAATTGACAGGGAAACATCCTTCAGGACAATGGTTGGTCATCACACAGTAATCAGCAACAAGACAATAAGTAGCATCCATTTGCTGAACCTCTGGACGTGTCCTGTCCCCTCTTTTCTTCCTCTGAACGTAGGAAAAAAGCTCCTTATTGCAGACAAATTGAGTCTCAAAACAGACAAAAACAGCAGCTCCCCTTCTTGTAAGGCTTGGGGGGAGTTGGGGTTGAGGAAGGAGCGCTTAGGTCAAAGAGTTGAAATAAAAATATGGCAAGCAAAAGAAAGAAAGAAAGAAAAAGAAAACAAGAACAAGGCATTTTATTTAAATAACCGCATGTTCTGTCACAGTTTAAACGTTTAGGTTGTATTTTTTGAAAGAATTGTTTCCTGTAAAGAGCATGATCATCACCTCAGTGCTGACCAAGAAAATGCAACTAATCTAATCGGTCCTTTAGAGCGCATCAGGGCCAAAGCTACTCCTACGTAAAATATATGAGTTTCACTATCACCAGAGTTTCTAAAATGTTCAGAGTACTAGAAGGAAAAGTGAAAAAAAGCTCCTTTACTTCGAGTTTCTTTCTTTCTATAAAACTGTATAAAGAGGAGACTGGTCCTCTGTGTTTGCGCAACATCGTACAGCAACTGATGACCCCATATTGCATTGGACCATAAAGAATAAGGTCATTTGATCAGGATTTTATCAGATACAAATAATCAGAGCCCAGAGCAATTAGGTAGTCAATCTACAAATTGTAATGTCTGAAAATGTAAATATCAAAATCTCTAAAACATCCAGGAGATTCTTTCCCAAAAGTTATTTTTTTTTCTTTTTCTCAACAAATCAGAACATGCAATAGTCAAAAGCGTTTTCCTCAAAAACAGGATTTATATATCAAGATCCAAAGATCTGTAAATCATAAAAACGATTCAGCTGTCTCTCTGTCAAACTGTACTGATTAACAGGGCAATTACGCCTTACAGGTCGGGGCTGTCTGCGCTCCAACAAAGAAGAGGGAGACAGAGAAGAGGCTGTCCTCGTACGACATGAAACCTCCCCGTCGCTGATAATCTGTGCAGAAAGAGGACAAGGAACAAGACGAGCAAACACTGTATAAAAAACAATGAGCAAAAGGAACTGTGCAATGTTCAGGAAGAAATGACAGTCTCGCTGAGTCCATGTTCAGATCTGCCTCCAGAGCTGGAAGAACAGCACTATGAAGAAATGAACTAGCTCTCAACTGTGCTCATAAGCAGCGACATGTGAGGCTGACACACTGTGATTATTGGTTATTTATGTTTATCTCACCGTTTTGACCTCGACATGCATACAGCGTGGGAGAGGTAACGCTAATGAGCGAGCAAAAAAAGTAATGATCGAGTAATTATGGCGGCTATAATCATCTTCATAACTGATCTGGTGCTTAGGTGGCTCTCTAAGATTTCCAATTGCCCATTTGAGACAATTCACCAGCCTCCGAAATGAAGTCAAATGAGTTAAATATTCATGAAGTAAGATTTTAAAAGAAATATTTATTTTTTTTCACAATTTTTACAACACAAACCAGCAGAGACGTTGCTTACTTAAAGGGAAAATGTCATCATATTTTACAGTCTGAAAACCTATAAATATTAAGTGTCTCAAATATAAATTTTTCACAGTCTGGTTTGAATCTACCTCCCTAAAATTGAAAGGTGTAACTTCTAAAAGTGGAAGATGACGTAACATACGTATTAGCAGGGCTCACCGATTTTTTAAAAGAAAAAAACTGACTTTTTTTCCCTTGACAACACCAACAAAGAGCTTTCCAAAACCAATCAAGTCAAACAGTTTTGTGGCTGTCTTATGGCAATGCAGCGAAGGAGCACATACCACAAAGTTCTGTATGCAGAACCAGAAAATTGTGGGCGAATCTGTTGATCATGTCAACGTCTCCCTCCAAATGTTCCTTCGGTGCATTTACCCACCCTCGAGCAGAGGCTCATTTTCTTCTCAGGGAGCTGAATGAACGATGAATTACATGTTAATTATAATGCTCACCCAGTATTCACGGGGGTTAGGGACAACCTTGACTGACTAAAATCTGAAAATACTTAAGACACCTCTAAAATGGCATACCTGTTTTAATAGTTCAAACACAAAATATGCCATAATATGCATTAATATTAGCAGTAGAAGCCATCTTAGCACTACTGTATAAACCTATATAGTCTTTGTTGTCTCTGCATTTTGTAGCCAATTAGCAAAAATAAATGGTGGATCAGGATTGAGTGCTTTGCAAATGCCAGCCAATAGCATGTCGAGTTGAGTTGCCTGTAGGTGTTCTAGCACTCCAAGCGTTATTTTCTTTGGAACACATCATTGTCAATGGCAATCGAAGGAATTCTGATTCTGATATGGAAAAATATGCAAAAAGGCCCATTTTTCATGGATAATGTTAAGTTACGTTCCACAGAAAAAAAAATCCTTCACTCTATGAATCTGCAAATGCTGAACAGGCAGGAGTCCATCGTACTTCCTCTCTTTTCCTGAAACCACGTTTAGAATTAGCTTAAAGTGGCTTTTCAGAAGCGATGACATATTGACTAAAAATTTCTATCCTTTTATAGTGTAGTAGAGATAAATATAATGAAAATCAAGAAACACGGACTAATGATCAATATGTGAGAATTTCAGCAACTTCCCTCCACCAGTCCTTTGTCTCATTTGCAGAACTTGCAAAGTATTCCAGTGACGGCAGAAGACACCACAGTGACAAAACTGGTCAGAACCAGAGCAGACATTACATCTACTTCAATACTGCCAGAGTGTGTTGGATGTGTTGGTTTCGATTGGAATTGTTTTGTAACTTGTTCCGATGGCAAATTACAGGTACACCCAGCCTAGCAGCAGAAATGTGACTTCCTCCTGTTGACTGGGTAAATCACCACAGAAATATTCAATTTCAGAGCTTGAGTTTAAGCTTGAAATTTTGCTGTCACAATTTCTGTGTTACCTGGCCATTGGTATAGAAACTGATGGCTGAGTTTGGATTTTCAAAATGTGACGTCATCACTTTTCAGCTACTTTCAGAGGCATTTTTCGTCCAAATCTCGAGTTTTGGACATAGCTATATAAACATAGCTACAGTATGCTTATGAACATAACTGAATTTAAAAAGTTGTAAAAAAAAAAAAAAAAACATGATGATATTCACCCTTTAATGTGTTGATTTGGTTTGTAAACAGCTATTTTCAAATTTCTAATTCATTTGATCAGAGACAGCATCAAAGCACTTTGGTTTTCTCTCAGATCGCTGAGGACTTGTGCATGCTCCATGCTGATCACCGCAAGACATTCGAAATAAAGCACAATGAGAAAGAGAATGAAAATAAAAATAAAGCATCATGGAATAAACAACGCTGTCCCAGCCAGCTGTCTTTAGACTTTTGAAATAACTAAAGTGTACGTCTCATGCACATATATGCCAAACAAGACTGAGCTGAAAAACAACTGGATCAAAACACATATTGTGCTGCGTCAGAGCAGAAGTACGGCTCTGTACGACAATATTCAGCCACCAGAACAGTTTGTGTGGTTTGTCGGAAAGCTGTGGCTTTATTTCATCTGGCGTGGAAAATAAGTATGATCCATTGCGAAAGATGAAATGCTAGTCTAGAGAGGAGGAAGGAAAGAGAAAAAGTGGAATGGCAAATGGCTTATTGAGTCCTCAGTAGAGATGCTCGTCACTCTTCTGCTTACAGTAACACCCCAGGCCGGTGGGCCTGAGCTTTTGGAGGGAAAAAAAACAAAACTGCAGTACCAAACCCTACGGCCACACCCGCCCCATCACAGCCATAACGAGGCCATGCATACCTACAGCAGCATGACCGCTAGAAATAGTAATATCCCTCGACCGTCATGTAAAAAAATCATCTTATATCATGTATTTATAACAGTTCTACAGTATGTATGAATACGAGGATGTGGCTGTCTTATGTAGTGTGGATGTCACTATATTTTCCACATATATATATTTATTTATATATTATTATTGCACTCTGGCTACACATATTTAGAAAGTTAGTTTGGTTGTCTTTAGATGTACAGAAACACAGGTGTCAGAGCTGATCCAGCCGAAGCACAGCAGCAGAAGAGAGGCTCAGTGATGCCACTTTGAATTTCTTTGTATTTTCCCTGCATTGCAAAATTACACACGCTCCTTGAACTTTTTCACATTTTGTCACTTTACGTTCACCAACATCGATGTTTCATAATGGCTTTTTGTTGGTGCACTGCAAGTCTTTTTCTACTAGCTTCTTTTATCGTTTGTAATAAAATAGCTCAAGCAGTCTTGAACAGAAGTGTTTTTAAACGCAAGTTGTCAAATCTTGACATATTCGCAGTTTGATTTAGGTATGGACTTTGATTCTTGTAGGCATATCTAAACCATTCTTTTGTTGCTTTGCGTGCATTTTTAATTATTAGTCTCGAATAGGTTTTATTTTTAGAAACTTTTTCTTTCCATTAACTCCCAACAGCTTTCTTTTTGCTATACTGAAAGGCTAAACCCTGCAGCATGATGCTACCACGCCTTGTTTTACCGTAGGGAAAGTGGCTAATGCGATGTGTTGTCTGATCAATGCGCTTCCTTCCATGTTTACGTAGCTTGTGGCAAACTGAAAACTGGACTTATGTGAAAAAGTTTAATGAATATAAATGTTTTACAAGGCATTGCAGGTGCTAGTAGATTAGGTATTTGTGTTTTCCTAAAGACAACACAGTACGGCTTTTTGTCCTCTAAAATTTACTGAAAAATCCCTAATTCTGAAATTAACTTTTTTAAAAACCAGTGCAAAGCTTCCCTAGAATTTTTTGTTCTTCAAATGTTCAAGATCTTTTTTCTTTATGGTTTAGATCCACCAAAAACTTACGTGTTTGCACCACTGAGCCTGCTTCCCCAGACTGTTATTGAGACACCACGTACACAAAAGTCTGAGACAAAACTACAGAAAAAAACATCACACGCCAGTTCTCTCCTCTGATGCTTCGTCAAAATAGAAAAATAAAGTCCCTCCCCTCGACCTCGACTTGCAGTTTGAGAGGAGATTCAATCGCCTTCACCACTCTCGCTGGATCTTTTAGAAGAAACATACATTCACGAGAGGACAACAGAGGAAATACGAGCAACTTGAAATTCAAATCTGTGTGCAAAAACATTATAGACCTCTATAAAAATATGTGCATATGGATAGAGCTATCTTTAAATCTCACCAAATACATTTTTTTTCCTTTTATTTACACGTGGACAAAAGAAAAAAAAAAAACTACAGTTCTGCCGTGCTCCCCCTCTCTGTCGTCGCGAGAATGAGCAATTTCGACTTCGGTGACGATGGACTCGACAGAAACCTCGCACGTCGCATTTACACTTTTCCTCTCTGATCAATGTGATCGAGGAGCAGAGAAGGGGCGAGCAGAACATCTGCAGAAAACCTGAAGTTGCATATCCCACCGTTCCCCCTCCCACGCTCGCGTTTCACAAACCGCCTACCCTATTTAAAAAGAAAACAACGCAAAAAAAAGGAAACAAAAAGGGTCGGCGGTCACCAGCCAGACGCTGCTTCCTGATTGGCTCGCGTGGGTGAGGACAGTGTGTGAAAAAAACTTTGGCTACAGAGTAAGGTGGCTTCAGTCCTGTTGTGTGGTGAGGGGATCAGCCATCGACACACTACAGTGAGTGATACTAGAAATGTCCAGCCTTGGCGGATTCTTTTTTTCCCTTTTTTTTTTTTTAAGCAAGAAAAAAATGTATCCCGCCATCTGTTTTAATCATGAGGAGTTCATTCCCATGTTTTCCTGGAAGGAATCAATGTCTTTTCTTTTTATAACTAAACAAAGACAAATTAAATAACCTCTCTTTCCTTTGTCAACACCAAACACTGCTGAGGTCAGATGACGGTTAGGGGAGGTTTCTACTCCAGCTGTAGAGACTTTTCAAACTGAATAATTCATCTCCTGAATGCAACTCTGAGAGTTCACTGGGCGGTCCTCCGATTCTTTGCGCTGAAACCTGGACTGCTTCCCAGTCGGTTGTCGAAAGGGGAAGAGCAAGCGACAGATTCGGGCTCGCCCGTGTACCTGGACTGCGGTTGATCGAAGGTGAATCGGGGGACAGGGATGCAGTCTCCTGTGAGTGGGGAGTGCCTCGCGACCGTCTGTGAGAAAGGCATAACGGTTGGGAGGAGGGGTGCGTGGGGCTGGATGAAGACGTTTGGGCTGATGGGAATCTGAGTAGGAGGTGGCGTGTGCGCCTGGGCGTGAGTCGGAGTGGATCCCTGCGACGGGGTCAGTGTGTGTGTCGGCGAATGTTGCCGCAGCGGCGCGGGAATCGGCGTCAGAGGTGTCTGCATGTGTGCGCGGAGCTGCGATTCTGCAGGTGTGTCTTGCGAGTGCTTTGTGAAGTCGTTGGAAGATGTCCTGCGTCTCAGCGTCATGCTGCAGTCGCCCAGTTTCGGGGGCGAGGGAAGCAAGCGCTGTTCCCTCTCTGGGGGTGGGTGGATGGAGATGCAGGGAGGGCTCGACTTCTTCTTTCTCTGCCTGCCGCCGACTGATTGCACCCTCATGGGAAAGGCCTGAGCGCCCTTTTCCGATCGATGAGTCTCCAGCATAAAGTTTTGGCTGTCGGTGGTTATGACGGCCTGCGGAAGGCAGACCTCGATCGAGTGGCGCCGCTGGTCATCCGAGTGACCCGCCAGTTCTAATTGAGGCTTCTCCAGGAAGCCGTGGTGGTCGACACTGAAGCCTTTCTTGACGTCCTTTGATCCTGCCCCGTGCAGACTGAGGGTGCTCTTGTTGGACGGAGGAGGCAGCATGGGGATCAAATCGAGAGAGTGCGGCGAGGCGTAAGGGGACAGTGAGTGGCTGCGACCTGCCTTGCGTCTGTTTTCCTGCTCCCCTCCTTCTGCGTCCCTCCCCCTGTGGCGAGCCGAGACGGTAATGTGATACACCTCTGCGTCGGCCGGGTCAGAGAGGGAAACGGCGGACGGAGCCCTGGGCCTGCGGAGGCTGCTGGAGCGAGAGGGCAGACGCGGTGAGGGAGGTGGAGGCAGGAGAAAAGACGGAGGAGACGGGAGAGGCAGGAGGGAAGATGGTGACGGAGGAAGAGAGGAGGGAGATGGCGTGCATGGGTGGAAGGAGAGGGCAGATGGGGAGGGGGGCAAAGGAGGCAGTGGGGAGAGTGACAATGGGGATTGGGGAGGCAGATGGGCCGAACTGGACCTCTCCTGTTGCTCACAGCTTTGGGACTCCACAGAATCAACTTTAACTGCCCCCTGCAACACACAAAATCACACACATTATTAGCTCTTGGTGGCTTTCATTCAAGGGAAAGTTCAAAGCAAGGTAAGCTTGTGTGGTAAAAATGACTAATTCATTAAGAAGTAAATAATGCAAAGACTCCTATGACGACATTAACAGTATCTTGTATTCTTTTTTCTCTTTATTAATACACATATGTTCCAGAATTTCAAACTTGCACTGTCCAAAAAAAAAAAAAAAAACCATGCAAACAGATTTACACCCATTAAAATTTTTCACATTTTGTCTTAGCAGAACCCCATCTTATATTTTATGTCACAGTCAAGCATGACAAATTAGTTCACAAGTGAAACCTAAAAGGTTTGAATGAATGCTGCAAGTCAAGGACTTGATGCGATCTGTTGGGTTTCTTTAGAAATTACTATGGATAAATGAGCATACTGTACTGTGTGATGACCAGGATCAAATGGAATGAATGCATGACTGAATTGAAATTATAATAATTAAAAAAAATAATAATAAATTGTTGAAAATCAATGCTAAATATATAAACAAACTGAACTGAGGCTGAAGTAAAAGTGTGGAGGGCATTTGTACTCTGGCCTCTGGGTCAATACTTTTTGAATTTGGAAAACAGCTCAACCTCAGACAGATTAAGAAAGCCTGTGAATGTTCTCATTTTCGTCTCACTAATGAATCTTAATTTGATTTAAGTCTGGACTTTGTAGAAAAGTGAACCTTAACCTTAGTCCTGTGGAGAAATGGTTCACTGGAATCTAAAAGACATGTGTAGAAACAGCCTTTCAAGTCTGAAGGCGGTGAAATTCTCCATGTCTGTTTTTGAAAAAAGTCACAACAGAGTTGAACTACGAGGCAGTCGGATCTCTCTCACCTGTCTGTGCAGGGCCCGTGGTGAGGGGCCCGGTGTTGGCGGGGCAATGCGGGGCAAAGTGAGGGTGGGAGTCGACTGGGGGTGAGTAGGGGAAGCGTCTGGAACCTGCAGCAGAGAGCGGCTCTCACAGGGCTGGGATTGGATCGACATCACTGAGACTGCGGGATGAGATGAATCAAGAGTTCATCACACAAAAGGTTGAATCACATCTTGCCTCCGTAGAAACATGCAGCTTTCCAGGAAAAAAAAGAAATCGTGCATGATTAGTGCTACACTGACACATGTAGTAGTTCCTGCAGCATTGTAGTAAATGACACTTTATTATGATAGCACATCTGGAATAAAGGGATCAGCAATTTCAGCTAAAAAATTCAAGAAAGTAATTTAGAGGTGATTAGAAGATGCTGAAATATCAGACATGCTACCAAAACAAAATGTTTTTGGATTTTTTTCTGAATGAATGCTGTCTAAAACATTGAATGGATTGCTAATAAGAGCAGAAATGTTATCTTGAAGCCCTTCATAGATGATAAATAATCTACATTTAGATTCTGGTTACACAAAAAGCTTCACATGATAGATGCAGTAAGGATATATTCACCTCTTGAGGGCTTATTAAGAGACTAGTAATAGGAAAGCAAGTCCAATCTCTGAGAAACTCTGTAACCAGAATCCTTGGTGTTTTGAACACACATATCCCTTGAATCTGTGAGTTCCAGTAAAGCCGTTCCATCATTATGTTCATCTTAAATCAATACCTTCAGCTCAAGCTCGAAAGTCACTGATTCCGCAAACCTCCTGTAATCTGTACACTCGTTCTTTTTTTGGCGCACATGGTTTTTGTGACTTTCCAGCTTGTCCTGAAAGTTAACTGTAGTCTCCTGTTACGTTTCCAGCCATTTAGAAGCTGAGCAGATGAGCCTGTGTGAAGGTTGCAGAGATTCACATGGATCAACTCATCCACTACAGTCAGTACCTTGGGACAGAGCTCGGTCTGCCCACAGCCGGGTCACAACATGCCATTAGAGTCTGACTGCAGATGAAACAGTTTTTGTCAGTGCCTTAAAAAATTTTCCCTTTTTTTCTGCTGCTATTTTGACCGTTTACAAGAAAAAACTAATTCTAGAAAGACAACACACCCATGACGTTATGTAACAATTTTGACACAATGTTAAATCTTGAGTGTTCACATTTTAGCCCTCACTCAAATTTCCCTCTTATTAGCTTAAACAAAAGATAGCAGAATCCATCTTCCCTCACATCATAATTTAGGCTGTTTTCTTGTCATATAATAATCTATTTTGAAAATCAAATTGTGTGTATATATTATCACATATTCTATGTAAGGTTTAGTAAACTGCTCTGTCACTAGTCCTGCATGTTAAAATATATGAACAATTCGTTTGAAGGTTTCAATTAACTCACCCGCATGCTCGTGCTGGGAACTAGCGTCTACCTTCTTTAAGGGGTAGGGGGCGCTAGCAGGGCGAATAGGTTGAAACATGTAGCTGTCATTTGGCAGAGAGTGCATCCTGGATACGGACATCTTGCCTGAAGACAGTAGGTCCTGGTCATTGCACTGCTGTTCTTCCTCCTACAGAGGGCGACAAACACCACAAGCTTCATTAACGCTGCATTCTGCTTCACAAGACAAACTGTCACAACGTGTTAAAATCAATTAGCAAATTCTTCAGTTCATGCCTATGATATTATTTTACAACAGTACGCTGCTAGCAAACACGGTTGACCTCTGACCTCTTCAGGTGAATTCGGGCATGGTCCAATATAAGTTCCTCCCACTGAGCTGTTGTTGGATCCGGTGCTCTGTCTGCGTTGCCTCTCCACTTCCATTTCTAGTGCAATTTCTGCATCCATCTCTGCATCTTCTTTTGCCTCCTATAGAGTGAGAAACATTTCTACTTTACATTTTGCAACCAGTTTTCAGGCCCATCAAAAACTAGAACGAGACACTTTTTGCTAAATGCGTGATATTTTACCACACACGCACATATTTAAATTTTTACTGTTTTCTGTGATCATACCTTGTTGCTCTCCTCCAGGTGTTTCATTAAAACAGCCACCACCACGTTGACCAAAACAAACTGGGCCATGAGCACGAAGGTGACAAAGTAAATCGGAGACACCCAGGGTAGGTAAGACAAACAGTTGATTTCTTTTTCCTGGCATTCTCTTAAAGTGTCCTTTAAGGAACCAAGAGTAAGATTTAGACACCAAAATACAAAGAGACACACAAATCTATAAAAAAAAAGGTGACACAACCGGAAATCTTAGAAAAATATGACAAAATTTACAAGTTAAAACACATGCCTTGTTTTTCTGTCATGCAGATATAACCTGAGTAAAATAAACATACATTATAAGCAACTTGATCAATCACCATGATGACACACATAAATTTTATGTTTTTAAACCAAGAATTGCTCCCAATTTAGTCCTGAAGTGAAAAAAAATGCATAAAGCTCTGAAAAATAATATCTGTTTTGGAGGCAAATAGGTTGATTTGATATTTCTTACAGTTTAGTTCAGCTGTCGCCGACTGAAAAGTTGTCATATTGTTATTATCATTAATATTATTCTAATTTGGAAGTAAAAGAAAGTTGTCAGTTTAAGAGATTTATCAGAATATTGCTTTTTTACATCCACTTTAGAGCATGTGGAGCATGATATTAGACAATCAGATCAGTTTACAGAAACACAGAATTTTATAATCTCACCATATTAAGAAAAAACAGAAGAGTTGCCTTCCAAAAGTTTTATTATTTTATATTGGACCTGTCAACTCATGGAAAATAGATTATAAGATTTTAAAAAGGATAAAGAGCGACATGAGCAGTTTCTCAAACAAGTACTGTAATGCTTCTACATGTGCGCTGTAAAATGGGGAGTTGGCGCCCCCATGCGTTGAGTAGTTGTCACGTGCTCGCTGCTGAGAATAGGGAGATGAGCTTAATGCACAGAATAATATCCTGCTCCAGAAGTTCACATAATTGGCGGCATTCTAATTGGCCGTAGCTGTGGGGGTCGAGAGGTGGAGGGAGGTGGAGATCGTCCATGGTGCCATTCATGCGAGAACTGCCACTGATACAAGGAGCATAAAAGCTGCTAAATATAAAGACATAAAGCCCAGTTTGATTTAATTTTATGACTGATTAATAACTCATTACTGACAATTCTACACAGTTCAAAGGGGACATTTAGCAGCATCTTGTTTCTGTTTCTCAACTGCTTCAGCAAAGGTTGTTTTTTTTCTTCTCCTCGAGGGTGTCTCTAATTGGTCCAACTACAGAACTAACACAGATCAGCTAAAGAGAACACCACAAATGTAGAGGTAACAATTCATACCAAAGCCATGTGAAAGCCATCTCCAAGAGAGTGAATTTAGAGAGTTACAGTAAGATTAGGACAATGTATCTGTTTCTATTTACTCTGATCTGATCCACTTAATGTATTTCATGTCTGTATATATGTGGGTATGTTTGCGTTTGTTCTAGCCCTATTAGGTTGGTAGGTTAAAGGTACATTGTTAACTGTGTAACTATTGTACTGCCTTCGCATTGTACCTCACGATAAAGCATAAATAAAGTTTTGAAAAAAAAGATTAGGACAAGCGTGATGGAAAAAAAAGATTTTTACTCAAATAGGATCAAAACAGCTATGGTTTGATTCAACAAATACTGCAACAAGAAAATATGTTGGAAAATGAACCTACTTTGACTGCTATTCACCAAAATATCCAAAAAGATAATTAACTGAAAAATAATAATTATTGCATGTTTCATTTTAAATTACATCTACCTTAGAGCATGTGGAGCATGATATTAGACAATCTGTTCAGTTGATCTAATCATGTAAAGACAATAACATTATTAAATATTGAGACAATGATCTAACTTTGAATAAAGTCGCTCTTCATTCCTCTCTTTTTATTAAACCTGCCATCACAGATGCAATCATCTGTTTCACGATGGCATCATATAGAAGCTCTAATATTATTTTATAGTGACACTGAATTTGGACTATAGAAGTGAAATTGTTCGAATTTTATTCTCACAATTGGAATATTCTAGTAAACGAATATTTTCCTTAGTCATTAAAATATTTTTTTATTTGCTTATTTGCCAAAAATTAAAGAAAAATAAACTTTCAGCATGAAACCAATTTGACTGAAGGAGTCTTTATGTCATCATCTTTTTTAAAATACATCATAGTGATAGAACAAGATCAAGTCGAAGTACCTTTATAATTATAAAATCCACAAATTTTAACATTCAACCAATATTAAGATAAACAAAAAGTATCAATAAATTTTTTTCAGACCTCATCCTGGAAGACACTCACTCTTTCCTCTTTAAAGAAAAATTAAGTTTGAAAAATTTTACATATTTCCAGTGTGCTGTAAAATAAAGAACTTTCGTTGCCAAACTAACTACTTTACAAGCTATTTTCAATGAGGTGAAAATGAAAATGTTAGTGTTGACATTGCCATGCTAAGCTACTTTACTTCCACATAATTAGTTTTAGAGGTCATTGTTCCAATAATCTAGTCATCAAGTATGACAGTCTTTGTCTTCAGTTCTGTGCATGCGTGTGCGCGCTTGTGTCTTTGTTCATACTTTCATAATCCCATTCCAGTTGTCTCCTGTGGAAACTCGAAACAGTGTGAGGAAGGCCATCCCAAAATTCTCAAATGTTGCGTGACGGCTCAGCCCCTCACACGGGTTGCTGTCGCTGCATTCTAAACAGAACGAAAACATATTTTCGCATTATTTACACATCAGTGCCCTGATAAAACACTCCAACATTGTTGATAAAGTGTTGATAAACTGCACTTTATCAACAATGTTTACCATACAAATGTTGAAAATATTCCAGAGAGAAACAACTCTGTTTTTGTTGTTTTTTTACCAAGTACAAAATGTTTAGAAACTGAAATTAATTCTCCAACATAGAATGCAACCAGTCTACTGTGCCTATAACACTGAATTGCTGTAATTTATGAATACTAATCACTATGCTTACCCCATATATATTTTGCATTAAACATGTAAAATACTTATATCGACTGCTCTTGATCAATTAGATTAAACAAGATGTTTTATTTTTTTGAGAAAGTTTGAGAACATACTGTTGAAGATTAGCTTGATATAAAATAGTCTTTTAAAAGAGAATTCAATTAGGCAAATATCCATACCTTCATTATCATAAAGCTGGCATGAACAAGTTGTTATGAGCCAAATGCACCATTTGACGGGAGAACATTTTGAGTTTTGAGGTAGTAACCTATGGCTTTCTTGACATAAAAAAAAAAAAAAAAACTAAACAAAAAAACATTCAAATTCAAAACTGCCTTTAACTCCTTCCCTGTTGAGAAACATACCAGTTTTTCTACATGTAGACCATAAACCCTGTACACAGTGTCACCATAAAAACCATTCATTTGTAATCATTACAGTAATGCAAAGCATTACTCCTCTACTTAAATATTTGAAACATGCAAGCTTACTTTCAGAGATTATTCTTAAGATTTGAGTCTCAGACTCTGAATCTGAATCAAATCTCAAGTCTTAAGAGTCCAAGTCGTTTGCAGCTTCACTGTATCTGAAGTCCATGTTGCAGACTTGATTCCCCATGTCTGCCATTATTCTAACATGTTTAAAAAACACGCAGGCTAATTTTAAATCAGCCAGAAAGCTTTATTTGAGGCAGACCAGCTCAAAATAAACCCCCTACAAGTGCAGGGCAGCAGAAGAGAAAAAAAAAGGGCTGAGTGAGACAAGGAAGGATTTTCCCACAGGAACAAAATATATTTCACTCCCAACTTGCTATGATAAGCATTTGATTTGATTTTAAGAAAACAAACTGTTTTGTTGTTGTTTTTACGTTATGCATAGCAAACCATCTGGTGCTTTAAAGGAACCAATTTTTGAACATCAGTGGATTTTGTTTTCAGGAAAATTGATAAATAATTGCCAATGTCCCATTTAGAACCTCTAATGGCTTAGTTACATAAAAAAGGAAGAGTACTCTGAAAAGAGAGCTGCTAGGCATGTTAACATGGCAGAGCAGTGAAAATAATTATTTGCAGTGGACATGGAAATCTTTGAGCCAGTTCCGAGAGAACGCCCCTGAGGAGCAATTGTGCAAAATTAAAGCCAAAAGATATCTTTAGCTACTTTAAATTTGGGTCTCACGAACAGGCAGCTGAGGAAGACTGAGACTGTCCACCGTGTATGACGTGTCTCTTTTTTTTCCATATCAGTTAACAAGAGAAAAGGGAGAGGATTTAACAATGTCACTTCAGCTCAGAGGAACTGATTGAGGCAGTTTTGCATAGTAGGGAAAAGGAATCTGTCTTCACTCAGAGAGTTCAGTTTTTATTTTATTTTTTTTCCAATATAACCATTTGTGGTGTCTCGGGAAGAAATGGAAGACACCCAGAATGTCATTTTTAGATTCAATCAGTAATTTCTCTGGCAGAAAGAGAGACCCTCCTTTCCCTTTCTGTCTGACTCATATCGAGGCAGCACGAAGACAGTGTTAGAGATGGTGATTCATCTGGGTGTAGATCAAAAGAGATTATTAATTAGATTTAGTTTTGAGGATCAAAACGAACTAGCATTGGTGTCTGGTGTGATAAAAATAGCTTTACTGGAGTGCTGAGCCATACATGCCATGTACACACCGAGTCATTTCCCTGTAACACCACCTCATCTGCACATGTGCTGTCAGAGATGAGACTCCTCAACATCCACAGGTATTACTCCACCTCTCACTAATTCTTAGCATTTAGGCTGTTCTTCAAGGAGCATTGAAGAACTGTGCTTCAACAAACATAACTTTCCCCAAGCTTTTAGTGGATGAATGAAATACATTGAACTTTTCCTTTATAGTAACTTTGCTCAAATGGCTGCAACAATTTTTATTTCATTTCCCTTAGTGAACGTGCTAATAAGATGTAGAACTCTCATTTAGACAAAAAACATACATGTTTTTCCTGATCGTTTACGAGCTATAAATACTGTTAAAGTGCAAGTAGCTGCAATAGGAAGCTTAAAATATCTTATGATATAAAGAATTTCAAATTTCTTTTATTACTGAAGATGCTGTAAGCACTTGTGACCTACACTACTGCTGGCCCACCTGATAAAATTGCAGAAACAGCTTTAAAATACACTCAATATCATAGGGTTAGCACAACCTGACATCGCCTTTCATTCAGTGAGTTGGTGGGAGTGTTCCTCATTGTTACCACTTCATCACTGACACCCTACATAAGAAGCATAAGTATCTATGAACCCGTAGTAGGTAATTCATTACTTCCTGCTTACTTGTTGTAAAAACACTACAAAATATGTGTCTCGTGCAAATACAGAAGGTATGTGTTGATCTTAATAAGGCAAAAAAAATTAAATAATTGCAATATTTGAAGAGGGGAAAACCAAAACTATGAAAAACAAAGCTGAACTTGTTCTGCACAGTATTGCAGGGTAGGTAAAAAAAAAGGAACACATTCTTCATTACACTGTCAACTAAACAATGGATGGCATAATGGGGTCATCAAGTCCCCATAAAAATTCACTTCAAAACTTGTGTACATTGACAATAAAATACATCCAAGGTTATTTGTGTCTACTTTATTTTTCACAGAACATTTCAACTTGGCTTCTCCTTGGTTAGATGAAAAATGAAACGAGGATATGTTGTGCATCATTTTAACGTTAAAAACGTAGAATTTACAGAATTTGCACTTTTTAAATATGGCTCTACCTCCATTTTCTCCAGCTCCATATTTCCAAACCGAAACATGTTTTATAGAAAAGTCAGAGGCATCCATACAAAACAAATAGCTTTTCTCAGCACTCTCGGCAATATAAGAATCACAGTAAACAACAACAACAAAAAAAAGCTGGATATTTTCGCCTTATGAAAACACATCACTTTCCTGTGGCACATGCAGCAGGAGGTATAATGACATTTCCCAGAAAGCATAAGCTCTCATCAGCAAGTTGTTTCTATGTTGTCTTCCCAGATGCCTGATGTGGCTAATCCTCTCACAGAAAACGAGTTGGATGTTGCAGGCTTGTCAGGAGAGCAACATGAAAATAAACATGAACATGCAAACGGTTTGTTCCTTCAGAACAAACCCCCACTCTCATAAAAAAATGAAAATAAGAAAAAATAAAATAGAGCGGTAGGGAGACAGATAGGGTACACAGTGAGAAGCAACAAAAACGATTCAGGCAGGGAAATTTGCTTTAAGCTGTGAGCGCGGGAACAATAAGTGAATCTCAAGCCACTTTTCGCTGAAGCATGGAGTCTAGTGCGAGTGTTGTTTTTCCGGCTGACGTGTGTGCGTGCGTGTGCATGTGACTGACCCAGTTTGCCGAAGAGTTCCACTCCCAGGGCAGCATAAATGAAGAAGAGCAACATGAAGAGGAGACCAAGATTTCCCACCTGGAAGCGATACACATGTTAGACTCCCCTCTCCACAAAAGAGAGCGGCAGTGTAAATATTGCTCGTTTGAAACTCCAGGGAACACAACGATTAAGACTGATGTCAATGTTTTATTGGATTTAGTGTGTCTGACACATATTTGACTTCATTTACGGTGAGACCAAAATAGAAAAAAAAAAAGTCTTCCCAGAATATAAATTCTTTGCTGTTTGACATGTTTTGCAAATAAAGCAGCCAACACCTGCTCAAAATGGAGATTAAACAGATGTTGAATAAAGCTAAAGCTGCTTGCAGATCCAAACACCATGTTCTTGCAGCTCATGATAAGAGAAAGGCAATGTCCTTCTCCTCTCTCTTGTATTATGCTAAGAAACTACAGAGTAAGAAAGGGCCCATAAAGTGGCAAAATGGGGAGACCGGGTTATAGAGCCTGCTTTTAATAAATGCCTGCTTGAATGACAGCACCGTTTTCTTTGTCAGTCTGCAAGATATGCAATCTTACAGTGGTTGAGCTCTAATAAGAGTCGTTGTTTACCTGCGGCAGTGCTTGCATGACAGTATCCAGGAGAGCTCTCATTCCCTTTGCCATCTTTAGAAGTTTTAGGACTGCAGGAGACACACAAAAAGGTTTAAAGCAGTCTTTTGTGAGTTTTAGCCAGCTATTGTTGCAGAGCAAATGTCCTATTCATTATACAACACTAAAGAAATAGTTGTCCTGTCATATAGGATGTGATTACATTTCAGAAAGCCATTAATGAATTTTCAAAGCATTTAAATTAACACATGGAGTTTTAAAAAAATACACAAGTTTGGTTATTTTGTATATGCTTGTGCGTGTGTACCTCGTGCAATGCGCAGCACTCTCATGATTCGGATGATGGTAGGATTTATTGGCAAAGCAGCTTTCATTTTCAGTTCTTCCAGAGTGATTCCCATAATGGACAAGGCAACTATTCCAACATCCAGCTGATTCCACCTAAACACAAGTTTAAAATAATTTTAATGCCACTAAAAGACTAACAGTGAAGTAACAAAATGACTTGTGACAAATGAAAACAACAGTTTTTCCGTGCTTCACAGTACAACGCAGTGCAAAAGTATGTTTCACCTTTGAGCCTTTTCATAGTTTATCATGTAAAAAAAAAACTGTGAAAGACGGTCATGGTTTTCTGCGGTAGGGAAGCTAATCAGAATTGACCATTATTTATAGCTTATTGTTTTCCAAGGAGGAGAATGGAAATAACAATTTACGGTAAGTGTTACTGGAAATGACACCCATAATTAACAACAACAACAAAAAAACAGTTTTAACTGAAATCCCTATCAACAAAAGAATGGATGGGTTTTCCAGAAACATACTGTAGCATATCATTTAGCTAAAAAATCCTTAAACGTCACAAACGTACTTAGAGCAGTGACAATGTCAAATAACTACAGCTTCAGTTCATAATGCTGTAATTTCAAATAGAAATTACAGCATTAATAAGCTCAAGCTTTGTCCTGGAAGACCATCCCATCTTTGTGACACTGATGTTTGCTTCTGAATCCAAACCTATGCATTAACTGTGCTGCGTTTTGTATGTTCAAAACTAAGACTGGCGGCCTCTGAATACAGAAAACCCTCTGCAGTCTCTAATGTTTGGTGCCTTCCTTAGGGTGGTGATGACCTTAGGTTGATGATGTCTGACATGGAGGTTTCAACAAAGAAATTAACTGTACTTTCTTCAATATTTACAGAGCTAAAAGAAGAACAAGAGGATGGGAAACAGACCTAATATTAGTTCTGCCAGACTGTTGATCGTAAACAGTGAGCCAGGCATTTAAATTAATGGGTAGACCACCCACTTATCTCGTCGGGGGAGAAAACAGTAAATTTAGCCCTTAGACAAGTTGGACACACTCACCGTGCTGAGTCTACTTTACTAAACTGGAAGCCAAGAAACAATGTTAAAATACTGGGATGGTATTATTTTTTGTGGCTACCTATCACACACCATGGATTTGGTGTTCAGTGCACATGAAAGTGTTTCATATTTGCACGTATGGTCTATTGTACCTGTCTTTGAAGAACCGATGGAAGCCAAAGGCCACAAGTTTGAGCAGAGCCTCGATGACAAAGATAATGGTGAACACGTAGTTGCAATACTTCAGAACCTCCTCCAAATACTGCAGGAACACACACACCAACATGTGAAGGACATCTCGCACACAAAATACTTTAATAACTGATCGGAAAGTATTGATCAGTTATGGCTGATCGGATATGGCTTTCATTTTTAACAGGCAAACGCATCATTAAGGTCAGCAGATTTTAAAATACATGTACACCCAAAAATGATTACTGCTCAAGTTAATTATTATTAAAGCAGCTTGGGATTTTGAAAAAAATTTACTCTCTTTTTGAAAATAGAAAAAGAGTAATCAGGGATTGGGGAAAATTTTGTCATTCAAGATTTATCTAGATTTATTTAAAGCAAATATGCACGGGTGCAGACATTACCTGTGGCTGATTGTAGTGCTCGATGCTCATTGTGAAGACATTGATACAAATGATGAAGGTGATGAAGAGATCCAGGTAGTGGCTTGTGCACAGAGTGTGGATGGTCAGGCGCACAGGAGAGTAGTCGGCGTAGTACGGTCTCTGCTTGGCCTCTGAAACACATAAACACACACACACACACACAAACAAGCAAACAGAGAAAGTGAGAAAAGGGTAAATGTGGGAGACAGTTTTTGGTAACATGCCACGTCCAGTCATGTGCATGTGCACAATGAGGCGATAGTTATTCTTTATTTAGGCTTATTTAGGCTTATCTATCGTTATTTAGGCTTAAAAACGATAGATTTTTTTCTATCGTTGTTTGACTAGGATTGTATCCAGATGCTTCTCGCTGTCACAAAATGCTTGTGAAGAATATGATCCCAATTCCTGTGCACATGACTGGGTCTGTGGTGTTTTCTAATTTGGAAAGACATGAGAGTACCAGGTGGGCTCATCATTTATTCATTCAGAAACCTGTTTCCTTTGTTAATGGCACAGTACATATCTGTAAGAAAAGATTGTGAAGAAACCAACAGGCTATGCACACTAATCAGATACATCATGGATATCGGTTGCATGATTTTAAGTAACTTTAAAGTTTCCCTGTTTTACCCCAGCTACTACAAAACTGTTCTACTAATATAAAACTCTGATTAGTCATGTTGGTTCCTTCGTCCCTTTTTCTGCTTTGTTTTTTTGTTTGTTTGTTTTATCCCTGCCTCGGGATGTTTCCACTAGTTTACATTGTTCGCTACTGGATTCTTTCATTACAGTCTCCTGTTTTCTACCTGTATTGCTTGACCTAAGAGCCCTGTGTTATTCTCTGTGAGTTCTCATTGTTTTATTTAGGTAATGACTTTTACCACTTTCTATCTCTGTGCTGGGGTTCTCTTCAAACTAAAACCTGGCAGAAGAATCCTGCAGTGAAGAGGGTTGTAAAATTAACAGCAGAGGTCTTCATAACTGTGCCACTGGTCCATTTTGTAGGAAGCAATTACTACTTATGGGGAATTATTTCCCCCCGCAGTGAATACATGTATTTCAATTTGAGGTTGCATTTTTCAAAGTGAGATTGTGCAGCTCCAATAAAAGGTGAAATTATTGAAATGGTATTATACTTTCAACCAGGACACTCTTCCAACAGGAAGACAATCTCTGCATTGTACTCTACTAAAGCTATGACTGTGGATATCCATTCTGATTAATATAAAAGGAACCCACAGCCTGCTTCTGAATAGTGACCTTCTGTACACTAAAGGGAATTATATTCACCACATGAGGAAACTGTACTCACATGTTGGATGCTAGTGTGTGATAAAGTAAAGATGAAGTAGAAAAAGGCTACCCATGTGAAAAAGCAGAATTCTAAGCATATCAGGTTAGTGATACAGTCTTTATTGATTAAATATCCCACATTTAAATCAATCATTTTAAACACTATATTCCTCTTGGCTTCATGGTAATATTTTCTAATTGTCCGGTTTTGCTGAAGAATGGCTGTGATGGTGAAGAAATACTGAAGCCTCTCTCGTCTCAAATAGAATCACTTCAAAATAAAATCTCAGTCGGTCAAAACTATATTCTGCAGCGCTGAATGAGTTTGGACTGGCCCAATTCTGGTTTACGAATATATTCTGAAACAGTTTAGCTCAAAACTGTTTTACTGAATGTTTTGGACCACTGAGATGTAATAATGAACAAAACATCAGGCCCGTCCTCCAATCACACCATAATCTATTAGATAAAGTAATTTTAAAAAAAGCAAGGCAAAGAGCTGTACTCTGTCAAATTATGCTACATCCAGAAACTCAAAATATTTAATTGGGATTTCACAGGAAGGGCATTATTTGGGAGTGGAAGGAAAAGGATGTTTGGCTTTAAACTTTATTTTTTTTCTTTTTAAACAGATTTGCATTTGTGATCAGTCCTATTTAATCACGCTCCTTCAAATAAAAATCACTGGAACCAACTGTCTTCAGAAGTCATCTAATCCGTGAATTCATTTGATCTAAAAGTGATTTATTCTGTATATAATTACAGCTGTTCCAGGAAGAGGTACTATTTGTGCAAAAGAAAATTAGTGGAACTAAAACTTTGTGGAAACTACTGGAAAAATAGTTGTCAATTAAAAACTATGAACTATTAAACCTAACTTAAAGGGAGTTAAATGCAGGGCAATCCTGAAGGAAGCATTGTTAGAGGTCAATAAAATACCTGAGTAGGGCACATGTTCACTTCCTAGCAGGACACTGTCCCTAAATACAACCAGAACTTCAATGTAGTGTTTATCTTAAAACTTATTTATCAGCTCAAACTGAAAATTTGCCCAGACTTGAAAATTGCTGGACACAGAAACTTATTATCCTGAATTAATGAGCTTCAATCAAGAAGAATGGGTAAACGTTTCTCATATGCAAGCATACAGAGACAAAATCAATAAGACTTTTAAAGGTGATTGCATTGAACATTGACTCCATAAATGACTGACTCAGAGGGCTGAATAGAAATGCAAGCAACTGTTTCTTGTTTTTATCTCTTCAGATTTTTTTGTATCTCTATGTATCTTTTTCTTCCACTTTGCAGTTATGCACAATTTTGGTTGTAGCATGAAAGATTGATGAATAGTTTTCAAGGTCATGACATTTGAATCAACTGTCTTTTTTCCACTCATCTCGACTTAAAACATTGCTATGCGCAAAAAGATCAGTTGTCAGAGTATTTGAGTGCATTTTTGTGCTGCTAAGTTTCTGTTCCCTAACGGCTGGAACCAAAAATTTACGAACAGCTCCGTTACCCAAGATATTACCCAAATGATTAACAGGAATAGCAGCCAAAATGTCTGCTATGTTTCTGAGTCTGCCAGTCAAAGCCCGTTTGGAGAAAATATTTCTTTTCTACCAGAGTCGAGAGGCATCTCAGGGTCTTACACATGCATTGGGAGAGAGGGAGGGAGGGAAGGGATATAGGAAATTCACAAACGAAAATTTTATCGGATAAAAATTTTCCGGGATGCATGCGAAAATTGCAAATGAAATTAGGCTAAAATAATTTTTATTATTTATATTTAGTGTGACTAAATCAGAACTGGTCATACGAATTTGGAATTTTGAGTAAAAATTTGAAATTTCGTATTTTGCTGACGGTGATAATTTTTATTCACTGACTTTTCCATGCTGGGTTAGGAAGGGACAGGACTGGCTGCAGTCATGCGGTTACATGCGTCAGATTGGCATAGCCCACAGCTTCCTGCAGTGAGCTAGCCAGTCTTATAAACTCTCCCTCATTCCAGCTGTTGTTTTGCTAATCATTGCCCTATCTTTATTATCTTTTTTACATATGTTTTTTTTTTTTTCTTTCAAGCTCTGAAAGCAGGCAGTGCTCAGAAAAATAGACTACCGACCAGCCCCTCCATTCTCCTTACTCCTGCGCTTTTTATCTATCATTTTGAGCCTCTTCTCCTCCCGTAAACGGGCCTCTTCCTCCTCCTGGTCCTGCCGGCACTTGTGGAAGTTTTCCACCACGACACCGACGAACATGTTGAGGACGAAGAAGCTGACGATGAGCAGGAAGGAGATGAAGTAGAGCAACATCCAGGGGTTGTGGTTCCTCACAGGCTGAAGATAGGGGGAAATTCAAACTTTTAAATTAAATAAAAAAAAAATGTTTGTATGAAGACAAGCAGATGACAAACACATTTAAGTCACACAGCTTATGTCTTTAATGCAAAACATGGGAAAGCAAATTATAATGACATTTCTGTTATTTTATCTCATTTATTCTATTGGTAAATTTTTCTTTTTAATTGTTTTTGTTGAAGTGTTGCATATTTCAGCAATTACTCCCTCTAGTTTTGGATGCCGTGCAGCTGAAAATATATTTGCTCTTACTTTTTTTTTTAACTTTCCGACAGTTGTTATGATGCAGAACCATAGAAACAAGGTATTATTTATTTCAACAGGGAGCAGCTGATTAGCATCTCAAAATCTCAATTAATTTTAACGACTTTCCAAACATACATCCAGACAGAAATTTGAAGAGGAGTGACAAAAGAAAATGGGTTGGATTAGCGCTCACCAATAACAGATCATTTCCCAGTGGGATAAATATTACACTCTATTGCCTTGGTATTATATAAAAAATTACAAAAGATTGTATTTTTTGTCATTCAGACGACTGTGACTCAACAGGTCATTCAGTCATTCAGTCCTGCAGACAGAATGCAAATACTTGCCTGTTGATTCACTCCGACTGCATCTAGTCCATCATACATGATGTTGACCCAACCATCCTTACACGACAGCACAAACAAAGACATCAAAGCCTGGAGACAGAAAGGTAGTTGTACTTTAACAAACTTGCATTACCTTTACTTTGATGGTGCGCTTTAATGTGACTGAGAAATGCAGATTATGTCAATATTGTGCAAGCTTCATATAATCACAGATTCATTTGATTCATCCACACCTGAATCAAGTTGTCAAAATTGTACTTCCTTCGTATCCACTTGTAGTTGGCAAGTTCACAGTCTGACTTGTTAGTGATGTTTTTTGTGTCCAGACCCTCACAGTGGTAAAACTTTCCTTTGAACAGCTGGAAAAAAACAAAACAAAAAAACAGGCAAAAGAAAAAATGGCATCTTCAGTGCTATTTGACTTTTATTAAGCTGTAACCTCAGGTGTGTTCAGCAAATAATGGCAACAATAAAAGTGTGTTTCAAAGAGTGAATTGTTCCAGCAGAATTTAAGTGCTTGTAAAAAAAATAGCCTAAAGGTCATGTTTTTTTTTTTTGTTGTTGTTTTTTTTAACACTATCTCTAGTTGTGCATTTTCTTCCAAACTCACACCTTTGAAGAAGAAAAACACCAATATCTTCTTTTTGGATATTCTAGATGCTTTTCAATCCACACGTGCACTGCTGTGCATTGACATTTACACAACAATAGGTAAAATAACTCAGGAGAGTGGCAGAAAGAGAGATGCATCACAAGTGTGGCATGAGTAATTGGCGTAGTGCAAGCTTGTGCGATTGAGTAGTGGGACAGTAACCACCTGGACCCCCAAGATTCCAAACACGATGAAGAAGGCGCAGCAGATCAATACAATGTTCCCAATAGGTCTCAGAGAGGTGATGAGTGTCTCTACGACCAGCTTCAGACCGGGGGCGCGACTGATCACCCTGGAACACACGGTTATACACTCAGATAGGGACAAATTAAATAGGCTTACAGCAGTTCCTGTAAATTAGCATTGAAGTGATATAAATAGTCAATGTGCACCTGAAATAAAAAAGTTAAAAAGATGCAATAACCTGGTTTTGTGTAGACCCTAAAGACAAAAGTTTAAGTATTTTCAGCCGACATTCTTCTTTGGAAGAGGTTGATCAGTATTTAGCACCATAGCAGTGAACTATTCTGTTGCTAAAAAAACATAAACAAAATTTCTGTGCATCCCTGACTTTCTATCAGACACCAACAACCATCAGTTTTGACACTGTATTTCACCATCTCACTCCTTTAAATTTAGAAAAGTCACATTTTTGTAATGTCATTGTTCTTCTGTCCCACTTTATCATGGTGCATATTAAACACACTGTATTTTCTTTGTACACTTTGCCCGAGTAATGTTTGTACAATAGTATCCTTTGCAAATTCTCTACAAATTTGTGATAGATTTGAATTCTTAGTTAGATTAATAGTTCATGGGACCAGTGGTATTATTTATGTAATTGTTGGACCTCAAAAAGATGGTATTTTAACAAGATCTCAAACTTTTTTCACATTCTACACACAAACACACTATGCACCTCAGAGGGCGAAGGGTGCGTAGAAGACGAAGGACTCTGAGAATCCCCAGAATCCTGTTGGTGCCGGTGTAGGCCAGAGAAACTAGAATGTCCACCAGAGACACAAAGACCAACACTCCATCCAAAACGTTCCAACTGGACTGAAGGTAGGTTTGATTCCCAAAGCAGAAACCAAGAGCAACAACCTGAGGGAACAGTTAAAGCAGCAGGAAGTTACTACAGCACAATTTAAACCCTCTGGTTTCCCCCCACCCCTGCTGTCTGAGGTTAAAAAAAAAGTCAAACAAATATAATTGAAGATACTGTTTTTTTTTACCTTGATGGCCATTTCTGCTAGAAAGATCACAGTGAAAATGTAGTTGGACACACTTAGAAATACTCGCTCCTAAATAGAAAACAAAAACAAAAGAAAGTAACAAGACAATGCTTAAACAAAGTATAGCTAAGTTAATCCCATTGACCAAAACAAGATGCTTGTAATGATGACACATTCTGCTCTAAAAGCAGCAGGAGTTCCCTTTATATGTCTCAGCTTGTAAAAAGATTGCACGTTTGGAAGACGTGCAATGTTTATAAGAGTAAGGCTTCATTTTGCAAAGGCATTCACTTTCTCTCTTTCAGAGGGTATGAAATGTAACAAATTACGTAAAACCGCTAATTTAATCCAAGGGTTTTCTGAAAAATGTAGTAATAATAATAATAATAATAATAATAATAATAATAATAATAATAATAATAATAATAATAATAATAATAATAATAAGTTTTCTACTGACACATGCCATGCCTTTTTTATGTAATCAGTTTTTATTTTATTTTTTTTATTGAAATAACAAATACTGTGGCACCTTGACTTGTATATAAAGGTAGGATTTTTTTTTTACTTTTGCTCTTTTTTTAAAGTTGGTATTGACATGCAAAGATGGACCTGAAAGAAAAGTTTTACTTGAGTAACTTCAACTCTGCTATCACATTTATTTGTCAGGTGGTAAATAAAACCTAAATCTGAAATCAACACAACATCTTTGTTTTTTTTGTTTTTTTTTTTTGTTGTTTTTTTTTTTTCATTAGTATATCTCAACATTAATGTTTTTAGTATGAGAAAAGTGAGTGAAATCCATGGTCTGGAAAAGACAAGTGGACTGTGTGTGAACAAAAGTGATTATGTAAACCATGTTTGTCCATGACTCACTGTGCTGTTAGCCTTTATATCAGGCCTCTCCAGAGCGATAGTGATGCAGTTGAGGAAGATGAAAACCAGAACCACATGGTCGAAAAATTTGTGAGTGATCACAGCTTGGCACCACACACGGACTCTAAACAGACAAAGAGAGTCAGATACCAAAATACCTACTGTGGCTCTGAGCTACGAACCAAACATTTAGAAGAATGACAACAGGGAACTTCACCGAAGCTGAACAAAATTTTGAAATTGTGGAAAAGGCGGAATGACAAAGTCAACAACTATCTGTGAAAATACAGATTCATTCATTTTGTGTAAAAACTCAAAATTAACAGAGACATTGGGTAGTGACTGGAATCAGACAATCATCTTGATTGACCTTGAAAAATAATGAATTGCTTTGAAGCTGAAAAATGATTTTTTTTTTCAATCATTTTACTAAAAGCTACCTCATCGACAATCACCTCTTTTTCGGATATTCATTGTTAAGAAGTTCCAGTGTCAGAAATTTACTATTGAGTTAAGAGAAACACAAAAATAGAATTTTAAAAAAAAATTATTTATTTATTTTTTTTATTTAAGCTCAGACTAGTTTGCCATTTTTATGCCTTTTCTTCTTTTAGCAGATAACAGGGAGGCTAAAAGGTGTGTGTGCGCGTGTGTGTGTGGGGGTCTTACGGGTTCTCCGGTGCAAACAGATAGAGCGTCCAGCTCTCGTGTTCCTTACACCAGCGGGGCTTCATATTGTGGAGCTCCCTCCTGACCCAGTAGCAGAAAGGACTCTGCAGCAATGAGAGGACATATATATTTGTAATTGTCAGAAAATCACCAGCATCTTCTCTGTTATTCACTCGAGCATGCTGTAAACCACAGCTACAATCCCTATTAAACTGCAGTTTGCATCGTGATGGCAAATTGTAAAATTTTTACTACTACCACATTCGTTTTGTTAACTGCCCTCTGTTAAATTTTTTTATCTAATTCAGAAGGCAGCAAGCAAACTGCTTATTAAACAAGCTCCTTTAGCAGCACAGTGATTGAGCTCCAACAAAGGCTTTTATTGATTAATCTCCATTATAGAGCATTGTGACAGCCTGATTGTTTTGTCAACATAACTTGAACTAAAAGGAATCTGAAATTACAAATAAACAATCAGAGGCATTCTGTGTCTTGCAGTGTCCAATCACATTCGGCATTTTTGTCTGAAGTTACAATAAATTAACACAAACAGATCAAACATTTGTTTTCTGAAGTGAATGTGTCTTGCATTTCTAAAACAAACCAAAAATACAGACATTATGTTGTGATTTGTGATGTTTTTATTTAAAACTATGGTGATACAGCTGAATGTGTTTTCTGGTAATTTGTGGATTTTGTATGGATTTTCTGAAATGTAAACAATTTAAAATAAAACCTTTGCATGTGGTTGAGCCTTCGCATTGACCTGACTTGGACACATCGCAGACAAGAGATTGAATTGTTGTACATAACTAACAGTGTGTCAGAAAAACTTGACTTTCGACCTGTTTGAGGGATCGGCTGGCCCAGGTTTGACTATTCTGAAAAGTTCTCCTTGTTTGCACCAAATGTTCATCAAACTTTTGCATAAGGTTCTTGAAACAATTTGGTTTTCCTCAGTCCACAGAGATTTATCTCTTAACACGATTCAGAATCATTCCAGCTATCTGGTCCAAGCATAATCCACAGATCAAGCAGAACTTTTTTCTCATGTGCTCTCCGACGACGTTTATTTGATCGGTTAGACTTTTAATGTGATAATTTTTAATGTAGATTAGCAAAAATGTAATTCTATGTCTGTTTCCCTGGGACTTTTGATGTTTTTTTCCATGTGCACTATTGGAGAGGAAGAAGCAACAGCATCTTTCATCCTTGGAGCAAGGAAGACTTTAAGTGATGCTTTAAGGTCTGCTCCGTTATTGTTATTATTATTATTTTTTTACAGTATGTGCTCTGTTTCTTGTAATTGTTTATCTTGTAACAGTGACAAGAGAAACATCTGGTGAATTGATGGTTCTGAAGACTTGAAAACCTCTATTCCATTAAATACATAATTTAGAATCAGCTTTAGCTCAAAACAAGCTTTCATCAGACCTCCTGACTGTCCAATAAGTCAGATGAAGTGGAAGCTGGATGGACTGAAACAGTATAAGCCAGTAGGTTCTGCCTCAGATGACTGCAGCTGTGGGATGCATCAAAGATGGTCTAGAGAGCTAATTGACCACTTTGTGGCATGGTGTTGGAACAATCATCTCATCTTGTATATGAACAAAACAAATTAGATAATTGTAGATTTGATGAGAAACAGGAATGAGTCAAACCGTATTTATCATGGAAAAGAAGTAGAGGTGATGAAAGAGTGCAAATACATCAGTGTTCGTGTGAACAACAGGCTGGACTGGAGATGCTATAGTGAAGCAGTATACAAGAAGGGATAGTATACAGTATATTGTACTTCTTGAGAAAACTTAAGAAAATAGAAACTATGAGTCTGCGGTGGAAAGTGAAATATCTTCTGCAGTCAGCTGCTGGAGTGGTGGCATTGGACTAAGGGGCTTTTAACAATCTGATTTAAAAGGTGGGCTTCTTCAGGGCTTCCAGAGCCCACCTTTTAAATCTGATACTTTACAAGGACATATTGGACCACCAGGAGTTTGCTCTTTACAAAACTGTTAAACAACAACAGTGAAAATCCTAGAAAATCCTCCTGCTCAGAGCTTTCATTATCTAGTCTTTGAAGAAATTAGGACAGTTTGGGTTACAACCACATTCATTCTGCCTTTCCGAATATTAAGGTATTTTTGAATTGATTTGAACTTAATCAAACTGAAAAAGCTGCTTAATCATTTATAAGTATATTTAAAAGTATTTCTTACAATATGTTTCTTGTTAGGGATTTGTGCTTGGATTTGTGCCATGTTTCTTTCATCTACTGAAAGAAACATATATATAAAAGTAGAAAACAGACAACAACAACGGGTAATATAAATGATTACATTAAGATTGGTTCTTAACTTTCGATTATTTTGAGATTGATTCTTAAATTGCGACAACTCTATATACATTTCCTAAACAAATTAATGTGTTACCCTTACTTTAATTTACAGTGTTTAAGTTGTCTACATTACCAAAAATATATTTCAAGGTATACATTTGTAAAACTGTGAAATGTATGAATCCAGACTCATATAATTCAATAAGGACTTTACGTTAAGGACAACGCTCAAAACAAAATGTTTTTTTTTCCAATGATGTTTGTAATGCTGGGTGCTGTGGCACGGAGTAGAGTTTCCCCAGCAAAAACGACATGAAAAAACACATTTAAGAAACAATTCATGTCTTGAGTTTGTTGCGGACTGCTGCTGATGTTAGACGGTCCACATTTATGTCTATAGGGGAACGATAAACATGTGTCTCCTTGCATAATACGGTGGAAATAATTGGACCAAAACAGGTGGACTTTCAACTCAGCAAGTGCAGAAGCTCAGAACAGAACTCATTAAAGTTTGCAGTAAAACAAACAGAAGAAAGCTTAGGTCCACAGCTTCTGTGCTTTAGGATTCTAATTAAAAACAGCCCAGAGTCAAGCCTCCCAGACTCTGCTTTTTGGGCACACAGGCACTTATGTGAGCATGTGTACATCTGAGAGTGTCTTCTATTTTTGTGTGTGCACGTGTCCCAGTGAGCGTGCAGATACAAAAAAGAAGGACCTGCCGCTTAGATGTTCTTGGAGCCGAGATCTGAAGTCTCTGACACTGAACATCCTGCTCACGTCTCACTTAGCACATTTTATACACAGATTAACACAATCCATACACAACCACACCCATACATCCACATGCTGCCTGTAATGCACTGAATGCTGCATTCAGTGCGTACCCATGGGGAGAGGCCTTTTGTTTCACTCGATTTCATAGCATTATGAACTCAATTTGGAGCCAATAGAAAAAAAACCTGAGCAATGTCACAACACAGGTCACATGAAACCACCAAGGGAGTAAACAGAGCCTCAACGCTTGAGCCGACCTGCATGCGTCTACAAACGTTTTCAACTGCTTTCAACCCAGTGAGAAAACAATTATCGGCCCAAGTCAATCAATTAAAGCATGACAATTAGCGTCCCTCTAGACACTGCATCATGAACACACACACACACGCACACACACATTGCGGAGCGAATCAAAAGAGATCATGAGAAAAGGGTTAGAAGGCAAAAGAAAACTGATGAAGTGTGGGTGTGGTAAAAAGAAAAACAAGTCATGTGAACCGCTATAGATCTTATATTTAGAAAATTGTAGCCTGAGATGAAGAACAGGCTATAGCATTATATACTGATGCTTCACACTGGGACAAAATGGAGAGGGATGTTCATGAAATATCAGTTTTTAGGTATAATTTACAGACTTACCTACTTTCTTTACCACAGTCTTTCAGGATTATTCTTATTATTTGGGGTTACAGATTGGTGCAAATACATTTATGCACCTGTTTGTCATATAACAACCACCTCAATATCAATGTGCTAGTAGTGCAAGTAGTGCATAATTGTGAAATGTAGGTCAACGGTTCATTATTTTTAAAAGTTGTTACAAATAAAGAAAAAACATATATGATAGCGTGAAAAAATTAGAAAACATTTCACAAGGTATGGACACTTAAAAGGCTTCATTTGTTTGGAATCCCCAAATGAACAATGGTGAAAAGCCAAATTGTAAACCAGCCCCAGCTGTTACACCAGGAGTCTCACGTGTGACTGTCGAACTTTGGTACACAGAAGAGCCACTTAGTTACTACTTAGATCTTCTGGATGACAAACCCACTCCACCATCGGGAAATATTGAATTAGATTTTCTGAAAACTTGACAATGCCAAACCTGTTCACTAGTTTTAGGTTTGTGTTCAGTTTGAGAAACAAAAAGAATCTCCTTTTGTTTTGAAAAGAAAATCACATTTGGAAATGAGCACTTAACTGCAAACAAGTAAATAAAGGGTTAATGTAAAACACCAGAACGGATCAGAGGAAAGACCTTAGTAAACTGCTCAAATCTCACTGCTGATTTCTAAATATGTGCATTATTTCAAAAGCAGGGAGTCATGGTAACTTACATCTTCATCTAAGTCATCCTCCGACGTGAAGTCATCTTTGGGGTCCGAGTTTCCATTTGGGTCATATGTCACAGTCCTCCCATTGCAGTCGCCATACTCTGCTACTATGGTAGGGCAGAGAGAAGATGCCTGCAGCGGTTCCAAGGACTCCGGATTTACTCTGCTGTTCACCCCAGCTTCCTCTTGTTCTTGGCACTCTTCCTCCTCGCGGCCTTCTCCAGACAGTAAACTTTCCCTCTCTCCGCTGGTGTCTCGCCTTTTGAGGCTCGGTGCTCTCCCTAGACTGTTCCAGCTGGAGCGGCGACTTCCCCATGAGCTGATGGAACCGCGGAGAGGGAGAGGTGAGCGTCGTCCAGGGCTTGAGAGAGTCTGCAGGGGGAGAAAGGGCTAAGTATTTAGATATTCTATAAAAAAACACATACACCTTTCAGTATATTCTAAAATAATATGCTTGACAATAGAGTAACAGTCCGCATACTGTTCTGAAAACATTGTTGTTCCGTTTTCTGTTAAATTTCTTCTTTTTTAGATTGATATTATTGTCAAGGCCTTCTAAGTGTACAGTGGACAAATGGGTGTATTTCCAACTAAACTGTGATTTAACCTCAAAACACATTTAAGAGTTTTCCCCAAATGTATCAAGCAGCAGAAGTGTTAGGCCCCCCTGTTGTCACAAATGGTCAGTCAGCTGTGTAGGAGAGCTAATTAAACAAAATATAGCTTTGCAATAGCAAAAACAAAAAAATCAGAAAGAGTCATTGTTCCTCGTAGTTTTAGACTGCATTAGAAGATATTAAAGTCTGTGAGCAAGCCTTGTATTGACACACCTGACTCACTAGATTTGGATTGTTGTGTTCCAATTCCAAACAAATGATTGAAGCTTGTCTAAATTAACCTTGGAAATAGATCAGCAGCCTAATGAACATGTCACCCTGCAGTTCAATATTTATTAGTTAAAAATAAAAAATAAAAAATTACAAGTTCAGACTTTTATTGCAAAATTTTACAAAACTCAAATATTAATCTTTTAAAAGCTTAAAATATATGTTCAATGAACTACAGTGACTCCAGGAGAAAAGTTATTCAAGAGTAGCACAAGTTTTCTTTTTTTAAAGTGAAAACTAACGTGCAGAAACAACGGAGGGAACTTAAATAATGGGAATTCAGTGTCTTTTCTATGCCATGGGGACCAATTTGCCGACATAGTTGATATAGTTCGACTCTTTCATGGCTGATGCCCTGTAGAGTCGCCAGGTCTCAATTTTAGTGACACATCAGGGATATTTAGGGCTAGAAAACATCTAACTACCACTATGCGAGCAGTGAATGGGGTAACATCTTGGGAGATCTCGCATGTCGGCTAAATACCCAATTAAAATGCTAAATTTTCTTTTCATTGTGAACCTTTATGTTCCTTTGCTCAACATTATTTAGTACACTACTTCAACAAAAATTATTTTAGATTCCCATAACATCTGTGAAAGTGTTGAAATTACTTACTAAAGAATGCTGGTCATAGGCTGCTGGGTCCATGGATGCTGAGCTTCCACGCCGAGACTCGGCGCGGCCACTTCCTGTCTCAGAAACACCCAGCCCAGCTTCTCCATGTTGAGTTATCCCTTCTCTGTACATGAGCTCCTCCTCTAAGATGGACTCCGGCCCTAGGGAGCTCTTCGGCGTTGGCATGGGAGTGGCGGCTGTGTGCATTATTATGGGAGGAGCCATAGCGCCACGAGGGTCAATGTGACCATTGGCTGTCATCATCAGAGAGTACATCTTAAGCTCTATGGATCACAGATAAAGATTATTAGATTACTAGTCGAATACTTATTTCAAATCAATCAACTTCAAGAAAATAAAGTGCCAGGTTAGAATGTTTTGATTTTTTTTTTTATCCACCTGTGTCTCTGAGTTGTTCGACTTTGTCGTCCTCATCAAAATTGTCAGATTTCTTTTCATCGTCTGACTCTGATCGATTGGCATCACCCTATAAGACACAATTATGTACATAAAAAGTGAACCCATGTAAGTGTTGTTGTCTTGATTTTTGAAGAAAAAGCCAGGGCCTGTTGTCTTTAGACAGGAGCAACAGTTGGTTTTATGATCTGTTTTTTCTTTCCAGTGTAAGAAACAGGGACAAATCAGATTACCATTGTAGAAATCCACATTAAAAAAAGATTAAAAATAGTCACAAAATAGAAAGCAATGCTTCCCTGATGCTACAACATTGAAAAACAACAAACCTCAGTCATGAGAGAATGGATAAGCACCAGATAAATGATAACTTATCCATCAGTTGCACCCTGAGCATAATTTTTTATCATTGTAGTTCATGTGTGGAGAAGGTGTCTCTTTCTAACAATAGACTAGAAGATTGTACAGTGAGGGTTATGCTATATCATCTCACTCCAGATCTTGATTTCCTGCAAGTGAGGGGGGCCGAGGGGCTGCGGGTTTGTGCATTTTAGACAGTGATTGGTGAAATACCGTTCAGCCCATCAACACAGTCGGAAAACCAATAAAGTCATTCTCACCTCAGCCTGGAAGCCTTCGACCAAGATGGCGACCAATAAATTGAAGAGCACATAATTGCCAAACGTCATGAGAGCAACAAAGTAGAGAGCTGCCCATGGAGAGGTAGAAGCCATGCCGTTGTACAGCACCACGTTCCAATCCTCCTGGGTAAGGATCTGGAATGTGGATAAAAAAAATAAAGAAATAAAACATAGATATAGATTCATGCATGAAGACGGAGGGGAAGTGGAGGAGAAGAGATGGATGACAGCAGAAATAAAAGAGGACAGAAGGACTGGGAAGTTTAGAAGACGTGTAATTAAAAGGCAAGGAGTAGTGAGTTGAAGAAAAAGCAGCACGAGTCGATATGTTAAACAGTACATAAATCGATTATATGCATTATGAAGCCCAGTAAAGAGCTACTTACACTGGAACAATAATTTAATTTATGAAACCTCTTGGACTGTAAGTTGCGACAAGTGGAAGCAGCTGGATGTAAATGCCTGCCTTTCTGTGCCTGTAGTTGGATAAACATGACTGACGGAGGAGTACAAATCTGCACACAGCATTCATGTAGGCTGGCTCTGCCTACTCATTTACCACTCTGGGCAAAAGGCAGAGTCCCTCTGTGCAGCTTCTGTGAACTACGATATGCGGCTCTGCACACATCTGTGTTTTTTTTTTGTTTGTTTGTTTTTCTGCTCGCACACCTTGATAACTGTAGTAAGAGTGGACAAAGTACGAAGCGAATGGAGCATTCTCAAAGGACAGTTGTGGTGGATAAAGTGCCTCTTCAGCACCAAAGAAAGTCCACTGCAATGTGTATTCCACCCTTCTGCTGACACATCCCGTGCGGAAACAGAAAAATGGATTTGGAGCAATTGCACAATATCTCCACGGGGAGGTGGAGCGAAAAATAGAAATCATGGTGAGGGATAGATGCTGCATGCAATTAGATACAGTTTTTGCATTTCAAAGCAGACATGGGACAATTTCACATACATATGAAGACCCTTTGGAGTTCTATTGACATGTGTTTTGACCTGGTGAGCCTAAGTAAAACAAAGGATGGAGACACTATTTTTATACTGCATTTCTTGAGTGTTTACTGTGCAAACACTGTAAACAAAATAGCTGTTTTATTTAGCTATTTCCATTTTTTGAGATTAGGAAAAACTCAGTGCATTGTTTGAGAATGTATTTTTAATAGGGATAGAGATGACTAGCAAATTGGGTAATGCATAACTAAGGACAGACATAAATAAAAATATACAATATATAACAATATATTTGAAAAAGACATTTTTCTACTCACTGACAATAAATCAGACTTAAGGTTTCTTGATTAGATCATATCCAAAATTATTTCTTTTTACCAGTAAAATAAGAAAAATAGCTTATCATTAAATTATACAAATTATTACAAATTGGGAAAGTCCATTTGTTATTTTACATAAAAGGAGAACAAAAATAAAATATCCTGTGAAGATCCCGACTGAAGCTGGTGTCACTGTCCACAATGTTATGTTAAGAATGAAATTAAGGAACAAAGGCCTAAACATAGGAGTAAACACAAGGGAAATAGAAAAACTCACCTGGAATACAGTGACAATGGCCCAGAGAAGCGAGTCAAAGTTTTTGCGATCAGGAATGGTGTCTCCGTTTTCCATTCTTTGACTGAATTTACATCCGAACAGATGCATGCCAAGTATGCTGCAGAAACACAAGCGATGCATTAAAGACCCTCTGAATGCACACAGACAATGTTGATGGCACTGCTCAAATAAAGGAATCTGATAAAAATAAATTAATCTTTTTTTGAGCAATCTCACACTAAAAATGTTGTTAATGCCCCTGAAGTTCCCTTTAAAATAAATTCACCCAAATCAACTGACCGGAGATTTTAGAAACTTCCAATTTATCATCTATAACTTTCAGTTTCCTCATGGTATAAACATGATGTGACACAGAAACCTCTTCCTCTTTGCCACATGTCACTTGTCTGGATAAGGATCCGTGTTCATCTTGTCCAAACAGAATGAGTTCTTAAAAACCCTTTAAACCTCACTTGGTTAGGTCCACGCTTGTACATTTGATTAAAGAAAAATACTAACTTTAAAGAAAAATGCTAACTTTTGCAAGTATCTGAAGCAAAAGAGGGTCACTTTCTAAATCAGCCACCCACTTACCGACTGGTTGTTATGGATGGATTCCAGACAAAAATCTTATTTGTTCTCCTACCATCACAAGACATTAACATAAATAATGTTGTCTCTGTCAGACTGAAGTGTTTTTGTGACATGCCACAATAAATTGAAAAAAAAAAGTCAAGTTGCCCAACTGTTTCATTAAATTTGTCTGAAAAAGCTGGTCTACAGTCTATTGGTATTTTTTATAATAAATTTGAGAACCTATTATCTGAAAAGTGCAATGTGCAACTGTACGCTGTAATGGTGTGAATTGAAAGAAAATTATGTTATCCTTCTGGCTAAAGGTGCGTGAAATAAAATTTCATGGGTGATTTTGTTTATATAAGAAAATTTGGATGTCTCAATTTGTTTTTGTATAAACTGTCATAAATTTGTACTTCATACTTTCTGTGTGAAATTATGTTAGCAAACTTGTCCAATTCTCCATGTGTTAACATTGACATTGTCCTTTTTATTGACATTGAAAGCAGCGACATCGATTTATCGACAAATAAGCAAGAGAGGCAGCAGATTTCCCACTTCTGCACCTGAAAGTGAAGATGAAAAGCATCAGCAGCATGCAGAAGGTGGCCACATTGTCCATGGTCTTCATCAGCACCACCAGCTGCCTCCTCAGGGCAGGTAGGAAACGTACGAGCTTCAGCACTCGCAGCAGGCGAAATGTACGCAGGACTGACAAACCTCCATCCGCTTGACCTATTATCTCCCACACACTGAGAAACATGAACAAAAAAAACAGCTTGTCTCTGAAATGAACTTTTAAAAATATGTAAAATCAAGAGTAGAAAAGTATTGAGGAGTAATATTACCTTATGATGACGATGATGCTGTCAAAGATGTTGTAAGGGTTTCTGATGTATCCAAACAACCCAAAAGCCAGCAGCATGAAGCCCATCTCCAGCACAAACATGCTGGTGAAAACAATGTTGCTAATCTCCAACACATCAGTCAATTCATCAGGCTGGAGGGAGAGAAAAAGAGAGAGCTTAAAAGTCAAAAGCAGAGTCAAGAGGAAAAAAAATTAAAGAGGCAAAAAACAAACAAAACAGTACTCTTATCACTGAACTCTAAAACTCTGAGTGTTCAGGTCACACTCTTTCTCTGTGACCTGAACAGAGAAATTATCAATCAAGTTCAGAGTTGCGGTCAGGCCAAATCAATCGTAGACTTCCAACCGCATCGATATATCACTGCTGATTTACTTTGCTTACCTCACACTATGGTCAATGATCCAGAAAAGATTTGACTGAGCCTCCTTCTGCCCCTCACAAAGCATGTATTCAATCCTTATGAAAAATTCTGCAATTTTTGACTCAGCTAAATGCATTATGGAACCCTGCGTAGCTTGAATAAGTCTTTGGAATAGGATCTAGTAAGAAGTTGTGATGCACTTTTGCATTAAGAAACAAAAAACATGCACAGAAATTAAACACTGAGATATTAACATTTGTAGTTGAATAAGTGGAAAGAGTATGCCCTAACACACAGGTGTGGTTCATTTCAATATCAACTTCAGTTGGGTTGATTTCTGGAGCACAGACATTCGCAAGTTTTTTTTTTTTTTCTAAGTCTAAGTTAAGACTCAAGTTTTCAAGTTTTGTGAAAATGCACTAAATACATCTAAAACACAAACACGTCCAAACTGCAAAGTTCAGATGTTGGACTTGGACATTTTCTAAATATACTAAATGTTTACAGCACATTGTCCTTTTCATTGTTTATTTGGAATGTAAGCACATTCAACGTTGCATGCAGTAAAAACAGTTCAAACTGTATTATATATATTTTTTTATAGTTTTCATAACCAACTTCTGCTGAAATTTCAGTTGCATAATTTTGATCTTTTCCTTCTTATATTTTGCTGCCAATCTTTCAGCTGGACAGTATCATCAGCTCTTGGCAACAAGCTTTCTGCAGTCCCAAAGATTTACATGTAATGAATAATAATGATCCCCATGTGACTTAATTTTTCTTGATCATAAATAATTAAACTCTGCTTTCTGCCTCAAAGTGGGTGAAGCTCTGAAGCCTGAGATGCAAAAAAAATCATCTCATGTCACGCAAGGGAGACTCATTAAAAGATATTGCATTTCTTTTCATGTGCGGATCAACAAACCACAGTCTTTGCACTGGCGATGCCGAGACCAGACCAGCGGCATAGAAAAGGAGATGGAAAATGTTTAAGACTAAAAGTGGAAGGGATTCATTTACAAAAATCCTATTATGACAGATTAGAATTACCCTTAGTCCCCAGGGTAATTCTGTTCCTCCATCACCCTGAAAACATATATGCAATATGATTAACTGGTTTTACATTTGGATTCCTCATAAGCTGTGTGGAAACGTGCAGCATAATAAATTGCGTGCTGCAGAGTAGGCATCATTGATGGCGAATGACAATACAAATCAAACTGGTTTCAGAAATGGGTACAAGACACAATAGCATAGCCATAATTATAGGGTCAGGACAGAGGTGGGGCATTTCCCCTCACTTTTACATCAGGCAATTTTGAGTGGTACAGTGGTAGTGACTGTACCTCTCAAAAACAGAGATCGGCCGTATTAAATGGAGAAACACAAGTTCCAAGCAGAAAGGTGAAGCATCGCTTCAAACCGCCTGTAGGCTCTTCAATTGGCTCTGAAGTTACTTGCTAATGTGTCTTTAGACACTCCATCTTGTTGCAAAAGTTACCTAAATGTATCTGGTGAGGAGTCTGGGTGGCCTTGCCAGAAAGTTATATAACCGAGACTGGAAAAGTGTCTCAGTTTTATTAAAAGTCCAGGTAAATAAAATATGTTGGTAATACTATTATTGTTATGAAATGTAGAACCTTAACAACAGCAACACAGCGACAGCTTAATGCCAACAAAATAAGTTTCCTTTAGTTTTTTCTTCATTTTTTTAAACTTGTGTGCTAAATTACACATAAATGATTGTACCAACCAAATTTATGAGAATTGTTTTATTTTTCTTGGTAGTAAAATACAAAAACCCAGTCCACATAGCAGTTTGAGTAGGCTTATGTATATTAATCTTTAAATGGCACTTTACAGTCCATTCAGTGATGACACTATGGCTCACAAAGTAGATCAAATCAATGCAAGGCACCAACCTGTGAGCTGAAGATAATGACACATCAATGCTTGAGTTGTTTCACTGAATTTTTATGATCCAGAACTATTTGGGCAAAACTAATTTCCACCCCGACCTTGTAAAAAGACAGCACTGTACAAAAAGTTATACTGGAATAGTACTGCTATCAGAAAAGCAGGCTTTTGTGATGGTGCTATCATTTTAACACCAATATCATTTTTAGTGCTATGTTCCCTCAGGTATTGATTCTAAACTCTCTTTATTGCACTTTCATACAAAATGGTGCATCTAAACACAATACCAGTGCACAGGAGGTTAGATTTTGAATATTAAGAATCTTAAACAGCTCTGAATTTGACCTTGCTTTTTGGATACAAAGATGAAAATTAGAACAAGATGAGAGATCAACACCCACACATACAGCTTTTCTTGCAAAGCAAAGATTTGTGATGTTGATCGTGTATTTTGAGCTTATGGGACAAACACAAAGAGGCACATCAGTCTCACACAAACCACAATTTGTTGTGTGCAAATTTGAAAAAAAAAAAAAAAAAAATATATATATATATATATATATATATATATATATATATATATATATATATATATATATATATATATATATATATATATATATATATATATATATATATATATATATATATATATATATATAATTATATATATATATCAGTACCATCACAATAGACTGTATCCCTCAATAAATCAGACTTATTGATAATACAATGACATATTTGGCATCAATATGACACTCACTAGAGGTGGTGTAAATTGAAGGCACTGTCAAAGATGTTGTAACAAGTAATGTTTGATATTTTAAAGTAAATATATATTTTGTCTAGTAAAACAAGGTTAATATGAATCCTAGATGAAGTTTTATTTTGAAGTAAGAGAGGAGGTAGCTCTTTAGTTGCTTAGTTAGTTTGATAAAATCTACTAATAAAACCTGTGTAAGGCTGGCCAACAAAATTTGGTTACAAAATCCATAAAGTCCACAACTTCTGACAGCATCCCAGGCACCACATAGAGCAAAAATGTTAATAGAAGAACAAATTAAAACAATTTGTGTAAGAAGAAAATACTGTGGAAAGCCATTAGGGGCTAAGATGCTAAAATTAGGATGCAATTCAAAGCGCCTTACCTGTGGAAAAAAAACAACATAAACTCCACTGCAAATTTTTTTAATTAGATAATTTCTCACTAAAGCGAACCTCTTAGATTGAAAATGTCAAGATTATTAACTTTGAAAAATCCTTACACAGTATTGACTTACAGTGAAAAAAACTAAACAAAAGAAAAACAAGACTACCTCCAAGTTTGAATGAGTCTAAACACAACCAAAACACACTAAATCGACACACCATTGGTTCAAGGAGGACACAGATTTACACCGTCAGGGTGAAAAAAATTGGCTAGGTGTCACAAATGGAAGTTGATGGGTGCTCTAGTGGGAAGGAGCTCATACATAACACTTCAGTGTGTTTACATGGATGTAGTATTGCCCAAAAAAGGCAAAAGCTCTCCCAGTCTTTCCCCATGTTTACATCACAAAGACAAAAGTGCACACATTTTGCCATGAGAGAAAATTGAAGGAGACTGAATGCAGGACAACGAAGAGGAGAAAGAAAAGCAAACAAGCAAAAAAAAAAAAAAAAAAAAAAAACGTAAATCACATCCAACGACCCCACAATTCAGCCATTAGACAGAAAGAACAATAATAATAACCTAACTCATGTCTTTTTTGTTTATAAGTATCAGAAAGAGAAAAAGATTGAGGAAGAATTTTGGTTGGATTTTAAGTATCCTCTAAAATATGTTAATATGAAAAGAAACATTTAAAAACTTTATAATGTGTTCTTTTATTATTTTATTTTATTTCTTCCTCTTATTTTTGTATATTGCTGTTAATTTCTACCTGCTGTCAAGCACTTTCATCAGCATTTTTGTTCTAAGCATATAAATAAAGTTGAACTGGTTTAGTGACCTGTCCACCATTGTTTTATATTCCAAATACATTTTTGGAATTTTCAGACGAGCAAATGCAACTTGCAAACAATATGTTCCTCAGAAACACAATGTGAATCTTACTTGTTCATGGTACTCTATACCCATGCTGAGGGTATTGACGAGGATGGCGATCATAATCCCCCGGTTGAAGTATTTACTTTCCACTATTCTCCTCAATTTTTCCCTGAAGTCTTTCCAGGCCTGGACGGCTCCGTTTCTGCACGCAACAACCCCACGGCGTCGGAACAAACTTCTGAATCCTCGTCGATCGCCCCCCTGGAAGAAGCCGTTTCATCACACCAACATGTGCTGTATATTCAGTGATTACCAACGTTTGAAAAACACATGAACCGAAGATCGGAAATACACAAACTTATATGCTAAAAACTAATCAACATGTTATCTGAGTTTACTACGTTCCTTATAGTATCGGCACCTATCCTGACCTGCTGAAAGTCGCGGATTCCATCAGCCTCTCCTTTGCCCCCCTCCAGGTCTCCTAGTTCCAGTTCCAGGGTCTCAAGGCTGCGGGCACATAGAGGGCAGCTAAGTAGCTCCAGAAGCAGAGGGCTGGGCACGACGCCTGCCAGCTGGATCAACAGCCTCTGGCGACCTTTAGACAGAAAGTGATAGGAATGGTCAGAACTCTGCCAAAGGAATGTTTCTGGCTGTTTTCATCTTGTGGTCTTTTTGGATTTTTATTTATTTAATTTTGCATATGAGTACTGTTGGCAACAGCTATTTAAGAAATCTAATTTAAGCAGTGTATTTGGTACTTAAAGTTAGCAAATTAAAATATGCTGATTTTGTTGTCCTTTATTATTTTTGGCACAAGTTGCATTTATGGACAACAATATATCTGAAAGAAAAACTGGATGCCGGTATCCTCAGAGTGAATGATAAAATCTTGTTTTACTGCTATCAAAAGTGCAGCACTGTTTAAAATATTAAAACTGGAGTCTAAAATGTAAGTATTCATCTTTCTTGCTGCTTGATTGTGACCAGGTGGCAACATGAGCTTCACAACAATGAAACAAGACCAACAACAGAACAGAGCAGACAAATTAATGAAAACAAAGGCTGAAGGTCCAGGCTGTTCATTAGCTGATCAAAAATATAAAAACATGCTCCAAAACACCCCAAAAGAAATTCCTAGAACAAACCATATGTCTAACAGTCATTGTGAACTGCATTGATGTCCTGTTAAAAAGCCCAGTTATGACCACATAGAGGAGTACCATCAGCTAATAAATATGAATGCTGCAATATCTCCAAGTAGCCATATGTGGTTTGACATTTCAACAAAATCTGAAATCTCACTGTTTCATTTACAGGACAAAAAAACCCTCCCAGATCCTGATGTAGAATATTCTACTGAGCCAGAAAGCATGTCTAGTGAATGTTGAGAGCCATCCCGACTGCTGAAATTAAAGTTTTTTTTGTCAGAAATTGAATCTTTCTTCCAACTTACAGTGTCTCAAGTTTCATGATGCCTTACAAAAAACAAAAGGGAATGTTGTAAATATTGTCTTTTTATTATTGGGTGCAGTCAGCCCAAGTTAATTATGACTTCTTTTGTCCCCACTCCTCCTATATTTCTCTCCGTAACTCTCCGGCGATGGAGTGTTGCGAGAGGTCTTGACAAATTCAGTTTTTCAGACGTATTTTCAGAAAATTAGGGAATAAAGGCAGAGCGGAGATTATTCAATTACAGTTAACAGAGGCCCATAAGGCCGAGACCACAATTTCCAAAATTGTACTAGTGCGGAGAGCAGCACCTTAAGCCTGATATGAAAAATATGTATATTTGGTTTGGATTTGAGGTTCAATTTAAGGTCAGTGCTGTTGCTATTTTAAAGTCTATTGATATTTTTATCCCTTATGTGTGACATTTGTGTTAGAACAATACAAAAAATAGCCATTCTTAGACCTTGCAATGTAATACGTGAGCTTCTGCTCACTATAAGGTCATATTTTTCCCCCACAGAGCCAACATACTCTCGCCTTCACGGTAAGCACTGCAAGTTCATCCTTCATCATCAGTCTGGGTATCTGCACTCACCTTCTGTTCTCTGACTTAAAATCAGTGTGGAGAAAATGCAAAGCACAGCTGAAAACGAACAGAAGCAGAACTTAGTGGCTGGAAACATCAGCTCTTAAAAAGCAGCTTAAACAGCAGGTTATTTTTGTCAGAATGTTTCCTGGAATAAATATTCTAATAAGTATATGTACCATATTTTAAAGTCTGTTCATAGCCAAGGTTTTAGCTGCTGACAATTGATGTGTTACTCTAGTTGGAATCTAAATCTCGAAAGACTGGACATGCTACCTGAAATTATGTTTCCTGCAATCCTAGATTGTTGCTTTGTTTGGTTTTTTTACATTTCAGAGCCAGAGTAAGTGCTTCTGGGAAGGTTTCAGGTCAGAGATGTGTGTGTGTGTGCATGTGTGTGTGTGTGTGGGTGTGTGTGTGTGTGTGTGTGGGGGGGGCTGAAAACATGCGTGGGATCTCAAAAGAGTGCCTTCTCATTGTTGTTACTATACGGCCTATGTGTTAAAACTATTTTACAATAGAGAAGAAAAGTATTTAAGTCAGCAAAATTTGCAGTTTGTATATGTCTTGAGTGAGCAGTGCTGCATCGGCAGATTTAATGAGTTCATCCCGCTAACTTGGAAAGTGGATACGGCGAAGAAGAATACATAATAAAAACTTTATGAGGCAAAAAGTGTTACCAAACAGGAGAGTGAAATTAACACTCTGGGTGACCAACCTATCATTTTGTAGCAAGTGGAGAAATGGTACAGCCTCCTGTTGACGCTACAAAAAGCTGTAATGGAGACGGATGCAAAAGTTTACCATTATCTAGTGGGTATGATATCTGGATTGACTGCTGCTGGTTTTACAACATATATTTAGAGTTTTAAGGTTTCCATGATGCCACTGGTTACCCTTAAAGCAAAATGGACAGACTCCTCAATGACTCCAAATGTGTGCATGAACTTCAGTTTCATGGAACTATCAGAACTATTTTTACTGATATGTGTTTTGCTGATATAGTTCACATAGCAAAAACACACAGAAAAAGAGGACGTATGCTTTAAAGGTGGTTCCTCTTTCAGGCCAGCCTCAAGAAACAGCAATTACTTCATCTTAAATGACTTTCCCATAATTCCCTTTTTTCAAAAGGATGTTGAGGAAACGTGCAAAAAAAGACACTGGAACCTCTGATGTATTCCAGCCCCTGGTTTATCTGCCCTTTCCCTTCATCATTAATATCTTACTTGAAAGTATCACATGCCACAAAATAACAGCTCTCTTCCACCAGGCGCTAATCTATGCACACTTAATCACGTTTAGGGTGTCAGCAGTGTGAGAATGAGCGGGTCGTCACTGGCAGTCTCACCCCATCAGGACATAAACAGACAAGTCTATCATCTCTGCCTTTTTCTAAAAGGTTCTTATGTAACACACAGTGGTTGTTCTCCATCTTTTCCCCCCTCTTCTTCATGCTGTCTCCTGAGAGCTTGTTTTTTCACTAATCTAATTTATTTTTCTCTCTATGCCCTGTTCTCATGGTCTCTCTCCCCGGATACCTCATCTTTAATACTTTATGCTTCTCCTTTGAACCTCTTCTCTTTCATCCTCCTTTGTTTTTTTTTTTTTTTTGTTTTTGTTTTTTTGTAGATACCCTTGCATACCTGCTTGTATTCATGCCGCTTTGCACTGCCTAATTTCCCAAGTTTCTGATACTTTCAGTACACTGCGTTGACCCACTGAATCCAAGCCTTTCATCCACCTCTCTGAACTGATCACTGTAACACTCCAGATATGGATTTTCTGTCGCAGCTCTAAGTGGCCCGCACAAGCCACATGCAAAAAGCACACGGTCTGCCTCTGTTCAAACGTAAAGAGGACAGATATACATTAAGTGTGATTGAGATGATAGAGCCCTCATAACACTTAAAATTTTGTCACATCACAACCACAAATATCAAACGTCAAAGTATTATATTTGAGCTTGAAATTTGTGGCTATGACATGACACAAATCTCAATGAAAGCAAGCTGTGAGAGGGAAAAAATGAAGAATGTATTTAAAGAAGAAAGCATTTAAAGTCAATTCCACCCTTTTATCAAAGCATTATTTCATTTTTGCCGATATGTCTGCATGGTGTGTTTTTCTTTTCTTACTGTGCTGCCCCATGAGCTGGTAAAGCTTGTTCAACGGCTCTGTGTGCTCAGACGCCGGGTGGTTCAATGGGTGTTGCTCCGGACTGCGCCCGCACTGCTTCGAGTGGGGGGGTGGTGTTTTACTGCTGTAGCTGCACACAAAAGATGGCAGAATGGTGGGATAATTCATGCCTCCATTGAGTCGACCGAACAGCGCTCCCATTCCCTGAGAGACGACAGCAGGATTCTCGCCGCCGCTTCCGTTTGTACTTCCCCTCGGAACAGAAAGGGTCTTCATCTCCAGCTCCTCCACTCCTTCAGCGTGGCCTCCCTGGTCCATGTGCTCAGAAATGGCAGCGTTCGCTGTGTGCTGCCCACCGTTGCTGAGGTGACAGTGTTGGTGCTGATGGTGCTGCAGGAGGTTATGAATTGGCCTCAGCCACAGTGCAGTGCCAGGTCCCGATCCCCTGCTGGAACCTTGGCCGTGTCCATTTCCACCACTGTTGCTGCCAATCCCACTGCCATTAGGGTTGACCTTTTTGCGTCGTTTGCTGATCAAACGAGAAAAAAATCAAATAAAATATTACTGATCGTGGAGAAAAAAAACTTCCACCCGTTGATGAATGAAAGGAGTAAAAAGCTTGGATTTATTTACATAATATTTCAGTAAAACTAGCGCTACGCTTTGGCCTGACCTTGCATGTGTTTTTGGCAACAACTCTTAATCAAGCCTGAAGATAGAACAAGTTCTTCTAGAACTGGTGGTAGGATCGTGGAGCCTAGCTAAAAGTTGTTAGCCCCCTGTTTCTATGACAAAGTACAGAAGCATCAAGGTAGTTCTCTGGCTTTATAAATGCAACCAGTTATTTGAACGAAGTGAAATGACGTTGGTGGGAAAACCTCTACTTCATGACTCAGATGAATTTCATTTAGAAACAAGAAAAGTAAGTGACAGCAGAACGCAGCCTCTGCCATACCTGTGCCATCCATAGTACATTCTCTGCAGCCTGCGCCTGAACTTCCTGTATAGATGACTAATATATCGTAGCATCTCCTCATAGCACGAGCCTGGCTCACTGTAACTGGCCAGAGTTGAGTCATTCGACATGAAGCGAGCACGCTGCTCCCTCATCAGGGCGTTCTCTCTTTGCTTTGTCTCAGAAAACTGGGTGGCGATGACCACGAGGCACAAATTGATCATGAAGAAAGAGCCCACCTGGTTGGAGAAAGTTAAAAGGAGATGTGGAACAATGCAAGCCTCTGTGTGCAGTTATTTTCAACTCAGAAACAATATGAACAACACATAAAAATTGATTGATTGATAAACACAACCTGAAAGTAGCTAGGATATAGATGTCAATCAAAAACTTTTATGATTAATATCTTAAAATTGTTGTGATTTTGATTAGCAAAATAGTGAAAATCACTTTTACTAGTAGCCTATATTGAAATTAAATTCAAACTTAATACTGCACACAGCAATCAAAAACATTATTCACCCTTACAGGTACCACCTGATTTTGCTGTTTGATCACATTTTCATGAAACAGACCATTCAACAACTTTCAAAATCAAAGACAACCTAAGTAAATGCAGAAAGCATTTTTGAAAGCAACACTAAATATGACGATTTCATTTTTTTTTAAACTACTCGCATTGGAACAGTAGTTTTCCCTCCCTTTACCTTGCTAAATGATAAATTATCTGTGATTAACCACAATTTTTGGAAGTTCACCAGCCAAATCCATGTCTGATTGCCTCCAGATCTCAACATAATGTTAAAATGACAACATTTAAGTAGGCTAAAATATCCCAAAAAGTACAGATGTGAAACTAATTAACTCACAAGTACGGAGGTGGAGAGGGTTACAAAGATATTTAATGACTTTCAACTCCCATCACATCACAGAGAGATTTTTTTCACAAATGGAGATAAAAGGGAAAAATAGCAAATGTTCACAGGATAAGCTCACCAGCTGAAAACATCAACAGCTCATACAAATGGTGGCAAATCAAACCAGAAAATTTAACCACTGCAGATCATTTGACTGAGTTATGGTGAGAGTTCATAATTCAACATGAAGAAAAATACTGAACAAAAGCTGCATTCTTAGGAGAGTCTTCAGGCCAATATCATTCTTGGCAAAAAAAGAAAAGGGTGTAACTCAACAGAAACATAACCCAAAGTCAAGCCACTTAAGTCTCATTTTTGTTAGTTTTTGTCTGGCATTGATTTTTCACCCATTATGTAGATCTTCTTAATTTGCTTGATGCAAGTTCTTCTTGCAGAGGTCTTTTGCTCATACCTCTTTTCTCCTATACACTAGATATTTATTTGCAGAGCATAATAAACACTTTCTATATTAAAGAGTAAGCTGGAAGGGAGCTCAGTATAAAACATAGACTAGGCTTTTAGGCTTGAAAATTTGATAATCATCACAGAAAATTGCACAGTTTTAAGAGAGGCAGTTATGCTGGGAGGGAAGTTAAGAAGTTTACCTGCACCCTTTCAAAAGGTTATTGCAGGTTCTCTGAAGCAGATTTAAAAACCTCAATTACTAATCTCTTTTCTGTTCCTACAAAAGTGAGCATCTTGTTTTTGTATTTTTTTTTCCCCTTTTGGAGCACTGATCATCTATCTTCATCTATCTGCTGTCTCCATCGTTCTCTACAAATTATCAAATGTTGTTTCTTGCAATATCAATCACCTCTTTAGCCGTACTCTAATTTGGTTGTCACAGATAAGTATATTCATGCTAATATTTCCATGATCTCTAAATTTGTTGAGTCTTATTCATTCTTGTCTCTTCCACCTGTCTTCTCTTTATTTGCATGTACAATGCCTTGCAAAAGTATTGATACACTATTAGAGATTTGTTATGAAGTGGATGGAAAAGGGTTCAGAGTTTCCAAGCAAAGTTATTCAATAAATCTGGAAGAGACTAGCATGGAGTGAATACAAGTTCATGCTATACTTTACAGATGTTTTCTTGTTTGTGATTGACAACCATTAAACATTTGTCTTTAACTTCCCAATTAGGAAATGTTTTGGTTTTATGGACCACCTAAAATTCCATTAGGATACTCTAAGGTTTGTGGTCATTCTGTTGCAAAATATGAAAACATTCAGGATGCATAAATACTTTGTAAGGCACTGTAACTGAACTCTCACGTCTTTGACCCTTCTTCAAAATGCATTTTCTCCAGCTGCTGCGCTGTCACATAAGGATGCAAATATGATTCATTATAATCTTGCTGTTTTAATTTGTACCAACCCCACAGCAATATCACAGCTTCTGTTGGCTTTTCTAAACCTGTCTTTTTAGTTTTTCTGTAGGTGAAAAATTAGTGAGATCAGCACAGACAGACCCTCAGAGAAGTTTTATTCCACTTTCCTTGCTTCAGCTGCACACCAAACAAGTTTTTGTGCTGCCCTTGTGCATAATCTTGTACATATTGCCAAACTATTGGTACTCTGCCATGTGCATTCTCTCATAAAACTAATCCTAGAAGAACATTTGTTTTTTTTTCTTCTGATCTACTCTACATTTTATCATAATCACTTCCGAAGCAAATGCTGCATCTGCAGTGGCTTTCTTGGCATGAAACCAACAAGCTGCCATCTACTACCTACTGCAAGTTAAAAGTGGAGCTGCCTTCAGACGGTGCCTTGCCTTTTAAAAGATAAATCAAGTCCCTCAATTTTTTCTCTCTGTGACTTTGTAGGATGTAAGGATAATCCAAATTCAGTTCAAAATGAACCAGAGCGTATTTAGACTGTAAGTAATCACCTGGAAACTCAAGAAAGATCACAAGAATGAACTCCAACACAAAGGTATAGAAAAAACTCAATTCATAAAAAGAAGCTATTATGCCAAAATCCATACTTTCAAGAGTTGTAAAATGTTGCAGCTGAAGACATTCTGTTGTATTTTATTTGGTTTTCATGGCCACAAGAGTTGTTAAGAGTAACAACTCTGTAACAGAAAAAAAACTGAGGGTTTTTTCTGCATAACCTCAACAACTGGAGGTGTGAGTTACAGACCTTAACCACATATCAGTGAATGTAGTGGAACGTTTTAGTATTTGGCAATAAATCAGTTGTTGAGTCACATTTGCTTAAATTAAAGTTGGACATTGATATTAATTCTTTAAATAAAATATCCTAAGTTTTAAATTTGGGATGTCCAAACTAAAGGCAACTGATTTGAAATGAAATTGACTAAAGAAATAAAATAAGATGTCAGTTAACTGACAAATTGATTTTAGTTTGATTTAATTCAACTTTTTTGAGGTGTGTTTACTGAAATTAACTAAATTAACTAAACTGAGTTTAATCAAGTTCAGCTGAATGAATTAAATAAACTGTTCTCAGTTTGTAGATGAGTTTGAGTTGATTAAATTAAGCAAAATATTGTTAAGCTAAACTGAACTAAACCAAACTGAATTGTTCTGTATTGAATTTAACTCAATTGAACCAACAATAATAGAATTACACAGAGCTGAGCTGAATTAGATTTAAACTAATTTAATAAAGTTGAAATTAAATAAAGAGAGTTATCCTAAATTGCATTAATCTGAAAGGAGCTGAAGGAGTTAATTTGATTGAATTCACTATTTGCCTGGTAGAATCTATTTAACTGTGTTATACTAGCCCAGTGTAGAGTAATACAGATTTATAATTACTTAAAATGTTCATATTTTCATGTATAGCAGCACTCCTGTAGAGCTGTTCAGCTCCTGGTTGAAAGTGGGTTTAATAATCATTCAATGTCTTGTTTTGTCCTCGAAATCATGTCCATGAAATGCATAAAAAACCTTCAGACCAAAACTGGAAAGATTATTTTTGTTATTTACATAGAATATTACCTACTGTCTGATCTGTTTCCAATCAGTTAAACCAAATCTCTGGGTTTTGATCTAATTGTTATCACAATCAACAGCAATTTGCTCTTTAAAGGTGTATAAAGTATTGAAGATATAATTTCTGCTTCTGGAACAAACTGAAACTGAGCCGAACTTATTAAACAATCTACTCTTCTATTTCTGCCTTCTATAAATGCATTTGGAAATTGATCAAAGATAAATAAAGGTAGTACTTACAATAATGAGCAGTATAAAATATATAAAATTGTAAAAGGAGTGGGCATCCATGACATAATACATGATGTCCACCCATCCTTCCAGTGTGATGACCTGATGACAACAAAAAGAAAGAGAGGAGAAATTTGTAGCAACAATATAATAACCAGAAAAAAAAAACATTTCCTACAAATATGAAACCTAAACAAGCTCAAAAGTCCTCCCAAACTCTTTTAAATGTGTGCATGTTTGTGCCAGGAGACTGGAAGCTTGTATGCTAATAAGGAGGTGAGATGTTGATACTTGAAAGCAGTGAGTCAGCTCTGCTGAACTAAAAACTCGCTCGCACCTCCACATCAACACTATAGGCCAGCATTAAACCTTACACCAAGCACATCAAGAACATGCACAAATATGATATGAGTGCGGCATACCAGTGTAACACAAAGACACATGTCAAAAAGCAGGTATTTGGAAAGCTGTGCATGAATAAGAGATTTTGCACCAGTACCATATGAGATCTAGCAGACGCCAGTTTTATGCAGGCAAACGTAGAGACAGCAAACATTTATTTTAACAGAAAAAATTGCTAATATTTTAGTAATACACACCTGCAACTTAGAATTTAATAGTGTGTTTTTTCTTACAGAAACACATAGAAATAGATGTGGACATTCTGCACATTATTAGTATTAAACATGCTGGAATTCAAGAAAATATCCAGACAAGCTGGAAAATTTGACCTGTAAACACTAGTGGTTAAGCTATATATTATAGTAATTTTCCAAATTAAATAAATACATTTTTATTTGACAGATGTTGAGTCATTAAGAGGTTTTATGAGTCATTTTCCAACATCTGAAGCATTAAGTACCTAAACTAACAGCCAACCAAGGAAACTAGTACTCAAAGAAGCAGCCAAGAAGCCAATGGTTACTCTGGAAGGGGTGCAAAAACTGTTTTGCTTCGATGCAAACACTATGTGGCTGAAAAAATAAATGTACAAATAACCCTTAAAAACACAGTTGGGAGAAAAATGTTGGCGCTGTGGGAATGTGTCTTTAACAGAGACAGGAAGGATGGTTGACTTGATGGGCGGTTGGATGAAGCCAAGTGCATCGCAGTGTCGGTGGAAAACAAAACCTGATAAAAGCTGCAAAAGGTTCCCTAATATAACAGAGTCTGCAACTTGAAGGGGCTTGTCGTAATGGTGAAGCACAAACAGCTCCGCATTGTGCATCGCGTAGTTGCTAGGAGACTGAAGGGAGCTACAGGTTTTCAGGCTGTTGATGAAATACACATTTATTGTCATGCTTCTTTTACCACAGCAGTGGAGAATAAGCATAATCATAACGAGAAGGGAGGAGAAAGAAGTCACAACATGACTCAGAAACCACTCCAGTCAGTTAGGTACAACCAATGAAAACAGATTTTGTTTCAATAATGTCTACAATAACAAAGGTTATTTTTATCTTGTGTAGCCTAGTTTTCGTTTATAATTACATATAAACCATTTTTTTGCATTTTTCTGTTTTCTCTTTCACTGATGTATTGTGTGTTCTGTTTAAGTTAGACTTTACAGCCTTTATCTTGCCAATATTTGCGACTTGTCTTTCTTATTATTTTAACTTACCATTAGCTTAAATACTGATTTAACTGACATATTCTGTAGAAAGTTTCTTTTCACCAAATTTCACATGAAATGTCTTAATGCTTTAAAAAAAAAAAGAATTGCAACCATATAAATATCTCAAGCAAACTGGTGCATTCAAAAGTAGACACAATCGTATGCTTAGCAAATGAAAATAATCTCACCTAAGACTCAAAAATTGTGTTTACTAAAGCATGCCACATAGAAAAAATTGTTCAAATGGCAAAATGTAGTCTTAAGCCTTATGAGCTGAAAACACAGAGGGAAGTTTTGAGATGGATTAATACGTCTGGGCATGGGAGTGTTGAGAACTTGTGTTTGGAGTGATTTGAAGATAACACTCTTTGAGAAAGTAAGCTGCAAGTCAAAGCACATTAGAAGCAGAGCCACATCCATCACTGTGACTCGGGTAAATTCACAAGAACTGATGAAATACAAATCTCAGCAGTATAGAAAGTGTAAGCCTGCAGACTGCAATAAGGAAAAGCCTGTCATGATCTCCAAGGAAGGAAAAAGTAGTGCGAGAGAAAATATACATTTTCCATCCACAATCCACTAGGATATCCAGAGTAGCAATAACTTTATGAACATTAAATTATCGCTTCATCTCACCTGGAATATGGCTATCCAAGCGTAGCCAATGTTGTCAAAGTTAACTGCTCCCTTGTGGGGGTTGAGGTCCCCGGGGCGGCAGACGTTGTAATACTGGTTCCAGTTAACACAGTTGCTGTTGCTTGACCCGCCCACTCCAGGTGGTGAACCAATCAGAACAGAACTTTGGTGGGGAGCAGGAAGTGAGCAATTCTCTGCTCCCTGGGTGGTGGGCGGCACGTCACGGCAGCGCAGCATCCCGTTCTCCCGGGGAGCTGAGCAGATGAACGGGCTGTCTTCACCTTCCTCAGACATGTAGTAAGGATTAATGGACTGGTTGTAAAGTCTGGTTTGGCATAGAAAAAACAAAACAAAAAAGTGATTATAAAACTTTAACATGGAGACTTCAGATTATGGATGTTGACAAAAAAAACTGAATTTATTGAAAATATCATAATGACATACTGCTTTTTTGCTGTCATCAATTTCAGTAGATGCCTGATATCTAAGGTATCATAAGTGTTCAGGCTTAATAAGTACATGGATCAAGTTCAGCTTTATGAAAAATCTTGTTTTAAAACGCAGTCTAGAGTTTCAGACTGTAGATTTGACATTAACCCGTCTTAAAAAGGTTGAAGAAGGATCATAATTCTAAATATGAAGACAAAAATATTATGATACAACTCAGCTAAATCTGATGCTGCATAGTTAAAAAAAAATGTCAAAAGCATCTGAACAGCACAGAATCCTTGGAAAGTTAATTGTCGTTTAAAAAAAATAAACTTCAACAATAGTTATTTCAGGTGACTCACATGTGACGTAGCTATCACAAGAAATGTCTTACTTAAAGGCATAATGAAACTGTGACACAGGGGAGAGGAGGCCGTTTCAGTGGATGAACAGAAAATGAAACTGAAGGAAAATGTATTGCTAGGAAACTTCACAGGCCTCTTATCTCAAAGCGTATCCTGCCTCCAGCAGTTTAGGCCGTCACGATGAGAAAAGAGGGAGTAAACCAACTGTGCACTAAAGCCTATAACTGAACAGGAAATTTCAGCGTGCTATTGATTCAGATCAGTTAAACATAACATGAACAGAAAAAAAAAGAAAAAGAAAAAAGAAACAGCCTGTTATTGAACTGGTAAATTTATATAAATCTGAGCTGTTTACATTAGTCTACTTCCATTTTGAATTTGTGTAATTATATGTTTATTTGTTTTTGTAGATTTTGATAAATCACAAATAATGTTCACGTTTCCTCTACAAACCTTACGACTGCATAAATGTGCAATAGTTGATTGACTTCTATTATTTGTCTTCAAGGTTAAGTTAACCTTTATGAAAGAAAGAAAAAACTTTTCTTATAATTCTGAGACGAAAAAGAAATGATTATTACATCTGATTTCATCATACTGTATAGCCGTCATTAAATTTGTTCGACATGCAGCAATCAGTATGTCCATCTGTATCTCTGCTAAGCTTTCTTTTTGCAGTTTGAACAAAGTGATGATGTTGGCCTGATAAAGAAGGCAATTTTGCTGCAAGTGATTTCAACACAGATTCGAGTTAATAAAGTTAAAGTGATGCAATTTACTGTGTTAACCTGAGATTTTGAAGATAATCTTTGTCTTGAGTTAATATTAGAGACAAACTTTAACGTTGAACCATAAAATTAGCTGACATGAGCATCCCTTCATGCAAATTGAGGATTTGATCTGCGTCTACATCTTGTGTAGATTCAGTGTCTCACACGAGACACTGAATCAGGAGTGAGAAGCAGACATCTGTTTTATTGCTTATTAAATGAACATAATGTCTTTTTAATGTGCTCAAGATGCCCATACAGTTTATTTGCTTCAATAAGCAATGAAGCATCCCGCTCTCCATTCCACCCACTCTCCTATTGAATAGCACTTGTTGGAGAAGTTATTTGAAGACAGGAGCGAATTAGCAGGTACAAAATGAGTGACTCGGTTTGACCGAATCTAGCGTATCGAGCTATTTTCAATTAGAAAGCTCTGCCGGCAGCCATCTCGCTCCTTAATTTTATTGATTCAGTTCTCACATGCATGTGAGAATGAAATTTTACTGCTCTTATGTCCCGTCTTACTACAGGGATAAAAATAAAAAATCCTTGTGATAAAAACAAAAGACTCAAAAATTCTAATAACAGAGTATGTGCAAATTTTTTAAATTTCAGCAGAGATAGTTTTGTGTGCCTGGTCTTCTGAGAACTAAGCTGATGTGTTTTGTTCCCTCACACAGAGAACAACAGTCAGCCAAATTTGCTCTGGAACAATTTGTACAATTACATCAAAAGCAAAATTAGTCCAACTATCTCAAAGTGACATTGTATGCTTCCAGAGTTTGTTGACACAAAAGCTTCATTTTTTTTACTTTTTGCTCTTAGATTCAGTTTTACTCCCCATGGCTAAATCAGCGGCTGAGCTTCTCTTATCTGCCTAATGTGTGCATTCCTGTTTGTCTCCATGCAGCCCTGGACTGAGGAGGGGAAAGCGTGGCTGTTGCATCTAATGATGCCACATCCAAGATAAGATCAGAGACGGGAAATGGATGTCTCTGTGATCTTCCAGCATGTAAATATCAGAATGGCTATTATAACTCTTCTTACTTATTCTCATGCATGTTGTTTATAATAATTGCAGGTGCTCAAGAACACTTCTATACAATTTTGTCAGGTTATAAATTTGAATGTAATTTATGGGGTTTTGGGAGCTAAACCAAAACAAAGTATGAAATAACTGTTAAACGGAAAGAAACATTTTTTCTTTGGTTTTATTCTACTGTGTTGGAGGTAATCAGGCTTACAAAAAGGTACCAATGATATGAAAAATGGGAACAAAACATGAAACCTTTTCTTACAAGCATCCATGTTACCGCCAGTCTAAAAGTCTGGAGGGGAGAAAAAAAAAAGGTATTTACCAAAAGTTAAAAGAGTAAATTGCTTACGTTATTATGTCTTCTCCCAGGAAGCAGCGGTTACGCAGCAGTCCGGCCCACAGCTGGACTCCCACAATGCCGAAGATAAAAAAGACAAAGAAGCAGAGAAGGAGCACATTTCCCAGCATGGGTAAGGTGTCCAGCAGCAGCGTCACCAAGATCCTCATACCTACACAGTGGGACACAAACAGCATAGACGCAATAGAAATTAATATCTCACATGCGTATATTTAAATTTGTAGCTAAGTTCAGCTTATGCTGCAACTGCAAAACTTTTCAACACCTTCAAACACTTTTGATCTGTCAGTCAATATAATCACAATCTATGGTAATGAAGACTATTAATATTATTTCATCCTATGTGAAGTAACAGTTTCTGTGTCACTAGTATTAGCTACATGCAATGAGTGTCCATCATGTTCAATCAAGAGACTTTTTGAAGAGTTCTGCAGTAAGATTGCAAAGATTTTAAAACAGAAGATTTTAACGCTGTTTTGGTTTTGGTAATCATCTTACGTCTGAGAGTTACTTGTTTGAGTGACATTTAGCTGAAGAACTTGAAGAACTGAAGAACTTGAAGCTGACTGTTTAATACCGTGACATTTTGGCCAAATCATGGCAAAATGTGAATTTTAAAAAATACAAAACTCATGCCCAATATTGAATCCACTTAAACTGGTAGAAAAGGCTTGGGTTAGTTTGGTTTGAGATAATGAATATTTTGTTTAAATAGGTAATGCTCTGTTAAGTAGTTATATTGTTGACTACAACAGGTAATGTTTTGGCTCTTTCCAATAACTGACATATTCATCACTTTCATTGGTATCAAAAGCTAAAGATCATGTAATCTTTTAGTAACATGAGTGAAATTGTACTTTTTGGGGGGAGTTGTATATGTAAGAAAGAAAAGTACTCTTTCTCCACAAAATTTTACGAGTTTTGGATAAGTAAAGTGATATAAACATAGCATAATGTGAATTAGTCTAATTACAATGTTTACGTCCCTTAAGATTACTTAAATTCAAATCTGTTTCCCACATTGTCATGTAACTGGAGGGCAGATCGTGGCTTAAAATGCTGCAGAGTACAACCATGAATTACTTTCCATTTTCCAAGGATGAACTAGTCAATCAGTACATTTCAATGATCGAAACAGCAAGTCTAGAAACGTGGATGGATGCTCCAAAAAACACACCAACTGCCGCAGAGGAAATGACTCATCAGAGTCTGTTTCTTTACGCGCACACACTCAATGCCAAGATTTAGTCTGGGACACACAGTACTTTCTACATAGTAAGACAACACTATAATTTAAATTTTCTTCATTTTTATTCAAGTTTATCCGGTTACTATAAATGAGCAGACCAGTCCCAGAGCTTTAAAAAAAATTCTAATAAATAATGACAAGGTCATGACACGAAGAAAAACAACATAACTTTGTTTAAACTGGAACGATATTAGGACATACAATCAGCTAAAATGGGTATGCTCATCACTGACTGGGGGATTTTAGTCTATATTACAAAAACATTTAATCATGCTGCAGGTCTTTAATGTAATCTGAGGACTTGGCCTCACAGTGATGTCATATAATAATGCCACTCCTATCCCAAGGCAACACAAAAACCCTGCTCTTACTCTCCATTTGGTATAACTGCACACCATCTTTCGCTTCCTTTCATATTCCACAATCTGTGATCTTCACAGCTTCCCCAAATAGAAAGAAATCTTATCAGTGCACATTAAAAGTATTTTTCAAAGCCATACAAAAAATTTTCAACAATCCATTTAAGTGTTACTATGGCTTAGAATTAACTATAAGCTGCTCATCTGCATTACAGGAGCCAGACAAAAAAAAACTGGGAAACACTGACCTTTATTTATTTATTTATTTAACTCAGTAGCACACAGAGCAGGTCAAGAGGGCTCTTTTTTGGTGAGACGTCACCTCACCAAGTCCAGCGACGTCCGCCTGCCTTCCTGGCTGCCCCTGCTGCAGCTAACATTAGTTGTGAGAGTTTTCCTGTGTCAGAAGCAGCTGAGCAAACGGCAAAAACACTCTGGTCCTGACTCATGACTCTGGGAGAGAAAAGTGCACCCTGTGGGGCTTTGTGTGACTGTGACACATTGATGCATGGTGGATGCAAGGTTGACTAAAAGACTTGACTAGAAGCTATAATTATGTTTTACAAGTGCAGCAGAGAAAGAAGTTTTAATAGTCTGATCCAACATCAAAGTATTATATGTGCCACAAGATGGAAAGAAATCAACTCAATTAAAAGGGAATATTATGCTTGATTAGAAAAAAAACCTAAAAAAAAAACTAACCTTAAGGATGCAAAGGTTTTCACCACAGTGGTGGCCAAAGCAGAGCTACATTACTAATAAATCTCACAAAACCTTATATAAAACTTTTAAACTTCATTGCCTAAAGTCCAAAAAGTACAAATCTTGTAAAGAAGAGTTAAGTTCAAATAAACTTACGAAGGAAAGGGGGTTAGAGGTGGTGAACACTCAAACAACAACCAGTTCCAGGCTGGAGTAGGTAATGCATTAACAATCAGCCTTTAGTTTTGTACCCTGTTTGTTTTGTAGTCGACGGGACATTACACAAAATCCATAGTATAAAATATTTGGCCCATGCTACAAATAGATACTCCATTGATGCACCTCATTATCAATTTCAATTGTCTGAAAACTATTCTGAACAATTTGTTGTCATCTCATTGGTTTCTTATTTATGAGGATTTGGATTTTGAATCTACAATGCTAAGTTTCTGAGAAGTGGATGTTCCATAGGAATGTAAAAGTTTGGTGGTTCAATGTTGGACGATGGATGTAATAGAGCAGGAAAAATACCTGATGAATGTTTTCTTTCTATCATGTTACCGTGGTGTAATTACACATTAAAAATAAAAGATAGATTGCAGGAAGCCTCAAACAGGATAATATTGCTGATTTAAAAGAAAAAAAAAGATAATAATATTAGTGTTTTATTTACAAAACATTTTTGCAATAGTATTCTGTCTTTATCTGTTAATTTTTGTGTTTTTGTGTTAAACAAGAAAATCAGCAAAATGACAAGGACATGTAATTTTGTGAATAAGAGTGGTGAGTTTTCTGATTAGCATATTCTTCCTCTGATTGCATTGACAAAACTAAAATATGCTATTTTGGTTTGGATAGATGTACCATTCCCTGCCTCGCAACAAAGTTACTTTATGAGAACATGAACATTTTAATTAAACTCCTCCTCCCCCAACAAAGTCCAGCGGTTGCAAATAAATCAAGAAAATGTATATTATTTGATTTTTCATTTTACTTTTTAAGCATGTCATCGATTAGTACATATTGACACTAATCTACTTTTGAACTGAACTATAAGCCAAGTAGTCACAAAAGAGTGACTACTAGAAAAACGGTGGGGAATCAAAAAATAGAGCTTTACTTTATGGGTACAAACAGACTTGCAAATTAAAACCTATCACTGCATTGAATAAAATTTTGAATCAAGACCAAAAAGAAGAGGCCGAGTTGACACAAATTGCCCTTTTCCATCACGTTCATGGACTCAAGTTATGGGCCACAAGTTTTTAAATGCTCTTCCTTCATGACATTGTTATCTGTGCTCTCAGCATGTGATCTCATCAGTCTCCCGAGTTCTCATTTTGCTTCTCTTGGCAAAAGCCAAATCACACTGCAGGGAGCAGCAAAAGTGCACTGCTTTTTTTTTAAACTCGGTCCTGCAGTCAAAACAAGATGGGTGCCCAAATAACTCGCTATTAGATCCAGCAGGAGAAATCTAGGTGTTGCACACAACACTCAAGAATTCTGATGACTTATTCAAGCAATCAGTGTGTGAGAATGTGTGCGTGTATGCGTGAGCAAGGAGTGCGTACACACACAGTGTGCAAACACAACTGCAAATTATCTACAGTTGGCAGATAATTTGCAAAGCCCCCCTCCAAGTAGCAGCCCTGATAATATGAAATAAACAGACGGTTGCTCACAGTATCTAAGCTACAGAACAAAAACACAGTTAACATCTGTGTAACAACTCACCGACAAGAAGACAGCAAGACAAACAGAGATACAGAATAATGGGGGAAACAGTAGGAGAGAGGGGCATTAGTCTTTGTATGAGTGTTGCTGCCTGGGAACGTGATTATATATTAGATGAAAAATAATGTGCAGTGACGTAAAATGATTTTAGATGACCTCCATGTGTCCATGAATGTGTGTACCTGTGAGTTTCAGGCTTCAGGGGGTTGATGTACATCTATTTGCTCCCTCTGACCTTGTTTTTTAAGACCATTGTAACTAACACCTGCTATTGTCATTCCAAATGGACATCCACCGCTTTATTCTCTCCCTAGCAGTTTAATTTCACGTTGCGTTTAGAAACTTGCTGAAGCATTGTCGTTTAGTTTTGCCTTCTGTTATAGGGAAGCTCAGAGATTTTAAAATGATATCTGAAACCAAATATGTATGATTCAGCAACATCTAAGCTAGTTGTTACAAGAAGGCGAAAAGGTTGTGGTTCAAAACCATTAGGAGATTATTATTTGAAAAAATCATGAGATTGTCAAAGACTTTTGCCACACGGAAGCCATTTTGATAGATAATATTGAAAGTGGTCAGTATTCTTAGCAACAGTATTGTTGCTAAGAATGGTGGTTGACTGATTAAGAATCAATCAAGTCATACATGTAGATTTTCGTAAAGCCATTAAAAGAACATTTTCAGCACATACAGCTCTGGTTTTGTTGACATCGACTGTCCATAAATATTGTACAATATGTCCTTACTTACTTCCAGCGCCAAGCTTGGCCACATGCTAATGTATGCATCTTAGTAATGCTGTAAGTTGTTATGACACTCTTGTCTAGAAAATCTCTTTAGCTATAGATTCATGGCCCCTTCTGTCAGGAGCTTTTAGGAACATGACAAATAATGCACAGCTTCCATTGAGCTGAAAGCAAACACCAAACTCTCCGGGACCATACATCAACTTACCACAAAGTGGTGTGAACAAGCAAACCGAAATACAGTCCTGCACTGCTCAAGGCAAACAAACTACAAAATTGCAGGCCAACAGAAATGGATTTGACATACAGCGTAGGGGTAACATGGATTATATTACTGGGAAAAGGAGGCTGCTGCAGCAGGAGTAGATATTTTAAGCTGCAACATAAGTAAAAAAGATGTTTTAAGGTTTAGGCAAGGCATAAAGTATTATGTGGAAGAATGGGTGGTCAGTGTAAAAACTGAATTCCTCTAAACTTGGTGAAGAAATTCACCAAAATGTATTAATAACACTTTATTGGAGAAACATTGGAGTGACAACAATAAAACTTATGTATGAAAACCAAATGTTCAAATAAAGAACTTTACTGATCTTAAAGGTTGTGCAAAACTCTGTCTTCATTTGTGTCTTCATTACTCAGTGTTTCCTTCATTTTATTTTCTGATTCATGTTCTTGTTTTGTTGTCAGAACACCCACTCCACACACACACACACACGCACACCCACACACCCACGCATGCACGCACACACACACACGGACACATTTTCTCATCTCCCTCATCCGTGTCATTCAGTTCTCATTTTGTCTTTGTTCCTTCTGACTTGGCTTACTATTTCGTTTTTACTCACATCTTTCTCTCAGGATGTTATTCTGCTATGAATGTCTTTACCTTGTAAACAAATATTATAAACCAGTACATTTAGTCTCAGTTTCTTTAGACAAGTATATGCTGCACTATTCAGCCACAATGGCACCTCTGGGAAAAAAAATGCTTAAAAATGCCATTTTATTGTGGCATTGACTCACTCTGTAAGTGAGCTGTGGAGAATTGTTTTATCTCCCTGACAATCCTGCTTACAGTCCATTGCTGCAAGATAAATATGGCTTCTCAATCAGCTCAGTGCCAGTGGCTAAGAGAAATGGGCCTCTGTGTCATGTCGTATTTATACCCCAGTTGGACAGAAAGCCATGGATTACAATTAAAAAGTCTGTAGAAACTCAGCTCAACCTCTACATATAAAGTAAAAATAACATTTATTTTCAAGAAATTGTTAGGGTTGCTGGGCATCTGTGCCACTTGTGATTTTCAAAAGAGTTTTGTGCCCACTTATAAAGAGTCAAATTTTCAAACTTTTTGTATCTGAAGCTATTTTACTGCAAAATAATAATAATAATAATAATAATAATAATAATAATAATAATAATAATTTAAAGTTTTCAAATTCAAAACTACTTTATTAATCCCCAAGGGAAATTAAATGTTGCTGTAACTCATTCACTCATTTATTTAGATTCTTCAAAAAGTTATTGAAGATTGCGATGTCTGTTGGCAGGAAAGATCTTCTGCCGCAGTTTGTGATGCAATAAATTTGAAGAAGCCTCTGACACATTTTTACATTTTTACACATTGTTGTCATGGGTCCAAGCAACTGTATTCTAGCCTGTACATTCAGGAATGTTTGTCTTTTATTAGCATATAGCATGTGGTTTTCTAAGTATACTTTGTACTGAATCATCTAAGTTTTTTTTTTTTTTTTGGGGGGTGGACAATAAAATCTCTGTCAATGTCAAAATCATTCTCCAAAACAAAGTGTGTTCTGATGCCAGTCTACCGAGTCACTTTATCTTTGGATTGAGACCGTAAAAATGATATACACAAAGAAGCGACGATATCTCTCAGAGAAGAACAAAAGTATGCATTTTTCTTTGTTTTAGTGGAATTCAACCTCTCTAAATTCCCTTTTACCTGAAAGCAGAAGTTCCAAACCTCAATGCCCCCTTCTTCAACTGTACATATATTTATGCCTGAGATAGGTTTTCAATTAAATTCGGATACACCGATGTGCACACATGTCGTTATTGAGCTAAAAGAGCAACACTTAATTCAGTAAATCTCTTGGTCTTACTTGGCACTCTGTTGATCGCCCGCAGTGGCCTAAGCACTCGAACTGTACGGATGGCTGACAGACTGGCATTGTGGCCATCCAGAGAATACTCCATCACCCTGAAAAATGAAAGTGCAGTGAATAAACAACATGAAGCGAAACAGAAAAACAGACACACACAGCAAAGATACATGCACTCATAAACAGCACAAAGAAAGGTTGTTGAATAAAACTGGACAATCTTCAACTTGAGCTGCCCTGACGGTGACCGACTCAAGAATATAATTTTTTTTTTCTGGTCAGCCCTTTTTTTGGTGGAATCATTAGACTCAGGGTAATGCAGAAAAATGAAATCCCTCTTCCTCTTCTTCCAGACATCTCAAGGTTTTAAGTGCAACCAAACTGCTATTGAGAACTGATCATGATTTCAACCACTTATGGAAGAAGAAACCAGTTTCTGTACCCTAAAATCATCTGTACTCTTCCCTGGTACAAAATGCTGTGGAATTCTTCTCTTTCCTTTTCCTCACTGATATAATGATATTCTTTGGAACCTATGTAACCTCCCTGTAATCCAAGGCTTCAGCTCATAATGCAAAGGAGCAAATGTCAAGAAAATCCCAGTAGGACTGCTGAACTTTATTTATGGTTATCCAGATCTCTCCAAGCTGGTGTGTGTGCCCAAGAAGATTGAGAGCTGGAATTGCAACAGAAGATGGAGCAACAAAGTATTAATGTCTGGGTATGTACACTTATTCAGAGTTTATATTTTTTATTGTCTGTTTTACCCAAATCAATTTGTTTGTTTTGGACTTGAATTGTCGGAGATATATAGAGCACTAGAGGTAAAAAGAAACAAAATACAATAATAAAAACATTTTCTAATTATTTGTCTCACAAAGATTTTACATTTTAAAAGGGGTTTCCAACTTTTTACATCTGCTGTACGTTGCAGTCAGCATAATAATTATGATGATCACTCACCACTTCTCTGCTCTATTGGTCCTGAACATGGAAGCTGCATGTGTGATATATTTTATTACATTATTTTCTTCTTCACTCTTCAGGCAGAAAGCAGGTTCCCTATGCATGCTAATTTGAAAGATGGTGGATTTGTATTTGTATGCTTTCTTACCTGACTACATAGGAAAACATGGATAAAAGAAAAAGAGTCTCACTGTGACCTAGAAAAAGGTACATAGCTGCTTCCTGCCAGATGATAGCATGACACTTTATATTCTCCAGTCATCATCCTAATTTCCATCCATTCAAATGTCCTCTTAATAATTCATAGTCATTAGAAAGTGATATTTGGTTGCTCGGATAAAAAGACCTTTGAACTGATTGGTTACAGGGGTCAAATTACTCTCTGTTTCTACTTTAAAATGTTCATCTAAAAAGAGATTTTTCATCTTGGATTCCAAAGAGCATCACCCTGATTGAGTTGTGAAATGTTATTAAGCGGTGATGTGAACGGGATACCAACCCTGCCATGACAATGACAAAGTCGAGCTGGTTCCACTTGTCGCCGAGGTAACAATTGGGGCCAAATATTCCAAGGGCCACCATCTTGATGACCATCTCCACCGCAAAGAAAGCAAAGATGCAATCGTCCAACACCTGGTCGAATAAAAACAGACAAATACACAAAAAAGAAGATTTAACACTGACTTCAACCAAAAGGCTTCCAAACAGATAACCTTCTTGAATCCCCTCATCAATGCGAACATATTTTTATATACTCTTTTAAAAGCAAGGTTTCTGTGAAAAACATGAATCTCTTCAATAGATTAGTTAGCTTAATTTCAGCAGGGAGATGTTCAGACTCAGCATGGCTGGTTATGGTTGTTATTCAATTAATTAGACGTCTCATTCAGCATGAGAAATGTCTGTATTTGAGTTTAATGAGTCTGTCTCAATGTGGCATGAACCAACGCTTCAAGTATGCAGGAATAAAAAGTTAATTAGACAAGCACACAAAAGGTAATTAACTTATTTCCATCCAAGTTATATTAGTGAAATATAAGTAGTAACCCATTTTAAAATGGCTAACATGAGTAATATGTTGCTTTAATGGTGAAAAGCATTTAGAACTGTCCAGCTTCAGAGCACATTTTCTTATTGCTGCAATAAAATTTTGCCTATAAACTTGGTGCCTTGCAAAATATTACACTTTACAGGAGCGTTTACACATTTTGTCATATCGGCACCTCAAACTACAATCTATTATATTTAATTTATGGGGATTGTGTGTGGTAAGGCAACACAAAGAGTTTTCAGACTGGTATGAAGTTAATGAAAGTTAGATTCAACTTCTCACAGAGCCATTATAAATGTAGATAATATGGAAATAAAATGCGATCAGAAAAGCAGCCAACACACCCAAGGAGCTGGAGAGATTCACAGCTCAGGTGGAAGGAAAGCCAAACTAACAAACAAACCAATCCAAAAAAGAAACTTGGAAGAGGCAGCATCATGCTGCGGGAATGCTTTTCTTCGTCAGGTATAAGGAAGTTAGTCAGAGTTGATGGATAGATTGAGCTAAATAACATACAGGAACCCTAAATTTACAGCCATAATTCCAATAAAAATGATTTAAATCAAACTGTATCCCTGCTTTAAAGCGGCTCTGTCATGATTCATATTCTATTTCAAGTCCATGCTGCGTTTTGCCACTGATTCCTGTTCACCTGCCACGCCTGATTGCTTACGTGTCTCACCTGAGTCTCCCCTCTCTTTTCAGAGCCATGCTTGCTTACTTCGTCCTGAGCAACAACCAGGATTTGAAACAAAAATGTAACTTGTTTTTGTTTTGTTTTTATCCTTTCAAGTATTCCTGTGTGTGGTTGAATTTCAGGGTCCCACTGAGTGTCCTTACAGGCTCAGTCAAAGTAATATGATCAAATGTGCAATATTTAGGAATATAAAATGCTTCTGCAAAATACAGGCATTAAAACTGACAACAAAGACTGTAAATTTGCATGGTGACTATTTTTAAAAAAGAACAGTTAACGCTAGAGTATAACTTTAAAATAAATAAATATTGTGACAGTATAGAATGAAACAGATAATCTGTGGAAAAAAATGAAGCTCCTCTGCCTTCTTCCTATGGATCTTCTACTCTCTGCACATACACTACTCCATTAGCCAGAAACAGCCAATCCAAGCCAGGAGGACGGTCTAAGGGTTGTCGATCATCCTTGTGAATGCGTCGCTCACAACCTCTCTTTCTCGCTGCTGCACTACAGCTGGCTCCCCACAAGGTGTTTTGACCTGGTGCATTTCTTCAGACGGTAGCAGTAGCTCAGGGAGGCAGTGGAGGAGCTCGCTCTTTCCACAGACTGTCTCACATTAAACTGGCACAGCATGATGACACTTCTAACAAAGAAGCCATGAACACATTTTTGTAAAACTTACATCCCAATGAAAAAAAATAAATCACACTCAGAAAAAAAAAGCCTTTAGAACAGAATGTTTATGCAAGCCCATGTGACTGGGTATGACGCTCACCTGTAGGACGCGGCACCACTCTGACTGGCAGCTGACATCCTCGCAGGGCTGAAACATCCCCAGAGTCACACAGTTTAACAGGATCACCAGCATGGACACGTGCTCGAACCACGTGCAAGAGGAAAGTTAAGGTCAGAACAATATACATGTCACTCTGAATTATCAGCAACAGGCAGCCAGAACCTGTTGTGTGCAATGTGTGGTTAGTCCAAAAGATGCTATGTGACACTGTTTATTCTTTAAAGGACAACACCAACTGAACTCGAGGACACGATATACGGCGACTGGTGTAACTGATATGATGTGATCGTGCAAAAGGACAAATAATCACTCCATCAATCCACCTGAAACAGATGCCAACAGGAAGTCTTGCATAGTTCTAATGCACTAAATGGGCCCAATCGTGGCAATTTGCAGCTAATGTAATTATAGTGCTTTTTGCCAAAATCATGAAATCACCATGTTAATGAGCTGATGTCTGCTGCAGATCAGGTTGCAGTGTTTACCAAAGCAGATCAATGGCGAGGCCTAGCGCACCGCGGGAAATGTTGGAGAGATGCAGACATCATGGTGTCGCCAGGCATAATGTAATCTGTGCTTGTGTCAATTAGGCTAAAAGGCTGCGAAGAGATGAGCATGACAATTATTATTCAGAAAACCGTTGGTGCTCTTAAAGGATTGGCATCTTGTAAAAAGGAAGACGCTTAATTTGAAGGGTACAGATGTCAGGTGTCACCTTTCTGACCTGTGCATCCTTTTTGAAGAAGCAGAGAGATTATTTTTGCAATAGGCTGAACATGGTAATAGGATTTGCTTTTTTTTTTTTTTTTTTTTTTTAATTAGCTCTATGAGGACTGGAATCTAAATAGTTCAGGCTTTACTGATTCCTCATTGCATTATGCAAATTAGACATGGAAGAGATCCCTTGATTTGGTCCTATTTGTGTAGATCAACTTGGAGTGATGTAAATGTAGTTTAACTGATTGAATCAAAAATATATTTAAAAAAAATCTAAATCCTTTCAGTCGATTCTGCTTTGCATCAAAATTTGGCCAAATCCTGAGTAACGTGCAGCATAACAACCACAACTTTTCAGATTGCATGTTCTGAATCAATGCTAGTTGCATATAGAGCGTGTTGCAGTATGAACTCAAAATGACAACAGAAAACTCGTAAAATATGCATTACCCAGAGAATATTGTGCTTCTTCTGAGGCGGATGTAATTTTGGGCATTGTCTCATTATGTCAACGGAAGGGTGGGTGGGGGTCAAAGAGTACAAAAGAAGACGAGCGAGAGACAGTAAGTGAAATGGATGGTTTAATAGACTAAATGAAGGAAAATGAGGAGAAGAGTATGAGGAGAAAATGGATTACCAGGGGGAAAAAAAGCCACTGATACTGCTGATTTTCTACTTTAGTTTGGCTTTTGCCGCAAATGCACATCATCCCCCACACACACTCTGTCTTGTTTTTTTTCTTCTCTCTCTCAGTTTTACTTACACACCCTCTCAGTGAGCATGTAGAGTTGAAATATTGATTTATTTCCAAGGTGCTGTCTTAATTGGAATGTGGGTTAATCAGAAAAACTAATGGTAAAAAACTTCATCATTTCTTAAGCATAAGCAAAAAGTAGAAATAAAAAAATCAGTGAATGTAGTATTATTATTCAAGTGTTGTCTTGCACTTCATAGAATAACAATGGGAGTACTACGAGCTGCAAACAGCAAGTTAACCTGCTGTCACACTAGTTCTTATCTTGTCATGTATGGTGGTGTTTCAAAAAACACTTATTTCAGTAAAAATAAGAAAATAAAAGTGAAGTCCTGAAACATCAATTTAAGTAATATCTTTGATGTATGCAGTATCCTTTGAAAATATTACCGTTTCAAATCTCCTGGAAAGTTTCTCCACAAAGATAAGGAGTCTGTTTATAGGAATAGATGACTGTTATTCCAGGGGTGCATTCAGCAGCACTAATCTAGGATAGGAAAGCGTGGCTTAAAAATCCCCAAACTAACTCATCCCAAAATTTTCTGTCAAGTTAAGGTCAGGGCATTGCACAAGCTAGTCAGGTTCTTCCTAAAGTCTTGCATTCATCATCATCATTGTCATCTTTATGGACCTTATTTTCTGTACTGGTGCGAAGTCGTATTATCCCAAAACTGTTTCTGCAAAGCTGAAAGTGTAAAATTGTCCAAATATTTCACGGTACACTGAAATATGAAAAGTTCTTTTCACAGGAACTAAAAGAGAACTGCCAAACTCCTAATAAGCAGCTCCTCACCTTACTCCTGTCTGCTCCAAACTTCATGCTTGACACAGTGCAGCTAGAATAAAACGTTGCTCCCTGCTAACTGCCAAACCTAGACAAGTCCTTTGGATTGGACAGTGAGGAAAGATCTGTCACTCTCGAAAAGATGTCTCTACTGTGCTATAGCAAAATGCTCTGCACTGCACTTGGTGATGTAAGGCTTGGGTACAGCTGCTCGGCCATGGAAGCCTATTCTATGAAGCTCTCTGCACACTGTTCTTGAACTGAACTAAAGCCAACATGGAGTTTGAAAGGTTTGTTGTGACTGACTTCAAGAAGTTGGTGACCCCTGGATATTATGCAGCTTTGTCTTGCTAACAGCACTCTTCCTATATATGGTCTACCAATTTGTAGTGTTGCTGTGATTATGAATTCATTCTCCTTAAGAAGACACCACTAAGAGTTCAAAATGGCATATTTAGTAGAAGTAGAACCTCTATGTGTGCCCCCTAGTGGCTTGGTAATTATTGCCCCAAATTGACCAGATTGTCAGTGACACGTTGAGCTTAACTTTCAGTTTCAAAAATCCTGCATTCCTTGAGGAGTGATCTATCTACAATATGAGAATGATGGATCTCTGCAGTTTTAACTCAGTTAGTGTTGCATCGGCTCTATAAGAGTGGTACATTTCTACAATTACGTTTCCACAGTAGTTGGTGCATGTGGTAAGCAAAGAAGTGAGGCTTGAGCAAAAATGTAATCAATATTTATGCAGATCTGGATTCCACCGTGCGATGCACTCAGAGAGAGATCTTTCATTAGAGTTGAAAATGGAATGTGTTTTAGAGTGGGACCTATATTTGCTAAAGATGAAACAGTAATTATTTATGTTGCGGTTGGGTTCAGGACAACTTTTTTACAGGAAACAGTGAAAATATTCAAACTGGCTAGCTGTACTCATTCTACATGTATAAAAATGTACTAAAAGTTCTTTGCTTGGACTCATGCAGAACATGATTTGTATTCAGCTGTCATTTGCACATCTGACAGAAGATATTCTGAGCCCTGGCTGCCACTGTTCACCTTAGTCTGATTAGTCAAACCTGACAAATACCTGGCATGCTCAGCCAAAATGCCACATATACTTATTCTCCTGACGAAAGATTGCTTCTATTCCCTATGAGATAGAATTATGAACCCATGGGTCCATTTCTGTTTATATTATTGTAGCTTAACAAATGAGACATAGGTTTTTTAAATTTGAAATACGTGTGTATGGAGCTGCAGCATCAATTTATATAAAAATTGCACCTCTCACATATTTACAAGGTGATTCATTAAAAAAACATGGGAGACTGGAGCTGTTAGGGATCGAGTTCACAAAGAGATCATTTAATTTTAGCGTTTACTACTGTAGTGGATCCCTGTTAAGTTGTGTGCTCTATTGAGGTCCTTGGTAAAGATATGTAAAAGGCTTTAGTGTAAATTTAGCTTTTTTGCAGAGACATTATGTCACACAGAAAACAAATGAAAAATCAGATTTAATTTGAAGACATACATTCAGGGTTGAAATATCCTTCATTACACTCAATTTAACAATTGTGATTAAACAAATGCAACTAAAGAAACGTTCACTGTTCAGGATAGGAAAGACAATGGAGAATGTGTGGACGCGTAATGCTAAACGTTGCATCAGAACAATATCCAAGGAAACATTTACATCAATTTCAGCGGCATTCATTTTACTCAACCCGATCAGTCAAAGAAGCAAAAAGGGAGACAAAATGAGCTTGCTTTAGCTTGTTACTTAAGCAATCATCATCAGCCGAATCATGGTTTTGATTGGGCTACATTACAGACCGATCTGTATGGAGTCAGATATTCATGGAGAAAATATAATAAGCCACATCTGTTTTTTGTTGCTTTTTTCAGTAACCTCTGTCATAACAAGATAGCCGTGGATAGAAGCTAAACCAACATATGACAGCTAGCTTACAGAACCTTCTAGGAGAGAAAACAAGAGAGCTATCGAGAAACCAACAATTAAAAAGAAGAGAAATCCTCAAACGTCCTTTGAGACTTTGTCTATTCCATAATTAGCTCTGTTTACTGTGTTTTTTCTTCAAGAATTTAATGTATTTCTATTCTGTAGCCTATAGTTACTCTTCTCAGGTGTTTCTGTTTGTTGTTCTGGCTCATTGTGTAAGTTATTCTGTTCATTTCTCTCACTCTCTCAGTTCTGCACCACACACAGCCGACAAGCATCCTGCAAATGAACTAACCCGTGAAGGATTCCGGTAAATACTCTTCAGTATTCAAGAATTACTTTGCTGTCATTCCTTGTGAATATTTATGCTGTTTAAACAGGGTTCTTGGAGGAGTCTCCCCTTCCATGTATTCTGATGTATTAATTCTTTCGTTATTTTTATCAAATTGTCAAAATGCTCTGACATCTTCGAGAAGTACTCTGAATCTGAGTCCTTTGAAAAACAAACAAAACAAAAGGGTTTTGGAGTTTAAGGTGAAACAGCTTTATTTATTTAAAAACTGCTTTAAATGAGAGAAGGCTGTGCACTTTAGTCCTCTATTCGATGATATATTTTCTTTTTCTCAAGAAGTAGAGTGACAGAAAACTTGTCTCTTTGTTATTTAAAGTGAGACGGGACCTTTTAAAAATTTTACCAATTATTTTCTTGAATTAAAAGAGTTTTAGTATACTTGCCTTATCACACCAACATATATTACCTTTTAGGATTTTCATCCAATATATGAGTATTTAAGTTGAAAAAGATAAATAACAAAATCAAAATCTTAAAATAAAAACAAACAAAAACATCACATTTCATAGTTACTATGGTCTGTTTTGCAGTGCTCTGTTGAACCTGAATAGCGCAGTACCACCGACCACATTCCAACTAAATAATTAAACAATTAATTACAATTTGAGATTAAGTTAAGAGCAAAGTAGGCATTCACACAGATACCACACACTGACTACCCAGAAGTACTACATGAAGCTGCGTAAAGAAGGTCGGCATAATCTCAGCCTCTCTCCACTAATTTACAATATGCCTCTACATGCAATGATATAAAGAAAAAGATGCATCTGCAATGACATCTGGGAAATGCAGTGTGTGTATGCGTTCCATCTGAATACGTCCCTCAAACGCACACCAGCGAGTAGCATAAGGTCGACCTCTCCTTCGCAGATGAAAGATGCAGTAATCTGCGGCAGCATTTAAAAAAAAGAGATTTGAATATTCAAAAAAGTCTGTCTTTGTCTCTTCCACCCCTCTGTGGCGTCTTGTGCTCTGTTTTCTCTAATTCCTCTTTAATCTCTAGTCAACACCTCATGAGCTCCCTTCTGTCGTCAGTTCCCTGCGCACACGCAGAAATACACAAGTATAATGTGTGAGTCTTCAAAGCAAAGCCAGACTCAGTACACACTCTGACTTGCAGTAGAATTAAAAACTATTTTTTTACCGTTTTGTAAAATATATAAGTGTGAATCCTGAAGTGAACAACACCTGAAGTGAACAACACCTGATTGGCTGTTGCAGTCAGCTTGTGTCTGCGCATAAATTGAGTGGACCGAATTGGATCTGTGTTGTGTCATTCTAAATGAAAATGCATGCCACGAATTGCCTCTCCTCATAAATCCTGCATTGAGTGACTGTCCAATATCTCAGTGTTGCTTAAAACCTGCCCTTTGACTAAAGTCCTTCAACACCTCATTAGATCTGTTTGCCTGGATATTATTTACTCACACAAGAGCTCAAATCAAACATTCTAGCAGTTTGAAACAATATTTTTATTTCATGTTTAAAAGAGAGAGAAAAAAAAACTAGTAGTTAAGGAAATATTTCCCTGCGGGTTTTAGATGTAGTTCTGAAAATTTTTCCAGCAGCACCTGCATCAGGGCAATTATTCCCCACTTACAAATGTGAATGACTCAGCTTGTGTTATGTGTTGTGTTGTGGAATTATTTAACAATGCAAGCCATCCAAGGTAAACAAAGCAATAAATATCACAGTGCGACAACGAACCATCCTTAAGAGCCTGTTAAATGTCTGCCACCTTCCGCCATGGCAACGTCTCACACCTGCAGCGACTGTGAGAGCACTCACGCACATTCACGAAGTGAAAACTCACACAAACTCAGATTAGTAGTATGTGATATGTCCAGGATTTCATTCTCTTTTACTACATCTTACAAAAACCAATTTTAATGTCAATGCCGTCATTTTAAATTGTAAAGCGTTCAGGTAAATTTCATATTGCTGTGTTGCTGCAGTTTTCTTTACAAAGTAAAGGAATTTCTAGCATTGACAAATAAAATAGATATTTTTCTTTTATTGAAATAAGGCAACAACAAAAGTAATTGACAAAATTTCGATAAAAGATAAACTTCCAGGCACATGGGAGTCAAAGTATTTTCCAACTCATCTGTCCGATTATTCTTCTCCAAAACCCCTTCAAAGGCAAAAAGGTACATTTTGTGCATACAAACCTTAAACACTGAAAATTACTCTTAAAAGTAGAAATATGTTGCAACAGGTACCAACCAGTTGGAAGAGAGACTGTATTGACCCCATGAATCCTCTTTAAAAGGTGTACATGGACGCACAGCTGCACGAATACACAGGTGAGATTTCACAGGTTGCACAATGTCAAGCCTATTCTGCAATGCACACGGTGTCAGGCCTACTTTTGTTAAGCTGTCAGATTGGTGGTGTGGCATGTAGGGGCAGAGCAGGCTGCAGAAAGCACAGAGGGGAGGAAGGAGGATGCGGTAAACATTGGAGATGCCTCGTTGTTTACCATCAGAGCGCTGATTCACGCCGATGGCCGCTCACCTTGCGTTAGGTTAATTAAAGCCACATTTTCAGTATTTTTTATTTATTTTTTTGGTTGTTATTTCATTTTTCTATTCTTTTCCGGCCTCTAATTTTTTCAGTCTCTTCTCCATCCGGTCTCAGTTCACTACAGTTTCTTTGAATAAAAGAGAAGCTATAGCTTAATCCTAGCTCAGAGGCAGAACTACTCCCTGTTTGCTTCATGGCTTTGTGTTTCTGTTCTGCAAGAAGACCCCATTTTAAGAAGCCCCATCTGGCCGCAACTCTTAAACTTTCCTCCTTTTATTATTTTGTTCCTTTGCAACATGCTCACACAATTATTCTTTCAGATTAAAGGAGAAGGGGAACTCAAATAAATTGGTGCAATGGTTTGGAGCTTCTTTGCATTTTTGCATTGTCTGTAAAAAGCAATAAGACAGAATGCCAGTACAGCCAGTTGGGTGCTACATTTCTCGTTGTGCACGTGGTCACAGTTTAAAGAACCTCACAACTCTCGTCCAATGCTCATTGGGTGTTGCGCTCAAGTGTTAAATGTCATCTTTCATCTCAAATGGATACATTTCAGACTGCATCTCTGCCTCATCCTTCTCAATAAATGGGGAGGATGAGAGGAATTAGGTGTCTAAGGTTCGGATCAGCGACCGGTCACAGCACTTAGCTCTGCCACGAAGACAGATGGCTCAGGGAGGGCAAAATTATGCAGCCACACACACAGACAAAAGAAGCTGGAGAATGAAACAAGCGTTGCGGCAAGAATGAAGTACCTTTTTTGAAAGGTCTGGGGGTTAGTGGGGCTCTCGCGGTTCTTACTATGGAAAAACAGTAAAAAGAAGGTGGTGACGGGAGACAGAATCAACATTAAACGAGAAGCGATGTTATGTAGCAAATCTACTTTGTTACTTTTACACATGTGATAAAGTTGCAAGTCGTGAAAAGTTGTACTTGGTTACAAGCAACTTTTTTTGATGGCGTCTCACTGGGTGAGCCAGTTTAACCAACAAGTTTCCATAACACATGCTCTTTGGTACACAGCATCTTTAATTTCTTTAAGGGTTAGCTCTTTTACTGAACTCATCTTTGTGCTTTTCCTGACTGATTAAACATTGGCATGGTTCCTACAGATGTCTTCGTCTATTCACATAGAGATTGTCGCAACTTTTCCAGCCATGCGTTTCTGGAAGCAGGGTGTTTGAGCTTAGCGATGTTGTTACATCTGACGTACTTGGTGTCAGAAGTTAGGTCTGTATTTATGAGACCATCCATAATTTTGACATATTTGCAAATTGTGAGTTTCCCCAAAATTTGACCAATGTAAGTCTACACCGGACATCTTCTGCAGCTTATTTGTTTTCTAATATGGATGGGATTTCATTGATGCTGTAAAGCGGTGATCTAATTTTTACGTTTCAACCATAAACTCCACTGTATTTTTTACTGGGATTGTAAATGCAAGTAAAGTGCTTCTCCACCCCAGTCCTCAAGACGTACTGACATACATTTTATAACCAACTCATATGTTAAATAGCCGCTCCTAATGCGTTTTCCTATACATGGGTGGCGAACAATTTCATATAAATCTCATCCCTCTCCTGTGCGCCTATGGGGAGCACATGTAATTTCTCTAATGCACCACATATTTTTGATTTAATTTTCTAGTATGACATCAACTCTTGCTGATGTCAGCGGAAATTTAATCTTATTACCGAGTAGGACTAACCGAGTAGGACTATTAACCATAAACCACTTCTGAAAACAAGGTTCTCATGCCAGAAGGTATTCCTTTTTTTTTAATATCCCACAAAATCTTGTTCCTCTCCCCTCCCACTTACTTTGACCCTCAAATTTCACCACATTATTTTCCCTTTCCCTTTCTTCCTTATCGTTCACCTTCTATCTCTAAATATTTCACCCCCCTAAATTCTTTTTTTTACAGCTAAACCTCATTCTTCTCCCTCTCTTCCATGTTTCCAACCAATATCTTTAAACGGCTTTTTTATAGAACCTCCACCACCGGTGGTGGTGCTAAATGTAATACCATCGCGGTTAATACTCACACCGCAACACTCCTTACTCAGCTCATTCAGCCTAATAACAATTTACAACCAGGAGTGCAACGTCAAAAGCACAGATATGCATGCATTTGAATTAAATCCTTGTTGTAAAACAAATAAATGAATATTTATTTATAGTTTTTCTGATCTTGAACAGGGTCCCTTAAACCTCAAATAGGGAAAACAAATTGCAAATGAGATTCTGAAAATACTCTGCTTCATTTTCTTAGGCTTAGAATCTGGATTGGTTAACATCGGTTAACCGCATAATACGTCTATTGCTGCATGTTCATTAGTTGGTTTTACATACAAGTTAATGCAAGACCTGCAAGAGCTTAAGTCTGAAAATAGACAAATCTCCTCTGCCAATTAGTAAATAGTATGTGCTTGGACTGGAGGTCTCACACGTCACAAAAGAAAAAAGCCTCTGCGCCACTGAGTCAGTGGTGAGCAAATCTCAGAGGAACTTATTTCTACTTCAACCAGAACGCAGCTTTGAAGAGCGCTCTAGGACTGAGAGCTTCTCCAACTGCTGGCGTCGCATGACTGACCGTCACAAGCTGTTGGTCCTCCTTCCTTCACCACTCCATTCCCTGTTAATGAGCACTCTCTCCCGTCTTCTTTTTTGCTTTTTCTGCCCTAAGTCCAAATATCAGTCCTCCCATTTCTCCTCCCTTCCTCCCTTGTTCTCTTCACATCTTACTGCTCTGCCTATCTCTGTCAATGTGGTGATGGATCGCGTCCAATCCAGATTCCAAGCCTTCTTTTGATTGAGATGATTGTTCATTTACTTCACCATCTGCCACATAGGAAAAACAACGATTACCTCAAATTTAAGAGATCCTCTGCGCCACCTACTGCATTTTTTTTTTACCAATATAGCCAGCAGGATGACAACCTGCAGAGCCGCCAGAGTGTCTCGTGTGTCTGCTGTGTGAGCGTGTTTTGAGCCGGTTTTATGTGTGAACTCCAGATTGGCTCATCTTCGTTGAGTCCCAGAGGAGAGCCTGATTCAGAAACAGAAACTCATAAATCAGCCCTGTCCCTAAACTCGCTCCTTTTTTTCTCCCCTTCAACTCCCTGCTCTGTCTTTCATCTCTCCATCCTCGAATCCCATCGTCCCTCCTCCAGCAGCGCCTCAGAGGTGGGGCTGAAGCATCAGTGACGCAGATACATCAGGATTCCCTCTGTTTTCCTCTTACATTCCCTCTGCACACCTATTTTTTCATCTCTATAAAATAAATCCTCCGCGATCACGACTCTTTTGTCTTTGAATGTGTAAATCGTTCTGAGCAAATTACGTCAACCAGAAATAGCAGACTACAGTAGTAAGATAAAACTACACAAAGTTTTTAAGCTCTTTCGCGAAAGAAGACACATTGCTATTGTGGTGTGTTTTGCACAAGATAAACTGTTCTGAATATTGTAAGTCCATGGTGAGAGTCCAATTACTGTCATCTGTTACATAATATACGGCCACAGTCTGTATGATTCCAGGTATACTAAGGAAGAAAAATGGTGACTGTAAAGGCAGGAGGGAGACAAAGCCCTAAATAGAACAGCTGCATCTGATGGGGATTGGCCTTAAACCTGCACTGCATCACAGACACACACAGCACCAAGTTTCAAACATGTGCATGAACAACAGTAAAACCATCCACTCTGAGATACTGCATTCCTCATGTCTATGTATACAAAGTCATATGTGGTCCAAACAGTCCGAAACTTTTTTTATTCCTCTGACGTTAATCTTATGACAGAAGCAACGCTAAAGCATTCTGTAATCTCTCTGTTTGGTCTCCTATTTTTTTCTTTGCCTCAGTGAGCAAAAGCAACATGACCGGCAGCAGCAGAAAATCTGTGAGGCATTCACACATAGCAACGTGAACGTGCAAGTATTTGCAAAGGCGAGACTCAGATTAGTACTCCTTCCAGCATTATCAAAAGGATGACTTTAAATTGTTCACAATTGCTCTACAAACTGCTGGTTAGAATATTTTCAGCCCTTGGAATGATTTAATCTTGGTTTCACATGGAAGATTGAGAGAACAGGAAGAAAACAGAGGGCACTGTTGTGGCCATAACTTTTATCAATTCAGTTTTTTATTTAGGGAGTTGGAATGTACTTTAGTTAGTAATTAAATTGTGTACTAGAAATTATTATGACTACTTTGGTATCTGTTGAACCTGTTGAAGAAATTAAGATGGTGTTAATGTTCAGTGTGATAAAATGATTATTTTGAACACTTTTTGAACTTGTAAGATCAATTTTAAGTGGACTTTTGTTTTTATCTGAGTTGTAAGAAATTGTTAGTTGTTCTTTTTTTTTTTTGCTAGAAATGAACGACACATTTTTCAAAGTCAGAAGTGTTTTCAACAAACAGACTACCTGTTGCCACCCAAGGCCTTTTCTTGGAATAATTTGGGTTTTGGAGCTTAGAAAACCATGACAGGCAGTAATATTAAGTCTGGTTCTGTGGAAATTTATTCCTATTATAATTAAGCTGTTCCTTTCCACTGTCTCCACCGGCTAACTCAGGAAGAGTGATCGCAATAAAATGAGCAACTTCATGCCACTGGCTAAACTTTCTCAAAGAGATAAATCAAAGTAGTCTGTGATGAAAGTAACTTAGACTGAACTGAATTGTGCATAAATGGATATGAATTGTATCGTTTTCTTTTAAACTGCCTTGAGATTCTCGTTTTTTTTCTAATCAGGACATACATTTAAATAAACTTAGTAGAAATCTCCACCTGGATAACATTAGGTTCTTCCTTATATAGCTATAGTCAGAGTTTGATTTTCCCCATAGTGAAAAATGATGGAAATAAAAGCAGTTTTATTTTTGCCATTACTGTTAGTGTTTTGCAGTTATTTAATAGTTGTTGATACTCAATATGTGGTCCTTCACCCCAAACAAGTTGGTGTCATTGATAGAATATTTTGGGGTCAGTTAAATGTTTATATATAAACTTAGGAAAACTGAGCTTTGACCATGAAATCATCATGCAGTTTTCTCTGATCGGACTAAAACCAAAAATGAAAAATAATCTTTAAAGAAACAAAAGTTATTTTATGATTTTGGTCACCTTAACTGACCTGACAAAGGAAAATGTTTCTTCAGATTTAATGTTAGAAAAAAAAGTTGTATGTCTCAATAAATCGTATACAAATGTGTTTTCAGCTGTTCTGTTTACAGTCAATATCACAATAAAATCGAAAACTTTTGTTTCTCTAAAATTGTTGAACAATAACTAAATTAAAGAGCACCACTTCTAAAGTGAACTGACACTTGTTTGATCAAACTCACATGCTCTTTCCAACACTTTTAACTACCAGTGGAGCAATAGACGTATCCAATAAGTGAGAAAATCATTGGCACAAAGATGTTGCTCATTTTAATAATTATGATCTATGAATGACTTTGACCAAAATAAATGTTTGCTTTCTGTCAAAGGAATGATTAAAAACAAATCTATCTATCAATATAGGACTCACTATATTAAAAAAGGCAAAACTGAGGAGAGCTTCTTGAAAAAAATGAAGGCCGTTGTATATCTTCTGAACGACTGGGGCTTGGGCGGTATGCCATAACAAGACTTGAATAGCAGGAAGTGGCCAGAGTGAAGAAGCTTAAATCATTTTACCCGTGCGTCTTAATAACTGTGTCCCTATTATCAAAGTGTTTTTAGTCTGTGACAGGGTTCCTGTAAACGTGTGTAAATCATTTCCTGGTTCTATCTCTAGGTCACGACAGCTGCGTCTCACTGTCAGACATAAACATTCTGGCCGATCGCTGCGATTACGAGGGCCACTTTCATCCTACATGCTTCTCTCTTTCAGTCTCTGACACAGTTTCTGCAGGATTCTGGTTGCTTAGTAACCAGCCGCAGTCCACGGATCCCAGTGTCCGTGGAGAGGACGGGAGCGAGGACGGGAAGGCGGAGCGTTTTGTGTCCTTTGTCTTCATTTTAGCCACTTTGTTACGATTCTTCTTCAGTTTCTGAAGTCTTTTTCCCAACCTTTCCTCCTTCTCTATCTCTTTCTCCTCCTCCTTTTTCCACACCGGTCTCACGCTCCAAATTGTCAAGGGAGAGGCACGGGAAAAAATAGAGAGAAAAAAATGAACTCCCTCTCATTTCTCTTCTCCTTTTGCCTTTTTCTGCGTTTCCTGTCTCTGCCTCTGCATGGCAGCTTCACCACAAACACAAACAACATAATACCAGTATAATCCAGTACACATGTTTTAATCTCTTTTCATAAGAGTATGCTTATATGGATCACCCTATTAATCCTGAAATGTTAAATCGACACAGTTAAGATTAAATATTTCCCAAAACCAAGTTGGCAGGAAGAGAATTTAAATGACACAACATCGATCAGAAACTGCAGCGGCAATGTACAGGAGTGTTTCACCGATCAGGTCAAGTGTTTGTTTGGGGCCTCATGGTTCTCTAGGGAACTATATAGTGCTGACCCAACCGTACCATTTTACTGCTTTAGTGTGTTTTATGGATCAGCACTGCTTCACTGATTGTTGGACTACACTGCAAACAGAGAAGGGAAATTGAAAGAATAAGAAGAAGGAAAGAAAGAAAGGAGAAGGTGAGATACAGACAGGTGAAATAAGGTTCTAGCAATGAAAAAATGCAGAAATATGGGTATATGATCAATTATGCAGTATTTTAATTTATTTAACAAAAATATATTTTATGTAGAGATTTTTTTTTCCCCAAAAACATGTGTGTGCCTATCCAGTCACAGCCAGAAATCAAAAATGCTGTAATAATGACACGGTGCCAGCGGGTGAAAAAAGGATAACATTAAATGCAGCTTATTAAATACATTTTTTTAAAAAGACCAGGAACATGGTAAGTTCTGATCCAAACCTCCCGGTTCTGTCTGCCATTTGCTGTCCCATTTACTGTATGCCATTGAATGCACAATCTTTCATCTCTATGTCCGCTAGGTGTCTGAGGATGTCCATGTGAATGTCGTCAATTTTACTCCAACTCAAAGGGTGGCGCCAAACAAACAGCAGGCAAGAAAAGTGACAAGTTTAAGGTACCAATAAAATTAAAGTTAGTGAGTCAGAATTTTATAGGTGTTGGGTTTTTTAAAAAATTCTCTCAACAAAATCCCTTGAAGTCAAGTGAAATAAAAAAAATAAATAATAATTGCACCTATAATGTTTCTGACATTGTGTCAGGATGCCTGAAAGAATGGAAAAATTCTTCGACAGGTTTAGATCACAAACTTCAGTTTTTTTAGCCCTTTTAAATGTTATACCTGCGGATAACATTTAAGATCCTGAGTTACCAGAAAAATTGGAGGCAAAGTGTTAAGGATGATGTACCTTTTAATTTGATATATTGGCACTGTTAACATCAAGAAAAGAAAACAGAGTTTTTACAATAAATTACCAATAAACAAATATTATAGGTGAAATCCTTCATGCCTCAATGGAGCTATTTGATAGTTTTACAGCACACGGTATTTGTCATTCAGCCATTATATGATTTAGTCAAAGATAATTCCACTTTTGATTTCATTCTGATGATTCATGTTGATTGTCTTTCTTAATAAGACAACAAATTGAAATGTTTTGGTTTTATTTGTTTAGCACTCAAGACAATTCATAAAAATAAAATAAAAGACAAAAGAAAGCATCCTTAGCAATGTGTATTAATGCAGCCCAAATGTCCCACTCACATAGACCCCATCACATGAACCAAACCAGAAAGGTCAAAGCTTATTGCTTGTATTTCTCTGCACCAGCAGATGGCCATATGCCCTGCCCTGCCTGGCAGCATATGGGCATCTGGACACACACCAAGTCATGAGTGGTTAGAACACACTGAGAGACATTTTTACACACCGTACACCTCCACATACTAATGATGCGGCTTAATAAATAGATTTAGCAAAACTCTGCAACATATGCATCTATTAAGATCCAATCTAACACAAATACCCAATTCATCAGGTTTTATTAAATAACCCCAAATCCTGATTAATATGTGAATTCACTTAGGAGCCTTCTGTTGGGTCTCTGTGTGAACTGTTATGTTTGGTGTGTGTTTGTATATGCAAACCTTCCACTTTACCCTGTGTGTCTGTATATGTGTGGTGTATAGAGACTAGAGTGTAGCCATGCGTGAACAGTTAATCTTGGCAGCTTTCTCTATGAGCTCACCTGATTCACTTGCACATATTGCCCTCTAATGACGGGCCACATTCTCAGGTTACTATTATATAAGCACCACCTCGAGGCTTTTGTCTTTGTTGCATTGTAGTCGAAGACACTAACTGTTGAACGCTCTATAAGAAAGGAGAAGCTAATTTGATTCATGCTTGCCACCCAGCCAGGAAGAAAAATGATTAGAAAATAAGGAACATGAATCTAATGCATTGTTAAGCTAATTATTTTTTTCAATAATTCATCCATTTGACGAGATCAATTAATTGTTTTAATGTCATTTTCTGCTTGGTTCAATTTCAAACTCACTTTATTGCGAGTGAGTTTCAAACTTCATATGCTTTCACTAAATAGTGTATTTGGAGACGCAAATAGGAATATTAATTGAAATCAGGGCTTTTTTTTAGGTAAAAGGTGAAGGCATTTGAAGAGAAAGAACTCCACACAACCTATAAGTGCACTTGGTGTTGCGGTAAGGTACGAATTTCCTTCCTCGTGTTTCAAATCAGTCTGTAACTGACCCGTGCAGGACTCCATCAGCAGGTATTAGAGTTACAGTACTGAGTACCCTGTACAGGTGCATGTTACATTACTTAGGTCTGCCACTTTCAATGGAAGCAAATTAAGCTGCAAGATATCATGGATTACAACAAAAACCACACAGACATATTTGCCTCTTCACGATGATTCACTGAACTTTAGTTCAGTGAACAATCTGCTCCGTTTCTGAACTGAGTTTGAACAACAAAGCGTTCCGGTATTGGGCTGCTTTTGCTTGTGCACCATTTTGTCCTTTCAAGTCATTTTGATGCTGGTGGTTTGGAATGATCACATCTTTCTCGTTTGCAGTAAGGAGATACAGAGTAGGATATCAGCAACAGATGCAACCGCACCAACTGACCTGTGTGCTGTCATGGTGAATAAGATCTGATGACGTGGCTTTACCACGTTATGTAAGCAAAGGCCATGGTGTGCTCACTGATACATCTGTCTGCATGTTTTCTGCTCCAAACTTGTCCTCCAGTGTTGGTTGGCGCTGTCGTTCTGACAGTCGTCGATGAGTTTTGCACTAATTACCAAACATGCTGTCACTCCAAAACTGGTGGTAGAAAGTCTTACATACTTGGGATTGTACATTTTCTTAATTGCTTGCGTTCTTAAAGTTGGTAATCTGTCATAATATTCCATATCAGCTCAAATAGGGATGAGATCCAAAGTAAATCCCAAGTAAATACATTAGTATGGAATAGTTGGTTTAGTAGTAAGAAATGAATGGTAAATAAATAAGGGACATTTTTTATTTTTTTTAGTGGATAAATCTTGGTGATACTGACCCAGAACCAACTGACACACCTTGTGGATATCTGCCTTGGACCAATGCTTAGAGCCTTGCAGAAAATCACACAACTCTAAATTGTTTTTTCAGGCTGCAGAGGAAATGCAGTGTTTCTAGTAAAAACGTTGGTTTCCTTTCAATGATTGCAAGCGGTAGAAAACGTGAGCTGCTGGAGGGATTTTTTTTTTGACAATCTAGATTAGTTCATCGTGTTTATTCCACAAGCACACAGATATCTAGGTGGATGACTGACAGAACTAGCAGAAGTATTGCCACCTAGCAAGGAGTCAACTTTATGTCACCTTGATCGTAACCTTACATGTTGGTTAGTTGACATAAATCATTGTGGCTCTTAGTCAAAGTGTGCCAAATTGTGCACATATGGACATGATTGACCAATACTCCCTATGATTCTATCTGCATATATAGTACGAGTTCAGTTCTTCACCTTTTCCTCCCCTCCTCAATAACATGTGAAAGTTACAGTGCCTGGGGCTTAATGGGCCCCTTTAATCGCTCACCGAGAAAAGATTGTTCCTGTATAAGAAACACTTCGGGCTTCAAAAGGATGACATTTATCTTACCTCCATTAAACCTGTTTTTTTTTTTTTTTTCTAGCAGGCGCTTCTTTTTTTAATTTAGCAAGAGAGCTTCACTTCTATAACGGAGCTGGAGGGTCTGCCTTGTCCAGTGAATTATTAGGGGACAGAGACTGAGAACGAAAGGGGCAATAATAGAAAGACCAACAGAAATAGAGAGAAGCAGCACAGACATAAAACTCAAGTGTAACACCTGGAAGATGATGACAACAGGAAAGGATAATTTAACCTATCAAAACACCAACTTTGGTCGCTGTGCAGAAAATAGAACAAAGTGTTCCAGGTATTGTCACGGAGTTGAAAATATAGCTAATTTTTGCTGTATTAATTCCCGGCATGGCCAAATATAAACAAACATCTATGCCAGATTCCGACAGATTAGTAAATATGTTTTCCTTCATTGGAAACCTAAATCATGGGAAATCAGTTGCAATTACTTCCTTCCTGAGAGTCAGCTTCAAATCACTTCTGCGACAGACTCACAAGCTGAGAATGATGAGACAAAAATAAGTTGGACGAGGCAAGCAATTCCAGAGAAAGGGCAAAGGGCAGTGTTACCTTAACGTTTTGTCATTTTATTAATCTGAACAGAGACATTTGCATCTTTTATGAAGCTTCAGATATTGCTTCCTAATTCTGTAAGGTAAAATAGACTGTTTGGTGTAGTTAGTCGGTAGTGGAGCCCAAGAGGAAACTGCAGCTTATATCTGGTGCTGTAATTGTTTTTTATTAGGAGCAATTAATCCAATTGATGCAATTAGAGAGGGCACTTCAATTTTCTCCCTTGGCTACACGGTCCTCTGATGCTCATCTGCAATGACATTCGCACTGAGAGAGGTGGTTTCAAGGATGCAGTAAATGACAGTGGAACTTGAGAGTCTGAGATTTTAGTTTGACTTACAGTGAAAATGATAATGTTTTGTTATAAACCAGCTTGTCTTTGAACAATCCTTTTTAGCCTGAAGAACAAACAAAAGGAACACAAACAGTTTCAAATGTAGGCAGAGAGTGTGTTTTGCAAATCTGGCTGCTGTGATGTAATGAATATCACTAAGTGCAGTCATATTTTCTAAAGTCCCATCAACAAAATCTGCATTTTACACCTTCTGCACCAATCAAAAACATTCTAAGCAATGTGCTTTTTGGTAACTAATTTAATTAATTTGATATTTTGTCATGATTACATCTTTGTGTCTTTCAGATATTTGCCATCTCGTGGGTTCCCTTCATTGCTTGTGGCAAACTGCAAACTGCCTGCTTAAAACTTTCCATAAATAATGTTTTTCTTCTTGCCACCCTTTTAAAAGGCTGGTTTTGGAGAACACAGGAGCATAAAGCTCTTCAGCTAGTTACCATTTGTCCTCGGCTGCTTTTCTAATTAATGTCGTGACTGTCGGTGAAGGTGGACTGCGATGTTTTATTTATTAAGGATCAAATCGTGCTTCATGTGTAAAGCTTGGGACTCCATTCTAAAATCTAATACTACTTTCAGCTTCTCTACAACATTTTTTCTGACCTGTGTGATGCGTTCTTTGGTTTTTATGATGTTGTTTGTTTATTTATGTTCTCCAATACCCATCAGACCTTCTCGGGATGACTATATTCTCAAAAATTTTAATTTACAAACCAGTGAGCTATCTCCACTAATTAGGTGACTTTAGAGCCCAAATGGTTTTGATTAGCGGTATTTATGTCAGAAAAAACAATATTTGATGCCATTGATCATCAAATATTCAGTTATACATAACAGTAGATTAGCTGCAATGTTACAAAATCTAAAACAATTAAAAATGTATATGTATTTTTGCAAGGCATTGTAAAATAGCTAAGTTTAGAAAGAATGGAAGCATTGATTTATTGATTTTCAGATAGATATAAGAGTCTGCACTATGATTTGGTCAATAGAGTAACTTTCTTGACCTACAGGTATCAGAAGTCCATTTCATATTCTGCTTAAGGCACATAGGCTCAAAGAGGACTTCATTAAGAGCTCAGTGTCTCAATAATTGACACAGAATAAAGACCTTAACTCTGGTACTGTTTGTTGCTTATGTGACAAGTGAGCTTTGGAGAATTGGCTTTGTGTCAACAGCATGGTTGGCTAGAGTGACATTTTCTGTCAATGCCAAATCCCACAGACCCCCCTGGCGCTGCAGGTACCTGCATCAACAGCTTAGAAAGTATCAATGGGTTTTCACCAGAGACCTCATCATCTATTCCCCTTTATCTAAAAACATGAAGCAAATCTGTTCTCCTTTGAAAACAACTATGCAAGTAGAGTTAATGTCCATCATGGAAGTGACATTTAAACTAACTCTAATGGATGCGCGTCATTCGGTCAGCCCCAAAGAGGCCGAATCAACTGGTTGCGTCAAATGGCATTTTGTTAATGACAAACAGAGTTAGTAAGTATTTTTTTGCAAATTGTGGCCACGAATACAAGTGTACCATTTGTCGACTGAACAAGGATGACTTTCCATTCCATACAAGCACTGAAGAAACCCAAGAAGGTCAACATGAAAAAATGTTTTTCTTCCTTATTTGTCTTTCTGCCTTTCTCTTCTCCCATGTGTAGGAATTTTTTCCCCATCTGTCTTTAATAGAGAGAGAGAGACAGCATCATGTCCAGGGGACGTCTCTCTGCGCCAAAGGTGCTGTACATTTTTTTTATGGAACATTTATAGGAGAGCAGGCAAGCTATTTCTATATCACTTTATGTGCCTGGAAAAATGCAAAAAGAGAAACAAAACACGATACGGACCGCAATATTCACATCGAAGACCTTCTCGCAGAAGGAATAAAGGAAAGCCATTGAAATGTAAAAAGCAAAAAGGAGGTTTGTTTATTACATTGCCATTTATTATCTCAGAGATAAAAAAAAAAACATATTGCAGTGACTTAACAGTACAGATGGCTCAGCGGTACATATTGCTCAGTAAACAATAGCTAAATAGTATTTAATGTAACGATAGCAACAGCTGACGACATGGGATGCACGTTGAACAGGACCTACAACCTACCATGACAACTGGTTCACGTCAGGATGGAGGACGGCTGGTTTTTGCTCTCACAGGAAGTACACGGGTTAATATTAACTTGCGCATATGCAGAAGGCAGATAAGATTTCAGGAAATTAGCTTGTTTATATCTACGAGATGAATCATTTCAAATCTCAGTACTTTCACTGGGGGAACATTCTGTATGCATCTCAATAAATACATGAAACATACCTCAATATACTGTACCGCATATTAACAACCAGACTATTGGGCCTAGTGAAAATTACCATGGAAACAGAGCTTGCATGAACCGCAATGAACCAAAAGCAAAAGGCATCAGGGGATAAATTTGCTCTTTTTTGTGATTTCCAGATTAGGATGTATGTTTATCCTTGTTCTGAAAATGTAACATATGGTGTTGTTTTTAAACAATACCTTACAAATTATTTACTGTGCATCCAAAATTTTGTAACCTTCCATTTGGTAAATCCTGGTTGTGCTCTTGTTTAGTAGCACAGCCATAGTTACATAGTCCTTTAAGGGCTATTAGTTTGTTTTGTTTAACTGGAGGTTCGTTAATTAGCGCTATCCGTGTACAGTAAGAGATGCTTGTTATTCTCATTAACAGAATGGGAAAATATTGAGATTAGGACGTTTTTAATAGTCATTACACCAATTATACACATGCGCTTAAAAGCCTTTGTTCTCGCTATGTACATTCTCTGTCAAATACACAAGCTGCAACTGTCTAAAACAATACAAATGTGATATATTTGTATGTATCTGCAGTTTTTTTTCTCTTTGCCTCTTTCAGTTGCTTTGTCCATTTCTGAATCCCCATCATTTCAAGCCTTACTTCTTCCTTTTTTTTTTTTTTTTTTTTTTTTGCTTGTCTACTCAAACGAGGAGCTAAACAGGATTTGTGATGTTTTCCCCTTGGGGAAGGAGCACGGTGAAGCTTTAGCTTATTCCAACACTATTTCTTTCAGTCCAGCATGTGCGTCATCACAAAGCTGAGGTTCCATTACTTTCATTAATCTTCCCCAGGACTATTTGTTTTAGAAACTGCATTTAATTAATTCTGTTCTTGCATTCTCTGCCTGAAAGCTCACATAAGTTTTTAGAGAGAAAATGCAACACCATCATCCCACTTGCATTAATGATCATGTGAGCACGAGTTGGAGCATGAGTTGATGATGACATTTTGATATAATCTTTACTATTTACCAATTAGTCGTGAAAAAGTAGTATTTGTTTATCAGCAGTTACAGGTAATGAGGCCTACATTAATTCCGTTTAGACCCTGCTACTTAATGAGATGTTCATATTCAGATATAAGTTAGATAACTGTAAAAGTTAGTTCCCTTCTTTTTAAAAGGTAAAAGCCTGAACTAACATAGCACTTTTCCGGTCATACTGACCACTCAAAGTGTTTTCACTGAACCCACATTCATCCATTTGCGCACAGAGACATATACACAAATCAGTAAGCAACTTGGAATTAAGTTGTGACACCATGCAGAGGTGGAACATCAACACATGATTGGAGGATTGCAAGACAACTACCTCTGAGCTGGGATTAAACAATTAAACAATTGGCCAATGCTTAGTTGTTTAAAACAATATATCTTCTGTAGCCAATGGTTATCAAGTATAAGTGTATTAAGTGTTCAGGTGTGTGAATTGCAATCTGCCAAAATGACTGGTGGCCTTCAGATTTTTTCAACATTGCTTGAAGAAAATTGTTAAAGCCAGAAAATAATTGATAAATGCAACCCCCGAGTATATGATATGCTGTAAGGAAGGCAATACAATAATGTTTCCACCAGCAAGTTTAACTTTTGGCTTATGTTTAGGGTGATGTGCAGAAACACTACTGGGTACTGAGAACCCTAATATAAGCTAACAGCTAATAGTGATTTGAAAAACATGAATATTTTCTAAAATTGATTCTAGTTGTTTTCTTGGCTAGCTGTGTCTAGCATCTCCTTTACTTCATGTGATCCATACTTATTTCCTGCACCATTCCACTTCTTTACACACAGCCTGATTTATAACCAGACTATGATGTTGCTTAATCTGCCTTCCCTCACAGAGTTTCTTTTGAGTGTGACTGCATGTTGTTGAGAGCCACAGCTTTGGTATCTGTGCAAACATACGGTGTTTAATCTTGACCAAAAGCCAGTTAAATGTCATTGATTGTGTATATTATTGCGACTCAAGTTGCGGTCTCCCTGGAAACAGACACCATATGTACAACAGCCCCTCTATCTATGTGAATGAGCTATACCATGATGTGCAAAGTGGTGTGGGTGGGCAGAAGTCTCTTTGCTGTCTAACACTCAGCTCTGTCTGCATAATGCCGTTTTTCTAGACAACAGCAACATCTTCTTCTCCAAGCCAAATGTTTTACTTTTGGGCCAAAAATCAATAAATCCAAAATTTAAAAATACATTTATTTTGCGGTTTTTCAAAACATGTTGTACTGTGAAAGATACTGAAAAAAAAAAATTCTCACATTTTTCACCGTGAGCGTGATCCAACACACACATGCATTAACTTAGATGTCTCATATGATCTATATGAGACATTTATGCCTCATGTAGGTGTAAGACAACATAACAAAAAGCTCCCTAATAACAAACACATTTACTGTTTGGTCAGCTAATTAATTAATGGCAGTGATATAGATTTGGCTCCGGAAACAATGTTTTTGTATTAGTAACGATTGTTTCATAGCACCACCGATGCAATGAAGGACAAATGGATGCTCTCACCATTGGCCTGTAGATGTTTAGTACAATCACAATCTTCTGCCAGTTGAATAGTTGTGGCGGCACAAATGGAAATTGTTAAATATTAATCAAAGAAGAGCTCTCAGTCTCAAGGAAACGAACAGACATTGCCAAGTAATCTGCAGCCAGTCACTGCCCTAAAATGCTTCTTAAAGTGGATTTGAATTATTTAAGGAGAGCTTTACATAAAAGCATTGTTAGCTCAGATTGAGAGGATACCATAAGCTTCCACCAAAAAGGAATTTAAAAGAAATAATAATTGAAAACAAGAAGCATTTACAAACCCAGGGTTTTCATGCTAGCCAACCTCTTTGAAGAGTGTGCTATTTCTCTTAAAAACTGCAACTTGATTCTATAGATATCTATATTTAGATATTCTTCTGCTTGTAAGCGAAATATCAAAGTTGAATCTAGACTAAACTTGAGTAGCCTGACTTGAGTTCTGACTTCACAAGAAAAGATGCTAAGGCCTACGGTCATTCAGAATGTGATAGGCACACACACACCTTTCCTGTAGCTTATAATTCAATGTATCTTAAACAAGGTTTGCAGAGGCATTAGGAAAGAAACACGCTGAAGGTCTCAGATATCCCCTACTATACTTTACAGTGGGAATGAGCAATGGTTCTGCTCATCTCTGCCCTCAGAAAGCCTTTTAAAACTAGAGGCCTGCAAGGTAAAATTAGGAAATCAGAAACAATAGGTAAAAGATTTATATTATGCTTCGTTTTTCAAAGACGAGAAAATCAAGAAAATGTGAATTTCTTCTGAAGAATAGAAGTGCGCAGTTATGCATAAAAAATGTCTACTCCTTCCAACACCTACAGATTTACAACAAAAGACAGCAAAATAAATAAAAAGCTCATTACTGCACTCTTTAACTAAGTTTACATAGTTTGTTCTGATCATTTGTGATGTATCTTTTATTTCAATAATGCTGCTTTCCTTCACATAAGGAACATAATTTGAATGAATACATCAACTTGTTCAAACGCTGAATTCCACATAACTTTTTAATGCATTTGCAAAGAAAAGCCACCAAACTTTAACACTTTCTTTTCGAAAAAAAAAATGATTGAAAGAGGATTTTCTTTTACTTTATTTCCTGCTTCTCTATTCGCATGAATTGACTCAAAAGTAACGTCTTCACAATTAGAAAAATTAGGGATGGAAAATATCACAAAGTTGAGATGTGGGGTGGCAAAAGATGTCGTATGATTTCATTTCTACATCATTTTGTGCCTTAGAGAGTTGGTCAGAGGTGTGCACATTAATGCACCCAGGATGTCGCAGTCTTTGTAACATTTTTTTTTACTCTCCTAAAACTAGTTTAAATTTCACTTGGACTATAAACGATGTAAGTCACATTGATGGCAACATTTTAAACTGTGTCTTTATGATCTCGTTCAATGTATCACTAAAATATTGCACTTCAAAAGGGTATGCGCTCACTTTGGACAACAACTACATAATATCTTTGTTAAAAAAAACAAACGAAAATAGGTCTATCCGAGCATACTGATTTAAACAACATAAAATACAGCATCTACATTTTTTCTTTCTTTCCAACCCTCCTGTTGCATTTTAGTCCCTCTCTGCTATCAGTGAGCTACTTGGCAGCTGAGCTCTCCACTGTCTCCCTCCTGTTATCCAACCTTATCTCTCTCCCCACGTCTGTAGGGTCTGTCACATGCTTGAAGAAACCCAGCATCCCACTACGGCCCTGCTTGACAGCCTCCTGCTGTACACTCGTGTGCATAAATGGCTTTGTCCAACGGTATTATGAAGAGATTATTGGCAGCTTTCATAGCGGTGCATGACAGTACACAAGCATCTCCCACTCCCACCTCTATTTGTAAGCGTGTGTAAACACCGGCATCTATTGTACGTGAATTGATTTTCTTTTTTTTCCTCTATTTGTAGCTACAGCATGCATGTGGAGCCTTTAGTTTAATCTCCGGATCACTCGTTTAACAACTACAGCTTAGAAAGCAACTTTGATCCAGTTGAGTGCATCAGGGGCTTAAACCCTCCATGCGTAATGATACTCACGTTGCGCCTCACGGACACACACACAACCGAAAAGAAAAAAAAAAGAAACCCTCATAATCATCCTTGTAATTAGTCTCTTTTGTCTAACCTCTGTTGAGACCATCAGCTCAGTTAATTTTCAGACATAATTTGTTGTCTTGAGGCCCTGCTTGTGATCCTTTCCAGCAACGCAATAATGTGTACGCCTAAAAACATCGCTTCTGATGAAAAATATGTCTAATTCGTTTCTAACCAATACGACAATTCTGTTTTCAATTTCTCCCCTAAGAGATAAAAGAGATTTTCTTTGATTTAATATATTTCATTTGCCATTTTTAATGAAGAAAAATGAAGTCCACTGGGCTTAACATGACCTTCCTGAATACTTTGCAGGCAGTCACACAATTAGATTTATGGAAACTTCACAACAAACTGCACAGCAAAAGACATACAAACAGCCCATCATGTACATAATCCACAGAGTGGTACTTAAATTAGAAATTACACAAAAGACAATATTTTTGGATAAATCTGTCATTCTGATAGCTTTTAAAAGTCAGATGAATGCCATCCTGAGACTCTCCACCAAATGAAATATTTCATTTTATTCTTTTCCTTCATGGTGTGACGTGTTTAAAAATTAAAGTCAGTGATATAAGAATTGTGCCTCTGAAATGGGTGACTGTATTTCCCATGATTTATAAATGAGTGTCTTTTCACTCGAGCAGCAAGACAATGAGAAGGAATTAGATTTTCAGTGAGAAACAGAAAAGTTGAAGATATTGCAGGAAAGTTGATCATCCATTTGAGCATTCTACCTACATCACAGTAGGAAATGTCTTAGGAATGTCAGAGATCAAGTAAGGAGTGAGATTTTTCAGGGAATGCTAAAAAAGACTGCTGTTTTGCTACATATTCTAAATGATGCTACTTAGGAATAAAACCATTTAAGACGTAAACTACTCATTTTGATTTTGTTTGAAAGTATGATGACACTGGTCAGAAGCTAATGACATTATGTCATCGCTACTCAGAATACAAAAAATTAATCAATCAGCTTTCATGAGGGCTGGAAAAAAATATTTTAAATGCTGTTTTTAGATTTGCTTGAATTAGTTCTTCAGTCAACTTAAAACTGTGTCTCCATATTAAGCTTTAAAAACAAAAATAAGACAATTTTGGTCATAACTGTGACATATGCTTCGATAATGCAAGAAAAGCTCTACATTAAATAGATGTATATTAAGTTTTAATGAAGCACTATGTTTTTTAATTAAGGATATTCTTTCCTTCAAGCAAAATTTTGATGATAAACATAAAATTTTAACTAAGTTACTCAGGACCAGCAGTGTCTATTTTCTTTAAGATTTCTCCAGTAATTCTACATTTAGCCTAATGAAGGTTTGTGGTTCCAAATGACCATACAGATAAATTTTTAAGTGCTATCAAAATTACTTTCCATACATCATTTATTGCATTTCTCAAAGATAATTTCAAAAACTAGCCAGAATGTTAACACATAAAAATAGGATCTGAAAATAGAAAATAGAAATTATGCAAGATAATTGCATCTACAACGTTTCTTTTCATTATTAAGTTTGACAGGAAGTATGTAAGTGGTGAGCTTATCTGTTTTGTTTCCCCCATTTGCAACACTGGTCAATTTGTAACCAACGAGTTTCAAACTCACCGCTGGCCTTACTCCTTGCTCTGATGTAAACCATCAACCTTATTTGTGTCCTTCCCTTGTTCCGTCTAAAACGAATGTTTGGCCCTCGTGGACTACAGTAAAGGAGAAGAGACATTTAAAGCACTGCAGCTAGAAGCGGGGCACACCAGAGCACAGCTGTGAGTGTCATAACAAATCAGTCTTTTTATTTTTAATAATTTAGGAACTCGAAGAGCTCAGCATCTAGGGCTGCGGTAAGAGGTTACAATTTGACAAGAAAGCCCGAAGCATACCAGCGAGAAAACACAGTGAGGGCTTTGAGAAAGCTCTGACTAAACCCTTTAGAGAATGGGACATTTTTTTAGCCATACCCCCCAAAATTTTTAGCCATACCCCCCAAAATTGTTGTGCTTAAATGACTCAGATACACTGGGAATAACTTTACAGGGTCTCTCCAGGGGGAGGGAAAAACTTTACTTCTGCTTTGAGAAGTTGTTTATCCACATACTTATCAGCTGGGACCAACAACTTCAGCTACTGTAACACTGTTCACTCTTGCAGGTAAGTTTTCATAATGAAAAACATGTAATGTGGGTTTACGATATTAAGTGCTTTTTTAAATCATACCTTGTCTTTAGTTCTGTGTTGTTATTTAATTTTCTATAATAGATGAGCATTGGGATGAAATCAAAGAGTTCTAGGATGGGGTACAATACTTTTGGGGTGATGTCACTATCATATGTAATTTTATTTCCATGCTCAACACACTATTATTATTTATTAACAATAAACAAATATAATTGTAACAATATAATATAATCAATTTTACACAAGGTGATACCTAGGAAAAACCTCATACCAACAGGTGGTTGGAAGGGAGTGTACTTCCTGATAACTATGACTTAAATCTTTTCTTCTCCTCTTGTTACATTTTTTCCCTACGCGTGCTGATCCTCCTTTTCTTTCTTCCTCGTGAAAGGTCAAACCTGTCTCCGCCTGGGAGATAAATCAACTCCCATCGCATCAGCGTGCTTACGTCGTTATGCTAAACCAGCATCTAACAACAAGTTTACGCACTTAGACACAGACCCCCTAACATGAGTGGCATTCACTGTAGAGTCGCATAAAAACAGAAACATTGCAGGTAGCATGATTAAGAGAGTCATTCTCTGTAGCCCTGTTGACTCATCGTTACTTACACACACTCTCTCACACACACATTTATGCACAGGCCCGGTCATTTGATGTCGCACCACTACAAAGAGCTTTAATATCACATTTATCTTCTGTCAGAGACACTTATTGGTGAATAAAGATTGTCTTTTTTTCCCTTGTATCTCTCTCTGCTTTTCTTTTCAGGTGAATCAGTTTCTCTGCATACACTGAGAAAAAGAGACAGTTTTTTGGTGGTACTGTTGTACTAGAGAGTAGATGGATGTAACACTTGGCATCTTATGGACTGCACCGCTTCTGCGATTAGGACTGAATATTTTAAAAAGGCGATGGAGACAATATGTTGGCTAACAACAGAGGAGATTTAAGGAGAGACAGACAGACGGATATTGAACGTTTCCCCCCCCTGGCTCTATGTTTCCACACTACATGAGGGACTGTGTTCATCTGTGTGTACTTGCCCGTGTTGGGCAAATACGGACAGATGAAATTAACCCTTCGCCACCCTTTCTGTTCTTCTGCCTGAATTATTATTCATTTCCATTTTATTTTCTGTCACTCATAACCTCTCTTTGCTGAAGTTCATAATGCTCTGCTACCCAGAAAGTTTTAAAATGTGTCCCGAGTCCCTCCTGCTTGGTATTTGTATGTCTTGTTGATTTGGTTGATAAGTAATGCTATATCTGTTTCATGAGCTGCAGCTACATTAAGTTAGCTGACCATGCAGCTTGAGATTCATTCAACCGAAATAATGTATCTTTCTTGAAAGAAACATGACCAGAGCAAGCATTCATGCCGTTCTTAAACGATCATGATTTGATCAATCATGTCATGAAAATCATCACTCAAGCATTTTTGTTTTCTACACCATGTAGTTTAGTTTTCATTTCATTAAAACCAATTAATGTCCAACGCTATGAAATCCGTTATATATATTAACAACACTACAGTGTTCAAAATGTGTGAAAAAAGAAGAAATTACTGTAAATATTACAGTAAAAATAGTATCATTCAATATAATCTTCATATTTAGGGTGGAAGATGCTTCCTGGAATGTATTTATTCATTCGTTTCATTGAATTGCCAAGGATCAGCCAAAATAATATAATATATGAGGAGGTGTATAGACGCACTAGAAGAGACACAGATTTACAACCTAAACGGGCGAAACTTCAGTTTGAACTGACACATGCAAAGCCAGCCAAGGTGGTCTTAAATTACTACAAATATTGGGCTGTTTCACACATCTTCTAAAACTGCATTTTGCTTTTCCTCTCAAAAATGTTGTCATTTCTGCCAATTTGTCTGCCCCGTTAGATGACACTCGCCTCCCTTAAATTAAATGTCACTAAACTAACCTTTAAAGGCCTGCTCTTTTCTGCTCTCATAAAATGCATATGTGCTTGTGAATGGATGAGCATCGGTTGTGTGCCACTAAATCCATTTAGAGAGGCTCTCCATTACTCCTAATAAGAGAGCATGCAAAAGGACCATCATTCCATTAACCTCACCAGCATCTTCTCCCACTGTGACACAGACACACACCCCCACACACACACACCCCCCGCCCCCCACACACACACACACACCCCCACACACACCCCCACACACACACGCACACACACACACACACAAGCAGAAATGCTCAGTGTAAAGTTTAGTTTTTCATTTAAATCTTTCAATGCAACATCACCAATGACTGATGATGTTGAACTCCATGACTCGGTCAAGAAGGCTTGGGCTGAAACATTTTCTCGAATGATTTGAGTATCTCGAAGAAAATTTATCTGCCTCGAAGCTTCATTAAATTATGTTTTATTACGTAGTGTACTGTGTTCTGCCCGGATCATTATTTGTGGTGGGCAGTGCTCTGAATTCGGCCTATGTGTTGTTGTGAAATGCTAACAGCATGGTGTTGGATTGTGCGGCGCTTTGTCAGGGTTTGGGGACAAATATGGATTGTTGAAGTTTGCAGCATGATGTTTGAAGTGCGATAGCTCATCTGCCGTTAGAACCGCATCATCACGGTTTAGGAGCCGACAGTAGGAATGGCAGAGAGAGAGAAAGCGAGAGAGAGAGAGAGAGAGAGAGAGAGAATGCTCTGATTCTTCGAGTAATAGTAAAAATATTTTATGGAGTACTCGATTACTAAAATATGCTTTTACAACAGCCCTACAGAAGATGTAATGAAAAAGTTGTACAATCAGATGCAAACATGAAGCAAAACCATGAAAACTTTGTTGGACTGTAATTTGATACATAGAGAAATCCAGCCAACAAGTGTGAAAAGCTAACTGCTCAGTTACATATGGCACATGGGTGTGTGTGTGTGTGCATGCGCGTGCGTGCATTTTTTTTTCAATAATGACTTTCTGCCATTTTTTCAACTTATCTGTTGACTAAGACTTTTTCAGAACAGATGTTAACAGCGCTGATTTAGTGACATTTCAAGAAAATAGGTGCACTTGACGATATTTCTGAAAAACACATAAGGATTTCATATCAGTTAATTCTGATAATTATTGATTTTTTAAAAATTATTTTAAATATCTGAAATATGGCCAAACTGGGGATGTGACCTTTCCACTTTTATCCACAGTTTCTCTCGAGCTGTTGTACTCATTCTCTCTGTTGTTTTTGTTTTTAAGCAGACATAAAGCTCAGTGGCATTGCTAGCTTACCAAAGAGTGAGTGACTTAGTTGGTCTCACCCAGCTTAACCAGTCCTGCACTGGGCTTTACGTAGGAGCATCCAAGTGAGGTGGTTTGAAAAGATATAAAAGCTACACTTTTCAAATTTTAATTGTAAATCCCTTTCCACCTCAGTAATGCAGAAGGTTTTGATCTCTCATGAATATCAGGATGAAATCAATGAAAGTCTGTGGTTGTTATGTGGCAAAGTATAAAAAAAAAAGATTCAAGGGAGAGGAAAACTGCAAGGCACTTTATCACTGGATAAAACATATTTCTTAGATAAGAACGGCAATTATAATGACAACATTGCATAATCACAAAGGAAGACCACTGCGCAAGACTTTCAAGCAGCATTTTTTTCTGTTGATTCAGCTCAAAGTCTTGCCCGTTTTTAATTTGTCCATTCTCAGGTGTGTCAGTGTTGATTTACCTGCAAAAAAGATCCCTCTTTTTCTTCACAAGCTGTTTCTTTGTGAGCTGTAAACATTTCTAAATGCAAATCCTGTGATAAGCAAAAACGACAGTCCTGCCCCAAATGCACAAACGGGGGAACAAATTCTCAAGTGTTCTTGTTCAAACAGTACTAAAACTTTGTTTTGTGTCTTCTCTCTGTACAAAAGCAGATTTTTTGTGAATTTCCACACAGACGTAAGTGCAGAGTGCTCTGCAGTATTTTTGAGCTTGGCTAAAATTTTGTAAGGCTAGACTTACTGCAGTGATGTACAAAAAGACAAAAAAAAAACCTCAACATGGGATGGCGATGTTGACTCATCAGCTTATCTGCCCACTGCTGTAGACCTGGCTGAAAAAAGAAGCATCAACTATTGGGTGCACTGTCTTCAAGCTCTGCAGAAAGTTTAACAACTTCCAGTCCAAATGATTTAGAAAATACATTCACTCATTGAAGCCCTGGTGAGATTGTGCTTATTAAAAATCAAGCACTGAGATCTGATGTCTAAAATCAATAAATATTCACAAAAAATATGGAGAGAAGAAACTGCTGGATTTGCTTCTTGAGATGATCAGCTTCCCTGACAACAGGCAGTAATGGGAGTAATGGTTACATAACAGAATCGTCATCTATCAAAGTGCAATAGGAGTTCATAAAATTTAATTTTCATTTCCCAATGGGCGTGAGGTTTTGATCGAAGTGCTTGAATGAGGTGGTTCAATCACTAAGTTGGACTCCATTAATTTCTGTTAATGGAGTCGCAGCCTCAGCGTAAACATGGCTAATGGAAATGTGGAAAAGATGAGGCATAACAAAGAGGATGATGGGTTTTTTAAGGGGAAAAACGAAAACGATAAGTGATAAGTGACAGGAACTTCAAACATGACAAGATCACTGAAATAACACATACACAAAGAGAGGAAATACAGAAAACAGATGAGTGAGAAAAAAACTGGGGAAACAAAGCCCTGACAAAAGATGAGAAAGACAGGGAACTTACAGGCAAAGAAAGACAAAGGTGATGTTAGAACAAGAAAGAAAGTGATGAAGATCAAAGATAAACAGAACAAACACTAGAGGATGAGGAGGAAGTAAGAAGAGAGTTGAGTCTTCTGCTGCAGTTCTGCAGCAGAAGAGATGTTTTATTCTCTGACTTAAGCCTCAAAGAACTATGAGAGAAATGCACACTTTTAATTGTAACTTTCTGTGCGCGTCTCAGCTGTGATGCAGCAAAACATACTACAACTTCTTGTTTTGCATAAGGTAACACCAATGGGAATCGCTGCATGTTCTCCCTCCATTTAATTGGACTTTCTTTGTGCGTATAAACCCCCAAGTCCCCAAAGGCAAGGCTCCAGGTGGCTTTAAAACAATGAACAATCACTCTGACACCGCTGATACTCTCTTCATTTCAATTAGCAGCTGATCTGTAATTTTTTTTATGCTTTCCGAACCACCTTAGTCATAAACAGCTATCACAAGGTCAAAGCAGCACCGAGACATGCAGATGTGCAAAAGCGCCAACAACTAATGAAACCAGCAACACACAGTCATCAAGAAAATGGGAGAACTTGGATGAAAACCAGAGGACAACATAAAAAAAAAAGGAGTAGTAGATCATAATTCTTTCGCTGAAGCTCACACTGAGAACGTTTTGTACAGACACGTTTTCAACAGTCCTACATAATACTTTATCTGTTTAGAGGAGCAGACGACATGCAGACACCGGGGCAGTTCGTCTAGTTACTTAGTATCTTAAATTTAGCGATTTTTATGATTTCCTCAAATCCTACTGTGTTTGAAAGCAACAAGTATTGTTATTACTTCATTTGACGTACTCCCATCTGTTAGATCCCTCAAACCAAGTTTTTTTTCTTCTTGCTTAACCCCATATGACACAGTCTCCTCTTTAGGTAAGTGTGCCCTTCAAACAAGCGCACAAACAAAGCCAAGTGAACCAGCATCAGTGGAAAATAAATGTCACATGCCCCTTCTCATGGCTGATATTGTTTTGGCCATCACAGGGGGTTACTATCAAACACTATCAACAAAGGCAAGCACTTTACTGGGCGAGTCGTCATCTTTTACTACCACACAATCCCAGCCTATTGAACATTCAGTTCAGCATATAAATGTTTCATTTATTTTATTTTTGTTTATTTATTTCTTTTTTTTTTTCAAATTTAAGCATAATTAAGTCCTCTGTCTTTTGAGAAGGTCGCAAAATAATGATAAAAAAACGGCAACGGATCTGATGAAGATCTGTGGAAAACATGGCTGTAAACACATATTCCCAGTCTCCTTACCCATATGCAACCTCTCCCACCAGCACACAAACACCCACACACATACCAAAACAAAGTCTCGCTCTCCATGTCAATTACCAAATTAGGAAAAAATATTCAGTATTCCACAGACATCATGTTCTTCCCATACACATGCATTTGATGTACAATGGAGAATATATTTTGAGAATGCTGAAATAGAAATAATAATAAATAAATTAGGTACTCTGCCATGAACTATAAAAATAGATCTATTTTGCAGAATAAATGTAGCATTAGAAGTCATTTTACTGGTGTCAAATATTTCAAACAACACAATCTGTCAGCAGGAGGTTGACAGGAACCTGGGAGAAATTTATAAGCTTGCTTTTTTCCTGCTTTTTTCTCTTTATGCTGCCAATAGGAAACACGTCAAAAAGGAGATTTTGGGGAATTGACAATAAGAATCTGCACAGTACACTGAATACACCATCACTTTGAACCAAAATGGTTAAGGGAAACTACTTCCAATCCTAGAATTAATCTTATGACTCCAGGTGGGGGTGTGTGGATGCATGTAGCACCCTTGCCTACATGCAATGGTTTAGATTAAAGCCATTTAGATACAAAAGGAAATTCATTGCAATATTGACAAAGTTTTGGAAAAAAATAAATAAATAGCTGGCAGAGGCATATCCCAAGAGAACCAACATAACTTGGCACCGAAAATCTTAAAAACGCATAAAACTACCTGAAGACTTGCAAAACGACAATTGATTAACTAACCTTCTAACATTTAAATAAATATAGAAGTAAATGTTTGATACAATTGTGTTTTTATAAACCTTCTTCACTCAGTTATATGAACATTTTACTGTCCTAGAGGCAACTTTCAAAACGATTCATCCTGTTCCTGCTTCTTATGCGAACCAACTGACTTTGTTTTGGTCAGCCAAATAAGATGCAAGTTTACACTGAAGTTTATGGTTCTGAAAAGACTAAATAAAAACAAACAAAAAAAATCAAAAGCCAATGAAGGTCTTCATAGAGTTTACACAAACATAATATTTGTTATTCATGTTCAATACCCAGAGGCAGTTGTACGCAAAGTAACAAGGACCATTGATTCAAAACGTTTTGTGATTACGGGGAAACCCTTGAACCTTATCAGCCTTGCTACTGGATTGGGACAAATAATGTTGCTAGAAATGTTTATGTTTCTCATGGTAATAACTGTTGAGAAATCTTCAGAAAAGGCAATTCTAAATTTTTATTTGACTATTATGCTGAAGCATTAACCGTTATCCACATGATACAGTCCTAGTTATGCCTGAACCCTATCAAGTTTGTCTCAATAACAAACAACAAAAATATATCCCTAAAGATTCCTCTGAGTAAAATAAGCCATTGGACTGTTAATAGCCTAAAAAAATCCATTTGCTGCCATGAAGCTTAGCAAATCATCCAGAAGGGTGCTGATCTGTTGCTGATGGCAAAGACAGACATTATCCTCTTTGAGTAATTAATACAGCATAAAGAACTGCATTTTTTAAAGACTTTTATCAAGAGTTTTCTCCAATTTTCTCTCAGGCTGCAAATGCCGATTTTGTACAGCCGATGGTCCTGCTGATGGCGTCATTGAGAGATTCACTATTGAGAGTTTGCTAGTTTGGACTTAGCAAACGCTCCGATCCGACAGGCATCCTCATCTAGTTTCCTCTTCCTCACACATACCCACACATCGCCCTCAGCCCGTGGCTCTCCGATTTGTTTGTTAGCAAAGCATCTCATTAAGTCTGTGCTCCCGGTGCTCAGCGGTGCCAAAAGAGGGGTCCGTCCAGTGTCCCTTGCCACGCTGACACAGGGCCGCCAACCGGAACAAACTAGATCCGTGCGCGATGCGTGGGAGGTCTGTCACACACACTCATGTTAGCGCCCCTCTGCAGAGCTCGGCACGCACACACACACACACACACACACACACACACACACACACACACACACACACACCACACACGCACACACACACACACACACACACACACGCACGCACACACACACACAGTGTATGGTTTGCTGGAAAATCTGAGAACCAGACACACGGACACACAAATGACAAGTCTTGCACCACTTTGGATTATCTAATACTGATTGCAACCTGCAGACGAAGATGACATTTGGGCTTTCATAAATGCAAGGAAAGAAGCTCTCGCACGTTCAAGCCACCGAGCACCGCCGATGCTACGTCTTCACATCCGTAGCTGGAGTTTTTAAAATGACTCATTGCTCTCACTGTGCTTGACTGCAGGTGAAACTTTTTTTCTTTTTGTCCTCAGAAAACAAAGTACATGAAGTCTGGATCTAAATGACAAACATTGCAACCATGCAAAAGTTGCAAAGAGCTAGTTTTCATTCCGCTTCCCCTTGTGTTTTCCTACATTCACGTCTCCCCTGCAGCTTCAATGGAACTGCCAGGAAGAGTTTGTCAGATGCTAATGTCAAATGAAAATGCTTACAACATCCAAACTAATGTCCATTAAGTCAATGGGGGTAAGTGGCTGACTGAGTAAAGGGATGAATTAATAAATAGTCATAGAGCATATCACTCTAGTCCTAGTTTTAAGTGCTTGTCTGACTGATATTGTCTGATTATTGTTATTTTTAACCAAATATAACTGTATTTTTTCAGTGTGCATATCAGACACTTCTGTAGATTGTATTTCTTTTGATTACAGTGATGGAAAACATCCTGAAAGATGCCAATTTCTGCATCAGTCCCATCCTTACCGACTTCAAAAGCTTATGACAAGGTTAGAAATAAATCTGTTACAAAGGCTTTTAACAAATTTTAAGTGGAGTAGTGACTTTTGATACGGGTGATATGGATCGGTGCCCAGGGCGTCAATCTGTCTGTGGGAAGCATTAGCACACAAGGATGAGACAAACAAAAAAAACAAGAATTCAGCTGCTTCACAAATAAGATTTCAGTGATTTATTGGGGCCTTCATGAGACTAGAAATCAACAATCTTCAATGACTGTATATCAGATTAAATTTTCTCATCTGATATACAGATTAAAAGAGGCAGACTTTTTTGTTCTCACTATTAATTATTTTTCCCGCTATTGTTGTTTAATGAAAAGTAAAAAAAAATAAATAAATAATAATTATAGCGTAAACAATGGCTGTTTGTTTGTCACAAACTCAACCAACTATTCTAACACATGCAAAAAAATAAATAATTATATATATATATTTGTTTGCAAGAAGGAAAAGTCATTGGGAAAATCAGCAGCCTGTGCTCTCTGAGGTCTTGGCTAATGGTCCCTTCGTGGCCATTTCCACCAAACTGGTTCCTGTGCTTCCCAAGCACACAGACACTAAACACTGGGCCATGCTTTGAAACCTGCTGGGTCAAAGCAAAGAATTGCTCTCATCAGTAGCTAGGGTCAGGCTAATGAGGAACAACAGCAAATCTAAATGTCAAAAGAATCATTTTTAAAACTGGAGTTCATTTTTTCAGAAATTATCTGACTACTTTCCTTGTTTTATGTGTTTCAGCTTACCTCAAAATTTCTAGGTTTACCCTGTTACCCAGAAATAACACAGTAAACCCAGTGTTATCTCTGGGTATAATCTTTTGGCTCTTTGTTGTATTTAAATATTGAGCAAGTTTTTTTTTTATTATTATTTCTTCAGAATGATCCAACATATCATGGTTAACTTTTGAATATTTAAATAATACAAAAAAAAGCCCCAAAATTTAAGAATAGTCTATCCTAAATGTTGAGGATTGTTTCTTGACTGTGCCACTGAAATATGAATGCGCTTCTAGCTAATTGTTCAACATAGTCTCACTTTTCCCCAGACAAGTATATAACTGCTCAATTATAAAGCTACTTCATCTAAAAATCAAGCTGCTCAACAAATGGAAGGCCTCCCGCACTTCAGCTGGGTCAGCTGTCTCACTTCCCTCTTTCATCTTGTACAGAGACTCTCTATGTGTGTGTGTGTGCGTGTGTGCGTGTGTGTGCGTGCCTGCGTGCGTGCGTGTGTGAGTGTGTGCATCTAGGTAAAAGCCAAGTCTGATGTGGAGCAGAATACATCAGCAACAGGGAGAACGGTTCATTGGGTTTGTTTTAATCAAGTCTGTACAGAGATGTGTGGCTCTTGGTTCCAACAGGTGTACTTCCACACTCTCAGATAAGAGGTGGGAGGTCATTGTAGCCTCCCACCTCTTATCTGTTTTATTAGAACAAATTAACCTGAAGTACATTCATGGGATTCACATTTATGGGATTTGACAAAGTAAGGCCCAGTTCTAAAGTAGGACTAAAATATTAGACAAAAGTTCCTTATGGGTAAAATTGTTAAAAGATGAGACATGAAGATGGAATCAGCCTGGTTGAACATAACTCTTTTGGAGTACGTCTCTTCAAGCTTCCGACCTCTACAAATTGATTTATTTTTTTTTTTGCCAATTTTTCTGCATAAAAAGGCTGAATTTCAGTCAGACTGAATAGAGGGACGTTTGAACAAGCTTTGAATAAGCATCCATGCTAAATCATTTCATTATACCTTTGGGGTCATTGTCCTACTGAAAGGGAGACAACTGAGGCTTTCAGGGAACAAACAGATCCAGTTATATGGGGAATAAATTTCGCACAAGTAGACTGCAATGTTTTTTAGGGGATTTAGACTGAAGGGGCTGAATGCACAAGGGATCGCCGTGCAGCCCCGCCTTTTTTTTTTTTTTTTTTTGAATAATACGTGGGGCAGATTGTTTAATGGGTGATGGTAGAAGTTCAAACCCCGACTTGACATGCGTTTGGTCAGATGCTTCTATTCAGTCATGCAGCATAAAACAAGCAGATGCGATGGCTCCTCTTACATCGCACATGTCTTTGGGAGTTCACTGGCAGTTCAGTTATCTCCTTCAATGGGTATGAAGTCAGCCAAAGAGATCAGACATGAGCAGCAGTTTGGGCTCTGAGCATGAAGGTCGACCTGGCCTAACGGTTCCTATCCTGATCACCTCTCGTTCTGCAGCCCTCCATCAGATCTCCATCATGACCTTCAAAGAGAACCATAGCATGATTTGAAACACAAATTTATATTCAATTCCTTTTCCCCCCTTTCTTTTATTGACACCTCTGTGTTATATTTAAAGCGCAATGAGCGACGGAAACTGCAGCATTGCCTTCAACTCCCCTCCCCCAGGCTTTATGAACACACACTCTTACTACTGAACAGTCATAAATAATACAGATATTGACTCAGCACTCAAACATGGACGAACGCGCACGCACGCGAACACACACATACGTGTGTTGTGGGCCGGCGATCCTTCCCCTCCCCGACGCTCTAACGTGCAGCAGTGCTGTTCTGTTGCCTAGAAACCAGGTAGAGTTTCCAGCTAGATCTGCGCTGTCGAGAGAATCCCACCATCCCAACATCTCCCTCTCACTCCCATGAAAACGCTCATTTATTCACATGCGGCTATGATGTCCCCATTATTACATGTGCACCGACTATCCAGCTGGTAGCTTGTTCAACTCATCATTCTCCATCTTCATGCAAAGCTCAACTAGACAAAGCAGGGAACACAGAGCTGAACGGGAGAACAAGAAGAGGCTGCAGAGTTTAGGGTCTCTAAAGGGAATGCAGTGGCGTATCCGGATATGTCTATTATACACAACTGCGCTAAAAGCATCTCTTATCTAACATGCACACAAGGGTGAGCACATCTGGCACAATAAGCAATCGTTTATTGTTTTTTTAATGTTTTTTTTTTTTTTGCCCTTTGTTTAATTTTACCCCATCCTCAAATAGCTAGAACACACAAACATTCAAATACATCCCAAATCACAAATAAGTATAGTCTATATTTGCTTTTAAGTTAATTCAAGCTCCAGATGAGCACCAAAAATCACAAAAATGGAAAAAGAGACAGCTCTTCTTATTAATAAAGAAGGAATATGCTTGAAAAAAAAAAAAAGTTAATTGCGCTTCCTAAAACATCGCAGTGAGCTCACATACAAACACATGAAAAGACACACTTGGCCGTACTATCTACATTGCCATGACAACCCTGAGCTGGATGCTGATGGGTTTCCCAGCTCTTTTATTTATTCATCCATCTCCACATTACTCTTTCATTCGCACGCATGTGTATCGTTAAGCATATGAGCATCCATGCGTGCGCGCCCTCACTTCCCTGGGCACACAGATACGGGTTTTACAAGCCCGTCCAAACAGCGGCGTCAGTGTCGCAGAGGAAGTCTGGTTTCCTACACGTTCTCGGCAGAGCTGATTGGCCCCGTGCGTGGATGTGTCGAATATTGTGATCCGCCTTCACAGAAGAGGCCATTATGGTCAAGTGCTATGTCATTACCTATCTTTTTTTTTTTCTTTTTAACAGTAATTCCACCCGTCTTTCAATCAATAATGGAATCAGCAGCAACATAAGAGCTGTTGTGGTATTCTTGTGGGGAAGCAGAATAGAGCAAACACAAACATGCTGTTGCACACGGAACATTTTTTAAGCTTATTAGGAAACCGTAGCACAAATTCTTCACTGCAAGCACAACAAGGCAATTCAACATAAAAACAGAACCGAGTGCTACTTTGAAGATGTTGTGCACAAAAAGAGATTGATGATCTCTTCAGGACTCTTTCCCCAACACCTCGATGCTGACCTCTGGACTGTTTGCATCCTCAACCATGAAGTAGGCCAGCTCCTCTAAATCACTTGGTTTTTCACCTACAACTGCTGACACTCCATCTTCTCACGTTCTGTTTTATAGCCTGGATAAATTTACTTTTGCTGCACTCGGTCCTCTTCCATACCTCTCTCCTTTTGCCATCAGGACATCACGCACCGACGGCCACCATAGTTTTATCCATGCATGCCGATCAATAAACCCGCAGAGTTCAATCCACTTCAAACACCGAGGAACTGACAGGAATGATAAAAAGGATGAAAAATGCCCTGAAGTTTAGCTATAGGTGTCATGTTAAAAATGTTCTATTTGCCTCGCATGCCTGCATGTGTGCGTGCGCATGTGTGTGTATATGCAAATATTATGGAATAGCCTGAAAAAAGAAGGAATCCCTGCCTCCAATGGAGCAACATAAAAACATGAAAGATAGGAACAAATCAGTGCTCATGCATGTTTGAGCAACATAAAAAGACCAAAGAAGGAGAGGTGAAGGAAACGAGGGCAAAGAAAGAGCAAACATTATTCAGCTGCAGTCAGAACAAGAGAGTGAGGAGGAGGAAGAGGAGAGGAGAGGAAGGGGGTGGAGGGTTACTTGAGAGTGGAGTTATGTCTTGATGTTGGAACACCACTGCATCCCCACTGCAGCAGCCATCAACTGACAAAAAAAGACAATAGGAAGCACAACATAGCTGGCTGGGCGCAGAAAAGTGCGTGCTCATCCCTTACACCTGTGATTGGCTGAAAGCCGTGTCCAACTGACAGACGACGGCAGCAGCAGCTTGTTAGAGCACACAAACTGTCCGGAGAGGGCTGCATTTAAATGGCTGGGTTCAGCTCTTTTCACTGCTCATGCTAGCCCTGTTCATCTTTCTCAGCTCAGCTCAGCTCTTGCACCATTCCTCTGAACGCCCAGATTTTCCCCTTTTATCCTGTTTATCCATTTCATTCTTTCCTTCTGCTCTTGTTCTTGCCTTTGTTTTTGACTTCCTGTCCTCCCTCTTTGAATTCTCTTGTCTGTTTTCCGTCTTAGACTTTTGGGGGGGGGGGGGGGGGGGGTTACTCAACTTTTGGATTCATCAATCTATCTCTTTTCTTCTTTTTTAGCTTCCCGTTCAGCAGTGCACATGTCTCCTGCTGGAATCGTTCCACGTGCAAACGGAGTAATTTTCCAACATCAAAGTTGTGATTTTTCTTTTTTCTTGGATTTTTACACATTCCGTTAACATTTTTTGGAAGATATTTTCATTGAGGGCTTGGATGGTGGACTGATGCATGGAAACACACAAGCAGACCATCACCAATAGGAGGCACTTCCATAGCAACAGCTGCTGAAACATCCCATCCCACATTATCAGTTGGCCAATCAGTGCAGTAATGCTGCTACAGGGGACCTGAGTGATGGCTTGCCGAGTTAAAAGACAAACTGGGTAGATGGAGCAGTAACTCTACCGTGAACCTATTGTTTTGTTCTAGTTTTGTGCCAGCTTTTGGTTTACATTTTGTCTTAAGTCTTCCATCACTTTCCTCATTGAAGTAAATGTTCTCAGAGCTGTGATGAACAACCGCATGCACCTGGAACCTGTCAAAGTAGGAGGCTGGATTACTCAGGCTTCTAATATGTGAAGGATGGGGGTGAAAAGAAATGCCTGGTGGCTTCTCCTCAGAATTGTTAGAGTTGACAGTGAATGTGGTCTACTGGGATAGAAATAGAAATGCTTCAGTGTTAAGGTTATTTTATAAGATACTGGAGTCAGACAGCAAAGAAATGTTGCAGTAAAGAGGATCTAAACAGAGACATAAAGCATGAAAGATAGTAACATACGCTGCATAAGTATTCACATCCCCTGAACTTTCTATGATATCTAACAGAGAAACATTCAATCCATGAAAATGTTGCAGGTGACACAACTACAAGCCTAACAAGGAATGGAGCTACAAACTGACGGCAATCATTCTGCTTTGTAAAATAGAAAATAAGAAACTCACCAGAGCTGGAAACCAAAACATGCATACACAACCTGGTAATAACAGGACCAAAAAGACTGTCAAAATCATGAAATGTCCAGTTTATAATGTTTATAGTAAATTATCAGACAGAGTCTCTGAGTTTGTTTTGCTTCTTCGCAGTTAAATGAGATCTAACTGGACAAAATTCACCCTTACAACAACTTCTAGATCCATACATGTGACTTGGAGACTTCCTATCAAGTGGAGATCGACAACAAAAAGAACAACAAAGAGTATTGCTCAGTAAGGCTAAACATGTCAAAGTTTTGTTGCTTGGATTTTTACAGCAATCTTATTTGTCATTATCCTCAACTGAGTTTTGTTGCATGCTGCACAACTGTAGAAAATTATTTGACAGTTAAAGCTGTGTAGAAGAGGATTGTGATGAGGATCAGGGTTGACTGGTGTAAAGATTGTCTTATATCCAGATCCAACTGGGAACTACAAAACGGCAGCATCATCTACCACGACTGCCACAATGTCAACAAGTAGACAGGGCGATGATGAATCCATTCCAACCAGCAATCCCACCATGACTGCACACTGAGAATGATCCAAGGTACGTTATTATTAATAGCAGAAAAGGTGAGCAGAAGTAGTCCTTCACAGGTCACCTGACCAAGTCTTCCATATTGTTGATGCACTTTACAAATAATTTAGTGTATAAAATACCTGTTTTAGATATCTTCTGAATTAGTAATGCTCTCACAGAACTGAGGCAGTATCAGCAGTAAACCATGTCATCACCGCTTGCTTCATCCTCTCAATAGCATCATAGCTAGTGGATCATCAGAGTGATCTTCTGGCTCAAGCATAAAAGGCGAAACCATTTACAGAAGGAAGGCTTCTTTAGTTGTATTATTCACTCAAAAATTGTGTTTGGTTAATAAGAGTGTCGAAATCTGCCAAAATTTGCTTATTAGCAGAACAAATAACCCTGAAATGTTCATGTTTAAGCCAGCCCTCATTATTAATAACAAGCTTGGCCGTTCACTTGCAAACATTACCTCTGTTGCTATTTACTCAATAAAACCCATGACATATGACTGGGAGGACAAGACAAGATCGTAAGAATGAACTGGCGAAATAAATATGCAGAAACCCTAAAGACTAATGACAAAGTGTGTTCAAGCAGTTGTTACAAGATTCCTTAGACTCCCTGACCCCAGAAACAAGCAGCTACCTCTTTATTCAGACTAGCCTTAAACCTCTGACAAAGCACCTTAATTACAATCTGACAAGCACGACTTGGCAAAGTAGCAGAAAGCGCTTAAAAATGTGTCAGCACTAATGCCATGTTTTTCTTTGAGTTTTTTTGCAGCCTTCTACAGTCGTGGCTGGTAGAGCATGACTTTCTTCTTTCTTTTTACCAATGTTGTAACAATATAATCTGCGGTCCCTCCCATAATCCCTGTGGCAACATAAATTTAGAGAAATGTCTATCATGTGGCCAGACATACTAACATTGGGCCACAGTCATTTTCACATCAGACGCTCAGCGCCTCGGGCAAAAGCAAGGGTCATTGCTTGGACACGCGTTGTGTGTGTGAATACGCACAACTCCCATAGAGTCACTTGTAAGCACTTTGGCACACACACACACCGCATTTACACAAATGAGAAGAAGCACTATTAGTTCCAGATCGTTTTGCGACGCAGTCTGTAAACATTGAGCAGAGGGATAAACAAAGATCCTATTGCACTTGAAGTAATCCCACAATACACACACCTTTACACCCCGCACACAGGCCAAGCTGGCTTGCTAAATGACTTCCATGCATACTTAGACATAAACATTATTAAACACCTGGAGGGGTACAAGTTATATTTGTTTATGCATTATGTTTAGCTAATGCGCTGAGAAACAGAAATAATGTTCCATGTTGGATTGGATATCAGTTTGGAAGTAAAGAGAAAGCAAAATGAATTACTCCGCTGATTCCTTACACATGTTTTACTCTCTTGTTTAACATTTTCTCACGTTATCACCTGAACTATAACGGCTTTATACGCAGTTTCCTTTCCTCCAATACCCCAAAGTAAAATCCAACGCAATCTGTGTGTGGTTTAATCTGAGCATAAATCCCACTGCTCGGTCCAGGCTTCAGAACAGGGGTGTCAGACTTTTCATTGTAGCCAAAGCTACAATGAACTGGGTTAGGGCAACACATGTTCATTTGTTAGAATGGGACAAGAATGGAGAATTTGTGGCAAGACATAAATTTTGATATCAACAATCTCCATTCATTTGTGACTCAGTTTGACCTATTGTATAAAGAAAAACAGGCAAAATCTTCAAAGCTGTTACGAACATCCAAGAGAATTGCATTAACTGTGGCAAAAGGCTGAATACAAACACATACATACAACTCTATATAATCTCCTTCATTCTAATTCATAGTTATGCAATACTTTGAGTTTGTCCATCACATAAAATCCCCAAAAAGCTTGATCAAGTTTGAAAACATCTCGGAAATGTTACTGCTTTTACTGTAAATGACATTGTTTCGAATTAGTTAGCACAAACTTGCTAGCCACACACTGTGGGGGACTGCACAGGAGTTCCGTACGTCACAGAGACAGGATCCCTCAGTCTCTGCAGAAAAATGCACCTAACGACCCTCAATCTGCTGTCATTATGAGCACAGGCCAAATATGAGTCACCTAGCAAGCTGGCAAACACACATAGATGCAATGCTTAATATAAATTGAGCAAGACAAAGCATTTCGCCTGTAAAGGAGGGAGCGATATGCAAAAGCTTGTCTTGTACACACGCCCTCATCCTCTCACTTCCTCCTCAGGAGGCATGTCTGGGTGGCAACAGATGGACAACCCACTGACATCAAGGACAGCTATCATCATTCCTCACTCTGAGAAGATAAAATTGGTTTAGGATGTAAATACACCGGGACAAAAAGATATATATCTCTGAAATGATTTCAATGCATCACGAGTGACAGGAGGTGGGTTATGTCAAATTTGTCACCTGAAGGCAGAGCTGATTAGGGTTTCTTGATGATGTGGTTTCTAAAAAAAAAAAAAAAACAACCCTCCACCTTGAATGATCCCACTGAAACAGCTCTGATTCTGCCAGCTATCTTTCTAGATATGCCCAAATCTATCAAAATTGCAAATAATATGTCAGATTGCAAATGCTTGAGTTATTTCTCACTGACATTGTCGCTACCAAAAAGTTCAATGAACACATTGGTTGCTTGAGATGTGTAAGTTTACCTTGTGATGAAAATGTCATGCCACTTTGACAACATGACAAATTGGCACATACAAGGGAAAGAAGACCAGAAGCAAGAATGCTACGAGTCTCTTAGCTGACCTGGCATGTCCAGAACATGAAAGCATGGAATCCCATTACAACCATTTTCCAAGTAAAAACATGAAGGTATTTGCAAAGTCTGAAGCATTTTTTGTCCATGGGGCTTTCTGAGGCTGTGTACCACAAAAGTCCACCTGAAATTTCCTTTGTTGTGAAGATGAAGCAGCAATGAAAAATGATCAGGGCTCCCAAACTTCAGTCGCTGAGAGCAAGGCTTGTGGGCTTTTCACCAAGAGGTACCGGTAGCACTGAACTCATTGTTTATGAGACATCTGTAAAGCAATATGAGAATTACTGGCCAGAGCAGAACAGGACAGACTAATTGCAGCTCACTGTAAAAAAAAAAAAAAAAATTCTGAACACATTTATCATTGTTTTAACTTGAAATAAATAAAAAAACAGTTTTAAGAGGGTTGCTAAAGTCTAGAAATGCAATAATAGAGACAGTTAACAGAGCTGCTAACTCAACTGGATTTCTACTTTTTTTAAAGTTTTTCTTGTTTATTGATTGAATATAAAGGTGTAACTAGACACCACAAGTCAACCAAAAGGCACTAATAGAAAATTCGTTCAAATTTTTTTAGGAGCACACACAAGTGTTTTAGAAAAACAGCAGGTTGAAAGTAGGATTTACTGAGCTAATGAATAAATAAATATAATTAGTTAATATTAACACAAATACATTACATAAAAAAAAATATGTGCATAGGTTAAGGAACATTGTCCGACACTGTAATGTGTCAGTAGCAAAAGATTTGTGCTGCCATAAACTGACACAAAGAAAGCCAACTGATTATGGTCAAATAATTGACATCTATTGAACTAAAGCATCGTAAGAGCTAACATGAAAGTTAAGGTACTGTAACCAGAAGATGGTAGACAACTACAAACCATGTCATGTTTCTTTATGTCCAGTTTTTTATGTTTGTTTTGGATTTTAAGAGCAAAACCTTTTAGCCAAATGTTAAGATTTCCTTTTTTAAGTAGATTTTATGATCACATAAAACGGAAAAAGCCTCCACTGTTTGCATAATCACATTGGAAATAACTGCTTTGGTGCAATATTTTTTCCTTCAGTGCTCTTCTGCTAATAAGATACATTTTCTGCTGGATGGAATACGACTGTGTTTAGTAACCATAGATAAGATAAAGTTCAGCACTGAGCTGCAAAAGCTGAATGAAAGAGAGAGGAACATGATAGTGATGACAAAATTTATAAAATAAAATTAGGACAAAAGGGGTCAACGGAGAAAGATATTGTCACTGTAATATTCAACTATAGTATCGCATATGCTTGTTGTGTTAATGTCATGTAGATGTGTAAGTCAACAAAATTATCTCACACTAAGCAGAACCTGAGGAAACGACTGTCAAAGGTTGCAATAATGCAATAAATTCAGAAAGGTACCATCAAAAAGATGGGATAAAGTACAAGACCACATTGGGCGCCACGTCTCATTTAAGATCCAAAACTCAAGGCCACAATTCACACAGGCTCCCCAAATTTGGACAATATTGGATTGGAAAAATGTTGCTTAATCTGATGAGTGTCAATGTCAATTGCAACATTCATTAGGTGGAATCAGAACATGACAAAAAGCGTGGATGAATCAACACTATGGGCAATGTTTACCCTAACCCTCAGCCTACCAGACCAATGTTGTTGACTGTATGACGCCACCATGGTAATATAAATAAAAAATGTCTCAGGAATGTTTTTGGTGACTTGTTGAGTATGTGTTTGAAGAATAAAGGCCATTTTGAAGGCAGGGAGCAATCTGTAATTGCTGCCTGAAAAAAAAACAGAGAATTTTCTGAACATCTTCAACAGTTACTGTACAGCCCTGAGTGCATTCAGTTGATTATTGATGACGCACATTTTTAAAAAGATTAATGACATAGGCTGTCGCGCTGAAATGCCATTAAGGTAATTGTAAGCAACTGCTGACAGATCCTATTTGCCACAATGAATTAATGACTCACAAGTTTAATATTTTACAGTCACTTCTATCTAATTCTGATTTGCTTCAGTTTTTGATTTGCACCAAGAACACAGGTAGAATAATAGCTTCTTTTTCTTTTTTTTCTCACACCACTTTCACTGGACCTCATTGTTGCGGAGTGAAGGTGCATTTACAATTCAAGTAATATTTACAAAGTCTACTATGGACCACCAGGTTTGTAGTGTTTATAATGGGCCGTGAACACACCCACTCATTTTGAGACACATAGGAATTAAACACGGCTAGATGTCCTTTGAGATCAGCTCTTCTGACATAACCTGGTTCAATTCTTATACAAGCAGTTATAAAAGAAATAGCAGGCATATGACAGTGTGAGCCTTGCTCATTTGCCATGCTCACACATAAAAAAATATTCAACTCTCAACAAATTCAGGAAAAAAATTTGTATTTCTGAATCTTTAATATGAAAAGAAAAAAACTGTGAACAGAGGAGCATCTACTTTTCATCACAAACATCCCAGTTAACTATTATTCTGTCATAAGAGGAGAACAGGGTAAATTACGGGTATCGAGGTATACCAATGTTTTAAAAAGATATCTTTTGAAAACAGTGAATATTTTGTGTTATGCTTTTCCTCGTGTCCTTTCAATAAGATGATAGAGAAAGCGCAATGTGGCGCATTGAGGAACCCTCATTGCTGTGCACTGCAGGTCAGCTCACTGAAACGAAACAACACTTTTCCATTGTTTACAAGAAACTTATTTAGAGATTTAGAAATATGTCCACTCAAAAAACAAAGTGTGGAAAGGGAATGAGGGCACCCTATCAGTCTTACTAGGGTTATAAACAGATTCGGATTATTTGGACTATAATAAACATACCTAAAGTGATTGTTCTGCATGCAAAACCAATTTATTTTAGTTGCAAGTCACTGCTGTTGATTCTTTTATCTGCCAACTTTCTAAAGTATTATCATTTGTCAGGTCAAAAATAAAAAAAAATGAACAAACAACAACAAAATAGAGAAAGTAGCGATTTTGACAATTCATAAGCTTTTAAATATGGGCTGCACAATATATTCACTGAAATGTCTCTGTGTGAACAATAGAAATTCTGCTAAGTACTCGAAGGAATGCACTATTTGTTGCCTGCTATTGCTACCTGCTATGAAAACACACTTTGCTCACCTGGTACAGATTTTAGTTAAGATCCTAAAGGTCACAGGCAAATTTGAAAGCAATAATATCCCAATCCTATTTCGCGATATCACACAGCCCTGCTCCGTACTTACCGAAGTCAAATGAGTGTTTGTGCAGAAAACACAGTTGTAATCAGGGATCACAGCTTGAATTAAAATGATCAGACTATAAACACAGTGAAATTCAATGTCTTAGACATTTTCCTTTCAGTTATTTCTCTAAAACATGGCAGTTTATGTAGTTTTGTCACTAGTGCAGCATGGCACATTTTTTGGATCAGATGCAATGACTGCCTGAGCCCAGTGGCCGCAGAATAAAAATCAACTTTAGAGGTTTCTAGGGTGTTTTTTGTCACAAATCATTTTTGCAACCAATTAGTTTACCCTAAGCAATGCATAAAATTAAAGTTACTCAAGTGGCTCTTTGGACAATTCACTGAGCAGCCCGGCACTGCAAAAAAGAAAATGGTCCAAAACAATAATGCAAGCTACAAATAGATTTAACAGGGTTTTTATATTATATATAAATGTATACATAATTACTAATATTTACTAATAAATATTTTGCTTATTGTTTTTGTCTTAGACTATTAATACAAAGCAAAATACCAAATAAATAAGTGGTATCATCAATACAATGACTGTGATAGCATACCAGACTTTACATATATCCCCAGCATTAATAACAAAAATGATCTTGCTATTTTCATTTTTATATTAAGATGGTAAAGAAATTGTGCTACATTTACACAAGACTCTTACTGTGAGAATCTCATACTCACCTGGACATGAGCTAGCTCAAAGCCAATAAAGTCTGCAGGTGGCACAGGTCACTTTGGTAAAAGTAAAAATACTCCTCATAAGATACGTTGGTCATTAAGGACTAAAAAAACAAATTCACTGCATAAAAAATATCCACACACTATCTATAGTCACTATCACTGCCGAGTTGTCGGGGGTCGGCGCCTGTCTCCAGCAGCCGTTATACTTTGTACATATTGTCAGCACATCTCAGGACAGCACAGAAAGACCTGGAAGGACAACCATGCACATACACCCACACCGAAGGGAAATTTACTCACACCGATTCACAGGAACAGCCATATTTTTTGGACTGTGGAATGAAGCCAGAGAGCCCAAGAGAAACTCATGCCAGCAAAGGGAAACAATTTGATCGCATTTTAAAAAATCACCTTTAACATGCGGCTGTGCTGTATAGTTAACATCTACTAATGTTAACTGCTTTCATAATCAATAAATAGAAAGGTCAGTTTTGCAATGATGTTGAACTTTCCTACGCCTATTAAGACCTGATGGACACAAAAACATCAAAATAAATGTTTCTGATACTACCTGAGTGGGTTTTCATAATGCATTAATCATTCAAAAGCCATTTGGATAAAACAAAATAATACAATCCAAAAAATTGAATAAAAATCTTTCACAACAGAATATGCCAGCCAGATACCCTTTCTCTACCACAAATGCACAGTCAGTGTCATCACTCTCATATTTATTGAGACATTAAAGCACTAGATCTACACTAGGCTCTCCTAAGGAGGTTCGTGTAGAACAGCCGGCTGACGCACGCTGACCTATTCTCACCAATGTGAGTTTTTGACCTACGTCACAGCACCGTGCTGAACAGGATATGATTCATCAACTTCACTTGCAACACCTAATCAACGAATGTAAACCAATTTTTGCATATAACTTTGAACTGATGTAGTTGATGTTGTGTGAGGTTGTTTCAAGGTTTTTTTCTGAGTTTGCTTATGTTTAAGAATATGGAAACACACAAGATATAAAAGACCCTCATTGTATGTTTACTTCCTGTCTTCAGTATCTACATCCTCTCAAATTTCAAGCAACTTGACGATTTGTCTCTAAACCACTTAACCCCATAAAAACTCCAGACTGCCGTCACAATGAAACTCCATATTCAAATAAATACATAAAACATGCAATACTCCTGTGGAAAGACTTTGAAATGCAGATGTTCTACAGCAACAGGGTGCTACAACTACATATGACAAAAAAATGCAAATTCCAATTTGTATTTTATAAATGTACATGTAGAAATGAAGGGTGTTGGTGTCAATATGCAAAATTACTTTAGCAGCAGTAGCATAAGTGTTGCTTTTCTGTTGTAAATAAAAGTGATTACAATAGGTAACGCAATTAAATTGTCATTGCCGTTCAATTACCATGAGAATCTCATATCATAAGTATAGCCAGGCATAAAATCATTCATACCTCTGCCCAAACTTTTAAAAGTTTTAAGGAGCCCAGCCAGAGTCCCGACTTGAATTTATGAGAGAATCTGTGAAGGGAGATAAAGATGATGGCAAAGAAGTCGTCCAACCTCTGACTTGAAGCTTATCTCAGAATGCTTGTCCACAATTATGAGAGGAATTTCAATACTGGGCTGTTAATACAGTCTTTTGTAATTCATCACCAAGACAGGTAAAAATAATTGTATGCATAAACTTTTCAAAAGCTGTCTACGTCATTAAGAATCTGGTACAAAGTTCTCGGTTTGACGGAAATAAGTTTACACCGAAATCTCTCATGGGGTCGTGGAGGGAGGGGTGAAGGTGGTTAAGATATTTTCAGAATAACTCCATATCTACATCCTTACTAACTTTCAAATAGCAGACACACAGTAATGTACGTGTCAAGATTGCATACACCACCCACCTAAGTGCACCCTGAGAGACGTACCTGCAGTCATTAATCTTCAACTTCTTTTTGACTAACGCCTTTGTTCGTTTTAGACGCCGCTAAATTGTAGTGAAACGTCCCACAGCTGCATATTGCACAGGGAAACTGTCTAACAGGAAACATAAAGGGGTTTCTATTAGTATTGTATATAAAACTGAAGGGCGCAATATTGTTGGCTCAATTAACATTTTTGACAAACCGCAAATTGCTTGGTTATCGGGAAAGGCTGAGATGTGGAAAGAAATGGAGAAAAAAATAACAACAAACTGAAATCAAACATAGAGTATAAAAATCCCTCTAATTCTAGTTGGAAAGATTTTGCTGAACAAACCTTTTTTGTACATTTTTTTTCTCCTTTGTTCTGCTTATATAAAAGATTAAAATCTGATTTAAAACTTTCCCCAGCTTAAACGAATCCTAAAATGGTGAACAGAAGATCTTAATTCCCCGCTGAGATATCTATTATGCATGATTATTTTAATGTAATCACAATAATAATCATAATAATGTAATCATAATGTACAAGTTTATCAGGATTATCTGAAGTATTACAGACTGTTTACTCCTACCAATGTATACAGATGTTTTAAGGAGATAAAACATCAGTAATTTGAAGAGCGATATCCATTTTACTCTTTCACTATGAGATGCTTAGAGACATACTGTATGGTTTTCAGCAGCTTTAGTCCTGACTCTTCTCCCACCTGCTGCAATGAGCTCAGCTGTTAATTTAGTTTCAGCAAGTTAATTTAGTTTAAGGTAATGAGATCAAATTATAATAAAATCCAAACACAGCACAAAGGAATCCTTATTAAAATACAAAACATTTCAAGATCAATTGATCACGTCATGCCCAATATCAACCTAACAAGACACAGCAGATTGTAATAAGTCATTATCTTTGCAAAAAATGCACACTTTGGTAACTTGTAAGTTGCCCGATAGAAGTCAAAGCTTCAACTTGGATCAAAATAACTCCAAAGCCAAACAAAAAAGTTCAGACCATGATGACATGGTGTGCAGTGTTTGCTCGGTGTTTTCGCCAACAGCTGGAACAGCTGATTGCTCATGTGAAGTAAATGTTTACTACATTAGATCTTTGTGCTTCAGCACATTAACTATTTTCATAAAAGAGAGAAATCACCTCAAGCAAGCATGAAAAGCTTTTTTACAAAACTGAGGAGGCAATTTGGAATTGTTCAGTTTCCATCGACCTTTTCTTGTTTGGTACTTCAAAATGCACACAAAAATTGTTGATGGAAACACAATTATGATTTTTTTTTTGGCTTTGGGATATTGGCATTAGAGGATTGAGATCAAATGAAAAACATTTTATATGGACTAGAACTATTAGACTATTATAGATTACAAATTTATCAAAAAACAATTTGGTAAAACTTAACTGTATTTGTGAAAACAAAATATGACTCTTTGTTCTTCTCTTTCTTGTGACCCTAAAATTGTATCTGGTCTTGTGAATAGGATGTATCTTTACACCCCTAGCATTTATTCATGCCAACAAGCATTCCAACACAAATAAGGTCAACTTGACCCGAGTGGACTTCATCAGACTGCATCCATTAGCTCTCTTGTTGGGGAAAAAGTCCTGCTTTAATATCACTGTGCAAACAGTGCTTGACTGACTCACTGGATTAAGTAACAAACTATTGTTTTATTTTGTCCAATCATCAAAATTCACCATACTGATATATTAAATCAGCTAAGCACAAAAGTTCATCAAAAGCACCGTCCAACCATCTAAAGCACAAGAACAAATGGAAGTGATTCCCCTCAAGGCTATTTGCACACCTCCAAATTTTTACCCATTAGTTCAGACAGGTGACTTGCTGCATATGTTGCCAATGTAAAGTATTGTGATGCTTTGAAAAAACTCTGACCCATGCAAGAGTTTAGGCAGACAAAAAAGCTGTCCATGTCTCGTTTTACTTGTTGTTATTGGAATGATGATACAGGACTTTTGATTCAGATAGAAAGAAATATAACTCATTTGCTAGTTCTGCACTGAACAGGTTTTCTGTTCCTTTTATGTGCTGTACTGGAGAAAAGCAGAGGGCTTTTATACTGACCAAGAGCCCCCTGCTTTTTGACAAGAACAGGAAAACGCAGATTACATCCTTTGTGGATGATTTCCTGCACTTTGACAAGTAGGGTCTCACCCAGGAGGGCCATTCATCCAACAACCGCCAATGATTCAGACAACCTTGTGACCCTAAATCAGGCAAACCAGGACGAAGACATATTTGGGCTTACCAGTCATCGGATCATGATCTCCAGCATATGAAAGGATATGGGTTACAGACCATGCGCAAACACCAGTTGCGGGGCCTTGTTGTTTGTTTCAGGCAGAAGAAGGCCACAGGTGCCAGGGCCGGATACGGCTGCTGTTCCTCCTCCTCGGACACACAGTCCGGGTCGCGGATTGGAGCTGTGATGCGGACTCCCAGTGTAGGCCCAGCTTCCATTTCCAGCTCTGGCTCCTGGTCCTCCTCACATTCCTGAACTTCCACACTCCACTCGTCTCTCCTGTCTCCTCGACCGCCACAGCTCCCTCTCCTCTTCTTCTCCACCACCTCCTTCTTTTCCTCCTGCTGCTTCTGCTCCTCTTCCTTGCCTCCTCCTCCTCTTTGTCCTTCTGGGTCACCATTGTGGTCTGGGGCGTCGGTCCTGTGGCCCGCCGATACAGAAAGCCTCACGTCCTCCTGTACCTCGCCCTGCTCCAGGCACTCTTCGTACTGAAAGCGCACTCTCCCTTCGCCATCAGTCATGATAGAGCATCAGGCAGAGCCACTCTGGAGGAGAGGTCAGAGGATTAGAGGTCGGAGGGAGGAAGGGAGTGGTTGATGGTCAGAGATCAACACCAGACATGCAGGTGGAGGAAGGATTGTTGGCAAAAAAAAAAAAGCAAAGAAGGAGCAACAGAGAATAGAAACGAGAGTGAAAGAGTGATCAGCTCAGCACAGACAAATCACACAATGGGCCAAATAAACACTTAAACCATTCTGTCTATCAGTCCCTTGGCAACACAAGAGCTTGCTTCCAGTGAACGTACACAGCCGCAGAATTTCATAAACCCTTGACACTTTTGCAACTTAGCCGGTTCTTATAAAATTAAAACAAATAAAGACAGCAACACCTTAAATTCACTCAAGTGTTATGTACAGATGCAGATACAGAGACATCTAAAACCTGGGTAGAGGTTCTTCTTCTTGCAGAACAATTTTAAACATACATGCAGCCAGGGCTGAAATTCAGGGCCATTCTTACCTGCAAACGTGTGTGCTACAATGGCCCAGTCAAAGCACAGACCTAAATCTAACTAAAAATATGCACCAAGAGTTGAAACTTTCCTTTTACAGACATTCTTCATTGAATCTTTTTTTTTCAATATTCAAATATGACAAACACCACTTGCTAAAGATTTGCAGCTACAATTTCACTGAAATTTTTTATTTTTTTTCAAAGTACATTTATTCTGAGGAAGCCCAAAGACATGTGACACTTTAGATTTTTATTTCCAGAACTTTTGGAAACCTCACTTCGATTTCTTCCCATCTCACCGTTAGGCCTGATTTGATCAACCATAAACCCACTAACAACTAAAGTTTGTGGTCATAATTGGAAGAAATATCAACAAGTTAGCTCAGGCTCTGTATTGATTTAAAAGAAATCGCATGCTTTATTCATTCCACTGTCATATGAATTTTGACATATCAGAAATGGCAGATTTTTCAAGGCATCCCACATTGAGTCTGGCATTTGAAAGCGCATTGAGTCCAGGGATATCTTACTGCCACATATTTACACTGTGATATAATAGAAAGTGTAAATATTTGTATCATTATTATTATTATTATTATTATTATTATTATTATTATTATTATTCCTGACTCCTTTTCTCTTCCTGTTGCTATGTGATTGAACAGATGGACTGCTCTGCCTCTGATGTACTGAAGGTTTTTAGCCCACACCGTTCAGTGGCAGGCATACAGGAGGAGTATGCGCCACAAAATGAGGGAAAAAAGCAATTTACGCCACACTAATCCCGATTATTCGAACAAATGGAGTAACATCAAGAAGGAAACATTAGCCCTGATAATCCAGTAAAGCAGACTTCACTCTTCTGAAGCTTTTTTTTATTATTTATTTATTTTTATTTTTTTTATATTTAATGGGCTTTTGTTCTGACACGAGAAAAAGAAAAGCGCTTTAAATTTCCCAACTCGTTTTACAAAGGATTTTTTTTTCAGACCGCCATTAAAATGAACATTTTTTTTTTTTTTTTTTTTTAAGTAACTGTGCCAAAAGGAGACGGCAAAGGAGGAAAGGGAGCGCTCGTCATCCCTCTTTCTGATTCTTTTGTCGCGTGGAGTCAATTCTGGACTTGACGAGCGTTCAGAGCACAGAGGTGAACGGAACAAGTTCTTTGTTTCCAAATACCTTATCAAGACAGAATCGGGAGTTCCCATAAGCATGGTCCGCGACTTTCCGACGTTCAAGCGCACCCAGCCTTTCTCAGCAACCTGGACCTTCCCTTTTCCTTTCTTTCTTTTTTTCTTTCTTTCTCTCTTTTTTCTCTCTTCCTCTCCACACAGTGCGTGTCTTTCCTTTGCTCGAAAGTGATCAAATAAAACCAGTTCGTCCTGAAAAGAAGAATCACGGACTGAAGTCAAAGAAGTCGCTTTAAGTGGTCCTCGTCTGCGCCTTCGGTCAATTCAAGACGGAACATCTACCCATGCCTCCTGTCTGCTCCCAGTCCATCCTCGCTAAGGAGTTGGTTACGCAGCGTGGAGCGGAGATGCGCGCGCGGGGTGGGTTGGGTCGGGTTGGGCTGGGCCGCGTGGGCAGCCTACGCCTGAATCCCCGTGTGTGTGGATGTGGTCTGACGCGAAGAAACTTGGCCCAGGACCTGGAAGCCCTCACACGTGATTCGACGTCCGCTCGAGAGAAAGAGAGAGAGAGAGAGAAAAGGGGGGTTCTCGCTGTGAGACTCACAAGTACACGTACACGCGCACGTTTAAAAAAAAAAAAACACCCACCATGCTGTGCGGCCAGGAACCGCAGTGCACAGTGGAGCAAATGTCAAACATGCCTGTTTTTAGTCCATTATTACCATCTCTAAGATTGTGACTGTGTTTTTCAGGGTTGAATAAAAATCTAAACTCTTAATGATGGTTTAAAATAATATATATATACAATCAAGAGCACAGAAACAATGCAAAGACACATGGAGACAGAGAGAAAGATCTACACGCAACACCAATATACACACTTTATTCATACTGTAAGCAACAAGCTCTCTGAGATCTTCAAAGCTTGATATGTTGTTGCTACTCTTACTGAAAAAAGGAATTATGGCTACTCTGCCAAACAAACATATTTCAGACAAAAATGCACAGATGTAATCCTACAGTTTATGTTAAAGTGAGACCTCTTGCTTGTACACAAGCTTTGTTGTTCTGATGTCATTTTCTCTCTGTATTTGTATGAGGTGCAGTATGTAACAGGATCATGTCTTAGCATCCAGGAACCTCCAGCAGTACCTGGAGAAGTGCTTTCTGGTGTTAAATGTGGCATGCATGCATTCATTTATTTTCAGCTGTGAACAAAAGCTTAGAGTGTGCTGAAAGATCAAGCTCTGTCACCCGCCCCCTGACACCTGTCTTTCTCCCCCACCGGTCTGTCTTTCCTGTCTGCTACTAGTGCATGCACAGTTGGACTCCTGTGCTCATTACTGTAGGCTTGGCCCCAAAATGTCTCCTGCGAGGCCTTAGATAATGTTGCCTTCGCTGTCACACCCTACGCAGCTGCTCCACGCTGCCCCTTTCTACCCTCACACAACACCAATCTACTTGCACTATTTGAAATGTGGACTTGATGCATTCTTTGGTTTGGTTCTGTTTTTTTTTTTTTTCTCCATTTACCAGGCTCAAGCAGTGACTTAAATAAGGTCGATTCGAAATCTCAGAGTTCAGCGTTCTTACGAGGAACGTGTGTTAACAGGCTTCTCTGCAGGATATAAATGCAGTCTGTTGGAGTAACAACGGGTCCACTTTTGTTGTGTACTTTCATTTCCACAAAACACATTTTAAATATGTTCCTCACTCAAACGACATTCATCCTCCCTCAGCTGGAACTACCAGTCTACCTTTGCTTAGTACTTCCAATCACTCTCCTTCCTCTCCCACCCTCATCCCGTCACAGTCCATCCTCGTGTCCACTCCAACTCCCACACTCCCATCATTCAGCCGTTTCCTATTCCGTTACTCATCTCTCATCAGTTGACCCTTTTTTTTCTTTTTCTACTGAAGTAGGGTAGAAAAAGAAGACCATCACCAACAAAGAGGTGAGACTGCTGTTAATACAAATAGAAAAAAAGGTCAGACATTCAACAACACACTGGAGAAGACCCGAACAAAACGGTGCGCGATTGTGCCGTCAAGTCAAGTTTGATCATTTCAGCAACAAGACACAGTAAAAGCATAATGCAGTAATCAATTGTGAAAGAAGTAATTAATCTTACATTTTGTCAAATGCCGTCATAAAAATGATCAAAAATAGTCATTTTCAAAATTAATCTAATCAAATAAAACTCTTAAAAGGTGGGTCTGTGGGCCTGATTTAAAGCGTTTTGAGTGCAACATTCTCATGAAGAAACAATGTTGTTGGCAGAATATCTGTCTTCTTCATTCACCACGGAGACTTAATGCCGATAAAGTTGGTAGAAAGATTCATGTTTCTACAAACAGAACAAAAAATGTCAAAAAGCACATGTTTAAATAAAATGTAAGCATTTTAGAAATGTTTGTTGTCGGCACATTTTGTGACACTTGCATGATGGTTCGGTCAAAACTGACTCCCGTTACGATAACTGTACCAAGCATTAAAAACAGAATGCGGTAACCAGAGGTCAAACCCATGTTAGTACTATGAACAAAAAACATGGTTAGAAGTTACTTACATTGTTCACTTTAGGATGTTTCTGTAACTTTTAGGGATTTCCATGATCACCATCAGACCTGCAGTTGTACCAAAAGGTGACATGTGCAATATTAATTCAGTGGGACTGGATGCAGCTGCACTCCATACTTCTCATTTGTACTCAAAGTGATTTCTGAAATTCTGTAGTCTCTATTTTTCACTTTTCAATTACGCATTTTGTTTTGGTGCGGTTCACGTGAAATTCCATTAAGATGGACCCTTTGTGGTTTCGACGCGACAAAACGCAAAGAAGTTCAACGGGTACAAACACTGTTCCAATTCGCTCCAAATATTGTGGGAAAACTGCTTATGCCACATGCAAACTCATACCACTTTAAGAAAAAGAACAAAAAAAAAACAATGCTGACAGAAACTGCAAGCGCCATCCTGTCAAAGAGACTCTGTGACTGACAAGTGATGTCTGCAGAGGCATGAGCCAACCACACAACAAAGACATCAAAGTCATCTCCAAAGTCATGAATAAGAAAAACAACAAACACAACAGCTTGCAAGGATACTGCAATTTTCTTAGTTTTTCTTTTTTTGCTTTGTTTGTTATAAAGCATACCTCGGGTCTCAGTTCAGTCTGCATCCATGCTTGCCTCATTCACTCCTCCCACTCATGTCTCTGCTGGCTGGTGTCTTCACTTTTGCTCAGCTGACGTGTCTGAGGAGGGGGAGACCCTGCACGATCGACCTCCTTCAAGGAGCTTTCCCGGGAAACAGGCCCAAGAAAGGAGGTTGCGTCAAGTTTGTTCTGCATAAAACTTGCTGAATTACGGGCATTCGTGAGATTTCATCAAAATCCACCCGAAAAGAATCCCACACTTTATAGGTGGATGAGAGATGGCAAAATAGATAGTTTTCTGGTGCTTTCTTTTTTTTTTTTTTTTAATTCCTCTTTAAGTCGGATGCCAAGCTAATCATTCTAATTAGGGTAAGGGAGAGGGAAAAATACCATGGCATTCGTAAACACACAAGAACAGAGGAAACGGTTATATAATCATGCACAAACTCTCTCTCTCTCTCTATCACACACACATACACACGCATACACACTCACACGCACACACCTACACACGCACACGCACACACACGTACATACACCGAGTCAGCAGGGGCTCTGCAGCTTTAGAAGGGAGTCTGTCATACTAAATACTGCACCCAAACACAGCTCAGTCACAGATACCTACTTATGGAAGATGCATAAAAGAGCAGTAGAATATGCTCTTTTATGATGAATATGATTTACTTCAAGCACATATCTGTTTTAGGTTTTTTTTTCTCCTTTCTTTGGAAAGTCTGAGCTGCAAGTAGGAAATGGGGGGAAAAACATTGACTCTGAAACCCCTCAACTGTTAATGAAGTGTAAGATCATTTTCACATTTTTGTAGTCAGAATGGAAACATAGGCTGCATATTAGCAGGCTGGAGCACTCAGAAATGCACCAGTTCATTTATCTAGATTGTTTTGCAGTGGTTCTTTATATTTTTCATGCATTTAATAATCAGTTTCATATCAAATGGTTGCTTAATATCTTACTTTGCTGCCTGCTGCATGTTGCCATTTTTGCAGTCCAGCTTAAAGATCGGAAATACTCATTTTAATAATATATCAAAATAAAGACCAAATCATCCTTTTCCTCTATCCTCATAAAAAAAAAGTTACTTTTGTCTGTTAATATCTGATTAATAAATTTACGTTTAAAACTGCGGTTAAAGAAAAAAACAAAAACCGGCTTTTTTTTTTTTTGTCACCGTTTCACCTTTTCTCAGACGAGGCTACATTACTGTGTTGTGTGCCGACTTGAATCAAGCACATATCTAATAACGTGATCTGGGTGATCTAATCTTTAGCTTTTTAATAACATACTCTCATCCGGCGTGTGGAGCAGATCTCTGCTCCATCTTAATGTAATGAAACTCTTAAGCCTCTTAAATATGAACTCCTACACAGGTTTTTGCCTCGGAGGCTCTTTTAATATGCAAAATGCTTCTTCGGGCCACGTGATGAACTGGTGAGATTAAGAAAGTCACCAATTCTCTATTAATGGTAAAGATTTAGTATAGTGGATAAAGCTCAATAGTTATGTTTTTTTTATTATTATGTTATTTTATTTGATCAATAATGAATAATTCAATAGTCATGTTTTTTTTATGTGCTTGCTTGGAAACAAATACACCTATAGCATAGTACAGTAAATATGTAATTTAAACATTTTAATCCCAATTTCTTTTCTTACGCAACCCCTTCATTAATATGGTCTTAGCTTATTAAAAGATTTGGTTCATTTTCCTTCACACATTTGAAATTTTTTTTCATTAATGATGCCTGCAGAATTTGAAATATTGAGTTTATTGGGTATTTGGCATAAATGTATAAATTGAAGCCATAGATGTTTACATCTTACCACAGTCTGCCAAGAAGCTGACATTGAGTACTTTCAAACTGTAAGGAAGTGTGTTATGTATAAAAATCCTTAGCTGAGAGTGAACAGGGCTGTTCCAACTTACTGATATAGTCAGTTGGTACTATATCAAAATTAGTACACCGCCCTTAGATGTATAATTTAGTCAAAATATTGATATTTGACCTTTTTATTTTCTTAAAATGCTTCACATGAGCCTAAGCTTATTTTCCTTGTCATTTATGACTAATTAACCAGATCGTTTATAACTAATTAACCAGATCATTTTTTTTATTTTACCACAACATAAATATTAACAAGAAAAGATAGAAAAAATATTCTAAGGAATGTAATAAATTTGAGAGTTTTTTTTTTCTCTTTGGTTTGTTTTGTATTTTTTGATAACCAAAATGAAAACTGACCAACAAATTTTGATGAGAACGACTGGGTAAAACCAAGATTATTTGTAACACCTCTCCCGTTCAGTGGGAAACCTGTGTGAGAGAAATCTTTACTTGATAAACATATGGGGCCCTTCATGGGAAGGCCTTGGAATTTCATGCCGTGCCCCTGGCCTCGTACTAAACACAATCTGCTTGCTTGCACATAAAAACATTTGAATTCTAGTTGTAATACGGCAACATCCTCGATTACAAGCCTTATGTTTATGTTTAGCTTTTTATTAGTCGATATGTTCATTCATTGTGCAACTAGTGTCAACATGTCAGCCTTACCATTTTCTGCTGGAAACTGGCTTCCCCCAGAGAATACAAATAAGGGTTTGCTTATCCCACATCTTTATTTATATTCTCTTGACATTTGAGGTAGAATTAGCTCCCAAAATACAAGAATTTAATGTTGTAGGAATTCGACTATTAAATCTTACGAAACTCAAGTGCTTGATTTAAAGGTAGATTATTTAGTGCCAGCCTCCGCACTCCTCTTTCCAAATGTTCCTGACGTGAGAGAATTGGCGAGTGGTTGTTGATTGCAAAGATCTTTCACTCATTATTTCACCAGCACATATTTTCTCTTTTCAGTCTGAAGCAATAAAAATGTCTCACCCCATGTTTTATATTTTTGTATTTATTTTTTTTATTATTCCAAATTTGACCACATTGATTTTTTTTTTCTGTAAACCTTGCTTCACAAGAAAAATAAGCTTTTTTTTTTCTTACTGTGGAGTTATCAAATTTTGGAAGCCATAATGCATAGTGATTTGCCTCAGGTGTGGTAGCCTGTCTGAATAACTTTTCTTTCACTAAATGGGAGGATATTTTGCTTCTACAATGTGGTTTGCCATGACTGATTGTGGCTAAAACAGCTGCCATATGTGCAGCACTGCATGCCACTTTAAAAGCTCCAAAGTCATCCTAAGGATGACACATTAGAAAGAGTGATTAAGGTGAAGATGACACAGGGATGAACAACAAAAGCGAGCAGACGGACAGAAAGACAGAGCTCCTCTGCTGACTCATAAAGCTCAGTTAAGTCTCATAACTAGAAACGTCTTTGCAATCCCTGCATTCTCAGCTGTGTAACAATATGCATGTGCATTTTTGTGTGTGTGTGCACGTGTGTGTCAGTGTGTGTCCTTGTGCAGCTGTGCATTCCAATCAGAGATTTAACCCTCTTGCCTCCTCTCAGAAAGTTACCCCCCACATTCCCACCAAATTCTTTAATGTCCTTTGCTTTCCAACCATCTGGAGGGAGAAGTCTCTGGTGCAGTTCAAACGATGAGTGTGTCTGTCTCTCGCTTTATTCCTCGGTATTAACAAGTCGGTTTGTCTTGCGAATCTGCAGTAAGTTGTGTTTATCAGAAAGTTATGAATTACAAATATCTGTGTTTTTTTTTTCCTCTACAACTCTCCTTTGCAAAGTAGCTCAGGCTCAAAGACTTAATAGAGAGTACTAGTTTGTTTTGCCCTGCCAAATATTCCCAATTGGCCCTTTGACTAGGCCATTCATGCACAAAAAAGTGCTTATGCATTATTTGACTGAGTGTATGAATATGAGTGTTTTACTTCGTAAGGTGAACCTCTTCTTTGGTCTCAGCTCTTTTTCAGACTCTTGCTCAGTAACTGCTAGAAGTTAGTTTTCTTTCATTTTCTTTATTTCTGAGACAAATAATTCTCAATATAACAGAGCCATTGAGTTTGTTTATGTTATTTATGCAAGAAACAGAATTATCGATGTATTTTTTTGTTTTGTTTTTTTCGTTTATGGCAATTGGTCACCACATTAAAACCAATAAGTAGAGTGAACACTGATTTTTTTTCTTCGTCTTCTTCACAATATAATGCTACATCGGAGTTTTACTCAGATAAATTAGGATTTGGATTGAGACCAAACACTTCCGAAAGATTATTTGTTTCCTAAATTGGCATTCTAAAAGAGATGTAATAAACCATGTTGTAGAAATGATCAGACATTGGAACAACTAGATGAGCAGGGCATTTATACCACCAAGACCCCTGCTGTTACAAACCTGAATAATTTGTGAGATAAATGCACTGCTAGCTTTATAGCATAAAGGGAAAGTCAACACAGAAATTGACAGTGAAATGGGCTGAGTGTGCACATATATGTGTAAACTTTTAGATGTATTATTTTTAGAATTTATTATCATATTTAACTAAAGCCATTTGAAGAGAGAGAGAAAGAAAAGCAATTTAATTTGGCTCCAAAATATTATCACCAAGAGTCAACTTCTCAGGAGAGAGAACACAAAAAAGATTTAAAAAGGTGAAATAAATAATGAAACATCTATCCATCATTTTCCACTTATCAATAGAATGACACCTGCAGTGTTGCACCCAGTGCCCTGATTCATCCATCAGTGTACTCAGTCCTGAGATAAAAATACTCAAACTTCTCTACTTTAGGCGGACTCACCTCGTCAAACCTGTAGAAAGTTTCCCCACCTTTAAAAAAGTTGGGTGGCATGGCCTCAGAGTTGGAGAAGCTGACTCGCATCACCACCCCTCGTCTTGCAAACGACAGCAGTTCGTGAAATGAAAAGGCTACTGGCACAACACCGCAAACTCCTCTGTGCTTTACACACAAATTATCCCCGTTTAAATTCTCAATTATCCCGGCATTTCCTAAACAAGGTACTTAATTCTCCTGCCTGTCATATTTTCAGTGTTCTCCTGCTCCAACTGGCTTCATTCAATTAAGTGGATCATTATCAGGTTTGTACAGAATTAAACGAAGGATTGACATGCTCAGTCATTTATTTTAATCATCTCCTCTGCTAGAGCAAATGCAATACATGTCAGAGAGGTTGTTTGAGGAACAAGACTGAGACGTACTTTCAGAAGTGATGTACACCAAAATGTGTAGCATAGAATCTCAACTTTTGTCTTGTGGGTTTTTGATGAGTCCCATACAAATAAAATTTTTGGTGATTATTATATTTGTCGCTTGAAAGAATATACAGGCTATGGACACATATCTTGCAGTGACAAGTTTCTCAGTTTCAAATTTGACCGAGCGCCTTTCTGTTTACATGTTGCATCCATCCAAAGGTCTAAATTCACTGGTCCAAAATTACTACAAATTTCATCTAGGGTCAATGGATTTTTTTTTTTGTATTGCAACCAACAGGGTCAGTTTGATGGTAGGACTAAGAAGATGAGTAGGAACTGCATCATATGGGGTTGGATTGGAGAAGAGCCACCGTCCCTTCCCTCACAAAGAAGCCAGTTACGGTGGTAACCAGGCCTTGAGGTCTTGTGTTTTTTTTTTCAAGATGTCTCCTCACTTCAAAAACACCTGAATCACCTCCTTAGTACAATCAAGTTCTTCAGAGATTTGCTAATGACCTTATTTGGCTCAGATGGGTTGAAGTGGAGTCGAATCTAAAAGTTGTGGGACATTGGACCTCTGGCCCTGACTTTTAAGATCCCTGGTCTAATGCCTCCTTCCAGCCATTGTCTGGAAACTCCCCCCAATGGGAAAAGACTGCAGGGAAGACCTTAAAAGGAGAGACTATACATACCTTTGGCTACATGTGCTTGAATGTTTATCATAACCAGCACTTTTATTTGCTGCACTTTATACCTACATTGCTGCATCTTGACTCAACACCGAATTGAGTTGCATCACTCTCACTCTTATTCACAAGTGGGAAATACCCACATACACAAATACATGCACACAAAATAAATTAGGCTTATCAGAACTAAGTGTGAACTATTGTCCTCCATGGCAAAATGCAGCATTTGTCAGTGCTCTGAAATGTGCATTTGTGTGTTTGTTAGGAAGTTTGTGTATTTTGAGGGTTGGTGAAACCTTAACAAGGTCTGTTGCAACCTTGCTTCCATGGAGTTGGCTTGACTACCCTGACTAATGAGGCCACACACACAAACATGCACAGGAGCTGATCTTTAAAAGTCTCAAAACAAGCATGGTGCATCACAGTTTCCTAAAAGCTGCCTCGGAACAACCTTGCTCATTAATCCATTTCCTGAGATCAAGTATGTGGGGAAAAGTGCATGCGTGAGGCCAAGAGGACCATGCCCCTGCAGTTTTTTCCTCAGCAAATCCTCCCGGTTAGCTCATTACCCTCTTAAAATCACTTTTATTATAGATTTCAGGAAAGTAACCTATAAACATTAACCCAACATGTTGTTTTCCATTGGACAATTTCCATCCTTTGTAAATTGTTTGTGTGAATATAGACTTCAGGGAGAGATTAAAACATATGTTTGTCCAAGATGTGTTACAGTCACCCATACATGCTGTGATCAAATCTCAACACAGCCCTTGTAGCAACCTGCTGATTTAAATCTTACGCCCCCCCCAACCTCACACACACACACACGCATTCCTGATCTACAGATGTTGTGCGGTTGGATGATGCAGAACAAGAAACATTTGCATCGGTTGGCAATAATCACAGTTTCATCTTGGCAACCAATCAGAAAGCTGCTTACAGGAACTGATGACAGATGGACTCATAAGCTGGTGGTACGTTTTTACCTCGGGCATTGTCATTCTGTCGTCTTCAGGAAGATTTGTTAAAAACTATCAGCTCTTGTTGTACTTGTTACTTACAGCTGATTGTGTATGCAATCAAATCAGCTGTAATGACAATAGCAGCGCTTTTTTCTCATGCAATTGCTTTTTAAAGCCGATTTTCTATCTGGTATCTGAACAGTTTTAGGTGTTTTCAAATTGCACAGTAAAATTCTGTAGTTTGTAAAACTAAAAGTGCAACAGTTAAAGTCTGCAGTGGTCAGCGATAGAGCCTGCTGAACAAAAATAAGAGCCAACAAGGGGGCTTGAATCATTATCTCAGCGAGTCAGTAAGATATGCAGGTGAAACTAAATGTAGACATTTTTAATTTGATTATGTATTTTCAGACTGCTTAATTGACAGCAACAGCAGCATTGAGGGAAAGTTGAGTAAAGTATGTGAGACATGTTTCCCCATTTCTTCCATCCATGTAGTTTTTGATGAACTACGCAACCATGACAGTAAAGGAAGACACTATCAACTGACTGTCTAATGCGAAATCTGTTGAGTTTATTTCATTCTTGGCAGAGCTGGTGTGCATTTATGACTTACTACAATCGATTTAGCTGGCAGGCTCAACAAAAGCACAGTCGTAGAAACATAGATGGTAGCTTCCTCTGAACAAAACAATTTCCATTAAAACAATGATCTGTTTTGAAATTGTAGACTGTGAATACCCAAGCTTTGTATCCCATTCTGAACTGATTTAAATAGCAAGAAAATCACCAAAACAATGGACAGATTTCAAGTGTATCATTGGTCAAGAAAAAAACAGTGCTAAGGGATTAAATCTATAACACAAAAAAACTGTTAAATTATGCTACATGTTATTACAAAAAAAAGTTTGCTCTTTTTCTCATTATATTTTCTAGCTTTCTTCATTTTGCATTGTACTCATTTAACTTGTGACTGACCAACTGGCTGCTTCTGCTGAAGCCCAACACATTCCTTTCAACTACTTTGTCCAAGGTATGTGTGTGTGCGTGTGTGTGTATGGTATGAACTCACACACATACCTTATGTGTGTGTGTTCGTATCATAAACTCTATGGTTTATTTAGGATGGTGTGGAAAACTACACATTGCAGCTGTCTCACCTCACATCAAGAAAGAGTCCCAGACAGACTAAATAGAGACAGAGGACAGAAGAGACTGATGCTTTGAGGAGGCTTATGTTATACTATACTAATATTAAATAAGTAAATACAATATTAATTTGTTTTATCGAGGTACTGCAATAGTCATTTCTATGTTATGCTACTAGTTGAAAGTCACTGGTAGAACTTTACTGAGGATGCAACAAATTCAGCATGCTTAAATTACTTTTTTATTTTCAGTCGTATTCACCATAAAGTGCAGCTAAAGCTTTTAAAACTTTATGAGGTCTAGTCCATGTCGACCCCGACTGGTTACTGGCATTCACACAGGTGTTGTTTTAATGAGCCGTATTAAACCTCAGTTAAAATTAGGCACAGCGATGCCGAATGTTATGAGCTCAAAACCTACAAAAAAAAAATAAAAATAAATTCTGTGGGTGAAGCTTTATGTGAAAAGCAGTTTTTGTCCAGATCTACTTCACCTTATAATACAGAGGCTGTTACAGTTTTTAGTGTTCCTAATAAATCTCAATCGGTGTCATTTTGTTTAAGCAACTTAAAGTCAACAAAAACTTGACTTGCAGTGGTAAGAGCATGTCGGTTGTGGAGGAAGCAGATGTCTGTCTTCTCTGTAGAAATATAGAAGAATTTGGTTTATATTAATATAATTTAAAACAAAGATTTTTGAATGATTTTTTTTTAGCATTTGAAAGACTTCCTAGTGCCGTAAAAAAGTTTAGCTGGGTTATAATGGCACACAAGCACAGCTTAACTGATAATAACCCAGAGTCATAGCAAACAGGGAGAAATGAATGAAATAAGGTACAAAGAAAGAAAACATGGGCAGGGGGCAAGTGTCAGGACTACTGTCAAGAAAGATACAGAAGTGTGGAATAACTTGCAGTCAGTGAAAAGAAGACGAGTCAGATGACTGGGTTAACATAGGTTCAGTGGGCGCACAAAAACAGTGTTTTCTGACAAGCCTGGGAGATAATGATGACAAAATACTCATTAAATAAATTAAGATGAACTTACTGCTACTGCAACATTAATTCAATCGTAATTGAATTAATGAAACTAATATGAGACAGGAAACAAAAAGGGGAAGCTGAAAATTGACAGAAAGAAAAATAGAAGGAAGACAACTGATGGTCAGGTCCAATTACCAAGAAAAATGTGCCCTTCGGCACATGACGCGGTGTGCAAACACAGGCCTCTGACAGGTGTGTGTGCGTCTGTGGGTCTCTGTGTGTGTGCTGCTGTTGTGCTAGACAGAGAGTTAACTTGTGCATGTGGTGGTTAGTGGCAGCAGAAAATGTGCTTTCATCGTGTTTATTGCTTTCAGTTATAACACATTGCCTTTGTTTCTTCAATCTGACACGGAACGGTTAGCATAATTTCCTCCGACATATTCAATGTACTCTGTTAAATGAGGGGATTGTGATTCAGAGCACAGCGTGTAAGTGTTTGACTCCAAGTGGAAGAAAAGGAACTCAGCTTCTGCCGAGTTACATCCATTTGTTCTTTTTCTCACGTGAACTACCCAGGTTCAGATCAATTTATAATGCGGTAATGGATGTTTAAAGTGTTGCCTGAGGTTTTATATGCTTTAACAGAAAGCAGCTTGCCAAGGGAAAACATTGTTTGTTCTATTGCCAGTATTCTCTGGTTAATTGCCAGCCTGTTGATACTTTATTTCCGAGAAGATTGTTGCCCTTTCATGTATGAAAAGATGGAATGACTGCGTTGTGTCAAAGCACAAAATTGTTTCCTACCACAAAAACTTCTGATGAGCATATTTTTTTATTACATATGGTTTTGCATGCAGTCATGGGAAAGAAATAAAGTACACTTTGTCAATTCTGGGGTTTTATACTTCAATGTTCTGGCCCTTACCAGAAACTTTTCTGATCTCTACGCTACAAAAATACAGTTGTGAGGTCAAAATATCCACATAGACTCTGAAACAACTTGAATGGATACACCTAGTCAACTGACTCTGAATCAGCTAATCACACAGCAGCAAACCAAAGTATTTACATGTCTTGATGTGGTGAACATTGGTTGCTGTTGTTCAAAGTGAGCGTCAGAATTAGAAAGAATGTGCATTTAAGATATTTTGATGTGAAATGTTTGCAATTTTGATGCAAATTATATCGAATAATTTGCAGATTTTTTTTTTTTTTTTACAGAATGTTGTTTAATTAAAAAACATTTTAGGTAACTTTCTACAAGCTTCTCTCAATAGTTTGCTGGGATTTTCATGTACTCATTTCAGCGTTACCCACACATTTCCTTTGTAGCCAAGGTGAGGGTTTTGCTACGGCCACTACAAAACATTTATTTGTTTCTCAGTTATTTGCTAACAATTTGCCGGCGCCGCTGTCCGTTACAAATTTTACAGTAGCCTTCTGCTTTCACAAATTCTGCCTCTTTGTTCCCTGAGACAGTCACACAAGACAATAATCCTGTACATCTACACTCCCAGTTGAGTACACAAAAGAGACATCTAGGTTTGAGGCACTAAATTCACACTCACTAAAGTGGATGGTGAGCCTTTAGCATTACAGTCAATTGTGATATTTGTCCAGTGCTCAAATGGCTGGTGAAAAAGAAGACACAGTACAACCAATTCTGACAAAAGCCTCAAAACAAAATGTGCTTAAGAAACCGAGTCGGCCTTCAAGCTGTGTCGCGCAAAGAGTGAGAGCATTAACAGCAGCTTTAGTATAAGCAGGATTTATCTATCCCCCGGAGAAGTCCTTGCTCTGCTGCAGCTCAATACCAGTGGAAATGCACATGAGGAACACCTGCACACATGATAAAATGCTCACGTGTAACCAGCTCATGCAAACACATCCTCTATCTGGGAATTCTTCCCTTCACCTAATGGAGCATTTGTGCATGTAGGTCATTATGCAGTCAAACTGTATTCAGTGTGAGTGCCCGCCTTATCACTGTGTAAGCGAGTGAGTATAAGCAACACATCACTGCACAGGGCTGCAACTGGAAACAAATCTCTGTCATTCATGCAGCCCACTGGTGTTCCATCACTTGCCTTTTGACATGATGAGCCTCACTGAGCAGAACTGACAAGGAGAAACATGTAGCTCAGCGGCTGAATGTCCAGCGAGCTCCAGAGAACCACTGGGAAGTAGCAAAACCATCTCTGCTTACTGCGCTGCTTTAAATCAAACAGACTTCCATCGTAAAAGCAAGTTGCCCAAGTTTTACTGATGTTATTTCACGTTGATGTTTCAAAACCAGTTGCATTTCTATCACAATAGCAGTGTCTTTTTTTTTCAAATACTTTTTTACACTTGTGCCTGTTTTTAAGAAATTAAACTGTCACAAGCAGCCTTGTTAGCCTGCAAATATAGCCAGAAACACTCAATACCATTTGTTGGGCAACTTTATGCAGCCTTTCAGAGCCCAGCGAGTTCAAATCAATCAAGTCTGTGATCTTGTGACAATCTTGCAGATTACAAAAGTGGCCCGATTGTTGGATTTTCTGTGAATTTCTAAAGCTCTCTCCACTCTTGCATGTTTGTCTCTGAGGCACAGCCCCATCCTAGCACATGCACTCACAGAGCACTAATCCCTCTGAAGATAGAGCTTAAGTTACTCTTCAAAAAGTTTCTTTGAAGGAGTGAGGTTGCACAATTTCTTTGTGGGAAAATACGTTACTGTAGAAGTTATGGTCTTTGTCTCCTTTCTGTTGATTCGTTTACTGCAAAATTCCTCACCAGACAGACAGATGCTTCTATCAACGTGTTACTGAAATGCTCAGACAACTCTCACTTAATTCTCCCTATAGTTTGCACTCTCACTTCGACAGCCAGGAACAAACTAATTTCAAGTTTTGAGGGCGAGGTGACGTCTTAGTTGTTGTCACACGGACCTGATGTGATACACCTGCTTGATTTTTAACCATGTGTCTAATTGTCCAAATATTGTTTCTGATAAAAAAATTAATTATTTATTATTTGCATGACAGAAGTGAATAAAAATTATTTAGTTTTGTTTTTATTGTTAATTTTAATAATGTAAATCTTTTGCTATTGTTTGCATTCGTATGGATCTTTCATGTGTCTAAGCTTGCCATTTTAAGGCTAGAGAAATGAAGCGAGATGGCACACGTAAAGGGAAGTTTGAAAAGCTGGCTTGAGACTCTGTGCTTCAGAGATTTAAAAGCTTGACAGTGAAGTCACCAGAGTTAGGGAGACAGAGTCTGACAGCTCTCCCTGCCTCCAGTCGCTTTATTTATGTTCTTATACTCTGTGTCAAATAGAATCAATCACCCTCTTATTTGCTCTCTCCTCGTCCACACACATGCACCCATAAATGCAAAGTAATACTCTTCCATGAAGTTGAACACACACACACGCACACACACGCACACACACACACAGGCACACACACACACACGCATGCACGCACGCCCACGCAGAGTGCAAATCGAATCAGAAGAGATGGGTGTTATTGAACCTGTGAGCTCCTATTTACGGAAGAAGGGGGGGGGGAAAGATGCGATTATTCAGCTGTCAATAACTACTTAACTGTAATTAATGGTGTGCAGAGACTTTATATTTCCTTAAACACACAACAGGAAGGGAAATGCGTTGTGTATTGCATGTGAAACGTTTGTGAGCAGTGCAGCCTCGACCTAATTAATGCTGGTGGTGTATCACTTTTGTGTAGAATAGCTCATAAACGTACAGATGTCTCTATTTGAACCTCTCTCTCTCTCTTTGTGGGGTCATAAAAACAAGTCTCAAGCTATAAAACTAAATGCACAATTAACTGTTTCCAGTCTTAATTAAAAACTCGTATTTATTCAGACATATCCAGCTATTCTGTTAAAAAAACAAAAACAAATCTACATTAGATCACTCCTGGACAACTGTTAAATGAATAGTCTTTTCCATGACTAATAATTTAAGTCTCAAAAAATAAACACTGACATTTTATGTAATTTTTTTTCGAATACTGCATTTTGGACTTTTTACTGTGTGTAGGCCGTAATCATCAAAATTAACAGGAAAAACTGACATTTGAAGCATTTTTAGCAGCTGAAACCAAGGAAAAATTTTAATTAGCCAACACATTTAAAATTCATGTCTAGATTTTTATTTCAGGCAAGGATTGGCATGATCATAGCCAGCAGGAGCAAGAAAAATGTACTCGTGTTTTAATATATCAAGGTTTACGTAGAGTGAGTGTTTCAAAGCAGCTTTCAGATTCTTGTGATATCTCTTTATAATCTAGTGGTTGATCTGTCATTATTGCATTAATCCTCCACATTTAACCATCATGAGCCAGATTAGGATCAAACAAAGGAGCCCAGGAAATCTGCTTTTTGTTCTTCCTGCTCTCTGTGACAGTGATTACATAAGCCTGCCCTTACTTACATAAGCGTCGTTAGTCAGCAGTAAATTTAAACCTGTTAAAATGCACTGGAGAAATATTTGTTTGAGCAAGATTTATTATGCAACATAGATACTCTTGTCTCCAACGGTAATCCTAATGAGCATCTTCAAAAAGGAGGGAGAGCATTGCAAAGCAAACGTAATTATTTGTCATCAAAATATCCAGCAGTGTGAAATATTTCATTTGGCGACTTGGAATATGTGTGTAAAAATGGTTGGATGAGGAACAGCAACAGTTACATTTTGTTTTGGTTTTCGCTCCTGCCCAACAACCTTTCAAAGCTTCAATAAACTGTATCTTATTAGCAAAAAATAAATGTGTTTTTTTTTTTTTTCTGCTTCTGATTGATATAAAACTATGATTTACAACCCTAGCAACGCTCTTCGATTAAATGAAATTGTGTGTGTCATTGTGAGTCAGTCGCCACTACTAGGCAACCATGCCAAGGCTGCGAAACGACCAGCTGGTGCAAAGAACATTACATCCAAAAGAATGTGTTGCCAAGGAATTTTGCATTTGCATGTGAAATTATTAATTTTTTCTCCCGAGTATGCACTCTGTTAGCCAGTATCAGTTGCAAACGGACAGAGACACGACTCCTTGCCTGGCGGGTATGGCGGACAAAACACATGAGAATCTCTCTCCGTAATTTTCTTTGCATATGATTTTTTTTTTCTTTTTTTTTTCAATGAGAAGGATTACGGAGGCAGTTAAAGGAAATAAGTGTGCTTTCTTTTTTATCGACCTCAGTTGATGTGTACCCAGTTCAAGGTGAAAGCATCAAACCTTAACTCTGCAATAAATCCTTTCTGCACTGCTGAAACTGATGTTTACAGCTTCTCAAAAAAAAAAAAGATATGCAGGAGACTGCAGGAAATCTTAAGACAACACTCATTTTGTTCAGGCTTGAGAGTCCTCGTGTTGCATACCAGTCTTCCATGAGATTTATTTCTTCTGTGGGTTTCTTAAAGGACTTTAACCATTTGTGGTGCGTGTTGCTTTATAAAAACATCTGGAGACCAAATCAGCAAGCTGCCATTATTGCCATCTTTGCCAGTTGATTCAGATGTAAGATACAGTGATGTGTAGTAATGGGTTTTGGAACATTGTACATATGTACACCTAAGCCCCAAATCATTTATACTCCTGGCAAATTTAGAATATTAAAATCTGATTGAAAGTGAAATGATGCCATAACCACCCAACAATATTCTTTATTGAAGCCACCATCTTGTTTTGAAGTGATGCTTTCCATAGTTCAAGTATGAGGATATTTTTCATGTGCCAGGACAGTGTGACAGTGTTATTATAATTCACAGGAAGCAGATATGTCATTCACCTTTAAATGTGCGATAAACGGCAAATGAAGGAGTTGCATTGTTGAAATATGATCCTCCTTTGGAGTTTGACCTTTTCCAAATCTTTAAAGTTGGTTGATTGATCAAGGTCTACTTACACAGTAATATACAGCAGAGGTCCACAACTCTGGTCGTCAGGTCTTACTGTCCTGTTTTAGGTTATTGCACACCTGGCTTAAATAACTGAGTGATTAATAGACTTCTGTAGTAAATGGAGGCATGTTACGAAGCAATGCAAACGTTTGAATCAAGTGTACTGACGCAGGGACTCATCTAAAACATGAAGGACTGTGGGCCCTTAGGACCAGAGTTGGGGACCAATGCTGTACTGTAGAATGTCATAATTTATTAATAATTTTTATATAAGAGTATTTAAACTTACAATCAACTTAATGAAAAAATTTTTTGTTTTGTTTCTTTTTTACTTTGTAATCTTGTGCTTTTCCAGGTGCAGCTCCTGACTTTTGCTTTCCTCTTTCTGCAGCTGTTCTCTCTTCTGCTTACTGAACAGCCCATCTGCTTCCACTTACCAATTATCTCAGGTGTATTGAAAAAGCCACTTTACCACTCATGTCACAGTCAGAACACATTCTCATAGGCTGATGCAGAGTTTCAGTGTATGGGGGCTTGATTGAGTGCTTTAGTTTGAAATGTGCCATGCAGTTCCCAGAGTGATGAAAAAAAAAAGAAAAAAGAATGGCACATTTTTATTGGCCCGTCCCGAATTCTGTTCATGCTTTGCGTTTGTTTATTAAATATTTATTAAATAGCCCCAATGAAACACATTGAAATCGTAAGTTTGGAACGTTGCAAAAATATTATATTTGTTTTCAGCCTGGAGTCTGGCAGAGGTTTACAAATGTTCACTTGGTACTATTTTGAAAATTGAAATGATCTTCAGTTAAACAACTCTGTGTGGCTTGGTTATTTTCCCAAGTAACGGATCCTGGAACAATACATACTTTCTATTCAGGACCTAATAAAACACACTTTTGTTCGGTTTCCAGGTGAGAATGGCCCGGTATCATAATCAGAACACATGATTATTTCGTTACCTCATTCGAACAGCAGTATTTCTCAGCTCTTGTCAAAGCACGTCGCTTGGAGAACTTGACTTTATACAGAGGGGAATGTCCCTGGCAGCATTAGGACTCCCACACCCCGCAGTCCCGCTTTGTTTTGCTTTCCTCTGGCAGGATTTAAGTTTTCTTTTATTATTATTATTTTTGATTTTCATTAATTGTTTGGATTATTGGGTAATAACAACCTCTCTCTGCTGGCTGCGCGGCGAGATGCCACATTACAGTCGCTTTTATCCAAATCCAATCGTCTCACGTTGTCAAGCGCACACAGCGCGGCTCCAGCACCGGCAACCGCCGACGCGGGGCGCTGCCGCGCGCACCGCCGCGCTCCGCCGCGCTGCTCTGCTTACATTTGAACAGCGCGAGCCGGACGCACGCGGCGGCACATCTGCGAGCACGGAGTCACGGCGCAGACGTGAGCCCAATCTGGAGCTGACAACGAGGGGAGTTAGAGGGAGAGCGGGGTGATGGAGCCGCTTTTGAACCGTGTCACGACGACTGTTCAATATGGAGATGATGCCCGCAGGCTGCTTGTGTGACGCGCGCCAATAAATCAGCGCGTCGTCTAACGCGGCGACACAAAAGGCGAGAGCGCAACGGCGGGAGGTTATCGCGGCAGTCGAGTGGGTAATGAAACTCGACTCCGCCGCGTCTGTTGGTACAGTGAATTATCTGGCGTGCTTGTGCATCTGCAGCGGTAAATGAAGGAGTTATGCATATTTCCCTAACTAGGCCACAGGGGGGTAGGTGGAGGAGGGGGCGGGGGTGGGGGACACGATGCGGCTGAAGGAGGTAATGTGATTGTGAAGACACGCAGGATTCCCACTTTAGCTGTGGCTGTGTGTTGGAGAGAGAAAAAAATGATACTAGAAGATGAAATAGAAACCCAAATTATAAGAATAGCTACTTTAAAGCCTTGGCTGATTATTATTATTCAAAGCTGCTTTTATTTTATTTTATTTTTTTTGTGGGCCAAAAGGCCCGTAACACAGCAGAAACATACAACTTCTTCCTCCTCCTTCCTTCCTGCGTACGGATTTCTTGAAAAAAAAAAAACGCACAAAACCGCACGAACACAACCGTGCGCGCATGCGTCGCGTTGTTTCGCGAGCAAGGAAGGTGGCACTCTGAGGGGAGCGCGCGGAGAGATGCATGGACGTTTTCAGGTTACGCTGCAGTTCCGACGCTCACATGGAGGAGAGGAGAAAGAAAAGGAAAAGAGAGGGAGGAGGGAGGAGGAGAGGGGGGGGGGGACGAAATGGATGGGGTACTTTTGTTGCTACGCAACCAGGCTGCGCTGTTTCAGAGCATAAGAATCCACCGTGATATGACTTACTGCATGTGTGCGCACGCACTCGTGCACGCGCAAACATGAATGCACCCACGCACATGCGGAAAACGCTTTAATCTGAAACGGGTTCAGGAGTATCTTTGATTGGTTTTTAAAAATCCCCCTCTGCCAAATCAGTTCTCTTTGTTATTTTTGATACAAAAGTGCCTAAAAATCAGAAAAAAATATCCACAACTCTTCCCAGGAAGTTATATTCTGCCCCCATATGACTGACCAGACAAGTCTTCCCAACGCATTCTTTGGCTAGACCTATTGATCCTTTGGAATCTAGTGGTCCACTCCGTCATTCCTATAAAGCTTTTCGAAAACCAAACAGGTGCTGGCCTAAAGTTCAATTAAATTTCATAGTACAAATGGTGGTAGGGTGCTGCGCGTTTGGCTGGACAAACAGACAGAGATGCAAACCAAACCTGTCATTTTATTGTAAACCAGTCGATCGTAATTTTCAGCTAGTCTGTCACTTAAGTGACATGGACACAACGGATCAATAGCTAACCTTGTGTATCGTTTGTAGTAGCTGGTCTAAAGTTCACCGTCCTGGGATCAAAACGAGCTTTTGATCAGATGGGAGTTGGACAGTTCAAGACAGCAATGTTTCTTCTTTGTTTCTTAAGTTCAGGCTGAAAAGACAAGAGAAGAAAGTCCCTCAAGTGACTTGAATGCTGATATAGGTCTAACAATATTATGAGTCCATGACTGCCAATAAGGATCAGGGAGAGTCAACACTGGTTTCCAGGCTGTCCATCACTGATACCAGTACTTTGGTCACGAGAGTGTTCACTTTTTTCCTGAGGGGATTTTACGTTCCGTACATCTGATCCTGACGCCAGGAGTGGAAATGGTTTTGCTGGTTGGCTCATTCCAACGTATTATTATGAGGGCGACTTGCCCAATGAATGAGACACTAAGAGAGAGCAGATAGAAGGTACAAATGTTGAGCAACATTGTTGAGGTAATGCAGTGCCAAGTGAGCGGAGGAGGGCTTTTAGTCGAATGTGTCAAAGAGACATTTGACAATGTCTGCTAATTAATGAATTAATTCCCTGAGACCAGCCATCGTTACAGTGTGATTTAGTTTTTTTTTTTTTTTTTTTTTTTTACATTGGATCTGGGATTATTATTTCGCCACAACTGCCTGCATGATAATTAGTTCAGTTTCCTACTGTCTTTCCCTTCCTGCTCTGTTTGTTACAGCGTTTCAGCAGTCCATCTCTCTTCCTGCAGTCGCTGGCCTCTATTTCTAACATCAGCTCTTTCCCTCTCCAACACCACCACGCTCGCCCTTTTTAGTCGCACCCTCTTGCTCCCCCCTTGGTCTTCAAAGCAGCAGGCAGAACTCCACAGAAGCTCTGCAGCTCTTGAAATATAGATTTTAGCACCGGTGGGACGCTGCCTGCTGCACTGATGCACTCGAGACGAAAACGCACTCTGCTTTACGTCTCTTGTCTTGTTGGCTTAGGAAAACAAGGCTAATTTGTCAACAAATAAAACTAAGAAACAAGGAAAAACATTATCCAGTGATTTTTATTTTTTTATTTTTGGAGAATACACACACACACTTTCTTAGGGTCAATACACATAAAAGTTTGTTTTGTTGAGATACTTTTCCACCCTTCTAATGAAAGTTGCACATGTCGGTTATCCAAAGCACTCCAGTGGTTATTCATTGGATTATAAGAGGGCAGATGAGTTTTCCTCTAAGATGCATTTTGGGTGAGAAAGCCTGTGTGGTTTCACTGTAATTGCGATTTCTTGTAAATAACTTCCACAGGACGCCTCCTCCACTCCACCGTCTCTCTCGGTTTTATTGTTGCCATTTCCCTCCAGTGAATCTCGTCCGACCGCATGTCCGAGTGCTTGCTTTGACTTCCTGTCCTCACTTTGTTCATTATTGATTTGGTGTAAAAAAAAAAAAAAAAACTCTCACACGCCACGGCGTTGTCCCGCTCACCACGTTTGCGCCGCGCAGGACTTTGGCAGTAAATTTTCTTGATCGACAACGACAGTTGTGCTGTGCGTTCGCAACGGCGGTGACCCTGTTGACTTGGTGACGGCCATTATGTTGTCAAAGAAGCACTCAAGCTAATGGAGAAGCCATCTTGATGATGATGATGGTGTACCCCTTCCTCCCTCTTTGTTTGTTTTTTTTTTTCCCTCTACACACATCCAGATATGAATGCGTAGCATCCATGATCAATGATCCAGTTATAAACTAATGACATTTGCTCTTGACCTCTGTTCTTTTACTCATTTGTCGATACATGCACAGACACAATTGCACTGATGGGAACTCCAGGAGAGCCCTCTACCCTATTGATTAAATTTTTATGGCGGACACATAGTTAATATCTGTAAGCAAAGAGAAACTGCAGACATCTGCCAGTTTGATATAGGGTGTCTTGTGCTCTCACGCTACACAACGCAGAAATATATCAGTCAAATAATGAACGGTGAATCTGTCAGGTGAGTGTTAACGCAGAGGCATGTGATGAAGGAAAAGCAGGAGAGTGAGTAGTTAGAAGGATAAGTATGTTTTCATGTCCAAAAAGCCTTTTCAATTTAGTGAGAGAGTTATGTTTGAGTATTTCTGCCTCTCCATATCAGATCTTACCAAGCCCTGCAAGATTGATCTGTGCAATAAGTGACGTCAGAGATCAAACACGTCAGTCTGAGGAAATATCACTGAGAGTCAGAAAGGAGCATGATAGATGGCTGACGGAGAAATGGATTTAGCTGATAAGTAGAGAGTGCCGCGTGCGTGTGTGTGTGTGTGTGTGCGCATTTTAATTCAGCTAAGAAATTTCTCAAGATTTATGTCACATTTTTAAACATCCATCCAGGATGGGGTTTGTTTCTTCCCCCACTCCCCCCACTTCTGATTCAAGCACATAAACACACACAGAAACGTGTACAGTTATGTTAAAATATACACTACTATTGCAATGCCTCAACTCTCGTTTCCTGATTAGTATCATTGCCATTCATGCCAACGTAACTTTTTTAAACCTCCAAACATCTGGTCCTATTCAGGAAGGTATTAAGAAGGAAAACGACTGATATGTCACAACCCTGGAAAAAATAGCTTTTGATGTTCCAGTTTACCTTTTGATCCAGTTATTGCATACCAATGAGAGATTTAGGATATATTCAACTGTATGTATTGGCTTCATACATATCATTCATGTATTTAAGTTCAGTGACTGGATTTAGGAATGTATGAATTGGATGGAAAGTATAGTTTATCACTACTTTGAACCCGTTGTGTTTGTGGTTTAAAGGAGCCAAGTGCAAAGAGCAAAACTGCAGTGGAAATCTAAAACTGTACTGGAGTAATGCAGGAGGTGAAACAAAGAAGTGAAGAGACGCTGTAACCGAGGATCCTGGAGCTCAAATACAGACAACGGAACCAGACAAGCTAATCAGAGGTAAAAAAGGAAACAGCTGAGACCGAGGGCAGGCGGAGAAACATCGGGAGACGGAGAGCAGCTGTGGAAGGACACAAACTGGCTGAGGGAATGTGACTATAGACACCGGATGAGGGCCGGGACGCAAGGAAACTACAAATAAAGGAGAAAGGGAAAAGAAATTTAGATTTGGACATCAGCTTCACAGAAAGTCTTGTTGAAAGCTTCATGACAAACAGGCATCACAGTATGATTGTAGGAGCAGAAGTGATCATTAGGTCCAGCCTCCCCTTCATGAGAGAGATCCACACAGAGCGAAAGCGTAGCGGGTTGTCGGGGACAGACAGAACCCTCCTCACACCTTGTCCCAGTGGGTGGACTATGTCCACAACTCGAGACATCGGAGGCCTGTGCACACATGGCTCACCTTCACAGGAGCGTTTTTTCCCAGCCACTTTTAGTCCTGTCCCAAGACGTTAAAGAGGGCAAGAAGTAACCATTGCTGCAACACATTTTGTGCAGTATTTGAACTGAAAACAGATCACTTCAAAGTGCAACATCATTGATTATTTGTTTATGCCCAGATGTTTTATGAATTTATTTAATGCATGTTTCTTATGTGTACATTTTGCCTTATGGTGATTCTTTTCGTTTTTAAAAACGTTTACTATTCTCGAGTTGGAGGAATGCACAAGAATTCCAATGTGCTTAAACTAAGATAGATCTGTGCAAATGTTAAGTAAATCAGACTTGATCCTATTCTACCACATAAGGAATCATTAGGAACACAAACGTAACGACTTCAATGATTTGAAACCCAAAGCTTAAATAGGGTCTGATTACAGATCAGATCACAATAGATCAAGCCTGGCCTTGCCTTCTTAGGCAGTTCTGCTTGATTCAGTGGTGCGTCTGAGATTTCTCCCATTGAGCTTGACTTCTCCAGTTAAACGTCCAATCTGCATTTCTTTAGAATTAGATGTTGCCCCTAAGAAGTTTGTGTGCCATCAACTACATTAAACTTAAAAAAACAAAACATGCTAAACCTGAACATGTTTTGATGATTCATGCAAATAATAAAAGTATTTAACAATGAAATCAAAATGTAATGGTTAAAATGCATGGTAGAAAAAGTCTGGGGGCAAATTTACTGTGTCATGAAAGTAACATGAGAACTTAGTAGAAAAGGAAAGTGGCAGGGAAGCTGAGGTAAGCGATTACAGATCAGAGATATTCAAGGGTATCAAGCAACTTTGATTTTTTTCATTAAGATTGCAACAAACACAGAGGTTCCGATGTCTCGGAGACGGGACCCGAAGTGAAAGAGTCAGAATAATGAAAGGTAACCGACATGATTTTGTGACTGCTCTGAAAGCCACTGCCTCCACTTCATTTCATCTTGCGGGCATTCAGCCAACACTTTCATGCAGACAGCTCTGAGAACAACAAATAAAGGGATGAGCCTAATTCCAGTAATCCACATTACAAGAAATCAATAGTGCATCACGGAGCACTGAAAGCATGATAGATGTACAGAACAACACTGAAATGAACGAGAAGCCAAGCTGGTCAACAAATCGCAGATAGGAGTGCTGTATTGAAAATGTTTTTTTGTGCAAACCTTTTGACGCTCTGCCTGTTAAGAGTGAAAAGCATCACGGCTTTTTACTTCATCCAGTGGGAGATCGGTAAACCAGCCTGACATTAACCAATGACTCCAGTGCTGAATATCTTAAATATCCCCTCTCACAGTTTTCCTACTTAACAACAGCTTTATTGTTTTCATTCCATCCTCTCTGTATGCTTCATCATAAAGCAAGCACGTATCTGCCTCTTTCAGCCGATAGCTTTTCCAGAGTTGTCCCCGTATTTTACTCTCGTGTCACCTTGCTCTTGCCCTCCCTGCTTTCATCTCTGGTTGTCTTTTTACTCTGTGAAGGACAGTAGAGGTTACAACGTTTGGTGTCAGCCTGCAGGCAAAACTGGCTCTGAAAAATTGAGGACAAGGCTAATGCTTCTTTATAGGGACCTCTCTCACCAGTCCTGCAACTTCAATAATTGACTGAGTTTTGGTTGATGCGGGCCAGGAGGGCAGTGCCAGAGAGACTGTGATTGAAATGCACAGAGCACCCAACACAAACCATGTTTAATGTGGGGCCCGTGTGGATTTAACTGAGGAACGGGTGAAAAGTGGGCCAGTGTTCATGACAGGCTTCATGCACGGAACCCAATTTTTCAGCAAAACCAGTTGGTAACCTTCTTTGGGCCTTACTTATGTCTCAAATTTGCATTGAAAGACAAGACAAGTGTGGCTCCCATGTTTTATATTGCACAGGAAACTCATTTCAGACCTTCATGTGAGCTACAGACGATCCCATCAACTCTCATCCAGTGTTCTGTCCGTGTGAGCCTCAGATGTAAAAACTTGCACAAACAAGCTAAGGAAGGCTTTCTCAAGAAAAGAGGGGAAAGTTGCTCTCACTCTTTAACCATACAAGGTGAGATTTGGGAAAGGAGTCAGGACAAAAGAGTTCAATGATAGCTTGGAGGACATGGTTTAAACAGATTCAGTGATGGCAAAGTAAAGCCAAGATGTGATAAGGGCTGCCTGAGTGCAGAAATGAAAAAAAAAAAGAAGTTCTTAAAATTTGGCTATATTGATCATTTTAACACTTTGTTCAAAGATCAACCAGCCCTGCATTTTGATATTTCCCAGGCACATCCTACTGATGGAGACATGGTGGTTCCATGTTAACAACACTTTCTGGGAAATAATGCAGTACAGATAAAACGAGTAGATGAAATTTTCAGCGGTTCCAAATGACAATCCCTCAAATGAAACCTTCAGGAGTTTCCACATCGTAGCTGTTAAATGTAAACTGACATTTTAACTGTGCTGTGTGCACTTTACACATATCAGAAAAAGTGACTTGACCAAATCTGCAGATTTTTAAATAATGATGTAATATTTGTCTTTAATCCCAGTGTTCAACACCACACCCCAAAAGAGTGTGTAGTGTCAAAGAAATGCATTTGTAAGCTAAACAGTGCTTATTAGAGATTAGTTTTTATGTTTTTAGGACATTATTCAGGATCTGGAAAAAAGGCATGATTATGGACGGATAAGCCCTCGAGAGACTCCAAGTCTGAACCGGAGACATTTGGAACGAGGCAAAGACAGTGTGTGCTGCAGGAGAGTGGGGGAGTAGTTTAAAAATACCACGTGGAGTTTTGGTGCCTGTCCCGGAGGGAAAACAAGACTTAAACTGGGCCAAAGATGGACCACACACACATGCACCCTTACCCCAATCAACCCCATGCACTGACAGACACTGGGCACAGGAAAACTGTAAAAGTCACAAATGCTGGATGCCGTGCATTCCAGGTAAGGCGATTGGGGAAAAGAACAAACAAAAAACAAAAAAGACTCGGACAACAAAGTTGCGCTGACAGTTTAACCAGAAACAAAGATGGAAGCAGCAACAGGAGCAAACTCATTAATTGGGGTTTGAAGGACGGCGACAAACAGCTAGGATTTCTGTTTTTCGACAGCTGCAGGTGTCTCGACTACTGTGGTTGACCTTAAAAGTCACCAGGCGGCGATGCAGAATCCCACAGATCTGCTCTGCACAGACACAACCTACCTACCTCTAACTTTCTACCTTTCGTGCAGCAAATCTGGTGATTACTTTTGCCGTCTGCTCACGCCGTTTAAAATTTTACCCAACGGTCAAGAATACAAAGGTCGTCCCGCAGCCCTCAATTATGCAGTCGTCCTCCACAATAAAGGAGGAGGAGATGGTAAAGATGTCATTCATGAGCAAATCGGCTTGTGTGAATGTCAGAACGAAGTGCCGCGCTGGAAACTGCATGATTTCGCTGAGGACCGATTTGAAATGTGGTGGGCCTTTTAAGCAAAAGAACAAGTTAAAATGCCACAAAGGCAAAGATCACATTTGCAAGGAATGCATGAGCCCATTTAAGTGATTGTGTTTTCTGGGTTTATAATAGCAGGTTGAAGCACAGGTGTGACTCAGAATATGTGAATTAACTCTGACACATAGGGAGGAGCTTTACTCAGAGGTTTATCTAATATCCTGTCATCGAAGTATGAATGTGTGGCATTTGGCTTTAAGTTCAACAGGTTTCTGTTGAGCTTAAAGCCAATTTATGAGCAGTGGCGGCTTTCATCAGTCCGTTTTAATGGTAAACTTAATGGTAATCAATGTTCTGGCATCTTCCAGGTTAGAATTGAGATTATGTTGTACCAGGTCATTCTTGAGCAATTTGATGTGGTCAGTCAAATCTTAGTGAGGACTGATCATGTAAACCTTATGAAGATTTAACAAAATTAACTATAAACGCTCGTCTTGCTCAAGCCCACTCCAGTTCTCCCTAAGTCGGAAAGTAAAGTTGCTTCAGTTCATTTTTAGAGCTACTGTAGAATAAAACGACCAAATTGTAAAAGAATTCAAGATTCGAAGGTTTTGTGACAGTTTGATGCCAGTTCGAAAAGCTTCTTCGCAGAATATTTCCTCCATAAAACCACTGGAAGCAGAGAACAAAACGTCACTTGCAATCACCATCAGCCAGTGAAACACACCAGCTAACACCGGTAGGCTTTCATGTTCGCCGCTTTCATGCACGCTTGTGGCTTAAAAACGTCTACAAGGAATCACTGACTTGGTGAAAAAGTCCAAAGAAGTCAAATCCCACTTCATCCAAAAGTGACCCCTTTGGAGTAGCCACACCAGAGCGACTTTTATTGGGCCACTATCCATTAAGCTGGATGAATCTAAATCAGGCGTTTGGCTGAAACAACTTCTGCTGCAGAGACGGAGAAAGAGGGTCAGAGAGATGAAAGGAATGAAGAATGATAAGCAGAGAAAATATGAGAGGACACACACACAGGCTAAACGGGTGAGAAAGAGGTGGGTGCATGAGGCATCGAAGCGCTCAGGATGAAAGAGAAGATTCAAATAAGATTGAGTGAAGAAGCAATAGAGAGATGCCGGGAAAGTCATAAAAATTGATGGAGATAGCACTGCAGGTCAGGGAGTAAGGTATGTTAAATATGTTAGTGACTCTACAGGAGGAGACAGAGGCTCAGTGTAAAATATTTTACAAAGTGACGAGCAGGGAAGATGCAACACAAACCGATGCCGGCACACAGAGCTGGAGGCGCAAAACTGATACGGCGTGGGCGAAAAGGGAACCGAAGGTGGGTGAAAAGAGAGCTGCCGTTTGGGAAGCAGCAAAGGTCAGAGGCTCAGGGTGGGCCTCTGAGTCCGCTGGACGCACCGAGACTTACCAGACAGACAGGAGAAAAAAGGACAACGGCACAGACACACTGGATGGGGGTGGGTGGGGTTACTGCTCTGTGTGAAACAGCTGATCTGGCCACACCTAAGAAAAACTACAAACGATATGAAAAATACTCTGATGTCTGATTACGCTTGACTTAGACTAATTTATCTTAGAGCTGGTTTGTATCTTTAGTCGTCATCGGCTGGCTGGAAGGTGACGTTTTGTTTGTAACCTCTAAAGATTTTCTCTAAGGATTGTGCTGCATTTTAGTTTTGGTTATCTTCCTTTTTCCTACTGAGGAAAAGAATCGATCAAGTTGTTCAACTTGATACAAGAAAGACATGTGAGGAGGAGCTTCCGCAGCATTTGGGTGTTCGACACCAAGTGTGTGACAGCAGCGCATTTTTTAAAATTATTATTATTATTATTTAATTTTCTGTATATTTATACAGGTTGTATCATTGAGATCCAAGATCTCACTTACAAGAGAGACGAGTTAGAGAAGACAGAGCGTTGCTGAAATTTATGATTACATGGCCGAGAGTACCAATCGTCAACATTCCTCTTGATGTAAGTTCTTGATTTAATTCAATTGAAGGCTGTAGCCTTAGAAAAATAAAATATAAGTAGGTTGTGCATTAGGTCATTAAACTAGACCAGGGCACCCACTGCACACCTGTCAGTGCGGCGCAGAAAGTTGCGGCGATTCCCGCAGTGTCATCAACTGCAATACTCTGTGGGAGTTTATACAGACTTACACACAGGCAGTGTGGGGAGTTATCAGAGTCACCATTGGTGTCACTAATAAACTTTCTAATCTTAGCTATGAGTGTGCGCATCATGTATGTATTCTTTGTGTTCTGCAGCAATAAATTTAAACATGTCAAATGACATCTGTTTTTTTTTATTGTGGTTTTTTGTTTTTCACTTTTATGTGGACAACCATCGTCCTCTTTTGCGCCGTTTAGTTTTGTGCCAAACATATTGCACACAAAATTAGCTCTACTTTTTTTCCATATTTTTTTATTTTTTTTATTTTTGACATTAACTGCATCCTTTAAGCTCAGAACATCAGCGTCATTTGCTTTGCAGACCTTGCATTCACTAACGATGCAAAGTCTGTACAAGAGGTTTTTGGGTGGTTGTTTGTCTCTCTGTGGTCGGAAGCGACCTAAATGTGAACCCCAACTGACCAGAGTTGAGTGTGAAGCTCAGAAAGAAGTGCATGTGAGATGAAACATGAGCTTAACCACTCTAACTGGCATCATTAGCTGCATACAAAAAATCTTGGAGTAAGATATGCAATATTGAGTCTTTGGAGAATTTTTTTTTCTCTGATTCTGCTCCTGCTAATGTAGTTGTTCTTCTAGTGCTTTGAGTGAGTTCTATATAATTTATGCTGTCTCTTGTGATTTTGACTTGACTCATAGATGCATATCCATTGCTGCACTTTTGGCCGGCACTGCGTCCTCAAGAGCAAGTTGGAACACAAGCGAATTAGAGCAAGTGACAATAATATATATATATATATATATATATTTTAAAAAGTGGCATTTTAAATATGGGTTGGCAAACAAATGAAAAAATAAATAAATTGTTGCGTGGTTTTAAAAGGAGGATTTGCACACCACTTGTACTGCGCAAAAATATTTATAAATTATTCAGAGCTGAACTTTCAGAGCCTAAAGAGCTGTGCTGCCCTCAAAACCCTCCTTAAAGATATAGGCTTCACACAAATGTAACCATTCTAATGAGCAGACGAAAATATTGGCAAGCTTTACAACAATCATGCTTTTATTGTAAAAAGAAGAAAAAGAAAAAGGAAAAATATATATCTATATATATATATATATATATATATATATATAGGTATATGACCTTTTCCTTTATAGTACTAATATTTTCACGTTTTAATTCCCGCTTTGCCTATATATATATATTTTTTTGTTACTGATTTATTTTAGACAGCTAAAACTGTCCCCGTGACGACTACTGTAGTTCTGTTGGATTTATTTTTGGGACAACAGCGCTCTCTTGTGGATAGTTTTATCATTTTACATTTTAATCGTTGTGCGCTCGTTCAGTTTGGTCCGACCGAGTCGCCGTAGGAAAACACAAACGTTGCCTTAGCAACGAGCTAGGGCACGTCCGGCGTTATGGTTATGGACCAGTTTAATTAATTAAAGAAGACGCAACTAAACATACACAATGGAAACAACAAGCAATTCTTCCGTGTTTCTTCTTACGGTGAACGGACAAATTGAGGGAGCGAACGTGAGTGGTTGTTTTATTGCTTTAGCTTAGCAGCTAAAATTAGCATTAGCAGCAGCAATGTATTGATATTTTATTTTAATTATTTGCTTTGTTTCTCTTTTCGTCGTTCTCCTGAGCGTTTTTCCTGTTCTTAAAATGAAGTTGCTTTCCCTCCCTTTTATTCCAGTTTCCAGATTATGACAATTTATACTGTAAATATTGTTACGTCTACGGCCATGACTGGGCTCCCACCACAGTAAGTAGTCATTTGTAACATTTTAAGCATTTTCTAGTCCCAATATCTTCATTGTTGCTCATGAGATAAAAGCAGTAGTGAAACATTGCACATCAAATAGGACCGAGTAGTTCGTAAAAGTCTCGTGTTAACAAACAGGTTGTGTGTGCATGTGTGTTTGTGTGTGTGCTTTCTCTTAAGGGTTTGGAGGAAGGCATCACTCAGATCACCTGTAAAAGCTCTCTGTCTCAAAAGTTGATATGGAACTTCCCTTTGGAGACAACATTCAAGAGTACAAATCCTTCCGGATGTAAGTCTTTCACACTGACACTTTCTGATTTCTAGAAGTCATCCTCAACATCTCTGCACTACAGATACAATTACTAGGCCAGTTGAATTCCAGGTTATACTTTTTTTTTTTTGACTGAGAATATACAGTTATCTAATTGAATCAAAAACCTAAATAAACTATAAAGGTGTAGTTAAGACCACATCATTACATACACAGAGTAAAAATTCATTTTAAGCCACTTTGTAACTAATTTGCCGGCATGCTTAGGGGGTGAATGAGGGAAGTGGGTAGCCAATGGCGCATTGACTGAAAAGGTCGCTGACAGGAACATACCTGCCACTACAAATGTGTAACTTCCTGTAAATGTTCCAGGGCCTCAGCTTGTGGTGAGCGTGTACGGACCGGACGTTTTCGGCAACGATGTGGTCAGGGGTTATGGAGCAACGCACATTCCATTCACACCTGGACAGTGAGTGTGACTGTCATCTACCCTACTGCTGCTTAAAGCATGGTGAACATTGTCCATGTTAGTTAAGGAATCTGAGGTATAGACTTTGTAGTTGCTTCTTTGAAATAAAAGATAATTATCAGTTCTGTTTCTTCAGACACATAAGAACCATCCCGATGTTTGTTCCCGAGCCCACATGGAGACTTCAGAAGTTCACAGGGTGAGTTGCTGTGAGTTACGTGGGGCGTGTTATTGCCCTCGCAATGACAAAATGTGAAAAAAAATTAGAAGTATAATACTTTTGGAGAATACTTTGATAAACTGTTTTTTTTTTGGTACTACAACTCAAGTACTTTTTTCCCCCCCTTGCTCAGCTGGTTGCTTGGACGACGACCCGAGTACACCGACCCCAAAGTGGTGGCACATGGGGAAGGCCGAGAAGGTTCCGTCACGCTTTCCGATCTTTAATGAGCCGAACAGCTGTAGTTTCCACAGCTCCAGCTGAGTAGTAAAAAAGAGAGGAAGCATTCGTATCCATCCAACGTTTGAATCTTCTTTTCTGTTTTAGTGACGAGGGTTCGGTCTCAGGGCTTCGTCACCGTCTCCTTCCACATAATGACCAAAGACATGAAGAGGATGGGCTACGACACGGGACCGACGAACTCGTCAACCGTCCAGTCCGCCACTTCTAGTCTGTCAAGAGATGCACAATAATACGTAAAGCAACATGAAAGCTAACTTGGAGTCCCTACATATCAGTTGTCATTGTGACTGAACTCCAGCCCAGATTGGACTCCAAACACCGGAAACTCAGTTAGTCTGGTTTTGAGACTCCAGCTCTGATTGCTTCTTAAAGTTGCTTACAGAGTGATGTCTGTGGAGTGGAGGGGCTTGGTAAAAGCCTCAGACTCCGCTGGTGTTACATTCCACGCCGCAGGAGACTGTGATGTTAAGGGAGAGGTCCGTTGCCATGTTGGGTCTACACAAAATGTTAATGTTGGTTATAAAATGTCAAAGCCCCATGCTGAACGTTTGTGTGGAAAGGCCTGAGATAAATTTGAAAACTGAAAATGTCATGTCCAGTTACATTTACACAATTTTCAAATTTTAAAAAAAGTGTTTAATACTTCCAGATTTTTTATACTGGCTCCTTAATTTAAAGCTGTAAATTTGTTCATTGAATCCATCTTTTAGTGAGCATTCTCTGCCTACTTTCAGTTGTCAGATTTAAAACGCTGGCTGATGAATTTGAGTAATGAGGTCTGTTATTTACCAATAGCTCCTTTGTCATAGAGCAGCGTGTGTTTAATTAGATTTGGCTTAACATTGGACACATTTCCTAGAATGTGCAACTACGCAATGGTTTGAAATAGCCATGGCGTAAAAGCATCTTCTGGTATCATGCAAGTTAAATAAATGTCTAACTTCCCTTAGGTCTGACTTAGGTCTTGCATTTAACATCTAAAATGTCCTAAACTGATGTTAAAACATTTTACATTTAACAAAAACATTTTATTAAAAGGATTGGGAGCATTTTTTGCACCTTTCTTTGTCAATAGGACAATACTTTATCTTTTGCTAGAACTTTATCATCTTGCCGGAGAGCCCGGCAGCAACCCCACACCAAGGTTTCTGGCAGTGGCCGCCAGATTTTTATGAAAAATATCCAGTGGTTTCAGACAGTTCACGATGCAGCGAACCAGCCCACAGTGTCACAAATCAGCACGCTCGATCAATGGGCTTTTCTACAAAGCCATTCTTTGTTTCTTTTATTTCTCAAGGTTATCCTTTTGTGAATTTATTGTCAAGCTTTGCATCAGAGGTGCCAACAGTTATTGCATTCACACTCACTTTACACTCTTACAGCTGACTGGTGTAAAACCAAGCAACACAGTCCATAAACATAATCAACTTGATGTTGGGTCGTTCTAGATATCTTCTGTATTGTATAGTTGCCTCCTTTTTTAAGCATTTTCAAAATAAATTTGAATCCAACCATTGTTGTTGTTTAGTCCAAGCCAAGACCCGACTCATTTTAATTTACTTTTCCATCATCAAAATCAAGAAAAAACATCGAAGGCTACGGAGCTGAAGTGAAATACATTTTATTTTTGAACCAGTGCAGCTACAGTTGTCCTTGTCCAAACAGGGTCCGGTCAGCTGTGCTTGCTCGTTTAGAGGCCGTTAAAATACCACAACTTTTTTTTTTTTTTTTCCTACAAAAACCCATTACACAGAATAATAAGGTATACAGAAGAACAGTATGTTACAATAGTACAAATGATAAATTATATTATACAGTTATAATGCCAAAAGGTAGAGCACAAATCCAAAACAATAAAATAAAAATAAAAAACCGCAGTCTGCTCCCAGTACTAAGTTAAGGGTAACTAGTCAAGACGGGAGAAGGGAATAAAAGGAGTCAGTTTATGCATATAAAGACAAGACAGCTCATGAAGTCAGTTAGTTATCTGGAGAGGAACAAAAAAAAGAAACATATTTAGTACATGACTCGGACGCGCTCGCTGCATGGGCCACGTTTTCACTGAACCGCAGTGATGAAATCTGGTTAGAAATAGTTCAGTACAGACTTTATTAGCAACCCCAGTCCCTCTTCTCTCTGTACCCTCACTAAGCTTGCATAACGTTTTCGAGAGATTAAAACATTTGCTGGTTTACAAGTATGTTTCACACCCGTTCGTTCAAGAGTCCGTCATAGCCATGTCAAGAACATATCAAACATTTGGAGCAGCTCCTCTTTTTTTTATTTTTCTTTTTTGTTTTGCCTGAGAGAAATGGGGAGATCTGCATTCAGTGGATGCATCCAAGAATCTGCAGTGAAGCCACGTTATACCACAAGGAGGCGACCACCCAAACTGAATAAACGCAACACACACACAAAAAAATGTTTTAACACCCCACAGACTTAAAGGGAACATCTGAACATTCTGAAGTGAAGTACTGTGAAGTCGTCAGTAACAGATCCATAACCCGTAGCAGATTGATGGAAACGTCACAGTGGGTTTATAAAACAGAGGAGAAACCTTCAAACTGGAGACTGGACAGCAGGGAGAGACAAACCTGTTTCAACTCCTTTTAGTAACTTGAAATAAGTTAAATTCAAAGGGTTTAAGCTCATGAGGTCCTATTCATATTTTTTGCTCGAAAATTTCCAGGGTCACATTTTTGGACTTCCCTGGACAGCTGAATGCAAAACATTTACCACAAATTGTGCAAATGAAACAACACAATGGGGAATCTTTGTTATAAAGAACTATTTCATCTAATTAGAATAAGGAACCAATTTGGGGAACTCAAATATTTTTCCAAACTGATCTTCACTGTTATCAATACTTGCCAAATGCATAAAAATTAAATATGCTATCTCTCCAGGTAGTACACCCAGTCATACCATATTCAATGCAACATGTTTCTATGTTGAAGTTGAAATGGCTGCCGGCTGTATCGCTCCACTTGTACTCGTCAGGCAAGAACATTTTTGGATTTTGTTAAATTTTTCAGAGGTGCAGACCCGTGATCAGGTGGACTGATACAGCAGCTGCAAGCGCTAGCCTGGATACATGCTCAGTTAACATCTGGATATGAATATTTGCTTGAAATAACTAAAATCAGAGTAGGTTTCCTTTGACTAGCTGGCAGGCTTTCTTCCTTTTTGTGCAAGCTCACTGTGAAACAGCCTCTGTCTATTACAGGATAGGAGGCTATTGGTATAAATTACTACACAGAACTTTATAAAAAAAAAAAAGAACTGTCCCTTTAAAAAAAGGAATGGGGAAAGTCTACAAAACCTGTGCATTTTATTTTAAGCCACAATTCATCAACCCACTTTTCTTAACCAGCAGAAGATACAGGGAAGCTCAAACTTTGCTTTCTGCAAATCTATATATAATCAGCCAAAAGTAACACTATTTAATTACATAAACACTTGACAAAGGCGTAAATTAGCAGAGTTATGAACCTGTCTCATCAAAGAGCCTCTTAAATCATAACCTTTAATAAACAACAATAGCAAAAAAATAAAATAAATGTAATGCTAACTAAGTGTGACGTTACTGTTTCACTTACTGTCACAAAAATAATAATAATAATAATAAAAATATCAGTCGCTATGACTTCGGTAACAGTTGTGCTTCGAGGAATAACATGACCAACCCACAGGGCGGCACAAAAACAAAACCAGAATGAAAATTGAGAAACTATTAAAACACGGCTTGTTTAGTATCAAAAAAAGTAACAACCAACTGTTTACTTTGTTTGCTGTGGGATTCCCCTGTGCTATTAATAGTACTGTTGGTGTGCATGTGTGTGTCTGTGTGTGAGACAGGACTGAATGATGATCGAAGAGATTACCTCTAAAAACGAAAAGTCCTGTTGGATGTGAAGGTTCTTCTCAAGGCTGAGACCTCTTCACCCCAAATCCAGTTAGTTAGCTAATGAGTTAACTACACTGCCCTTTGTTTTAGGTTGCAAATTCTAACAGACGGTGAAAATGGAAAAAAAAAACTTGAGTAAAGTACACTTGGAAGCTAAATGTGTGCACACGCACTGTCCCTCATCCCTTTAACCCTAGAAATTTCAAAAGAATGAAAATAATGGAAAAAAAAAACAATTGTTCCACAATGCTCGCCTGCATCCGCTTGTTCGACTCGGAAAATACTGACACAGTTCGTCTTTCTCTTCTAAAAATTGCTGACCGGGCTGGAGACGCAGTAGAAAAAAAAAAAAAACGCTCCGATGTGTGGCTGTTAGTATCTGAGCGGTAACAGCGCGACTGCGTACGAGCACATACGCACATAGAAAACATCTTTCTCGGTCTCTCTTTTAGGACTGAAAAGAGCAGTTCCATTTCCTCCGAGGGAGTTTTTTTTTTTTTTTATTTTGTGACCTTCCCCCCCTCCTCAAGGTTTATGTCAGGGGGGAAAAAAAAAGAAGATCCAGAGTGAAGATGAAGGGTTCGGACTGAGTTGGTACCAAGAGCCGAGGCAGTGTACGGGCGTGCCTTGTCGTTTGTTTTAATCAGACTTACTCTGTGAGCTAAGGTGTAACGGTGAGTCAAACAGTCGCTGGAAAGAAAAAAAACAACAACAAAACAAACAAAAAAAAAAGCAAAAATTGTGCAAAATTCCTGCTTTGTAATACACACAACATACACGCAGGGAGTATAAACACATCTCTCATCCTTAATCCAGTGTGTTGGAGGAAAACTCACTGGGATATACACAGTGTAAAAGCACTGAGACGTGCACTCGCTCGCACACGCAGACACACGAGAGCGGATAGAGCTTATAAAAGATTAGTTCTAGAGAAGAGATAAGATGCTGGAATTAATACAGGCTGACTCTCCGGTCACCCCATCACAAAAAGAGGAAAAGAGCAGTCCGAAGGGTGAAGAAGAGGAAGAATGGAAGGAGAAACTGGGTCCAGTCCCACCCTGGCGGAAACTCTGAAGTCTGTAGACGGGTGCAAAGATCTGTGTGGTCGCCAGCATCGTATTAGGATCAGCCTGGAACTCACAAGACTAGGCAGCTTGCAGCTGAGCAGGACAGGAGCAGAAAAGAGTCAGGAAGTATTTTAGTCGGGCACCTGGCTGGGAGTGGCTTATAAATGGATACACGGCATAAAATATCTCCTTGTTTGTGTCGGGGAGCAAGTGAAGGAGAAAGTGGGTCCTCTTTTCACAAGAGGAAGGGGTTGGTGGTTCCGGCAGGTTGTGACCCGGCCTGCGGGGGCATGCTCATCAATGGTTGAGGCATCGACATGGACGGCGGGATCCCTGTGCCCACGCCGCCGCCCGTGCCGGACATCCCGTGGCCCATGGGGGCCATCCCTGCCAGGGGGACCATGGCGACGGGCTGAGGGGGCACGGAGGCCAGCGGCATGGGCTCGGCCATGCTGCCGAAGCCGGAGGGCATCGGGCTGACGCGCATCTGATTGAGAGTGGGGGGAACCGGCTGGGTCATTTGGAACGGGTTGGCGACGGGAGCAGGAGCCGAGCCGCCTGGGTGAAGCAAAGCGTTGGTCAGTTCAGCAGAAATATCAGAACGTTTATAGCTCGTTTATAACCTGCTTTTCGTTTGTAGGTGTGCCATTAAAGTCAAGATAATGGAAGAACAACAGAAAATCTTCCAACTATTCCACTACTTTCATGTGTTTCTATTTCTGATTCAATTGTCACCCACTTTATGTCACTTTTACTTGAAGTTTGTTGGCGTAACAAGACGAAATTAGAAAATATTCGATCGGTATGAATGTTTTAACATGGCGCAGTGTATTTCCAGAAAAAAATAAATGAATCATCTGAACTCCTACCTGAAGCAGCCAAGAACGGGTTAACAACGGGCGCGGGCTGAGCCGGTTTGGTCACCAGAGAGTCCAGATTGACCAGTGCTGCATTGGGTCCCAGGAAGGACTCCGGAGTCTTTCTGGTCGGATTTGTGGAGATCGAAGTGGAAGTGGGCAGCGGGTCGAAGAGGTCCAGGCTGCCGCTGCTGGCCAGACTGACTTGGGAGGGGAGAGAGGACGTTATGCCCACGTCGGCTGAAACGGAGAGAGGAAGGAGGAAGTTCAACTCACTGATGAGAGGGTTTTGTATTGAGCGAGCAAAACACTGGACTTGCATCTCCCTAGTGGAAATGTTCCTTGCACATTAATCTTCTGTCCACTACACGCAAACAAGTGTCTCCATCTGCACTTAAGAACTTCTATTAATGATGGCATATATAAAAGATGATGCCATTATGAGGCATATCAGAGCCAGACAGACTGGCTGTTATTGGTGGCAACAGTCAGATGGCAGTGGAGACTTTTGTTAGTGCATTAATCCAACCTCAACATGCCTGCAAAGACAAAGAAGTATCAGAGACAAAAACCGCCGTCACGCAGCAGGAAGTTCGACAACATCTCCAAAAATTCAAATCAGGAGATCAAACCGATTTGGAGTGTTTGTGTGCGAACTGCTAATGCACTTTGATGTTTATTTCAGTCGGAACTGAAAAATATCTATCGAAGAAAGGTGTTTTCTTCTCTCCAGGTTCTTTTTTTTTTTTCTTTTCCTCTGTGACTATTATAGTGTTGAGCAAAAGCTTAGATCCAGCCACCAAAATCCCTTCACACCTTCAAAACCTAAGAAAAAACACTTAGATGGAAATCTATTCAGAACCTGGTTTGAGTTTACATTTGTTCATTTTGAGTCCAATTTAAATAAAATATCACAGATCTGAGCAGGTTTCCATAATTTATCCTGATAGAGGGTCCAACAATGGACAGAAATAAATAAAAACATCACAGTGATATGACAAAAAAAACAAAAACCAAACAGACTTGAGCCAGGCAGCCAGAGAAAGAATGCCTTTTGCCATGTAAAGTCAATTTCAAACGCTGCCTTCGCTCAAGTCCGTTGGTACATTTATAGAAAGACGAGACAGTGTGTCTCCCCGCAGAGAGGCTACGTCTGCTGAGGGGCATTTTCCGAGACACCGAGGGAAAGAAAAACACACACTCCACGTCATTAGATGGACGAAGACAGGGTGAGTACCAGTGGGGACAGAGGAGGAAGAGCGCAGGCTGTCAAACTCTGAGAAGTCTTCCTTGGATGTACCATTGGATGTACTGAACAGGTCAAAGTTACCTGGAGGGAGACAAACCCATTCACACAAACACGTGTAACACACAGAAAAGACGACAATAACTCACCAAGTGAACAAAAATTACGTGCACAGCGGAAACGGAACGAATGGAGACGTTACGAGTGCAAATGTGTGTGGAGATAAGTGAATCACATATTAACCCATAAAGCATGCAGGTGGATGCAATCCTGTTTATTTCTGTACAGCTCATGAGTTCAGAGGTCACCTGTCTACTGGGAGATTCTCTAATATTCACAGATGGTCGATGATTAACTAAATACTAAAGTGTATTAAATTTAATGATTATTAGGTGACACGTTTCATTATTAGGCAAATGAAATGTGTGTGGCTTACAAGTGGAAAGACGTTTACCTGTGTTGGAGGTTTTAGGGCGGCCAGCTCCGGACCCCCAGGGGTCGGACGCTGGAGCGGAGTTTGCCCAGGGGTCGCTGGCCTTCAAGGCAGGCAGAGATGCAGGAGCAGCCCAGGGGTCGGGTGGCACCGACGGCCGAGGGGCAGAGCCTGGGAAGAGAGGCGAGTAAAAATAAAAAATGTTTTTCTCCCTGCATAAACAAGCTCTGGCAGGGAGGTGGAATATTTTTAAGTTGACCAAAATCTAAATGCTTAGATACATATACATTTTTTTTAAAAGTCATAATATTACCAGAAAAAAAGATACAACTTTATCAGAAGAAACCTTCAATGAGCAAAAATAAATTATTATTTATCAGGATCTGTGGTGATCAGCTCAGTTCATGTGGTTCTTTCATCAACATAGAATCGGTTGTTTGCACAATTGTTTCAAAGTGCTATTTATTACTCGTAATGAAATGCTGATGTGTTAAAAGATATTTCTATTAAGTATTATTTGTAAAACCTGCATGAAATAATTACTTCACGGGATGTTTAAATTATTTTTTTTTTCCATGTTGGAGTTCTAATATATTACAAGCTTATTCTGGTAATTAAAAAAAAAAATCTTAGCCTGAGTCCATCATAGAATTGAACTTAATTTAAAGTTAAAATAAATAGGAACTTTAAAACACACTTGTCAAACAAGAAGTTCTGCCTTCGGCATGCTGACGTCACACTCTGAACTGTTAAAACCCAAGAAGTGCACTATAATAATAATAATAATAATAATAATAATAATAATAATAATAATAATAATATAAATCCACTTTTTCCAAAAATGAAATTTTCAAAAACCAAAAATTGGATTAATTGATACAAATTGATGTGTATCAATTTGTATATTGTCTTGTTACAGTGGTAAAGAGCCACCATCTGGTAAATGCAGCCAAAGATAAGAACCATTTTTAAAAAGAAAACATTCTCCAGGTCCTCAAAAGGAGCAATATAACCCAACAATGTTATGTGCAAAATAAACAAAAAAAGCACATTTGTCTGTAACAGGGCGGGCAGCATAACAAGGCAGGGGGAGCTAACATGGCCGATTAGTGTGAGCTTAATGGACATATCCTGCTCCCTGTTGCTTGACTGAAGCTAGTGTTACACTTTTATCTCCCCAAGAATCCCTTCCTGCATCACAAACGCCCTGCACTCCCTTTCTTCACAATCTCTTCCTCTAACCCGCTCCCTGCTCCCAGAGCAGCAATGCTGCCGAGCCAGCCGGGCCGCATTCCGATTAAACAAAGACTCACAGTCCAGAGAGCTGCAGGTGGAGAGCAGCGATGCCTTTCACACACACACATGCACGCACGCACGCATGCAGACAGACACACACACACACATAGCCACTTTACGCTGTTCCTATCCAGAATGACAGTAAGGATGCAGACCTTTTCCAGTAAGAATGTGTGTGTGTGTGTGTGTGTTTACCATAAGGCTGCCACGGGTCTCCTGATGCAGCTGCAGCTCCGGCTCCAGCCCCGCCCCCCACACCCCATGGGTCAGACTTGGGACCAGGCTCAGGGACATCCATTAGATCCATCAAAGATGACTGTGGCTACAAATAAAGAAGAAGAAAGAAGAGTTTAGGAAGCTGGGGAAAAGGATGAAAAAAATTAAATTAAATTAAAAATTCACAGAAATATTAATTGGCTTCTGTTCGGCTTCACAGCACAAATCACCAGCCAGACACACTCCTTCCAGTCAGACACCAGCAGAGTAAAGGAAACAGAGACCGATAAAGCTTGGTCTCTGTTTCCTTGGTGATCTCACAATTACCAAGGCTGTGAAATTCCACGGGAGTCTTACCTCTTTCTTCTTCTTGGGGAGCTTTGCTGAGCCTGGACCTTCTTTCTTACTCTCCTCCAAGGCCATCTGTAGTCTCAGGTCGTCACCTCTGCGTAGGCGCTCCTCCTAAACACACACCGAGTCTGAATTAACAGCCAGCGTACGTCCTGAACCAGAGGTGTCCAAACTGTGGCCGGGGGGCCATTTGTGGACTCTGAATGATGCACATTTGTCCCATCAGTGCAGGTGGCTGACGCAGATGAAGACTTTTTCGCCCTAATTAGGCCGGACCATACCACATGAATTAAAATCTTCTCACAGCGATGTCAGATTCAACACAAAGTGGTTATCTATTAATAACCAAGTTTTATGTTTTCCTTTTAACTTCATGGGAAACAGGAACACATCTTTCCTTTAAGTTAATCTCTGAAAAAAATCTTGGCACACCTAAACCTGCTTTTGATTACTTCATGTAGAACTTTGCTGAGTACAGTAAGTGTTAACAAAAATAGAGTGACATAAATTATGTTTTTATTGCGGAGAAAAGCCCCTTTTTCCAGTTTTCTTCAATAAACCTCAAAGTAGTAAAGTAATACGGAAAACATGCAAAACCTTTTGAAGTTTTGTATTTATAAAGACTGACTCATCTTTTTCCTTCCAAAGGATCCATTTTATTTGCTTAATTAAAACATTTCATACTACGTTCACTGTTAAGCAGGTTAAACTAAATAAAACATAATGATTTTAGTTTTTAAAAAGACGTTTATACTTTTTTGGCTCGAAGGTACTCTTGCTAAGAATTTTGGCCCATGTCACAAAAAGTTGAGACACTTCTATCTTACATCATGCACAAGCCACAGCATGTACATATTTATTTGTTTTCACTAATATCTATCTGTTAGTGATTAAAGCCGGGATTTGGCATACAATAAGGGAGGAATGGAGGCGTGTTGGAGCGTGTGTTTGAGACAATGTGTGCCTACCTGCTCGGCTGCTTCTCTGCTCATGGCCAAGGCGAGTTGTAGCTGGAGTTCCTCTTCTCCACTGGTCTGAGGTCTGGCCTGCTCCAGCTCTGAGCCCGCATTGGGAGATGTGGCTGAAACACAAATTCAGAGTGTGCATTAATGTCACGGTCGCCGTCTGCTACACATTCAGCATCGAAAATAACGATTAAACACCTTGATTTGACAAAGGGTAGTTGCATTGTTCTGTTAACCTGAACGTAACAAGCCAAGTAATGCAGATAGTGCTGCAAGTAATGTTTTTTGGGGGGGGGGCGGTAATTCTGGTAATTCTATCAATTACTCTGATGATTAATGAGATAAAAAAAAAAATTGGCATGTTCTGCAGATTTTTCATTTAATAATTTTAGGATTTTGTTTCTATATTGCAAATACATTAAAAAACGCAAATAAATTATTTTTTTTTATTGTCTAAAACATAAGGCGTTCCTTTAGTGTATATTTGATTATTACACCAAAGCATGTATCTGTAACACTGTGAGTACAACATATTTACACAGAAACATTTTTTTTTAGTTTTGACTCAAATTGCCTTTTTTTTTTGAGTCTGTATACTAAAGTTAACAAGCGTTTATGAAATTTGTTAATGACTTCAACTATCAAATTGTTTCAGCCCAACATACAGCATAGAAACAACAGAAAAACAAACTGGTTTTAAACCTAATTTGTGCCCAGATAGTGACATCATTGGGACAAAATACATTTAATGGCAGAATTTGATTTAAAGTGTTCAAAGAAAAAAAAAGGATGTGACTGGATGATGTGCGACAGCATGTGATCGCACGTCTATAAATCCTTTAAAAGATGATCGGGTCACTCATATACTTGCATTGGGACAGGCCGTGTGGGAGCCAAACACTGCATGTGGCACACTCTCCCTCTGGCCAGAAAAATGCGCTACAACTGGCATAGAGTCATTAAGGTAGCGTACACTATTCACTCCAAGCCCAGTTTTGACTGGAAGCCACAAATTTCAAAATGAGGGCCTCTGTGATTCATATGAAAGATGTTGGTTTGTTGGCGTTTAAAATGTAAAACGTTCAAATGTTTTCTTCCCCAGTTCTCTTCCCATAGAACTGTGTTTGGTGCGTAGGCTGTGCCCATAAACACCGAGTCGAACAAAAGAACACCGACACAGATATGTTGTGACAGTTTCCCTGTGCGACGAGGGAAACTTCACACCCAACACTCCAAATATGACTGACATCCAGCTGCCTGTGACGACACTTCAGACACGTCAGTCTGGTCTCTGCACACGCACAAAACGGCTGACGTCAAATCTTTCCGTTATTTAGGGAAATGGAGACGATGACCTCAATAATTAAATCAATCTGGCAGTCAAAGATCGCAGCTGAGAGCAAATCATACAGACAACTCAAAATAATACTTATAATTATGAATCGAAACAATTGTGATGTACTGACATTTTGTCAACACCGATGAGTTGTTCTGTACGAGTCTGCTGACTCATACTGACTCGGCTGTGATCTGATCTTTGATCTCTGGATCTATCAAAATTGGACATATTTAAAATTATTAAATAACAACTGCATTCAAGTTATTTTTATATATATTCACATGACATTTTAACCTTCAGGCAATAACAAATAGAAATCTTTATTGACCCTCAGAGCATTGTGTTGCCACCGCCATGTCTCACTGTGGCGACTGTGACGTTATTGTTTTCCACTATGGTGTTTTCAGTATTTTAAGAAGTGTTAGTTTTCCTCCACACGGTTTTTCAAGGTTTTGGCAGGTTTTCAGCAACTCAAATTTAAAACTGCAGACATTTTTAAGACCCTTATGAATTACATTGAAGAACTCTCTCTCCACAGAAATTGTACGAACTTCATCTAGTCAACTGGCAATAAGTTTGAACTTATCCATGATAAAAGCAAAAATCCTACCAAGCCAGCAAGGGTATTTTAGCAGGGCGTTCCTGGTAGTCTATGTCTGAGTCTGAAATCTTGGATCCATGAATTTAAGACTTTTTAAGTATGCGAGGACACCCTGGTTTTATCTGAAGGCCAAATGGTATTTGGTCTCATCTGGTTGGACCAGGGTTGGGAAACTCTGCAAGTTTCAAGTGTTTCCCTGCTTCGACACACCTGATTTGATCAGATGCCTGACTAACAGGCTTTTGCTGAACTGCAGGAGCCTGAAACAAGTGTGTTAAAGCTGGGAAATATCTAAAACATGCAAGGTTGTGTGCCTTGAGGAGTAAGAGATGGAAAACACCGGCTTAGAGCTTCTTCTGCACTTTTGCTTGTAAAAAATTATTATCAAATCCCACGTTTCATCTTTAAAACAGCCAGTTCAAACCGTAACACAGGATTAACTAGCAAGAAATCTTAAACATGAAGTTGACAGTGTGATTGATAAGAACATTTCCCTATTTACTCAATAAACCACATTCAGTTTGCATTTTTAGAGTTACACATTCTGCCTCTTTCTGGCTGTCTGTCGACAAACTACATGTCCCAAGGGAAAGTGACCGGAATGGTCTTTTATTCGTGTTTAGCAGAGATACATTTCCTTAGCAGATTAAAGCAGAGTCAGAGCCAAAAGCAGCTGCATGTCTTCCTTAAAAAGCTAAAAACTCCCAACAATAACACAATTGGGACACACAACTGTCAGATAAAGATAAAGACATAAAGTTTCAGTTCTATCAAAAGAAACATTTGAGCTCGTGGGTTTAATAAAGTGAGCAAAAAAGAAGGAACGTGGTGGCGCAACTTCAACATGCAACACTTCTAAGGCTTATAAAATACTATGCCAACTAAAACACATCTCTGTGGGAATAGACCATATACGGCACACTGTTTAAACGCAGCTGTGCCTACATGAGGAGGGGGGGGGAACAAGAATGTCTGAAACTTTCTCATCTACTCTTCTGCCATTTCCTGCCAACTTCAGAGTCCTTGAAGACTACGCAACTCTAACTAGGAATAGAAGGCTGCATTTTAAGAAAGTAGAATACCCCAGTGTCACCCATGGTGGATTTATGGACTGGTAATGGTACACAGCATTTGAAAATCAAAGGGAAGAGTCAGGAAATTCCATCACATTCGCAGACACATCGCCTTTCGCATCGGGAAATAAGGAATTTAGTAGCTGTTGTAGGAGACTGTGTTCAAAGTGAACACGAACTAAAACCCACCAAACGCAGAACTCAAACTCTCATGCGTTACATGAAGCTTTACTTCTAAACTTTGAATATCTGCTGTCACAGCTGCGTGGCCGGTCATTCGTTCGCTCATTCACTCACGCCACGTCTGGACAACAATACTCGGACGGTCCGACTGGAATCCCAAAAATCCCACGTCACCGCCCACGACGACGGCCCGACTGAACTCCGACTGGTTCTCCGCTGACGACTCGGCTGCTGAAGTTTTAATCATAACGAGGAGAAGAATTTAGGCCAAAAAGCAGAGCTTCGAAATATACGTACAGCGCCGAACACAATACCATCCAACAAATATGGTACTTATAGTTAACTGTATTCAATATTATCAAGTGGTACATTTGTTAAGTTAATATTTAAAGATCTAAACGAATACAATTTTGAACTTTTATTGTGTTAAAATTATGTAAAGTAAGTTATTTAATCATTTTCTCCACAAAAAAGTGCAAGTCATTAAAAGAGATCAAATAGGCCCTGTAATTGGTCAACATACAGAGCAAATAAATTGCGGACCAATCACTTTGTCTGTAGCAGTGCTCACCCTGCCCAGAAACTTTTATTAGTAATGTAAATGAAGTTGATTATCTATGCTCTAATGTATAGTGAATATTTCAATATCTATTTACCAAACTAATTAAACGTATAATTGTTTGAAAAATGCAGTTATGTAATGTACGCATTTCCACTTTTATACAAATTATGAATAGACATTTACTAAATTAGTTACTGATGCACTGAATAGCAGCACTTCTAATCCTCCGTACGGCTGCATCACATCCAAACCATGCAGGTTGAAACGGCTTGCGAGAGCACAGACAGAGGAGAGCCAACAGGCATCCCTGCAGACACAGTCATCCTGCTGGGTGCAAAGGAATGGAGGTCAGAGTGTGAAAGGAAAAGAGGCCAGGGTTCACTCTTTCATTTCATTCTCAGTTCATCTCCACTGTGGTAACCTACTTCACAAATGTGACTCATGTTTTCTTTCTTTTATAAATTTTTTTTTTTCTATTTGTGACCTCTTCCTTGCGATCATTTCCTAACTAATTATATTTCCCCACGGACGATATTTGACTCATTATAGAGTAATGTGCGTGTCTTTTCTGTTGTCTTTTAACTAGAGCAGACTAGCCAGTTCCTCTAAAATGATAAGTCATAAGTGACGCCTGCTGCACTGTCACCGTTTCGGGAGAAATGAGCGCATCGCTGAAAACGCCAGCAGATTCCTCTGTCATGTGTATGAAAGATGATTTTAGGGGGGCGATTGGGGAGGTAGGGAGTTTGGTGGGTGGTGATCTTCTTCCTCTTCTGTTTGTGTGTGGGGGAGTGGAAAATAGCTGAGGAATGCAGCCCTGGTGCAGAACGGCCGGGCAGAGATGGAGCGGGGGGAGGGGAAGGGACGGCCTCAGAGTTTTCGGCAGAAGTTGTGCTCCCCTGATATACGGTGACAACAGCTGATTTAGTCCTTCTTTATTTGGTGTTTAAACATGGGGGGACTGAACCCCGTGGGCCTCCGTAACGTCTGACATACTTACAGCCGTGGTAGGAGGCGGGGGAGCCCTCCGACCTGCCGTACTCTTCGCTGTAGGACGTGGAGAGGTTGGGCTGGGACGAGCCTCGGCCGAAGCCCATCTGAGTGCTCCCTGTGGACACCTGGGCCATGCGCTCCTTGGTCTTCAAAGCCTGAGACCTGGCATGACACACAACAGGAAGCTTTCATATCGTTTTGACCCCCGCTGGTTCAAATCTGAGCAGGAGGAAGTGGCGAAGTAGGAAATAACAAGACAGCTAGTCTTCAGGGTTATGGATTCAGATTTAAGCAAAGTTCTGAGAAGATTTTTGTTCCATCTCCAAAAGTGTAAATTCAGAAATTCCTAATTAGTGTAGGTAGTTTCACTAGACAGCAGAAAAAAAGAACAAACACATTTTTTAAAAAAATGGACAGACTAGTGGAATAATGGAAAAGTTTGCAAAAAATTGTAAAACACAGGGATTCATTGGAATCAAAGGATTTTAAAAGTATGTATAAACAGACCACTTGGATGGACAAAAGTGGAAGAATGACTAAAAATTTATTTTTACGAAGTATACATATTTTTTAAATCAAAGGGTGTATTAATGGATGGAATAAAAAGAGAAATTGACGAATGGAAATAAAATGATGGGAAGAGAAAGACAGAGAAAGCAATATTTTTGCTTTTTCTTTCTTTTTTAATAGTTACACAAACTCAGAAAAAACTTAAATCAAATTTGACATTTCCAGACTGTGTAGGAACTCTGTGTCTTTGGAGATCAGGATCAAACTGTACCAAGAGGAAATCTGCAAACAAACCCAGAATCACAGAAAACCAGAAGATCATCTCAAAACAGCACAACATCTCGCCAAAGCAGTTTTCTGAAACGCAACAGCAAGTTGTGCCTTTTTTTTTTTTTTTTTTTTGCAATTCCAGAGCTATAAAATCTTCATTCTTAAAATATTTCCCACCAACACAAAGTCCAACAATTTAGTTTCTTTAAACCCCACAGCTTTGGTGTTTGGTAATTTGCTGGATTATGTAAGCAGTGTTTTCTTCAAGACATCCTGCCATTTCATCTTCTCGGTTTAAACACTACAGAAAAAAGATAACTCAAAAGAATGTTTGCTGCATAAATACTGGAAAGTAAAAAACTTGTCAACATTTCAGTTGATTTCACTAAGTTTTGTTGTTTATGCAGCAGACAGCTTCAGATTGAAGAGGAACATTCTGGTGTATTTACTGTTTTCCCAGAAACCGCATTAAAAATAAAAAAAAGAAAAAAAACAGTGTGCAGTATGTTATATGATGAATAAATAAAATATTCTCCATATGAATCAACCAAAGACAAATTTATAGACCGAAACTGTCAGATGTCTTAGATTCGATGTGATTACTGATCGATATCTGGCCGGCTGATTGATGTATCTTCACTATAGAGTAAAGGATGTCAACCAAAACATAAATGCATTAATGCAGATACAAACTCAATTAATACAAACCATTTATTAAAGGAGCAGTAGCCAGATCATGTCATCTTATACCACAATTAAGTAACTATGTTACTTTCAGTTGTTGAAAAAAAAACGCTGAAAATGTCAAACGTGGCTTCAAAGAAGTTTGACTTTCCAATTTAACGCCTTGAAATTTGGCCTCCGTCTCTTTAAGAAGCTTCTGCTCTTTCCCACACTCTACATTCAGAGCGTTTCTTCATTAAGCTGGTTACACAGATCAAAAAAGTCAATTTTACAAAAATGTGTGATTAATCTCACCTCTCTCCTTTAAGGCGCTCTTCGTCCTTCAGCAGCACCACCAGCTGCTTGCTCTTCTCTCTAACGTTGATGCCCTGGTCTTTGCCGTCTTTGTCAATGTACTGGAAGTCCTTGAGGGTCTGGATGGCGAAGATGTTCTCCTTGCACTGCAGCGCCACCCTCTCCGAGCCCGTCTTTATCAGGTAGTCGAGCAGCGTGAGGGCTTTGTAGACGTGGCGCCAGTTCTTCCCGTGGTCGTTGAGCCGCTTCCAGATCATGCTCATGATCTCGCTGAAGGCCACCACGTTGTAGGTGAGGTCGGCCACCTCGGACATGAGCGAAGACGACGGGCCCCACGGGTCGTTGGACGTGGCCTCTCTGACTTTCTTCTCGGCGTCAGAGTAATTGTTGACCATGTTTTTCATCTGCCGGCGGATGGTGCTTGGCATGGTGGCGGTGAGGTTGCAACAAAGAGGAAGAAGTAATCGATATATATCTACAAAAAAAACAACAACGGAGAGGAGCTAGGGTTCTCGTCGTGATGGCGATGAAGGAGACGTTTGTAAAGTCCACGTGTCTGTGTCCTCGATAAATGTTTATCCTTTTGTGTAAAGTGTCACGTGTGCTTAAGAGGTTTCTTCAGGCCAGTGCAGTGTTCCTGAGTCCTCCAGAAGAGCATCTGTTAAAACCATCTCCACACACGCAGTGCAGGCAGTACACAAGACCACGCCATCACCTAAACAACACACACAGCAGATGAGTGTAAGGAGGAAGGAAAAAAAGGCACAAAAAAAAGAAGTAAAAACCAAAACAATTACTATGGGATAATATGTGCTGATGTCTTGCTGCGATCCTAATTTGCACACCTCAACAATAACATGGTGTTGAATTGCATTTATAGAGGCAGCTGTAGAGACTTCCGTTTCGAAACTAGACAAACATGTTTCATACTTTCAGATAAGCACTTTCCATGCCTGCCCACTTCAGATGACACGGGGCCCCAAGTGTTGCGAAAAGAATGGCGTTTCAGCTTTCACGGTATCATTTGCGTTTACAGTAACTCGACACAAAGGCAAATTAGAAGATAAGCAGCTGAACATGAGTAATGTCTGGAGCGATAGCTCCGCGTGTTCAAACCTCTTGGAGAAAACGAGGTGGTGAAGTTGCACTCTGGGTGGGCTGAGAGGGAAGTTGATTGACTTAAGAATGGAAAAACTCCCATCGGAATTCACCTGAACTCTGTATACAAAGTAAATTTATAACCCATGGGTTACAAACTCTGGTACTAGAACCACTGGAATTGATATGCACAGTGCCCAGGCTAACTACTACTAGCAATTTAAGCTAATTATGGATTTCTCTGGATTGTGAACTTGCTCATCCAAGGAGGTTTTATAATAGCGCATGAAGAGTTAACAAGGTAAAAAAATAAAAGTAAAAATAGAACACATGCCAAAACAAAACAACAAAAATAGCGCAGATATATCTATCTTTAGATGCATGATAGACTTTTGCATACTTTGCTTTGCACCAATGTATTTTCTGGTTTCATTTTAAACATGCCATCAGCAATTAAAATACCCAAACTGAAGTCTTGAGATAGAATCCGTAAAATAGCATTGTTGAGAGAACAGCAATAGGTGGCTTTGACTTAATTTGAACAGAATGTGGGGAAGTCTTTTTTTATTATTATTTATTATTATTTAAAATTATGCAATGCTCTGCAGGAACTCAGTACTTTGTAATATTTGTGAGACTTGATAACAGTAAATGTTGACCTCTTTGGAAGACTGGCATTAACAGCACCAACTATAAGAAAATATTTACAAAAAAACAAATATATAAAAAAATAAATAAATAAACTGAAAAGAAATATAAGGTTTTCCAAAACTAATAATTACATAAATTGCTGTTATTCAAGTGTACTACAAGAAATCTAATCAAAGTAAGACATGGCAGCTTTAGCTAGCTTTGACAAAGTGAAACCTATTTTTGATGCCTGGTAATAAAAAAAGAGAAAGTACAGAAGAATTACCTGCCATTTACCTGCCAGAACAAAGAGAGCAAAAAAGTAGCCTGAGGCTGGAATTAGCTTGTTTTCCACTGATTGGTTTTGATTATTGACTCGTGGAGCAAATACAGGAAAAACTCTTAATTTATCAATCTAATATAATGTACTGAACATTTTCACACATTTAAATTTTATTGATCTAAATTCTGCAAATTCCAGAAGAATTTGCACATGTTTTCTTTCCCCTTTGATTTTCAAATATACAAATGTAAACAAAAGTATAGATGTTCTTTGATCCTTCAAAGCCTGTGTGACAAAATGTGTTTCCACCACAAGGTGGGTGGCAGACAAAAAAAACAGATGAAGTCTTATAAATAGCACTTTCTGACAAATATAGAAAGTGAGAGAAAACTGTGTATGCTACACCTCCATGTTCCACGTCATAAGCTCTAGACCATGGGAACCTCAGTGTTGCAGTGCAATGAGTCTACATTTTAACAAGCGTTGCAGTCAGGTGGAAAGAATAGAAAAACAATTCTCTGAAATACGAGGTTCTTTTGGAAACTGCATAATGCTTACTGACTCAGCTGATCGCGTTGAAGTTTTCTGTGTCCTCTCCATCTGCCATGTAGGTAGACCAGAGATGACTTATGCAACTCTGTAATCTGACCTCTGCATTGAGCAAACAAGCCACACCCACTATTGCTCTCACAATGATTTTGATTTCTGTGCAAATTGAGTGTTTAGACTTAATGATGTCAATTGCTCTTTCTGAAAAACCGTCAAGTGGCTATTTGCGCTGGCCTCCGTGCTCATTTCGCAGATTTCCTGCCAAGTAGTGCCACGGATAAACGGCTGAAGCCGACACAGGAAAGGCAACAAAGGGTGTATGTTTTTTTATGGGACAATAAAACAAAGTTGGCACATCCCATAAATTCACTTAACGCCAGGCGAAACATGATCCCTACGGAGCTCTCCCTCCCTCCAAAATCCAAATCCCTCATCACTGCCCCCCTTCTGCATCCGCATGAATGCAGCTCAGACCTAATGACACATCTGCTGCTATAATCACCTATTCACCCGAAGCTGACAGGAGGAAGAGAGGAGAGTCTGTCTTGTCCATCCCACCCCCGTCTCGTCCCGGAACAACACCGCCTGCCACCCCCCAATACGAGCAGACTCGGCTTTGGAGTCGGAGATATGCATGCCGAAATGCATATTTATGAGTCAGGGCAGGTCAGCTATACTGATTCTGTCATCAATTTTTGGTCATTTTAGTACACTATCGAAAGTCAAAGGGTAATTTAACATAAAAATCTGAGATTGTGTGCTTCCAAACGTCCCCACTTCCTGTTTGCTCATTCTGGATTCATCCGACAACCAAACCAAGGCAAAGGACACAATCAGTCCAACTGCGTCGTCTCTGTGGAAACGTCACCATCATCATCTACAGATCAACCAGTGATTTTCGTTTTACATCACTGTCCACGTCAGACACTGCCTCTTTTCCACCTGATAATGTATTAAAAATGCATGTGGTGATAAATGGATCTCGCATATCCTGCGGTTCACAGATATTTCCAAAGACTGACGGACATTTTAAGAGAATTTCTTACAAGTAATATGGTTACTTATAAAAACTACTCACCATTACTCCTGACTTTTTTTCCTACCCAAGTCTAGCCTTTGTAAAAAACTTTGTAAAAAGACCCAAAATTCAGAAGACTCTCATTAACGAGTCATGATGAGCAAGTTAAATATGGTGCTATTCTGGCTACAGAATAAAACCCAAATAATTACCCCAGAAATGACTGGCATACTGACACATACAGTCCAAATATTAAGCCATGTGTCAGCGCATTCAGACCAAATATCATTCCTGAAACAATCACTTTGTACAGATTTAACATTTAATACATGGTTTAGACCTGAATTACACTCCATTTTAAACAGTTTTGCTCAATTCAGAAAATTTATATCTACAAAGGCAAGTTATGACAAGGTGACTGAGAAAAAAAAATGCAACTGCAAAATAAAAAATTGTAATGAATGTGGATTTAACGAGATCATCAGTTAATGAGATTGCAGCATAAATTTTATTCATACACGTTTCTAGCAGAAATGTAAAACTTTTCATCAAAACATCTTTCTATTGGAGACCTTTATGTTAGGGTTGTCTCGATACAACATTAAAATGCCAATATTGCAGCTTTGAGAACTGGCCAATACCTCATATATAATCAGCACAAATCATTAATATTTGTATTATTTATTTTGTAGTGCAGAATGTTAGAAAGGGCTTGATCAAGTCATATTTCTCAAAAAGAGAACAACAGGCAACAACAATAGGCACGAGAACAGCTAACCCATCCCTGTGGGATGTAGAAACTCTGAATTGGACTAAATGCTGGAGCACAGTGATTCTAAAAGCATGTTTGTATTGGATATTTAAGATTCAGTGATATAACTGTAGCTATACTAAACACTTGTGCCATGGTGGACGGTTGAATGTCAGTATTACAGCTTCAAATAAAAATGCAAGCTTAAATAGCAACACCACAGTTTTACAAAGTTTAACATAAAAACCGCTTGAGCCAAACTATATTAAAGCTGGAGTAGGAACCTCACCATTAAGGTGGACCGACGAAACTTTGAAGCACACAAGCACTACACCAAGAGAATTTACGGTATAATTGGAAAGAGAAGAATCACTAGGTCAAAATCTTAGCTGCATACAGGTTGTACGATACTGAAAAATATATATATATATTTTTTATTCAGACGCATGAAACAAGGGGAACTATACTAAATATATCAGCCCAGACATGAAAACAAAATAGTTGTCCTTTTCTGCTACTATAAACCAGAAGTTCAGAAAGCGAGTGAAACTAAAGATCCGCCCAAAGTTTCATCGAAATGTTTTCGGGTAATATTTTGATAACAATAAAAGTGATATCAAAATATATAAATAGTTTCTAACAATAAAGTGATGATAGAAACTATTTATTACTTCTTTTTTTAGGTAACTGTATGGCTGTGACTGCATAGCCCAGCAATCATACCCCCACAAACACAGCTCTAGAAAAACAGAGAAATTTGTAATATGCTTCTTTAGAAGATCAGTCACCAAAAGAAGCAATATTTTTGTTTTAATCACTAAACACCACACAGTAACTACTGTTAGTGATCTTTTTAAAATAATATTTACTTAATACTTTAACACAACAAACTGTGGAGAAAAAACTGACAATCTCTGTAATACGGATATTTTGGGGGTGTTTTAAACCTCATTAATTGGAATTTATGGTAGCAGAGATAAATCAGAATGGTTATACTAAAACTTGTCACAATAAATGATAAATTACACAATGAATGCTAATCCCCATCATGTTGATTTGTGTGACAGTGATAGTGTGATACAGTGCCAGACTGTGGGGGCTTAACTGAAGTAGAGAACCAGCAATAAAAGTCAGCGGTGCGGTTGTTTTTTCTCCAAGGGGTTGAAAAGGTAGTGAAATAAATATAAAATCAATAGATATCGAATATTGGACATTATAGCAATATTAATACTGTTACATGATCCCTAATTTTAATACAACGTCCCACCTTGAAGATACTTCACTAAATCACAAATACCAAGGCCTAAACAGAGTAACTGGATCACAAGCAGCTAAAATATCCCCAACACGATGCATGGAAAGCAGGTTTCAAGGAACATCATAATGCCCAGGCTGAGCATTTATGATGCAAAGCAGCTAGCATATTGCATATTCCAACGTATTTGACATACGTGTCTAACAGAAAAACAGCAGATGGGTAAGAAGGATTTAATTTAGAAAAGTCAGATCTGTAGTTGCAAATGTTTGGCAAGTCAATGTCATCAATTAATTTAGAAATTTCCTAAGTTTTCTAAATCATAATGAGTTGATTTGTTGAGTGCCTAAAGATTCTTAAAAAGAATGATTCTTGCATGCAAAAGGATTGTTAAAATCTGGTATGATGCATGTATTTTCACTTTCCTAGTAACGTCACACTAAAGTTAAAACTTATTTTCATATTGACAGTTTTGACTGCTTTGCACAAATGTTGCCCTATTGTCTGTGTCTTGTTCAGCCAAATTAGGGAACTGGCCAACAGCCTGCCATGTTATCGTGACATATGTTTCAGGCTGAACAGTTTAAATGCAAAACAGAATTCTCTTCAATAGATGTGTTGTGTTACTGAAAGGCAAATTCCAAATAACATTCATAGTGACTTTTATTTTTAAATAAAGAACTTCAGATTTTTGTTCAAAGAAACAAACATGCTCTCCGGTACAGCTGACCTGATTAGCAAGTTAGATTCCGACTTCTAATTCACAACAAAGGCATCTCCACCTTAGGAGGTCACAGCTGAATCTGTCAGATTCCTGGTGCATTGCATCAACGTTTTTTTTTAAAAAAAAACATATCTTCCCAGCTCTACAATGTTTACTTCAAATCCAGCAGCTGATTAAAGTTTTTCACAAATTGAAACACAATCTCGCCAATCCTGTAAGTGAACTAGAAAGCACAGAATTCATTTAATTTTGTGACTCCAGAATCACAAACTCTGGCAAGCTAACACAGCCTCGGCCGAATGTGAGAAAGCTGGCCAAACTCCCCCCGTTTTTACATTTTCGGGAGATAAACTGCAATAACAAGTAAGGAGGTGAGTTTGTGTGTGTGTGTGTGTGTGTGTGTGTGTGTGTGTGTGTGTGTGTGTGTGTGTGTGTGTGTGTGTGTGTGTGTGTGTGTGTGCGCCACTTGGCAAAACCCAGGTAACCTTTGATTAGCATTAAGGACTGAGAAGGCAGCACTCAGAACAGGTCCACCTTGTCACACAGGGACTAAAGCTGATCTGGTGAAAGAAAATCTTGTGCAACCAGGCACCTGTGTTTCAGCGTGACAATGCAGAGCATGTTACATCAAGTCATCTAGCCTGTTTCAGTCACTTCCTTTTAGTGAGTTTGCACTTACCACAAACTAATAACTCTACATGCAGCTCTGTGACCCTGTAAAGACTGGTTGAAAACTGTAGATTCAATTGGAACGATTTCCTCAAGGTATAATAAAGATTAACCTTAAAACACCAGGGAAGGAACATAAGGAGAAAGGACTTTGTGATGGCCCTTTGTCCTCTCCAGCTATCCCATAGAGACAGGGACGGAAGGAGGACGGTGATGATGCATTTGTCAACCAGTGTGACTGATTATTTCTGACAATAGACAAAGCTGTGCCCCTTTCTCAGACTAGAGTTAGTAATGATTTCAGCAAAATAATGTCAAAGAGCTTAGATCCCAACATATATATGATCGTATTATTAGAAAAAAAACTGTTAAATCAGTCGCCATTCACCATCTCCAATGAGGCAAAAACCAAGTAAGACGGATGGAGGCAGACAGCGCCCAATCTAACAAGAATATCCCCTCTTTGCACTTATTCCAAAGATCGCTTTCGGGATACACTCTTTTAAAGTAAACAAATCAAACGGACCAAAGACATACTTTAAGCAGAAACAAAAGTGAATCACTGTGCCGCCTTGAGGTGACGTGATTGATAGCTGACGCCACTTTAGCTTTTGTGCTAAGACTCGTCAATAACATTTCATCGACTTCTGACTCACGGTTCAATAATGGGTGTAGCTCATATGTAACTTTAAGCAACGTCAACTTCAAACATCTACCGGAAGAAATACCCCCTCGCTCGCTGCCTGCTAATGTTAACCTAACTGAAAACCTCCGATAAACACTTTTCGTTAGCCATCGGCACAAGCTAGCGAACGACGTTAACTTGTGGCTTTAATTGGGATTTTTTTCGCTTTTTTTTTTGCTAACTAGTTTCCCTCAGCAGTAGGAACACCCCTAGCGTGTCCCCGAAAGTCGGGTTTTATTAATATCACATACTGCATACGGCCCAGTAATGCAAATGAGCCGTTTGCGCTTGAAGAAACATTCAGTGACAATTGTACGTTAATTTTGGGAGTTAAAACATTGCTTTGGAAAAGTTGGATGAACGCTAACCAAGCTGATATGTCAGCTAGCTTTTATTCTTTTTTTCAAACAGTTTGTTATTTAAACGACTGTTGTTCACCTATGGTGGGTGTGTAAAAATCAACAGTGTTATTTTCGGAACCTGCTGCCTCTGCTGTACCAAAAAGCACATCTACCCCAGGCAGCTCTCTATAGTATTTTCATTAGCATGCTAGGCTAGTTAGCAGCCAAGACGGGTGCTCGGTGGAGACATCACCAGAGCAGACTGGATTACAGGACACCCTGGAAAAAACAAAACAACTTGAGTCCAAATGAAAGCAAGTGGTCGCTCACCATAGTTTTTCACGTTGTGTCCGGTTATGGTGTTACTCCAGAAATGTAAACATTGAAAAAACAAAACAATCAGGCTAATTCCAAGTGGGGAGAAAAATCTCGCCTGAGAACTTATTTCGGCGTTCAAGGAGCTTGTTGCGCCTCCGCCTAGCTGCGTGCTGCTAATGCTAATCTGGCTACAGCCAGGACTACACGTATCTCCTCCTCTTCTCCTCCTACTCCAGAACATGGCGGGCAGGGTAAGAAAGGTTGGGGGTAGTAGCCGGGAAGGGTGTGACCGAGACGGCTTGATGTGTCAGGAGGGAATGACATGGACGTAATGCAAAAAAGGGACCGACGGGCAAAATATTCGAAAGTCCCCCCTGGTTTATTCACATGGCTTTTATCATAATTTCACCACTTTGTTCTAAGTTTCTGTGCCCTTTCTTATTTCTTTTTAAATTTATTTTTCGTTTTTATTTTTTTACGATGCAATTTGTTGATTTTGTTTTTGTTTTATGAGTATATATATATATATATATATATATATATATATATATATATATATATATATATATATATATATATATATATATAAGTCTTATTTGGTCCATTTTCTTATTTTTCACTGCTTCACCAATAACACAGGTCATGCACATTTCTTTCTCCCTGTCCTTGCAAAATGGAATCACTTTATGCATATAAACATAAAAATAAAAATGACTTTTTATGTATATAAAGTCATTTCTACCCTTCACCATTTTTTTTTATCTTTGTGGTTTTCACAGTTTTAGATGCAATGTGTTTTTGTTTTTTATTCCCGAGGGTGGAGTTTTGTACCTGCTTTGACAATTTATAGTGATTTTCTTTCTTCTCCTTCTAGTCTGCAGCAACAAAATATGCTTTTATTAATAATATTCAGCATTTACCAGCAGAAGTTAATTTAGAATTAATTTGTTTTTACCTAAAACAAATTTTATATAAAGTCCTACAAAAACAATATATAATTAATTTCCATTCTAATTCACAATTTTTCTTGCTCTCTCCAAAAGAAAAACCAATGGATATGCAGTTATATTTTTGTCAACATTGCATTGCGATCAACCTGAATTAAAAATTTAACAAGTTAAGGTAAACGGGAGCATACAAATTCATTGAAAGGCAAAAAAATCAAAATAAAATAATAATCAAACAAGCCCAAATAATTAAACAACTTTTCCTAAAAAAAAAAAAACAACCCAAAAACATTTTATTCTTCATTTATGGGGGAAACTTATCCAATGACAAATGGCTTTGAAAGCTGGTGTGTTGCTGCAGGTGTGTCAGGGCAAACTATGCAGAGCAGCATTCCACCTAGCAGACTTTTCCACTGTCTCCCCACTAACCGCCTCATTAGCGGGCTTCTAATGGAGAGCTGGACAAAGCGTTCACGTGTTTTGGACACATGTGAGTAGCATGCTTTTGTTTCGTCAAGTTAGGTTCTATGAATAGGCATGAAAGTTTCCCTGAAAAGCGTACAGTGTGCTGAGAATAGAGTGAGGAGCTAAAAGGCCGGGGTGGGGATAAAAACGTCACAGATCTGGATGTCTGCCAGCACAAATTGGCAAAGCCGACAAGAGCCAACACAGAGTATGACCAATAAGATAAATCCTTTAGGGTTCTCCTGCAGTGTCAATCTGACTTGGCTAGCAGATACATTTTATTTTGGTATCTCACTCTATTTCTTTTATAGAGGTCTCATTGAGGCTCCTCTCACATGGCTCAGAGAACAGGATAAGCCAAGGGGAGGCTAATCCCATCTGATTTAACTGTGTTTGTGAAGAGAGATTGACTTGGGATTCAAATGTGAGCGAGCTCTTAAAACAGTATATTCATTCAAGATGCCTTTCCTTCATCGAAACCTAACGGGACAAGAAACTTTTCTTTGCTTGTCTTGAGGAGGAGATCATTGTCATCATTGGAGTTCACTGAATTATCTTACACACCCCACGAAGTTTCAAAGTGTATTAGGGACATCTTTGGCAGTGACCTATCACCAGACCTTGAACATGTGGAACAAATTAAATCCACATACTGCTTGAATTATATGTTGACACATGGAGAGAGCCGTGAAAAAGCATTCATACCCTTTGAACTCTCCCACATGTCATTGACATCAAAACCACAAAATTCAACAGATTTTATGTGACACCAACACAAAGTATCCCATAATTACTAATTGGATGGAAAAGATGGATGTTTTATTTAGCAAGTGAATACTCTTCAGAGCCCCTTTTTTACTGCAGTTTCATCTTCTGGTCTTTTGGGGTATGTCTCTGCCACCTGTGGACATCCAGAGAGCATCATTGTCTTGCTGGAAGGGTTTGGGTCTTGAGGTTTTTTTGCAGCTTCTAACACATTTTTTTCCAAGAATGTCCTGCATGTACCTCCATCCATCTTCCACATCAACTGCTATAGGTCATGGTGGTGACCAGCTAATGTCACCACCATGTTTGATGTAGGATGATTCCTTCGCAGTGTTGACCTGTAGTACGTAGCATGTTGGATGTAGGCCAAAAAGCTGAAAGTTTCCTCTCAAAACACCTTCTTAGACACATGTGCCTTGTCCACTAAGTGCCTCGCAATAGATTTTAAGTTGTGGATCTTTCCTTGAGTGTTACATGAATAAATAAATATGAAATACCTTGAGGTTGTTCTCTGTATGAAATAGTGCGGTTAGTAGAGGAAATTTCCGTGCGACGCCTTGTGGATATTTTTCCAAAATAAAAATTAAAAAAATCTAAAACACATGCCGGCCTGTCAGGTCAACAACACCTCGTCGTTGAGTGAATGCATTAAAGGTGAAGAACAAGTAAAACGAGTGAATATCCTGCCAGTTTTATTATGTAACTTGGAAGCAGATCTTCTTTCAGCCAGTAGAGGTCAGGAGAGCTCTCTTTTCCAATTGCCCTGGGGTTTTATTTTATTGTAAAGGATCTTTACGAGGTCTGTCCCACAAAAGGCCCACAGCAGTGGATGTTCTTTATAATGTGATTAGCATTTAGAAGGACATTAAAACACATTAACATTAACCACCACAGCAATTCTTTCTTTGATGGAATCACCCAGTTAAGGACATTTTTGCCCCCCTGAGGTCAAATGTAACAACCAGGATAACTTTGTTTTTTTGTCATGCAGAGGTACAGTGTATTACCAATAGATTTACTGGCACTGGGTGAGCAGAATAAAACACAACTGGGAGTTCCAGTCTGTCATCAGGACAATCAAATAAAAATGGTTCTGTTGCTAGTGACAAGTGTGCTTTTTTTTTTTTTGTACAAAATGCAAGAAAATAGATCAGCCCCTCAAATGAAGAGAAACTGACAGTGTTCGCTTGCTGTCAAATGGTCCACATACCTCTCTCACACATTATATAACTGAGCAGTGCTTGTCACACACACACACACACACACATACAAGCGACTGAGGCACGGAAAAGCTAAATCTGTTACAAAGGCAGCGATGTATGTGAGTCATGAAAAATTAACATTTTGTTTCCTTTTTTTCTGCAGAACACAGGAGTTCCACAGAAATGTATGTGCAAGCCGCATGACATTTTCACAGCGACGAAACCCAGGCGATGACGGAGAGTTCAAAGGCCGACAGGATTCTGTTTTTGGTCTGCAGAGGTGTGCAGCGATTTTCCAGGTGGAGCAGGAGAGAAAAGGAGAAGGTAGAGTGTGAAACAGGATAATGTATAACACCCACCTTTACTACTGGGATATTAGAGTTATCTTTTTCATATGCAAATTGGATCAAGCTCATGAGGGCTTTAAATTTCAACTAAAAAATGGCAAAAAGAGAAATAAAAAAAATAGTTACTCCTGGATTAAATTATTTTTTTCACATTTTTCACACATATCGCTGGCTTAATACGCTCAGTTTATTGTTTTGGCTAAAACCAGAGGTGTCCAAAGTGTTGTGTGGCCCGAGGGCCAATTGAGGCCCCTAGACTGATCGTGTGTAGCCCCAGACATCAGTTCAAGAAGGATGCAAATTTGCCCCCCGCCCCCAAGTACTGGGTTTTCATATAGAGGGATACTTTCCATCTTTAAGTAGGACAAAATGATTTAAAAAAAGTAAAATCTTGAAATAAAAAATGATGGCTGTAACACAAAAGATGCACTTACATTTTCTTGAAGAACCAGAGACTTTTAACTCAAAAGCAAACTTTGCTTAACTCTAGTCTGCTTTTCATTACTTTAATAAAGTTGGCTAAATACAGCAGGCATTTTCAAAGAAAATGTGACCTAAACCCTGATTTTATTCATCAAAATTGATTCAATTGTGTTCTTGTTTTGTCCAATTGATATCTAGAAAATGAGCAAAATTATTCTTACTAAGGCAAATCAATAGAAAACATTTTAAGTTTTGGATATAGAATAATCTACATCTTTTTCCAGCAAGAAATCTCACTTCCTTATTTGTTGAATTTAAGTATTGCATGTGTAATTTATTGTTGAGTGGGTAAAAAACATTTCTTAGGCCCTTTTGACTCCATGGGCCCACATGACAAAAAGGTTAGACACCCCTTGCTTAAACCTTTTTTCTATTTTTTTTGTAAATACTTGTTGAAGTAAATAAAAAACAAAACAAAACAAAAAAATAACGGTCACAGAAGCAACAGAACAAATCTAAGTTTTACATAAAAAACAGAACCTCTGAATTGACTTAAAAATAATATTTCTTAACACCTTGCTTGGCTGGAAACTCTTTTTTTCATGTCAAAACACCTTTAAAAACTTTTTGCTTTGTCAATGAGACATTTTACATTTTTAAAAATGTAAAATGTTACTGTCATAACATATGCTGTTGTCCCAAGTAACATAACATGCATTGAAGTGAAGAGTTTCTACATAACTTTTCATATCACAACTTGTTGCAGTGACCAAACACCAAAATGAGCCCAATTTAAGAGCTAAGAATAGACGTGAGATGAAATCCCCTCCAAATTTCGCAGAATTATTTTTTTTTTCATGCCTTTCAGCTCCCCTCGCTGTTGTGAGTTTTCTTTCTGTGCTTGAGCATTTGTGACAAAACCACAGAAATGGCAAAAATAGAAAACAATGTCATTGGAACAATATAAGGCGCAAACTTGTAAGAGAACAAGAGGATAAGAGATACTTTAGAAAAAGCTTGGGGTTTTTTGTTTGTTTTTTTTAAGTAAATTTATGCAGTTGAAACTAACAGATTAAAATCTTTGCTTTAGTCTAAACAAGGTTCTTTTTTTTTTTTTTTTTTTTTTTGCAGGGAAGTTAAGAGACTTCAACCCACCTGCCTTTTTTTCCGCTGTGGCCCACTTGCTTCCTGTGACGCACACACACACACACACACACACACACACACACACACACACACACCTACTGACCCAACTTACCAATAGGGACTGCGAGCTACTGTCATCTATCCTGCAAAGAGGGGACACACACACACACACACACACACACACACACACCCAGACCTAGTGGTTTTTATGCTCTTTGCATGATGGGATGACATGATACTCTCTCTAGCAGAGAAGCTTGTGTTGTGGGTAATAAACACTAAGCTGGAAGAGCAATGTATATATATATATATATATATATATATATATATATATATATATATATATATATATATTATATAGAGAGAGAGAGAGAGAGAGAGAGAGAGAGAGAGAGAGGAGAGAGAGAGGCTATATATATATATATTATATATATTATATATATATATATATTATATTTATATAGAGATAGAGAGAGAGAGAGAGAGAGGAGAGAGAGAGAGAGAAGGAAACTGTATTCTTTCCATTGCAATAAAAACTAAAAAGTTATAATACAGAAATGTATTTTTTTCTGTTGTTACATGTTTTTGTCAGAGAACAAGCAGTGAACTTGACAGACGTCTTATATTTTATTGGATAAAACGTCCAATAAAGTCTAAACCTTAAGAAAATGTGTCAATGTATATCACTTGACTCACTGATTATAAAGACCTTTGGCAATGTATCACCCTCCGGATAAGGACACAGGAAGTGATATAACTTCATCAGCTGAGCCTTAAAAAAAACGAAGAGCCAAATTGTGGCCGAGACAAAGAAGCAACCACCTACAGACTAACACTCCTGAAACAATAAACCTAAAAAGATAGAATAATAGTCACCCACTCAGTTGTTGACAAGCGAGTCTGAAAAGCCTCACAGATAACCCACATTGACAGTGCCTTTAAACTAAACACTTAAACTGTCCACAAAATCCACTGTCTCATATTGAGATTTGCTTTTGTTTTTACCAGGCTATGCAAGAACTACTCCATGGACAGACAGAGACGGAATGGAACAGTTCAGATTAGTGCGTGTTAATATGTTAAAGCTCAAACCGAAGTACAAATCAAAATATGTGGCACGACTTGTTCATTAATGTGTGTCACGCTCTTTGACTGAGTGGTTTTGTAAACAAGAAAGGGCGGAAATATCAGTCTCTGCATAGCAGGTGGACTATAAAAATAGTCCAATTTTTATGGACTATAACCTGTAATCCAAATCACAATATACTGATTTTTTTGGCTATCACATAACAAAATGTAAGACAGTGTTCAGCTTTGAATTTCAAAAGCTAAAATAAACCTTGCGCTAAAATTACAACCAATCACAGAAGCGAGGGGGAAAGGGGGAACTCAGCAACTTTTTTAGCTGAAAGCAAGTTCCACTTCCTCTTTCCTTCTTCAGTGTCTACATCCAGCTCTCTTTGCTTCCTCTTGCAATCCGTCTAATAGCTGAGTCAAACAGCCACCTGACAGGGGATTTCCTGGACAGATCAGGCTACCGAAGCCGCAGCGACGGCTTTCCTCCTTTTCCGCTTTGGCTACTTCTGCTCCCAAGTGTTTTGGTTAAAAAAATAAAAATAAATAAATAAATAAAAATCCCCAAAGATTCCAAATTTCTCTTTATGTGGATCTCAACCTTGGAACATAAAACTTGCTGCATGCTGAAACATGTGTGCAATCTCATTCTCCCGAGCTGAATTAAGTCTCTGTGAAAATGAAGTCTTATCACAACTCTGAAGAATTCAAAGCGTTTTATTCCGATCCAGCCTGTAAAACCTGATTTGTGGTCCTCTCTAGATATGAAAAGTCAGTCCCACTGTGCATTGTAGAGGTTTCCCCTAAACAGCCCTTGACTTTTTGTGCAGATAGTGCTGCAACACTGGACACGTTTGCTCTGTTGGTCCTTAATTGAAAGTTTCACCCTCTGTAAATATGTTTGCTGCCACTTCCTGTGCAATATGTCCAGCCATTAGAGAGATGATTTATCTCTGCTACTAATAGTTGTCTGAAGAGAGGAAAGGGTTAGGAGGAAATGACTTCATCGGAGACTTGCTGGTGAAAAGACATTGATGGAACATGTTTTGACTGGTGACTTGGTTCGCAATAAAGCTGCCGATGTCCAAATTGCAGCCATTTTGTGGCGCTTGTAGCCATTTTTGGAGGCTCCTGATAGAAGCTTTTGTCTTTGCTTTGCAGCAGAGGCTACTGGTGGAGATGGTCCTTTTCACTCTGGGTGTGAGATTCTCTAACAAATGAAAGTCTCAGTAGAAAATCTTATGTACAACATAAATATTTATTTCATTTTTTTATTTTTTGAAGAAAGTATGGGACTATAACCTGTTTTAGACTAAGAAATAAAACAAACTTGGGGCTATTAACATTTTTCTGCAAAAGCAATGGTTAAATACTGCATGTTTAGTTTTGCTTGTGTTTTGCAAACCTACTTCTTAGAGCTGAAACATGGTAGACATGAGATTACTGTCACTCGTAGAACAGAGTCAGCTCATTAATGCTGACATGAATGAGCAAATTTCAGAAAAACCCAAAGAACTCTTTAAAATTGTTTCTGATTTACTGCAATTTATGTCACTTATGCAGAAAACTGATCACTGAGACTGGATTCAAAGAACCTTCAGTGCTCGTTTAAGTGTGTATACACTCAAGCAAACCAGCGTATTGCAGGTTTTAATTAGAATTTTCTCGTTTTGTTCTTATGTTTAATTGTACAGTGTAAATGCAATGTTAAACTTGAAAATATTTGACATTTGGGATGTTTTATATCCCAAATATTTTTATATTCGTGAGAGTCACTGTATCCGAGATAGATGCTCTTCTGCAAAAAACTCATTTATCGGCTCTTTGTAAAGTCAGCGCAAGCAAAATTATATTTGCATCTTCCACCTTCTGCTACTTTCGTTTAAGATGCTGTGAGGCAAGTTTTCAAATGAGCCTGTTTTCTGGGAAGCCATAACAGGAAGTTTTTGTTCTTTTTTTTTTTTTTTTTAGGAAATCTAAGGAGGAGGCCCTTCCTGTATTCTACCAGTCTCCCAGTTTTGTCCCAAAAATCGATGAATCAAAAGCTGATTTTAAGAGAAAACCAGTCGTCTCACATCAACCAGCAATTATCAGAATCTTCATTGTGGTGTTATTTAAGGGGGTTCATGGTTGGTTGAGGATTTTATGGGCAAAAAAGGAAAATCTGAAAAGAAGACTTTGAACTATGTTACGGAACATCAAATACTTTATAAATAAGTGAATCAATTTGCTGTTTCTCCACACTGACCTCGACCCACTGCACATATTAGACTGTTTTTATGAACGGGCAAATTTACAAATTCAAGTTGTTGGAATTTCTGGAACTGTGCTGCTCATGTTTACATTTTAAAACCTCTTTTTTCCCTGTATGTCTTCCTGAAACACAATTATTTTGGACAACCATGCTGCTGTGTAGCTGGGAGTTTTTCTTTTACTTTTTGAGCATTTGCTGTGATTCATTACCATAGTAACAAAGCAGTTTCCTGTTGGGAGCAGGTGATTAACATCACAGTATCACAAATCCCAGATGAGTTGAAAAGAAGATGTCGTGGATTCAAAGAAGGAGCAAATAGGAGCGAGAAGAGGGAGGAAATTATAACAATGTCTTCCACCGATTGTAATGGGGAACGTGAGATCGTTTGCAAACAAGTTGTATACAGTGGAAGCTCTGAAGATCAATGTGCAAAGATGGATCGATTATGAAAAGGAGAAGATTACGGACAACCCTTGGCATTCTCTTCATTAGAATGTGATTATCTTCAGTCAGAGGCTTCCTCAGAGTTGTAGTATGACAGGCTGCTACCTGAGCTCATCCCTGTCCACAGTCACTTAGATAATAGAAGATACAACAACATTAAATATGCCTTCAGTAAAGTATTTTTGAATTAAAATGAGATAAATTACGCTTGAATTGAGACATGTGAGGAATTGGGTTTTTCGCTCCGACCTGAATGGAAACGGTCCCTGAAACCGGTAGATTTAAAGCATCTGAGGTCATGTTTACCTCAGCGGTGGGAAACTAAATGCAGCTTGCAAGGTGACAGGATGACAAATCAACCATGGACAGAGACATGCATGCAAAAAAAAAAACCCTGATTGAACAAGAGCTCATACAATCCACAGAAACCACTTTGAGAGTATAAGATAAATATACACAGGAAGTGCCTCCCACTCTTTTGCCCCTGTAAGTGTTCTCTCTCTCTCTCTCCCTTATCCATTTTCTCTCTCTCTCTCTCTCTCTCTAGCTGTGTCAGTGTTACTCATGGCACTGTGTTGCTGAGCAGCAGCCAGTTGTGTTTTTCCCCTCACCGAGCTCAGTCACTCTCGTCCTCTGATCTGACTCCCATGCACTCTGAGGCTCACAGGACAGAACAGACCTTTCCTCTCCTCCTCTTCCTCCAGTCTTGTGTCTGACAGGATTTCTTCTTTTTCTTTTACACGTATCTCTCTTTTTTCTCTCTGCCGGTTCCTTGGGCATTAGTGGGGTGCGTGTGTGTGTGTGTGTGTGTGCATGTGTCTGGGGGTTTCAGCATGGAAGCAGTGGCACTGTACACATTTCGTGCCACAGAGAGCGATGAACTCAGTTTTAACAAGGGAGACATGCTCAGGGTAAGAGAAACTATTTTTTACTCTGTCTGTCTGTCTGTCTGTCTGTCTGTCTGTCTGTCTGTCTGTCTGTCTGTCTGTCTGTCTGTCTGTCTGTCTGTCTGTCTGTCTGTCTGTCTGTCTGTCTATCTATCTATCTATCTATCTATCTATCTATCTATCTATCTATCTATCTGGTGATGTTGCTAACCAGTTTCTAAACTTTTTTTAAAAAATGATAAAAGTTCAGAGCTTATAAGTACTCTCAAGCTCTTTGGGGAGCTTGAGAAATACTGTAGTTTGTTACTCATTTTGAAAGACCCGCACTGCAATGCAAGGCTCTAGCTTATTTTTAGATCTAAATCATCACATGGTTGGTCATCATATGCATTATAAAGATTTTAGGTTTCTCACGTCTGAATTGTTCCACTAGTCAGTGCTCGTTTTATACCTATAGCTGCTTCTTGGTTTGTATTTTTTCTCCTTTTTTGGGGGGCAAAATTTTGGATCATTTCACCACCTTCACCAACTGTCGGAGATACAGAACAGATACTGTAATTGTTTATCATTTCCTGAAAGCTTTTGGTTAAACCATATCTGCATTTATTTTGGTTTTCATTCCCCTTTGAGGGCAGTAGACTCACATAAAATGTAACAGATTAGTAGCTTTGATCAAGCCAAAATGAAGAAACGGGATCTGATCGTGATAGATAATACTTTTTGGAGTTTCATAACATGGTTCTCTGGCAGCAGCAGAAAATTACTTTAAATCTTCAGTAGTCAAAGCGAGTACGGTTTCATTCATGACACCATTTAATAGATGACAATGACTTGAATGACCACAGCTGCTAAAGTACTAAGTGAAAAAAAACAGCACCTTGTTTTCATTTAGATACTTCTGGGTTTTTTTTGTTTTCTTTTTTTATGAAGTCTGTTCCTGTTGATTACGTCTGACTACCCTATGTATGTTTTATTCTTTTCTAAGCAGAACTTTCCAGTTATTCATTATACTTTAGCTCCCTAAATGTTGAAGTGACTCAGATTCTGTTGTTTAGCATAAAAACTATTGTTCATGTCAGGTTCTTAATATTATAGAAAAAAAGTTAAGTTATTATTCTTTATTGCTCTTTTCCTCGTTTCCCTGTGGGTGATGGCAAACTGCATTAGGCCTGCTAACTAGAAGCTACTTTTGTAGCTCAATAAATCATATGCACACACGGTACTGCGCACACAATTTATAATTTTGTTTCATCAATTGATGTTTTATACATATTTTATTGGCTCTGATATATCTGTCTCTACTGTACAGTACTTTGGGAAGACATATTGATTCTTTTAAGTGCACTTTATAAATAAAAATAGAGTGGAATATACATCACCACGAATACTGCTAAGAGAATACTCTTTTTAAATTTTTTAAGCGATCACAAAACACTTATTGAGTTCTTAATTTAACCTCTTTACTGGCCAGCAGGAGATTTTGTTACCTTCAGTGATTTGAAATGTTTATATTTTGAGAGTTCAATTTAATATCTAGACCCATTCACACACAGTTCAAGCATTCAAAGACTTCCAGTGGAAAGATGTCTGCTCAGACGTTGGTTTTCTCTTCTTTCCGTTGCGTTGAGGTAAACCGTGCAAATACCTTCTGTCTTTGACACTTACAACACAAGCGTCAGAGTAAGAACGGCCACAGCCTTCTCCGCTTTCAGCTTAAAATGTGACATGAAAACGTTTCGCCAAATGGCAGGAGAGTAATTTCGCAGAGCAATCATGACACGATTTTCTGATTTTATTTAAAGCCAACTTTTATATTTGCCGCACAAGAGAAACAACAGCTTGTGTTTCAGCTGTTGGCAATTGTTGGAGAGGAACGTTTTTGCTACAGACGCCTGCTCAGAAGTACAAGAGGTGGTCAAAATTTATATTGCAGCTCCAGCCGGTCAGCAATCACACACAGACAAATCCGAGGGATTAAGTTAACCACAAGATTTTGTCTCTGCCAAACAGTGCCAAGTGCTTCGCTAGGTCCTGCAATTTCAGTAACCCTTGATTCATAGGGAAATTGTATTAAAGTGTATTACAGATTTACAGAACAGTGTATTGGGACACAATTCAGGTGTTCTTTCAGTAGTACTTCTGATTTTAGTTTAGATCTTTTCCTTTCATGCCCTTAAATATTCTGAAGATCCTTCTAATCTCTGCGGTCTGCAAAGTCATCTGTGCATTCAGGCAAAATGAGGCGGTATTTACATCTGAAGCATAAGTAATTATGGTCGGCCTTTTGGGGATCATAAGCTTTATGGTTGCAGTAAATAGGACAGTCACCTGCAGCAGTTCTGGGTTTACGTGAAATTACTTTTTTTTTTCGTACTGCTGTGGTAAATGGCTATTTTGACACTGCAACCTTAATTTGTACTTCAAGTTTGCATATCGTTTATATTTCTTAACTTGTGCCCAAAAACTTCATATTTGTGTTTTAGTACGTTGAGGGACTAAAAATCAAAAGATTATTTTAACATACATTGATCTGTTTCCATTTGACGCTGGCTAATAATCTATCTCTGGTCCCAGAGAGGCTCATTTTCAGACTTTGTTGCCGGCAAGAACTGGAGCTTATTCTGCTCGGGTGCATTGCTTTGTTCATGTGTTATTGTGCGGTAGCCGCGCGGAGCCGGATCCATCACAACGAGAAGAGAGGCGACTCATAAAGAAGTGGTAAAAATAGCTTTGCGGATAAATAAAAAGTGGCAACTCTAAATTTCTGTTTAAAGTGCCAAGACAATGTGGACAAGTTTGGTCTCGACGGCCACGAAAAAGGAGCGCAGTGACGCCTCCTTCCTTTGTTTTAACCCTCTAATTAACAAATGTCAGAGGGCGTACATGTGAAATTACTTTACTTTTAAACATTAGTATTATATAAAATAATTACCAGCAGCGTAATTCAGTCTGATTGTTGCGCACCAAATGATGTTGTCATATATTCCATATTTGTAGTTTATTATACAATTATTAGTAGTATTTTGTTATCAGCGCTGTGACTAAGTAAATCTCCAAAAGCAACACATTTTGCCCAGTCAAAAGAAATTCAAGAGCAGATGCAAAACATAGCAATTTTTAAGACTATAAAACTCCAGTGAATCACAGTCGGAGTCAATGACCATGAATAGAGAAAACATCCTAAGCAGAGATTTCTAGAAATGGAAAACCTGGTGATGGCGGTGCGATGGTCTGTGGCTGCTTTGCTGCTTAAAATGGCTGATGAATGCAAAATATTCTGCTTGCTGGCAATACATCCTGAAACAAATATTTATTTGTATTTACTTTGTTTCTTTCCCCGTTTGAAATAAAAAGGAAAAAAACAAAAGCATGGTGAATACATTTTCATGACATTGAATGAATTCTTTGTGTTCTCAAAACTATCCAGTGAATACTTTTTCATGACTTCTATAGAACAAGCATTATGCAAAATATTGATACTTTTATATGGTCTTTGGCCTTGCAGTTGTGTTATTATTCACAAAATATATGTTGGTGAAATCTATCAAAGTCTGAAGGCCCATTTATATTGAATTATTCCGTTTGGGCAAGGTGGTAATCTGTTTCAGACTCTGCTTGTACAAGCTGTATGAAAGATGAGACTCGATTTTAACAGCACTTAGAAGAGTTAACATCTGTCACTTCCACAGTCGGCGTGATGCAGTCATGATGGAAGAATCGAGGACTTTTGCTTAGTATATATTTTTTCTTCATTGATTGGAAGTGAGGTTATCCAAACTGCTAATCAACATTAATAAAATGTTGATGAAGTAATGCATTAAATGACCACTGAACAACTATTCATAAAATATCTCAACATTTGTTAATAAAACACAGAGAAATTAATGCAATGTAGAAAATATTTATGTATTTAGTGTTAACCTGTTAGTATGATTTGTTCTTTAACTGGGCACTTATTTTGGCTAATGCTATTATTTACTAAATATCCAAACGCAACATGCAAAGTAATAAAATAATCAAACTAAAATCACAATAAGAAACTGAATCAAAATGTTCTGCACCATGTCAGAGGATGAAGAGATGCTAATTTCTGATTCTTTAGGTTCTGACGGGTCTGCGGTTCTTCTCCTGATCCATTCTGTCTGTTACATAGCAGCAAACTGCGCCACGACGGACACTTTGTTTTGTCTTCATATTTACACAGCATCCATCCTCGCTGAATTGTTCAGCTGATAATGCGCGTCTTTTCACTCACGTCTGTATTTTAAAGCGTTTTTTCTTCTACGGACATGAAATCAGGTAGAGGACGTTTTACAAAGACGCGGGTTGATAGCAGCTAATTGCGGCTGCGCAGTATCCGTCTCTAGGCAACCGTGGCGTTCAGGGGTCCTTCAGCTCCCGCCACGACAGTGTAGCTGACCTTAATATTGCCAGTGTTTTATTTTGGCGATTATTGTCAAACTTAGTGTTGATGTTTATTAGGCGTCTATCGGACAGTTATGTGTCGGTTCAATACGGGACGCACATTTAACGGCCAAATACGGGACGACGCTGTATTTTACGGGATGGGTGGCAATCCTATTCAGGGGTGCTGACGTACAATTTTAGGGGTTTAGATGAGCCACTGCTTGACATTAACAAGGAGAGACAGATGAACATTTCCCTGTTCGTCCGAGAAATGATGAACTAAAACTTCCTGGACGTCAGACAACATCCGGGTCTCATTATGTGTCTCTGCTTATTTCCAGGCCCAAATGAGCAACTTCATTTGGGCCGAGAAAATGCAAAACCCGCGACTTAAATAAATAAATAAATAAGCCTAAAATCACTTATAACAATCGGACTTGACAGAAACTTAAAAAGAGTTCCTGACTGTCCAGGAACAGTCAGTTAAGACAAAGTGCCGAGGTAGCACAGATCGTCAGAACACTTGATTTGTAGGCCCATTACGTCACAGAGCTGCGTATTCTTGTGCGGAGACGTCATAGGTTGTGATGTCACATACTGCTTTGTTGTGTAACTCGGGGTATAAATAACTCCAGTTGGTAACATTGGAGTTATTTATTCCCCAATGTTACCAACTGAACAACAAACAACAATGGCTTCATTGAAACGAGAGATGCGATTTTTAGTTAATGTTCAGGCCATCCCGGCCATAGAAGAATACATATTTCAAATTAAAGAGGAGGACTGGATGGACCTCAACTTTTTGGACCAGGATGAGAGTGTCACAGAGAGGACAAGATACCTGATCAGATTTTTGACGGAGGTTTTCTCAGATTTTGTAAAGGACGCTCTTGAGAACCTGGCCTACGGATATGGCGATTTAAAAGTTATATTTGGAAGCCAGGTCTCTCAGGCCTTTGCCCGGGCGATGGGAGAAGACACAATCATCCATGGAGAGTGTGCTGCAGTGTTCGACATGCTTTTCTTGAAGCATGCGATATCTGCAGTCACATCTCCCATGGATGATGAAGACCCGGTGTCACTTCTTCGGCCGGGCTTAGGACTCAGTTCTTTGGTGCGAGCTGTCATCAGTATCGTTCACGAACTGATGACAGCGAGACGCGCCAAGGGACTGAGGGCGTCCTTAGAGGAGCAGAGAAAGGACACAGTGCGACTTTTTGTGAAGTCGTTGCTGTGTCTGGGCATCAGGGAGTCCAAGACACGGCGGTGTTTTGACTCCCTGATGGAGGTACAGGAGCGTATGGTGAACAACATCTACACTGCCATCGAGGGCCATCCGGTGGAAATCCAGGTTGACTGGGTCCCTAGCCTGACGAAAAAGGTTTTCAGGGACCTCAGGAAAACCTTTGGCTGTTCTGCCGGATGGGCTCTGGGCTTCATGGAGCACGAGGCCGCTGACGACACAATCGTGGTGTGTCTTTTGAACCAATTAGAAAAGCACCAACAAAAGACAGCTGGTTTTTTCACAAGACTTATATCTGGTGCTCAAAACATCTTTAAAAGGTATGTCACAAAGTGACATACCTTTTAAAGATGTTATACCGCTGTCGACCTCGGCTCCATGACGCCCCCCTGTGCCTCCGCCTCTCTGCTCCTCCATCGTTCCAGGTATCGCATCGCCTCTCTGTTCCATCGGCCACCCAGTTCCTCCGTCGACCTCTCCCTCAAGACGACTCTCCGTGCCTTCATCGGTCCCGACCCCAAGAAGCCTCCATGTTCGATTCTGGTAAAAAGGACCCTTAATTACTTTGCCATGTTTTGGATTATTACCTTAAATTAATCATATTCAACTTAAGTAACTTTAAATGTTACTTCAAAAGGGATGCACAGTTTGTAGCCCTGTTGCCTTGCAGCAAGAAGGTCCTGGCTTCAATTCTTGGCCCGGGGTCTTTCTGTATGGAGTTTTCATCATCTCCCTGTGCATGGTGGGTTCTCTCCGGGTACTCCGGCTTCCTCCCAGTCTAAAAAGATGACTAGTAAGCACCAGCACCACTTGTGACTCCTCTACGGAAAAAAATGCATTTTACAAAATGATTTAGATTTTCTTAAAATTGGAATATGTCACTTCGACTGGAAATCTACCTTTAGTCTTAATCATCACAACATAGTCTCTTATTTTAAAATTAAAATGTTCTTCAGTGTGAGGTGTTTTAAATATTTCAGGTTTTCTATAAGTACAATTATTTCACAGAGCACACTAACCTGCTCTTAACATTTTGGAGACTATGTTTCAACAATAGATTTATTCAGTTCTGAGTGAAGCTTACTGCTCCACTCTGAAGGAAAATACAAATGTTACTCATGTGCGATTTATCTTTTACACATTTGCATCCACTCGTCAGAGAAAGTCTCCTCTGGAGCAAGTTAAGTTTTTGACTGATATTCATAGCAGTTATCTTGGATTGAAGAAAGGAAGGGTTTTAAGTTTTGTGTGGTGTTTAAGGTGAACACAGATTATGATTCTTTCTTTGACACAAAAGTAAACATAGTTATAAAATCTGTGTGAGTGTTGGAGGGTTGTGAGAAATGGACTCGTTCAACGTCTTCTCAGCACTTCACTCCTGTGTCTCAGATCAATTATATGCAGCTGTTCGAATCGATGCATATATATCTTGTACTAAATGTCTGTGGAAATATAAATATATCCTTAGACAACTGGATAATTTTCAATTCACTCGGTATGGATGCATGGAAAAATAATTCACTGGTCTTGCTTTTTTTATAGCTGTTTGAAGGTATTCTTAGTAGAGAAATGTCTGTAAAATTAGTATATTACAAGAATTAACATCTGTCACTTCCACAGTCGGAGTGACGCAGTCATGATGGAAAAATTGAGGCCTGGGAGTTGAAAAAAAGAACATCCCACTAACGAACCTCGACTATAGCCACAGAGAGCTTAATGAGGATTTCTTTCTGTACTTTTGCATTCAAAAACACTTTTGTTTGAATGAGTGTCGAGCGGCTAACTCAATAACAGAGCAATCATTTAGCTCTGTGAGTCAATGATGATTGATGCTACCAGCAGTAAATCAATCTGTGGTCTGGATCACATTTTCAAATGCTCACACAAACGTGCTATGTAGCCATTACAGCCAGCTGATGCATGAAATTAAGTTTTTGAGGGTAGGGAGGGGAAAGGGGGAAATTGTTTTGGCAAACACCCCAAAAACTTCTATGTCATTGCCATATTTAAGTTCTCAAAGCCTCAATGCTCTATTTCTGTGGTTGTCTATAAAGTGTCAAATGATACTATTATCTGTCACTGCTTTGGTTACTGATGTTTGTTGTATCAAATACTTGAAATAGTTATGCAAAGTACTTTTTTCTGCAAATGGCTAAACTAAAGTTTGGTAATCAATCAGATAAAGTCCTTATTGACCTGTCACACAACTGAAAAATAAATAAATAAATAAATAAGGGTGTTTCATTGATCTTGGTAACATCACCACTAAATTTGAATGTATTCGATTGCAGTGCATTTTAAAAGCTAAAAGGCTTTTGGTATGAAACATAGACATACTGAAGAGTATGCTGGTGCACTTCAAATTCGCACCAACTTCTTTACCGGCAGCATTTCATGTATTTACCCGTCTGTGAATGTTTGTTCCCAGATCACCAACATGGAAGATGATCCTAACTGGTACACAGCTGAGCTCCACAACAGGAAAGGCTTTGTGCCAAAAAACTACATCAACCTGAGGCCACATGCGTAAGCTCACACACACACACACACACACACACACACACACACACACACACACACACACACACACACACACACACACACACACACACACACACACACACACACACACACACACACACACACACACACACACACACACATTATGCCCCCACACATCCTCAGCTCTTCTGTAAATTGGGTGAATGCATTTCACACATCCAGCGCTGGTCCATCTAACTGCTCATCAGTCAGTGAACGTGTGCAGCGGGTAGCTCCAGGCGCTCTGCGCTCCGCTTTGGACATCTGCACTCTGGCATAAGGCAGAATGCCCAAGGGGACGCTCTCACTTTATGCCTTACATAAGCCCACAATCCAGGCGTCTGTGTGTAGTGTGTATGTCTTTTAGTGCTAATCTGCTTGTACACCCCATGTTTCCATCAGATGCTTGGACACCAGCTGGGTTATACATTTGCTGTGACAAACACCAAACTGACTACAAAACAAGTCGCTCAGCTGTGGTTTATTACACAGTGAACACTGAAGCCTGACCCAATTGGAGTAATATTTGTGAACATCCTTTGGAGAAATTTGTAGAGATCTTTATCAGTGTCTTCCTTCTCGCTCACAATAACGTGAAGTATATTGAAAAAAAATGTTCTAGTGTGATAAGAGCTACTAAGAACGCCCAAGAAATTAATTTACTCTGTTAGGTGGTTATAGCTTTGTTTTACTAATCTGGTTCACAAGAGCTGATTTTTTTCTTCCAAGCAACTCGCTCTAGCAAGCCGTCCGAATAAGCAAAACCTTTGATATAAAATGACAACGTTACTCTCCCTACACAGCTGACAGCCATATTTCCACTTTTAGCGAGTTGTTTTAAGTGCAAATTTAGCATCATGTTTCAAAAATAACTTCATAAACTCGTTTTATCGTTTCCTCGTTTCTCTTGTAAGTTCCTGTCAGCCCTTTTTTCCCTTTGAAATTCTCTGCAGTTTCAAGGTTTGTACTTATGCACTAACAGCTTGTTTGTCAAGTGTGTGTAATTTCTGGTACAGGAGTTTCTCAGTGGAGCATGTCTCTGTATCTACAGTCCCTTTTAAAAAAAACTCAATTTTCAGTCTTGCATTAGTGACAAAATTTAAGTCTGGACTTTGATTGGACCATTTCAACATACGAATATGGCTTTCGTCCAGTCACATGACTTTCTTTAAATACTAATGTTTTCTGCTACATTTTCATAAAAGCCAGTTTTGTAGAGGGTATACTAGTATATGACAGTAGTAAAGATAAATTCCTCCAGCTGAGTTGTGGCTCTCTGCAGCTCCTCCAGAGATATTGTGAGCACCTTGGCTTTCGGTGTGCCAAACATTCTCATCACAGGCCTATGTAGAGCTCGGGTAGTTCAGAAGGACGTTCAGGAAGCATAAGAGTAGATGAGGCTGATTACAAGTAGTCAATGAATGCTTTTATATACACAATAAAATTCAAACCAGTAATTTCCCTTCCTCTTCAAAATATATGCAATAGTTTGGTATGTCACGTAAAATTCTATTGACGCTGACTGAAGTTTTGTAGTGTAAAACATTTCCCATTGGAAAGAACATTTTGTTGGTGTGTTCTAACATCGGCGATATCTTTCTTTGTCTCTCTGCGTGTTTCTCTCTGTCCTCCAGATGGTTCGCAGGGCGAATATCTCGCGGCGTGGCGGAGAGTCGGCTGAGACACAGAGAGTGTGGAGCCTTCCTCGTCAGGGAAAGTGAAAGCGCTCCTGGAGAGTTTTCAATGTCTGTCAGGTAGGAGATAAATGCTTCCCATTTATATGAAAACCAGTTTTTCCTTATGTTGTTCATTAGGCAATGAGCTTTCGCTGGCTCCCGGTAGCTCAAAGAATAGACTTTTGAAATGCTTTTATTTGTTTTATATCACTGAACGGCTTAGCACCACACTGCTAAAACAATCCACCTGTTATTGCTCCTTTTGAGCCATAAATGAAACACTGATCAACATATTTTGAGGCATATGGTTTTGTTGATGGCACTCATCAAAATTTATTATTTGTTTAATTGTTGACTGTATGGTGTCTTTGTGACTTTGTGATTTTGTGTTTTTATCATCTAAAGCACTTTGAACTGGCTTGCTGCAAAAATGTGCTGCAAAAATAAACTTGATTGATTGATAGGCATTTGAGAGATCATGATTTAATTGAAAGACATGTAATGGATTAAGTGGGTCAATCTGAGCACATTCTGCTAGCTTGATTTTTCCTTGTTTTCTTTCCTTTGGTTGGTTCAGGGAAATATATAGAGAAGGATGGGGGTGTTGGGGGATAGACAATGAGGTGTGAAGAGAAGGCAGAGGGTAAAATGGAAGATTTGCCACCCTTCTGGGCTGATGTGACTTAATCTTGTCTGGCACAACATCTGGAGCCGCTGGTGCGGCTGTACGTCTGGCGTTGTCAGAGGAGGTGGTAGGGTGGGGACAGTGAGGGATGCAGCTGAGCCTTCTTGCTGGACCAGAGGGACAATATGCAATATTGGATGTGGAGAGCCTTTCTAGTTGGCTGATCACTGGGTTATAAGAAAAAAGAAAAAAAATTGGATAAAGGGGCTTTTGCAAGAAGCGTGTGGCTCCTTGTTAAAAAAACAATAATAAATGTGTCATAAGGGGACAGGAATGGTTTTGATGGCAACTTTTTTTGAGCAGTTGATCAAGAATGTCTGACAGGCTCCAGTCGATGGCTGGTGCAGCAGCTTAGGAAATGGGTCAGGTGTTGTCTGTGTGGTTTCTGTGAACTGACAGCGCTGCTGCCAGAAGAGGCGTCTCGGTGGCAGTAACCATAGAGATCCCAGTCTCGGCTTGGTTCAACTTTGATGTCCGTTCTAGAGCAGAGTGGATCAGGCTTGTTTTCTTGTTGAAATCTGTTGCTACAGATACTTTTGACAACAGACTGAAAATGATCAAAAACATTGCAGCGTTGTTTTCATATATATAGCTCATTTCTTGGTGATCCGCACTTTATCTATGGCAAAGTTCTAGACTTGACGATGATTCTGTGAACATAGGATTTTTGTGTTTTTCTGCTAATGTAGTTCCTGTGCAGTCTCGTCTTCCCCTTGGTTGTCTCCAGCTGCCTCTTGTTTCCCTGATTATTCCCTTGTGTCTATTTAATCTGTGTTGCCTGCCGGGTCGCGTCCTTGTCATTTCAGTCATAGGCTTTGTCATTAGTTGTGTGTCCTCCCAGCGCTACCAGAGTTCCTAGCCTCATTGTTCACCTGGGCTGCCCGGACTTCTGTTTTCTTCATGTTTGTCATTAAAAGTTTCCTCTGTAGGAAGATTATTTGTAGATCAATTGTCTTTGTAGATCTAAAGTCTCTGTCCATGTTGAAAGGGATCAAATCAGGCTGGTCCAGGTGTCTGATCAAAATAACACCTGGATGTCTTCCTTTTGGGGGTTTTGTGAGAACATCACACTGGCAGAACACCCTGGGACAGACACAAAAATAGCTAAAAGGACTAAACATATCCCATCTGTCTTGAGAATGCCTTGAGATCCCCCACAGGGAGCTGGGGAGTGACTGTACTGAGAAGAATATCAACGTGTCCCTCCTGGACTTGTGACTGCTTGGGAATTGTCCTTAACAAGTGGGCAACGATAGTTTGACGAACGGCACAATACTGAATGATGTTTCGTATTAAGTTCATAATCAATGATACACGGAGGTTCTTCATTAGAAACTTCCCAAAACTGAAATGATAACACTCCGAATGGATATTTAATTCACATCACTAAAAATGGACAATTGTCTTTACTGGAAAAACTAGCGCTGACAGAAATTAAACAAGGACATGGCCTTTCCCAGCCAGCACACCTAGGTGGGCCCCATATGGGATATAAGTGGGCAGGCAATATGGGTCCCAAAAGGGTTTGTCCACGGTTTCCATGGTGGCCCCACATGGGTTTGCCCAAGTAGATTTTAATGGGTGCTAACTGGGTTTTCAGTGGGTCCCACATGGTTAACTCACATGAGGCCCATCTGTGGCCCACTAGGGTGCTGTCAAGAATATTTACGTGGGTCCCAATTGGGTCTGAACTGGGCTAGAATGGGTACCAAGTGGGTTTGTCCACGGTTTCCATGGTGGCCCCACATGGGTTTGCCCAAGTAAATTTTTATGGGTGCTAACTGGGTTTTCAGTGGGGCCCATGTGGTTAACTCACATGAGGCCCATCTGTGGCCCACTAGGGTGCTGTCAGGAATATTTACTGGGTCCCAATTGGGTCTGAACTGGGCTAGAATATGGGTACCAAGTGGGTTTGTCCACGGTTTCCATGGTGGCCCCACATGGGTTTGCCCAAGTAGATTTTAATGGGTGCTGACTGGGTTTTCAGTGGGTCCCACATGGTTAACTCACATGAGGACCATCTGTGGCCCTAGGTGCTGTCAAGATATATGTCCCAATGGGTCTGAGGCTAGAATATGGTCCAAGTGGTTTGTCCACGGTTTCCATGGTGGCCCCACATGGGTTTGCCCAAGTAGATTTTAATGGGTGCTAACTGGGTTTTCAGTGGGTCCCACATGGTTAACTCACATGAGGCCCATCTGTGGCCCACTAGGGTGCTGTCAAGAATATTTACGTGGGTCCCAATTGGGTCTGAACTGGGCTAGAATATGGGTACCAAGTGGGTTTGTCCACGGTTTCCATGGTGGCCCCACATGGGTTTGCCCAAGTAAATTTTTATGGGTGCTAACTGGGTTTTCAGTGGGGCCCATGTGGTTAACTCACATGAGGCCCATCTGTGGCCCACTAGGGTGCTGTCAGGAATATTTACCTGGGTCCCAATTGGGTCTGAACTGGGCTAGAATATGGGTACCAAGTGGGTTTGTCCACGGTTTCCATGGTGGCCCCACATGGGTTTGCCCAAGTAGATTTTAATGGGTGCTGACTGGGTTTTCAGTGGGTCCCACATGGTTAACTCACATGAGGCCCATCTGTGGCCCACTAGGGTGCTGTCAAGAATATTTACGTGGGTCCCAATTGGGTCTGAACTGGGCTAGAATATGGGTACCAAGTGGGTTTGTCCACGGTTTCCATGGTGGCCCCACATGGGTTTGCCCAAGTAAATTTTATGGGTGCTGACTGGGTTTTCAGTGGGGCCCATGGTTAACTCACATGAGGCCCATCTGTGGCCCACTAGGGTGCTGTCAGGAATATTTACCTGGGTCCCAATTGGGTCTGAACTGGGCTAGAATATGGGTACCAAGTGGGTTTGTCCACGGTTTCCATGGTGGCCCCACATGGGTTTGCCCAAGTAGATTTTAATGGGTGCTGACTGGGTTTTCAGTGGGTCCCACATGGTTAACTCACATGAGGCCCATCTGTGGCCCACTAGGGTGCTGTCAGAATATTTACCTGGGTCCCAATTGGGTCTGAACTGGGCTAGAATATGGGTACCAAGTGGGTTTGTCCACGGTTTCCATGGTGGCCCCACATGGGTTTGCCCAAGTAAATTTTTATGGGTGCTGACTGGGTTTTCAGTGGGGCCCATGTGGTTAACTTACATGAGGCTCATCTGTGGCCCACTAGGGTGCTGTAGGGAATATTTACCTGGGTCCCAATTGGGTCTGAACTGGGCTAGAATATGGGTAACAAGTGGGTTTGTCCACGGTTTCCATGGTGGCCCCACATGGGTTTGCCCAGGTTGATTTCAATGGGTGCTGACTGGGTTTTCAGTGGGACCCAGATGCCTTAATCCTGTAGGAACAATTCTCATCTAACCTGGATGTGAATTACATTCATAGATATGCAATCTTGATCAACAATCCAAAGTCTAGCTTAAAACGTGTTCAAATAAAAAAAAAAAAAAAAAGAGATGAAAAATTTATTTTGCTCAAGGCTTTTATTTAGTAATTTAAAATATTGTCAGGAGTTATTTTTACCTCACTACAGCAATTATTAGAACTTCATTAATACTCAGGGAATGGTGCCACAAAAAGAAATCTGCAATTATTCACGACATCTTTGAAAATAACAGAAGCTAGTTTACTATAACAAACTTATAAACAGATCTATAAATATATATCTATAGATGCACACAAATAAAGACACCTACATATTTTCCTACAGGTCTATAAATGTATACATCTAAATACTATCTATATAACTTTATACACGTATATTCACATTGATACACACAATGTGAATATACACCTATATAGATCTTTCACAATACATTTTTGTTAAACATTTTTAAAAATAACCTACATGCCATATGCATGCTTAAATTTGAAATCTCTCTTTTACTGAAACTGTCCATCTTGAAAGACCTCCCCAACCTGAGTTTGAACTGGCAGTCTCTCTAGTCTATTTCCACTTCCACTCGGGCTCCAGTAAACCACTTCGAGAGTCTTTGCTGTATGCTTGTGTGATTCTGTAGATGGATAATTTCTTTTAAGTCCCCTGAAATAACAAGCAAAGGTAGAAATTGTATTAGTGTTTCATTTTAGCACAATGTAACATTCATGAGATTTGCATCTCCCCCTTCATGGGGCAAAAATGCTTGCAGAGATATGCCATAATCAAAAGGACTCTTGAGTCATCATTATTATGTACAGAAACTATATTCTTACTGTAAATTTAAAATATATCCATCTATATAAATCAACTACTAGGTTCTATCGGTTTTTGTGGTTATTTTAATATTGTTTGAAATGCAAACAATATTACCTTAAAATTTTTAAGTTCTTAACAACAGTGAAAGAATACTGTTCAAATAAAACCAAAAATTGAAGACTCAATTTTTAACCTAAAAACATTACTAAAAATAACAAACAAAAGCATAAAACAACCAAAATAAATTAACATATGTTTAAGAAAGAAAAGTGAAAAAAAAAAGTTACTCTGACAATAAAAACTGATATTTACCATACAAAACATCAAAGAGACGCAGGTCCAAGAGCTTGTTTCCAATGTTGGCCAAAAAGGTTGAACTGGACTTCCAGTTCATGGGACATGAGGAATCGCACAGCTGGTTGTATTGTGTCATCTAAGGATGCTCCTCCAATTCTGTAGCCATGGCAACCTTAAGTACAATGACAATAACAGGACAACATTTTGTTTTTGTTCATCAGTTTGTTATTATATCACTCTTATGTGCTTAATTTTACTAACATATTAATCTACCTTTTTCAAATCATTATAAAGTGATCTTCACACGCTGATCCTCTTGAAGCCTGCAAAAATATATATTTATTAGTGCAATATAACATTTAGACTTTTCAAAAAAATAAAAAAATTAAGGCAAAACAGCCTTTGTATGGATTAACTACTGAAGCCTTATATTGTAAACACTGAACAGTTTTTGCAATTATCCTAATTTCTTTGTTAACGTGACAGGACTAAGACAGTAGTATTACTCTTAAGAGAAGTTTAGAAATCACTATAAATGTAACTAATAAAGCCTAAAACATTGCACATATAAAAAAATTAGAGCTACAATTAAATATAAGTACATTTCACATAACTGCTAGCTAAATATTGCAAAAATATCAAAAAGAATTTCTTCATCTTTCAATATTTGTTTCAGGCTTGGCCACTGATTGACATGATGGGTTTCAATTTACGGACCCACATGCAGTAACCACACGTTGGATAGGGATGAGTGAGTGATTTATTTACAACAGGACAAAATAAAATCTATTTCCCGGACATCAGCGGAAGGGTGAGGACCACTCGACCAGGTTGGCCTGAAACGAGAACTTAGTTATTATGACGGGCTTAGAATGAGTGATCGGAGGGGAAACAGGAACAGGCTTACTTCGGTGCGGGTCTTTCGAGGCGTGGGTGTGAGATGCCAGGTTCCTGAGAGAGGGTGTGCAGCGGTTCCGAAGGTAAATGCGAGGTGGGAATGGAAGAGAGCTGGAAGCTCGAAGGGTGGAGTGGAGGCAGTGGAATCGGCGGAGCGAGCAGGCAGGTATTCACTGGTGAGTTCTCGAATGAGGCGACAAAACCCCTAGGATCGAACAAACACAGAGACCAGGTGACTTCTAGTAGACACAGAACGTTCTCAGAAAACTGTTCACAACAGGAGAGGCCAGAGTGACTACCGGTGTATGCAACCATCTAGCATACACCAGTAGAATCTTCAGCCAATCTAGCGTAGACTGAAGATTCTGCTGCTCCTCCACCTGTGCCAAGCTCCACGGGCTCCTCGCTGAAATAAGATGCGACACTCACATACACACACAGGAACCCTGACACTGATGACTACTCTAGACCAACACAATAGCGGCAGATTGAAATAAACTATGACATAACAAAACGCTTTAAAGTGTCACACAACAATTAAAAAAAGAATTTAAAAATATGAACTACAATGCCTTCATCCTATTTACAAAAACCTTTTAGGCCCAATATACTGAAACCACATGGGCCCCATATAGTGTTCCCATTTCTGTCCCATGCCCGGTTAGCCCACGTTAATGCTGAATTGGGCCCATACATTTAACCCAATTGAGCCAACAATATGAGTCCCATTTCGGTTAACCTTTTGAGCCACGCAGTTGGCCCAGATAAAACCCATGCCCTCTTATCATTACCTATATAGCCAAAGCTAAACGATTCAATGCAGTTTTATTGAAAAAAACGACAATAATAATCTTGCATGGGTCCCAGCCAAACCAGCCTGAATCCATACATGAGACCCACCCATGCATGCTGATGTGACTGTGAGAAAGATTATTAAAAGCCCAAGTACATAGAATGAAAGCACAATAGTTACTCTTTTTAAATCATACAAATGGTTTTATTGTGTCCAGACACTTTGTAACAACCTCTGCTAGCAACATAGATTCTTCAGTGAACCGATTTCATTCTGCCTCGTTGGCGCTCAAATGAACCAATGGCAGCTCAACAAATAGAATGGCGGCGGTATTTGAAAATGGTTTGGCCCAACGCTGCGTTTGAAATCGGTCTGCACTAAAATCTGCTTATTGTGTGTAGCTGTGTGTGTTAGCAATATCAGAAAAAGTATCACCCTAAAGAAAAGCAAAAATAACAATAACAATTAAGTCTCTTTTGGGATACTGTCGTCCGATTTGTTACGAGCAACAATTTTTTTAACAAGCGATTAAAATCTCTCCCTAAAATTTGGTACTAGGTAAAACAGAAGAAATGTACTTACAGATTCTTTCGTAGATCAGCCAACAGGCAGACTCCGCGCCAACGGACTGATGAAGAGAACAGGCTTGATTTTGAAACCGCATATCCATCCGCGGGTCATTTTACGTTTCCAAGAAACACAAGATTAATTTTTGAGAGTGCTACATCGGTTTAACAAATGTAAAACCGATGTAGCAAAAGTTCTCAATGTAAATAAATACATTTCGTTGTCCTCCTTATTCAAATATGTTTTGGAACTATTTTCTTCAGTGGATGTGTAAAGTGCCTACCGGTACTTCAATTCACCAACCTTTATTGGCAACGGTGCCTCAGAGCAAACAATGAACAAAAAGGTAATTGGAACCAAATGAATCATTAACAGAAATGTTACGTTTTTTTATTTTTTATTTTTATTTATACTGATGACTTGGAAAATGTTTGCAAAATATATGAAAAAACAGATGCTCAAAATTTTACTCTTGTCTCTCACTTGCTAATGAGTTTTGTTTATTTTCTAAACATTTTGTGATATTTTTCACAATGGTCTGATCTGAACTATTTGTCCAAATAAAAATTTAAATCTTGCTGCGAACAGGCTGCAGTAAACTCTATGGATGTCTAAACATCCAATTGATAAAAAATAATAATAAAAATAAAATAAAAAGTTATTATTATTAAAAATAAAACAAGGACTAAAGCTCAACCATGACCACTCTGTGCTTAATTTTGAGTAAGCACCAGAATATGAGTTTACGTATATATTTCAAACAGATTATTTCAAAAAAATGTTTTAAGACATTTCAGACTGCAATAATAAATGAAAAAAAGTTAGGGGTTCAAAGTGTAGCAAGAGCAATACTGAACTGGCTTTTGCTTTGACATACAGTGAAAAGTTTGAAAGTGACAGGGTAACCACATTGTCGATTAAAATGTTCTACAATTTTGTCCCATTTAGACCATGAAAAAAAGTACTAGGGGCTACATTTTCCTGCCCAGGTCCAACCCATGTATGGTTAGCCCATGCTCATGTCATGTTAGTTTAATGTGGACAGCCCACATTGGGCTTCTCATGTGGGCCCATGATACTGAAACCACATGGGCCCCAAATAGTGTTGCCCATTTCTGTCCCATTTCCAGTTAGCCCACATTGTTGCTGAATAGGGCCCATACATTTAGCCCAAATGGGCCAGCCCATAGGGGTCCCATTTTAGTTAACCATATGTGTCCCATGAGGTTTGCCCAGATAAAACCCATGACCCTCATTACCCATATGGCCTACTACAAACCCAAGGGGGCCCTCATCATGCGTACTGGCTTGGAGACTGGACTGGACTGTTCTAGCATAAATAATAACATGAAAAAATGTTAAGGGTTCAAAGTGTGGCTAGAGCAATACTGAACTGGTTTAAAAAAATAAAGCATTGTAGAATTATTTTTAATGTTTTAATATCCTGGTCCTCTGGAAGCCTATTGTTTGTAAATGAGGCATAGATATCACACAGTGAACATGTTTTAGGTTCAAACATTAGGAAGACATGGATGTTCTGTTCTATCAGCAAAATATATCCTTGGGTGATCTCCAAGACGAGGTCACCTTCGTCCTGGAGACCTCGACAATGGTCAAGGTCACCAACCTTTACTATCGTCGAGGTTACAAGGAAAAAATTAAATTCTACAATTTACCTTACATCAACTCCATTAGAGGCCAGCTGAGTAACAATTGCCTTGGCAAAGACTATAAAGCTGACATCTCGGGTAATTCTTTCCAAGTTTTGAGAATCTTGCTCTTGCAGCTTTTGCTTTGACATACAGTCAAAATTTTGAAAGTGACAGGTTAACTACAGGGGTTGGACAATGAAACTGAAACACCTGGTTTTAGACCACAATAACTTATTAGCGTGGTGTAGGGCCTCCTTTTGAGGCCAATACAGCATCAATTCGTCTTGGACAAGTATGGGGCCAAGGGAATGCCATGATATGGCAGCCCACACCATCAATGATCCACCCCCATGCTTCACTCTGGCATACAACACTCTGGCTGGAATGCATCTTTGGGGCTTCTCCACACCGTAACTCTCCCGGATGTGGGGAAAACAGTAAAGGTAGACTCATCAGAGAACAATACATGTTTCACATTGTCCACAGCACAAGATTTTCGCTCCTTGCACCATTGAAACCGACGTTTGGCATTGATACGAGTGACCAAAAGTTTGGCTATAGCAGCCCGGCTGTGTATTGACCATGGAGCTCCCGACGGACAGTTTTGGTGGAAACAGGAGAGTTGAGGTGCACATTTAATTCTACCGTGATTTGGACCGTGGTTTTATGTTTTTGGGATACAATCCAGGTTAGCACCCAAACATCTCTTTAAGACAGCTTCATCTTGCATCCACAGTTAATCCTGTTAGATGTGGTTCGTCATTCTTGGTGGTATGCTGACATTACCCTGGATACTGTGGCTCTTGATAATCACAAAGACTTGCTGTCTTGGTGAACAATTTGCCCTCTTTTGAACTCCAGTATGTCCCAAATAATGTTATGTGCATTGCAATATTTTGAGCAAAACTGTGCTCTTACCCTGCTAATTGGACCTTCACACTCTGCTCTTACTGTTGCAATGTGCAATTCATGAAGATTGGCCACCAGGCTAGTCCAATTCAGGCATGAAACCTCCCACACTAAAATGAGAGGTGTTTCAGTTTCATTGTCCAACCCCTGTACATTGTTCTACAATTTTGTCTCATTTAGCCCACTTAAAAAAGGACTGGGGTCTACATATCCACACCCAGGTCCAACCTGGGCGTGGATATGTACTGACCACACTGAACCCACAGTGGGTTCAGTGTGGTCAGCCCACATGGTCTCCCCATGTTGGGCCATGACATGAGCCCATGCTGATGTCATGTGGGTTCAGTGTGGTCTGCCCACATGGTCTCCCCATGTTGGGCCCATGATACTGAAACCACATGGGCCCCACATAGTTTTGCCCAGTTCTATCCCATTCCCAGTTAGCCCACTTAAAAAGGACTGGGCCTACATATCCACACCCAGGTCTAACCCATATATGGTCAGCCCATGCTGATGTCATGTGGGTTCAATGTGGTCTGCCCACATGGCTTCCCATGTGTTGGGCCCATGATACTGAAACCACATGGGCCCCATATACTGTTGCCCAGTACTATCCCATTCCCAGATAGCCCACTTAAAAAAGGACTGGGGCCCACATATCCACACCCAGGTCTAACCCATATATGGTCAGCCCATGTGATGTCATGTGGGTTCAATGTGGTCAGCCCACATGGGCTTCCCATGTTGGGCCCATGATACTAGAACCACATGGGCCCCACATACTGTTGCCCAGTACTATCCCATTCCCAGATAGCCCACTTAAAAAAGGACTGGGGCTACATATCCACACCCAGGTCTAACCCATATATGGTCAGCCCATGCTGATGTCATGTGGGTTCAATGTGGTCAGCCCACATGGGCTTCCCATGTTGGGCCCATGATACTGAAACCACATGGCCCCCATATACTGTTGCCCAGTACTATCCCATTCCCAGATAGCCCACTTAAAAAAGGACTGGGGCCCACATATCCACACCCAGGTCTAACCCATATATGGTCAGCGCATGCTGATGTCATGTGGGTTCAATGTGGTCTGCCCACATGGGCTTCCCATGTTGGGGCCATGATACTGAAACCACATGGGCCCCATATACTGTTGCCCAGTACTATCCCATTCCCAGATAGCCCACTTAAAAAAGGACTGGGCCTACATATCCACACCCAGGTCTAACCCATATATGGTCAGCCCATGCTGATGTCATGTGGGTTCAGTGTCAGCCCACATGGTCTCCCATGTTGGGCCCATGATACTGAAACCACATGGGCCCCACATAGTTTTGCCCAGTTCTATCCCATTCCCAGTAGCCCACTTAAAAAAGGACTGGGGCCTACATATCCACACCCAGGTCTAACCCATATATGGTCAGCGCATGCTGATGTCATGTGGGTTCAATGTGGTCTGCCCATGGGCTTCCCATGTTGGGCCCATGATACTGAAACCACATGGGCCCCATACTGTTGCCCAGTACTATCCCATTCCCAGATAGCCCACTTAAAAAAGGACTGGGGCCTACATATCCACACCCAGGTCTAACCCATATATGGTCAGCCCATGCTGATGTCATGTGGGTTCAATGTGGTCAGCCCACATGGTCTCCCCATGTTGGGCCCATGATACTGAAACCACATGGGCCCCACATAGTTTTGCCCAGTTCTATCCCATTCCCAGTTAGCCCCTTAAAAAAGGACTGGGGCCTACATATCCACACCCAGGTCTAACCCATATATGGTCAGCCCATGCTGATGTCATGTGGGTTCAATGTGGTCTGCCCACATGGGCTTCCCATGTTGGGCCCATGATACTGAAACCACATGGGCCCCATATACTGTTGCCCAGTACTATCCCATTCCCAGATAGCCCACTTAAAAAAGGACTGGGGCCTACATATCCACACCCAGGTCTAACCCATATATGGTCAGCCCATGCTGATGTCATGTGGGTTCAATGTGGTCTGCCCACATGGGCTTCCCATGTTGGGCCCATGATACTGAAACCACATGGCCCCCATATACTGTTGCCCAGTACTATCCCATTCCCAGATAGCCCACTTAAAAAAGGACTGGGGCCCACATATCCACACCCAGGTCTAACCCATATATGGTCAGCGCATGCTGATGTCATGTGGGTTCAATGTGGTCTGCCCACATGGGCTTCCCATGTTGGGCCCATGATACTGAAACCACATGGCCCCCATATACTGTTGCCCAGTACTATCCCATTCCCAGATAGCCCACTTAAAAAAGGACTGGGGCCCACATATCCACACCCAGGTCTAACCCATATATGGTCAGCGCATGCTGATGTCATGTGGGTTCAATGTGGTCTGCCCACATGGGCTTCCCATGTTGGGGCCATGATACTGAAACCACATGGGCCCCATATACTGTTGCCCAGTACTATTCCCATTCCCAGATAGCCCACTTAAAAAAGGACTGGGGCCTACATATCCACACCCAGGTCTAACCCATATATGGTCAGCCCATGCTGATGTCATGTGGGTTCAGTGTGGTCAGCCCACATGGTCTCCCCATGTTGGGCCCATGATACTGAAAACCACATGGGCCCCACATAGTTTTGCCCAGTTCTATCCATTCCCAGTTAGCCCACTTAAAAAAGGACTGGGGCCTACATATCCACACCCAGGTCTAACCCATATATGGTCAGCGCATGCTGATGTCATGTGGGTTCAATGTGGTCTGCCCACATGGGCTTCCCATGTTGGGCCCATGATACTGAAACCACATGGGCCCCATATACTGTTGCCCAGTACTATCCCATTCCCAGATAGCCCACTTAAAAAAGGACTGGGGCCTACATATCCACACCCAGGTCTAACCCATATATGGTCAGCCCATGCTGATGTCATGTGGGTTCAATGTGGTCAGCCCACATGGTCTCCCCATGTTGGGCCCATGATACTGAAACCACATGGGCCCCACATAGTTTTGCCCAGTTCTATCCATTCCCAGTTAGCCCACTTAAAAAAGGACTGGGGCCTACATATCCACACCCAGGTCTAACCATAGATGGTCAGCCCATGATGATGTCATGTGGGTTCAATGTGGTCTGCCCACATGGGCTTCCCATGTTGGGCCCATGATACTGAAACCACATGGGCCCCATATACTGTTGCCCAGTACTATCCCATTCCCAGATAGCCCACTTAAAAAAGGACTGGGGCCCACATATCCACACCCAGGTCTAACCATATATGGTCAGCCCATGTTGATGTCATGTGGGTTCAATGTAGTCAGCCCACATGGGCTTCCCATGTTGGGCCCATGATACTAGAACCACATGGGCCCCACATACTGTTGCCCAGTACTATCCCATTCCCAGATAGCCCACTTAAAAAAGGACTGGGGCCCACATATCCACACCCAGGTCTAACCCATATATGGTCAGCCCATGCTGATGTCATGTGGGTTCAATGTGGTCTGCCCACATGGGCTTCCCATGTTGGGCCCATGATACTGAAACCACATGGCCCCCATATACTGTTGCCCAGTACTATCCCATTCCCAGATAGCCCACTTAAAAAGGACGGGGGGCTACATATCCACACCCAGGTCTAACCCATATATGGTCAGCCCATGCTGATGTCATGTGGGTTCAATGTGGTCAGCCCACATGGGCTTCCCATGTTGGGCCCATGATACTAGAACCACATGGGCCCCACATACTGTTGCCCAGTACTATCCCATTCCCAGATAGCCCACTTAAAAAAGGACTGGGGCCACATATCCACACCCAGGTCTAACCCATATATGGTCAGTCCATGCTGATGTCATGTGGGTTCAATGTGGTCAGCCCACATGGGCTTCCCATGTTGGGCCCATGATACTAGAACCACATGGGCCCCACATACTGTTGCCCAGTACTATCCCATTCCCAGATAGCCCACTTAAAAAAGGACTGGGGCCCACATATCCACACCCAGGTCTAACCCATATATGGTCAGCCCATGCTGATGTCATGGGTTCAATGTGGTCAGCCCACATGGGCTTCCCATGTTGGGCCCATGATACTAGAACCACATGGGCCCCACATACTGTTGCCCAGTACTATCCCATTCCCAGATAGCCCACTTAAAAAAGGACTGGGGCCCACATATCCACACCCAGGTCTAACCCATATATGGTCAGCCCATGCTGATGTCATGTGGGTTCAATGTGGTCAGCCCACATGGGCTTCCCATGTTGGGCCCATGATACTAGAACCACATGGGCCCCACATACTGTTGCCCAGTACTATCCCATTCCCAGATAGCTCACTTAAAAAAGGACTGGGGCCTACATATCCACACCCAGGTCTAACCCATATATGGTCAGCCCATGCTGATGTCATGTGGGTTCAATGTGGTCAGCCCACATGGGCTTCCCATGTTGGGCCCATGATACTGAAACCACATGGGCCCCATATACTGTTGCCCAGTACTATCCCATTCCCAGATAGCCCACTTAAAAAAGGACTGGGCCCACATATCCACACCCAGGTCTAACCCATATATGGTCAGCCCATGCTGATGTCATGTGGGTTCAATGTGGTCAGCCCACATGGGCTTCCCATGTTGGGCCCATGATACTGAAACCACATGGGCCCCATATAGTGTTGCCCAGTACTATCCCATTCCCAGATAGCCCACCTAGTTGCTGAATAGGGCCCATGCATTTAGCCCATATGGGCCAGCCCATATGGGTCTCATTTTAGGTTAACCATATGTGTCCCATGCAGTTCGCCCAGATAAAACCCATGCCCACTCATTACCCATGTAGCCCACATCAAACACAAGTGGGGCCCACTCATGCGTGCTGGCTGGGTGCGTGTCCTTCTTACAACTGTGGTTAGAGTGGGGAGAGTTGAGATTTGTTGTGTAGAGACAGCACATGGGGCCTTCTTTTTAACAGTCTAAACTTCAGAAACTTTTAAAAGGCAGAATTCATGCAGAGGGACTTTCTGCAGATCATGCCAGTGAAACTGTCCCTGTTGGCTCTTTAGTGAAGGTACGCCAGCCCCAACTTTCATAGGTACAGAGATCTCTTTTTGCCTCCCTTGGACAGTTTCCCAATTTTCTTTGACTCAGCAGCAGATGTACCCAAAGGATAGCTTTGGTGTGTGTGTGTGTGTGTGTGTGTGTGTGTGTGTGTGTGTGTGTGTGTGTGTGTGTGTGTGTGTGTGTGCGTGGGTGTGTGTGTGTGTGTGTGTGTGTGTTTTCTGCACTTGCACAATGCTGGAAATTAGGTCTTTCCTCTTCTCTGTGCATACTGTTTTCCATTTCCTCGTGCTCTTGGCATTTGCTTCCAATATCTGTCCTTCCAAGTAAATGTATCTAACTGAGCGTATCGACCTTGTACAGTCTTTACCAGAAAACTGAGTGCATCAAGATGACGCAATTACACTTCTTACAGGAAATGTTCCACACACACAACTGTATTTTTTCCGGTTTTCTTTAACTGTTACCCCTTCGGTTTGAACAATGCCTTGGTCAAGACATGAACTCCGGGACACAGGTGCACCCAAACGTGTTTCCTGTTGCCTTTTTTCCTGTACTAGCTGAAGGTCATGTGAAACAAAAGTCATTCTATCCCCTTTAAAAAAGGATTCCTGTTTCCATAATAAGCCAAATGGGTCTCCGACACATTGTGGTTTTAAAAATCTGTGCGCTGCTGAAGTCAACACATGAAGTCTGTTTATCTAAGAAAGGAAGCCTGTTGCTGGCTCTCTGTGAGATTATTATTGTTAAAAACTAAAAACACATCATTCCCATTAATGCTGCAGCCTTATTGCAGAAGGCATACAACAGAAAAACTTAAAATATTATCTAAATGTCTATTAATTTGTGTTTTAATTTAAAAAACAAACATTCTCATTACACACAGTAATATATTTAAAACACTTATTGCTAATTTTGATGGTTGTAGCTTTTTAAGATTACTAGTACACAAATTAAATTTGAAGAAGCTATTTTACATTTGTATAATTAAAGATTTTTAAAAAATGCATAAGTATTATGACATGACATTGTCGGCATAACCATAAGGAAGATTACTGACTCGACAGCAGAGAGTCAGTGACATTCCCCACAAAGAGAGCAAGCAACTAAAGGTTATCACCACAAAAGCAATGTGTTCAGAGGGCTGCAACCAAGCATATTATTAAAAATGTTAAGTGGAAGGAAAAATGTTGTAGACAAAGGTAAACAAGCAGTATAAATAATTGCAGGCTTACTGGAAGTACAAACAAAGCTCATTGAAAAGTTTAATTATATTATTGAGATGTTAAGAGACGCCGAACCCAACATTGATCAAGGGCTCAAGCTCACTGGGCTCTTTTAGTAGTTCTGCAGGGCCACAGGTCGATTGACTCCTATCGCCATAATAATGGAGCAATGCATGCATATAGATCTCATTTGGTGTTAAGACAACAAACTGTCAAAGTTTGTTGATACTTTGAAAAATGTAATGTGTAAAAATAAATTAAAATATGGCCATTTTGAATACCAGCAGCATAAAGCGTCCTTGGTTATAACTGCCTTTCATTTGCTAAGGCTCTACAAAGACCGAACTGGATCTGGTTGTTCACTGGGCTTGTCATCCATCATCATTAGGCTCGTATTAGGGACATTACTCCAGAGTGGAACTGTTAACGAAAGCTGACCCTCCAAGCTAAGCCTATGTTACAGTTGCATACTGTCAGCTTCTCTGAGCTTTGACTAACACACAGTGAGTTCAGTATCCTATGAATATCATGACTTGAGGGGCAATTTCACACTTGACGGCCCTCTGGAAAGAAAAAGAGAGAGAATAAATGAAGGCATGTGGAGAAATCGTGTCATGAAATGAAATAGTAAGCAAGTTATGTAATGTAACCTTCTCTTGGTGTGTGTGTGTGTGTGTGAGAAATGCTGATTTTGTTTTTTCCTTTAAGTTGTATTTTGCCTAACTGGTCTTAAATCAATTATATATATATAGCCAGTTTTAGAAACACTTTTAAATCTTAAGTCAGGACCCCTGAAGCACCATTCTTGAGTATGCATGCATGCCCATTAGACCATGAACAGACATAGATCCAATGAGACCAGAGCTAAATGGAAGAACCCTGTTGCAGTAGCAGAAATGATGTCTATGTGTTGCTGGCAAATGGGTGTATTTAAATCTGATTTGTGTCTCTCCAAACCAGGCTGTACTCTGTCTGGTGCTCTGAGCAATTAATTGCTTAAAATAGTAAACACTACTAGACTTAAAATGCTATTTGTTTACAAAAACTTGCATATTTCTGCGAGGTCACGAATACTTATTTTTCTACTTTACAATTCTACTCACTTCTGGGAGACCCATTCCCGTCTTAAGCCAGTTCTGGCACTTTGGAATGGAAACATTCATTTCAAATGCAAAGCAAAATAAACAGCAACAAAGACGAAGCACACATTTGCGCATGTCAGAGTGTGAAATTGAGATAGCTATGAAGAAGGGGAAATTATATTTGTATTTGTAGGTTTTGGTTATGGTATCACTGACAGAGCAGAACCGGAGGAAAACTGAAACAAAAGCAATCAGCTTTGTTAGCTCAGAGAAATGAAATTTGCAGCAGTAGAAAGAAATGATCGGATTATAAACAGGGGGCCAAAAAGCTCTGCAGCTTATGCACAGAAGGGGAAATCACACCGCTAAAGAAATGCAACCCTAAGCAACTAACTATCAAAAATGATGTGTTAAAACTTGCTTTCCTTCAAAGACTCTGTAGCAACCACAGTGGTAGTTCTCCATAAATGTCATTCCCCGGGCAAGCACTCCCTTCTGCAGCCTAAGCAGAAACAACACAAACGGGCAAAAACTATTTTGCAAAAAAGAATAGAAAACAAAAACTTTGTGTTATCTAAGAAACTGTAAGAACAACTTCAAAAATTAATTAATAGATGAATAAAATCCGCTCGAGGGCAACTGAGAAATATGCTCTTTTTGTTTGTTCTGCAGCATTTCTACCCTTAGGCAGTGCAGCCTTGGGCACAAAGTCATCCCATCCAGAGCAGGAACGTGTAGATATTCCTGTTACACACGACCAAAGTTAGTTTGCCTAACATAAGTAAAAAATGATTTATCAAGAAACATAAAGCAGGTTTTTCAAGATTAAGTCTCATAAAAAAAGGAATTTTGATGAAATATTATCTGTTTTATTGTACCTAAAACTATTCCTTATTTCTTACCTAACAGTGTTTCTTTATTTATTTCTTCTTGATTGTATCTCCTCTAAGATTCTTTAGTTTCTTAAAAATGCTGTATTGATCCCAAAGGTGATAAATTAAATATTGATCACAAATGGAAATCAAATCAAAAATATAAAAGCAATAAATGAACTTGAGTCACATTTGATATCAGAGAGAAAGCTGTGGTTAAGCAGAGTGTTTTAATAAAATAAGGAGAACTTAGGGAGAGAAACGCCGGAAGAGTAAGAATGCAGGTGATGGACAGAAGAGACCAGTAACATATGAAGAAAACCAGTGAGCTTATTACTGAGGTGGGAGTGGAAAATGACAAAGGAACCATAAAGTAATAAGAGTTGATGAGGAACAGCTGTGGTAGAATGAAAGTGAAACTCATGGAGAGAGACTAATTAAGGAGCTGAGCTAATAGTCAAAGGAACTACATCGAAGAAAGATTTAAGAGAACTACATCCAATTCCAAGATCTAAACACAGAAACTATATGGTGATACCATTCTAAAACAAATACGGCAAGACATAGAAACATAAATGAATAAGGAAATGCTTAAAAGTTAGAACACAAAAACAAAGATACAAATAACTGCAGATCACGACAGTCTGTGAACAGATGGACTGAATTTTGCAATCAAAAAGTATATGCAGGATTTTATCGTGTACCCTAATGTGGCTCAGTCATTTCTTTGTTGGTTCAGCTCCATGAAACGGGTGGACACTAGTATTACTGGGTATTGTATGGATGTATGAAGGATGACAGCACACAGTCAAGCTACCTTAGCATAGCATCAGGGCAGGAAGAAGCGGCTATGCCCTTACTTTGCAAAGAAACACAATCTTATTACCAAAAGAAATATCAACTTTATTCCAGGTTTGTAAGTCAGCACAATTTGGTTAAAGTTTATCAGAAAACAATGTAACTTATTTGTTTGACCCTAACAAAACATCTGGTCAACTGTTTCCACATGCTATTTCTTTTGTTGCTAAGCTAAGCAAAATACTTTTCTTACATTTAGCTCACAGAAACCTTAGTTTCACACAACCTTAAAAACTTAAGAGTAGGTTAATCCATTGACAGAGGGAGTCCCCCCCCCAAAAAAAAAAAAGAAAAAAAAAGTGTGCTGCTTGCTCTTCGGCTTAAAAATATATTCCCACAAAAACACGTTTCTTTTGGCCAACATTTCAACATGAGCCAAAAAAAGCAATTTTATTCTTTTATTGTTACTGTTGTTGTAGTTTACTTTCTGAATTCCTCAGTGTAACCTGGGCAGATCAATGGTAAAATTTAATATCACAGTTCAGTGATCAAAACACTGAACTGTGATATCACCGAAAGGTCGTGATAGAAATCGACAGAAAGAGACAACATAGAAAAAAGGATTGAGTTCGACGCAGAGCGCAGGTGCAATCATTGTTGTTGAAATAGGTCAAAAAGGTGACAGCTTTGGTGGCTGATGCACGTCTGTGTCTCACTGAAACTGAAATATGACCATGTCTGCAGAAAGTCCTGCATCTTCTTTTCACCTTTTAATTTTGCTTCTGTTTTGTAGCAAATGTCTTCTTGTGTTGGATTTTTTTCCCCTCTGCCCAACTCACTGTATAAAATGTAAGATTGGATTAAGAAAATCAGCACAACATCAACTGAATTCACTTCAGGCCTTTTTTTTTTTTTGACATCCTCTCTACGGTTGCCAATGAGCCGCAATTCCGACTTCTTATTCCCTCTCTTAAGGTCTTTCATTATTGTCATCTCGAGGTCTCAGTGGACAAATCAAACTCTTCCGCCACTCAGCCATTGAAACAGGTGATGCCTAATTAATGCTATAAGTGACCTGAGCCCTCCCACCATGGCTGGCGTGCAACGGCAGACTGACACGCACGCAGCCAAAACGCTGCGTCTCCAACAGATGAAATGCTGTGGGGAGTTAGCGTTACACATGGACACACACGCGCTTTGGTTGGCACAAACCAATATAATCTGTGTTTTCCAGCACATAAGAGTCTCTGTTGCACTCGACACAGTCACAGAGTGGCATCGACAGCTGGAGGTGTCGGTGTGGTCAAGCGAAATACTCCACACATCTGCGCAGCGGCTCAGGAGCGGAACAGCGGCTCAGTGAGAGAGAGGCCGGCAGAGTCCAAATAGAGACGACAAGAAAAGGGAAGTGAGAACAGACTGACGGCGGAAAGCAAACGGCGAGGCGGACCGTTGACCTTCACGCCAACCGGATTGCGCCGCTAGCGAGGCAGAAGTTTCGAAAATAACTCGTCTTCTTCCACAGCGCGTCTACCCGCTCTATCTCCACATCCATTTCATTTTCTCTCTCTCGTTCATCCATCCACACTTTCTCTTTCGTTTCCTCTCACTTGGGGAGAGAACACAATCTCTCCATCGCTGAGAGCCCTAATTACAGTGGATCGGAGAGATGAGACGGCACTTGCTGAGAATGTGCTGGGAGTGCTTGTAATCCAGCGGAGACAGATGTGTTTTGCATTATTACAGCGAACTGCTTCTCCACCGTCTCTGGATGTTAATTATCAAAATTGTCAATGTGATGTCGAGCAACATAACACATTTTTACTTACGTTTTCATACATATATTTTTTTAGGCTTTTGCAAACAACTGCTTACCATTGTACTGTCAAAAAAGGAAGACGTGATTCTTCCCAAGAAAGTGGAACTTATAGGACGACGGATGATCTGTAGTGAGAAAGAAGTTGCTTGCTCATTATTTTCCCCTTAAAGTTCATTGCAAGCATTTCGCTAAATGTGTGTATTCATGCAGAAGTCATTTGCCGCGCAGCAAATTAGAAGCTTTAAGTGTAGTATTAATGGCGAATAAATGTTTGATTTGATTCTGGTCAGATGGATGGAGCTGATTATGCGTCATTAATATTTTGCTACCTCCTGTCCAGAGCTAAAACTTCTCTTTTTAAAGAGGCATAAAGCAGAGATAGAGCGATGAACTATAAAATCCAGTCCAACGGCGACACAACATCCCACAGTGAGGGTGCAGCAGAGTATTCCTGTTGGTGCCAAAAAAATGATACTTCTGATCTAAATACATGGATTGAATGAGCATTAGAGTCAGTGAGAGATGGATCTATATGAATCGAGGCAAGAAAAACCCAGATCCAGAAAGAGAAGTTTGATATAAGTTTGATGAAAGAAGAGCGCATGAAGCCCATGGCTAACGCATGAGGAAAGAGGGACAGGTGGTTGCTTGCTTCTTGCAAAGATGGAAAACAATGTTGAGCGAGGTGGAGGAGTAGCTGAGAAACATCCAATTCTGGGTTTTTTCCCAGAGCTCAGAGTCTGGATAGAGAAAGATATTCTGGGTCACCAAAAGTGATGCAGGAGGAGATCCGGTCGCATTGATCAGCATGAAAACATTCAGCTTGACCTGCTTATCGCGTATAAATGATAAATCCATAACATCCTATCACTGAAATTAGATCGAAAAAAAAATTAAAGAAATGGTAACAAGGATTTTGCCACAGTCTTTTTTTTTTCTTCCTCATGTGTGATGACATTTTAAAAGTCATTAACATAAGCCTAACACACGCGCACCCCTCCTCTGCGATGTGTTTAGAAATATGGGGGTGTTGTGCTGATTCCCACTGCATATTTGAACCAGTTACATAAGCACATAATCACAGAGAGATGTCCAGATTTCTAAAGATAAGCTTGCAAGTTACTTAGCAACCTCCACAAAGCAGGGACAAGCGAGCAGGTGATTGCCAATTTCTCCCTGGCCAAACTCTTTTAATTATCACAACAAGGCCCGCACTTCAACACCGCGGCTATTTTTATCCTTGTCACTGGGTGCGATTTGTCATTATTCAGCTGCATGAAAGCACGCCGGGCTCTCAGCAGACCCTTATTCATCAAAAATATTTCATGAAATGTTGGCAGCTGCTTGGTGCGACCTGCCACAGATGAACCACAGGCCCCCGTTTAGCTCTGCAGTCTGTGTTTTTTGGGCGTGCTGAAATTATGACCAAGTTAGAAACACTTGGTTGGCGTGATCTGCTTTGCACAAAATCCCCAAAACCCACTGGGCAGCCCGGGTAAATGTCATTGTGTGCTCTTTTAGCACCATGAAATGACACACACACACACACACCCACACACACACCACACACACTAAACGCAAAGGTTGAATTGTTAATTGCATTCACCTCCTCACTGTTGATTCACACTTTCAGGTTTTTGTCTTTCTTTCTTGTTTTGTTGGTTCTTTTATTTCAAAGCAGCCCACAACCTAAATTTAATTAACAAGTAAACGTCAAATAAGGTCACTGCATTCCTTTCTTTTTTTTTTTTTTTAAGGGATAAACGGATAAGACTGCACTGAATGCATGCCAGCTCCAACAGCTGACAGCTGTGCAGCCAGAGGGAAATCTCTGCAGACTAAAGGCCAATAGTGTTGGTATCTTTCCAAAGCTGGACCTGAAAGAATTGTCTGCCAAAAACATCTTGTGATGTGAAGACACTCTTTTTAGTCCAAATGGGTTTCAGTCTTGACTTTTGGTGTTGGAAGCCGGGAGCCAACTTGGTTGCAGCTCCCTCTTGTGGTGGCCTACATAGCAACCAAGCTCTCCACTGGCATGGAGGAAAAGCGGGGGAAATTTGTTTTTTTTTAGCTTAAAGGCAAGTCAGAGATTTGCCTGTATTTAAAAACATCTAGATTAGGTGGGTTGTCAATATCTATGAGAGGCAGAAAAGTGGGAAATGGTGCACTTGGTTCAAAAGTAGTCATCCATCCTTTCTCACTTCTTGAATATTTGGGTTGTGGCTGTGAAACACCAAGAGGGGAAACCGCGATTCCTGAGACTGAGCCCGGCCAGCCTACAGAGGAAACTCACTTTGGCCGCTTCTGTCCAGAATCTTGGGATCAGTGTCCACATTCATGAATGTAGTTGAGGATGGACTGGAAAATTCAAAGATTTGCTTTACATCGCAGGATGTAAAGCAAATCTTCAATCCCCCCCCTCCTAAATTTGTCTGTGCATTCATGAACACCATCCTACCGTCATTCATGAACAAGATACTTGAACCATTCTTCTAGATTCATCTGACTAATTTAGCGAATTAGCCTTAGAGTAGTAACTCATTTTATGGTTAGGCATCTTATGAAATAAAGTCACAGTAGCACTGCAGCACAGCTGATGGCGACAGGAAGTCAGAAAAGCAGAGGTCATGAATTAGGAACTTGCATAACCAAAATTAGGTTATGAAAGTGAAAGTCAAATTTGTGATTGTCTGTTTGTTTGTTCCTAACCTTGTTGTTGCCATTTCACGATGACTTTACGGTGCATTGTTTTCAACGTTGACACTGCTTTGGACGCTGACATTTTATCTGCATTCACTTCGTCAATGAGACGCACTTAATTTGGCCTCTGCTCTGCTCTTTGGCAGTTACGGGGACCACGTCCAGCATTTCAAGGTGCTGCAGGACCGCTGCAGTCAGTACTACGTGTGGGACGAGGCCTTCTCCTCCCTCAACGAGCTGGTGGAGTTTTACCACAGCAACAGCATCGCTAAAGAGAGGACGGTGTTTCTGAGAGACCCCGAGCAATTCGCCAGGGTGAGCATACATGACTCAATGTTTCTTTCTTTCTGCCTCGCTTTTATTTAACCATGGCAACCGTGGACATTGATGCTTTTCTTCAGCATCTCAAGCCCAATTTGAACAAGTCAGTTCAGAATTTTAAATGTATTTATTGTCTTAAAAAAAAAAGCCATCTGCATAAGTCTGTAGACTTCATTTTTTTCCACTACGCTCACCAAACCATAAAAAGAACATCTGCTCCCATCAGCCACCTTCATCACACTTCTTTGCGCTCACACTCGTCAAGGATCCGATGAAACTTTGCGACGCAGTAAAGTAATTACTGCCTGATGTCCCGAAGGTGTAAGCAAACACGCAACTTACAGAGTTCATTTCTCATCTCGCTCCAACTTCCAGGCACGAGCTTTAAGTAATGGAGCTGACAGATCCAGGAGCGCTCCACATGCTCGGCGACTGCAGCGGCAGAGTTTGATCCAAGAGGTGCTGCCTGTAATGAAAGATCACAGAAATCATTCAGTGTCCGTCGCTGAGATGACTGAACGCGACACGGGCGAGGAAAAGCGATTTTTTTTCTCAGGGGCTCGCTCGCATTCGAAAGAATAAATTAGCTCCCTATATTTACACTTCAACACATTCCCCCCTCCTCCAGGACTCCCACTGTCAGACCTTCTTCCACTCCTTCATAGACGCATATAGATGGATGTGTGCAGTGGCGTCCCCTTGGGGAAAGGTGATGATTAGACTGGCGTTAGAAGTCAAGCTGGCACTGCATGGCAGCTATTCCTGTCAGTGGCAGCGAGCTGCACCCGCAGGCTGACGCAGTCACCACAGATGCTTTTTGATCCGCAGCGGTGCTGAGAGCGCGTCGGTGTCGCTCTAGCAATGTCAGCGTGGAAATACTCATCAGGTTACTTTTATTCCTCTTAGCTGACATGCGAGATCAGGACCCGGCTTGTTGGAGGTAATTTATGAAGTGGCTGCTGTATGCACGTCTACAGGGGGGGTTGAATGAAAAGGGTCCGCTGCCCTCGTGGAGAAGTCTGGGTTTGCATTAGGATGAATTTGTGCCTTTTGGCCTTGTTTCTGTTGGTTTAGTAGAAGTTGTGTTTTATCCACAGGGGAAAGATTTGCTCTGAAGATAAAAACAGGCAGGAGCATGGGATTCAATTTAAATCAGTTTACTTGTACAGTTATACAGCGCCAATTCAGACTATATATTATATATGATCACTTTATAATAAAATCTGTTTGATTCAATGACAGATACATTCCTGTTGATCATAGTGGTCAAGCAGCACAGTGAGATCAGTTAGTTACTTTAAGTTTCTAGCTAAGAAAAACATATCAGACCCAGGATGATTCATGTGGTTTGGAAAAACTCCATTTAGATGGCTACTTAGGTTTTGGATAAACTTTCAGAGTGTAATGTAGGCCTTCTGGATACTCTGAAATATATAATCCACTTGGTCTTAATGTCTTCCTCTCTTCTTTTTGTCCTTCCTCTCTTAAATATTTTCTTATACACCCTCCGCTTTTCTTTCCTCCTTTTATTGTTTTCTTTTTGTCTCCTTGCACCTATAATCTCTCTTTGCATCCTTGTTTCTTCCTTTTTTTCTTTTGGTACTCCATTCCTTCTGTGTTCTTCCTCTTTTGCTTGAATGTGTCCTTATTTCCTTCCTTAAAATGTTTCATTTGTGTGTTATTTCTCTTTTCTTTGTGTCCTTTTTTATTCTCCTATCTTCCTTTTTGTGTATCTTGTATACAGCTCACCTTGCTTTAAATTCCTTGTCTTTATATTTAATACAAATATTATGTTGGGGAAATGCTTTTCCAACTGCATGCTTCGATCGGTCATTTCATAAAATCACTTTTATTCATGTTTAAACATTCCTTAAAACAACTTTAACCTTTACCGCAGTAGCTTAATCTCGACTTTACATTGAATTGATAAAAAAAAACAAACGTGTAACTTTCAATTTGAGGACATTTGCTAATGTTTGTATGAATTAACATGGTGTGACAGTGAGGCTCAGCTCTTTTAGCAAGCGGCTACGCGCCTGAACAATGACCCATATTTATCTTGCCACCTCCCACAGAAAGCAGGACGGAAAGGATGTGAAGAAAAACAAACAAAAAAACCCCCTTAAAACTGCAGCAAGAAGCTTCATGCTTGGGTTACTAAGTATCCCTAGCAAGTATTAGATTCTGTCTACATGGTAGTTTGTTTTCATGTCTCCTGTTTCCCACCATCACAAATGTAGATGTGTAGTGTTCGCTGAACTCCACTGGCATTTTCGCTGCAGCCGCACTTGAGGAGAGTGTTTCAGATGACAAAACAGAAAAGCTCCCTGCTCAAACTTTTTACTTTTTTACGTTTCTCCTTAAGTTGTCATCTTGTCTTTGAAAATGATTCGAAAGAATATGGAAAAATCAGCACAGGGATGTAGCCTTCCTCACATAATCAGCCTTTTTCAACAGCCATCCAAGCGTGCAGAGCTATATAATAAAAGCAGTTATTCATTTAAACAACCGAAAAGTGTGAGATTACGCAAGAACATATTTATTTACGTTTTGACGTTTTGTACATCTTTACCATGGCTGTAATAAAATATATCACAATGATTTGCTCAGAGTCAGACAACCATGTTGCTGCACTCACTTTAAGTCAGGGTCTAACAGCAAGTGACAGGCAACATAAAGGTCACATGATTCACGAGAGCTCCATCTCCTACACTCATGATGATGAGCTAATCATGCTGGTGCCAAATACCAAATATAAAATCCCTGTTTTTCTGTGCGGTCGCCTCTAACAGAGCACAGAAGACCAGTTGATTTTACGGTGATTAACTTTGGTCTCATAAACCCGAGGGAGGCAGGGTGTATTGTTAAATTAATCCCTCCTGTAACACAAATCCATTTTCTCCTTGGATTTGATTTGGATTTTAATGAGGGAAAAAAAAAATGATCCGAAGAAAATATGGATTATTAGAGAAGGCAAATTAGCTTCTCTGATTTGATCCATAATCCAGTTGATGCGATAAAAAGTTCATTTGTACTGTAGGATGGCTGCGTGCACATCCGTAGCAACATCTCTTGCTCTTAAAACAGCAAAAAAAAAAAAGTCTATTTTTGGCTTTGTGCGTGACAGCACGGGACGTTTTCATTGCAAATTGGAATAACTTTCAATGATGTATGGCAGATGTAAGGCTTGTTAGGGAGGAGTAGCATCACGATCAGCGGAGCAGGTCGTCAACTGAACGAGGAAGCAGAAACTGCACAGAATGTTGTGTGCCTGGAGACGGAGGCAGTGACGTTACTTACCCTCGGCTGTTTGTGTTTTTTTGTTTGTATTGTTTGTGTTTTTTTTGCCATTTCCGTTGCGACTTTTACCGCTGGCGTTGGTGACGGATAAAATGATTTAGTCCAGATCATGGAAGACATGGATCTGTTGCAAAACGTCTGTTCCATCTGGTGCACAATCTGAGATACATCACTGTGGGACTTGTTTCGACAATTTTTTATCGTTTACAAAGGTTACCACATAAAAAGGCCACAGAACTTGTAACGTGACTTGACTCACTGCTCATGCAGTTCCCACACTCTCGTCTCTTGGCTTGGCTTACGAGAAAATCTCAATGCAAACAGCTGTTATTTTAGCTGACGGTTGTTCGTGGACTGGAACTACCGGTTCTGGCTCGGGTTGCTGGATGTCTTGGTGGCTCCTACCTTTGAATCTAATCCATGTTGATTACAGAACGAAATACTTCCACAGAAAGTGAGACGAACATCTTGGACCGTCTCTCATGATGCTATGTCACAACGAAAGTTGTTTTCACGTTTCAAAAATGTAATCTACTCGTCGGATAAACATGCATTTCAAGGTCAAGCGCCTTAAAATGCATGTTTGAAAACAATAATCGAAACAATAATCGAAACAAACCTTGAAAACAATAATCGAAGTTTAAAGTTACAACAAATTTGGGATTTTTGGGAACCTTTATCAAATTTCTGAATCATCAAAATTGGATGACATATAAAAAGAACCAAGAATTTTGTGTCAACGAAAGCAGAAAAAGACTACAGGGGAAATCTCTTCACTTATATCCTCTGAACAAGACAAACATAGTTTTGCTTTTGTAAATCTGCTGCACATGATTTACATAAATTGTTATGCTAAAATAAATTCTTATAACAAGCAGGCAAAGAGGTTAAAAATACTTGAACTCCAGTCCAAAAAAGCAAACAGGGGTCGGCTCCAGAGAAAACATGTCATAACTCATAATAATTGAAGATTTTTTTTTTTTTTAACCCACTCGCATCTTCCTGAACCTTGTCAGGACAGCGTGTTTCCAAAGCAGCTCAAAAACACGATCCACATATATCAAGGAGCCTTGTCTGTACTGATGCCATCTGTTATTTCAGTCCTGCAGATGCGTCTGGCCGCAGCTCAACATTTTTTTTCCCTCCTTTCGATATCAACCATGGCTCCCTTTGGAGTGCGTGCAGGAAAAGGAGAAGAAGGGAAAAGGCGCTGGTGTAGCCCGCAGATAGCCAGTCACTACGGCTTTGTAGCATTTCAAAGATGATCGGATGAGGAAGCAATGTTGGAAGAGTTTTTTTTAGACTAAACTTTGTTATAAAATGTATCCTCTTCGCCATTTAATTTGTATTCTGGGTCTATAAAATGGGGGAAAAATGTAGTAATAACTGCAAAGAGTATAGAATGTGTTGAATACAGGGCCTGTAAGCTCATCTGAGGATGATCCACATATATTGATCTTTGAGATGGGGGAGATTTGCTGCAGTAAATCTGGTCCCTCAGACTCAGACAGCTCTTTTCACCCCAATGTTATGAAACGCAAGTTTTGTGACATTTAGAAAGGCTGGACTTAAGCTTTCCATCAACTTTTTTAAATCCTGCATTTTCTATTTCAGATCTAGTTATTGATATGCAATAGTAAGAGTGAAATAAAGGGCTTTTTTTGTTTTATTTTGTTTTATTTTGTTTTCCCAGTTTTTGAGAGCAGCCAAGCTGCCGCTTCTGTAGCCAGGTGATGTCAGATTTATTGCGAATGGGATTCTTGTTTAAAAATGTGGCTCATGATCACGCTTGTGTGTTTCAAGTGACTCGGAAGGGAATGCTGTTCAGTTCTCGTAACGGGGACATGTGGAGCAGGTGCACGGGAGGAATTTAGCTGTAGGGCGCCGCGGCGGTGCTTAAACACACAAAAACGGAAGTTGTCACATGGGAGGCTGGTAAAATGTACGACCTAAATAGAGCGGCAGTCTGATTCGATCCAGCGGGAGCCGCTGATGCAAGAGAATAAGTCACATCTACAGTGTTTCCTGATAAGGCAGTGTTTTTTAATAAACGGCAATTCGCGCGCGTTGAAACTGAGTAGACTGAGTTAGCTTAGTTCGGAGTTGCAACATCTATGTGTGGTTTATTAATGACCTTGACTTGACTTTACTCACCACTCTACAGCATGGTGAAATCTTTCCATAAAAGTTCCCTCCATTTGTTAATAACTAGCATTTTTTTCCCCCAAATTCAGTAGCCATATGGGAGAAAAGTGAGGAGCTTTCCTTTTTTTCTTCTCCAAAAGTAATTAAAATAAACACTATTTTTTTCATCTGTAAACATATTATCATAAATATATGCTTCCCTTGATGTTATTTCTAACATAGAAGCTGGCAATGGTAGTGCAGCACAGCTACTCTCAGGAGGAATGTAGAAAAAAATAAGTCTCACAATTGTTTATGATATATCTGGGTTTTAATCGTAAGGTTACAATCACGTGGGCTTGTAATCGCAATAACATCTGCTCAGTAGTTCCAACACTGGTTAATAACTACGTTAATATTAAGAACATTAATATTGGTGATTATTGGCCACAAATATACAGAGTTCTTAAGCAAAGAGTTATATTTTTGCTCATGCTCCTAAGAAGGAAAGCTGAAACAAAAGCACTGTGGTATCAACATTTCCACTGAAAGCGTCCTCAGTTGTTGCTTATTGTGACATAAGATATGCATAATTTCTAAGGGAAAGTTGCTGCTAATTAAAAAAAAAGTTAATAAAATTTAAAATCAAATAGATAAATAAAAGTAAGAAAATGTTAATTGCTTCTGATGTTGATGAACACCAAATCACTTAACTACAGAATAACTTTTTTCTTTGTTTCAGCTTTATGGGCCAATTTCACAGACAGGAACTAACTGAATAGTGCTTTAATTGCATGTCCCTCTTTTTGTATTTTCATCCCCATTGTGCTCTCAGTCCTTCCAAACTAAATCCTTCCCAGCTCATTACATGGATCATGTTTTTTTTATCTGTGCACAGCAGAATAGAAAATAATTTCCAGCCTTTCCTTTTTTCATATTTTACCCCACCTCATCCTTAATATCCTCCTGTTCCTGTTCCACTAAGTTTTCTTTTTCAAACAAAAACCCCTGTCAGCGAAAAAAAAAAAAAAAAAAAAAGTGTGGACCTTTCTGTCATGTGTCCCTCATCAGTCTGGTTTTTTTTCTTCTTCTTTTTTCTTTTCAAACAGGATGAAAGACTTTATTTTCTGCCTTAAATGTCATGGCTGCGAAAATGTGGAGACAAAATTAGAACAAAGACACAGCCTGTTCACATTACTAATTAAATTGCACCACTCTCAGGGCTCTTTCCGGGTTGAAGTGGGTCGTGAAAAGGATGCCAAAAATTGATGGGTCCTGTTACTCCTTCCAAGCTATCACTAATCACAAACTGGCACATAAAAAGAAATAGGCCATTCTTTAATCGTCACACGTGTCCACAGAAGGGACGCTCACACATAGCCAGCTTGTGTCTTATCATCCCAGCAAATAGTGTCTTGCAAAAAAAAATAGTAAGATTTATTGAATATTCCACATTTTGCCAAATAACAGCCAATAAAGCCAGAACTTTATTGGGGTGACACTTTTCAAAACCAGGAGTTTGGGGTAGCTCTTAACAGTGACGCCCACAGAATTTAATTTTATTTATTTTTTATCAATTAGAATAGAATTGAGTTTTAAACGTGTTTTGAAAATATACTTGTACATATTTAAAATAGTTGTTTTTATGCAATTAAAAAGAAATTGAATGAGATTTAAATTTGATTTATTTATATAGTGCCGTGTCACACCATCTCATGACACAGATTGAGTTTGTGTGCAGCAATATTAAAATGTAGGTTTAGTCATGACACATTAAAAGTTATGAATACTGGGGGGCGAGTTGGTGGATTTGTAACTGTCTTTTTTTTTTAAGGTTTTATTGGCTCTCAAGGCCTTTAGTTGATAATAAATTAAAAGGAAAGTGGGTAATGAGAGAAGGGGGAAGACATGCCCCTGTTTCTCCTGACCTGTGCATGTGAAACCATCCACCTTCAGCCTGAGTCCTAAAAACACAGACCTACTGTAGCCTAATATCCAGAATTGTCGCAATGACGCTTTGGTACACGCACGTCTCCGAGCAGCATTAGTATTCCTTTCAGCCTCCCGCTTTCGCTCCTAGCTCATGCCGCATCCGCTCTCCTCTGCGGGAGCGCAGCTGACAGCTAAGAGGTTAGCTGGGTTTAAGATGTTCCCTCCGAAAATAGCCGCTTTTATTCTGCTGCTCTTAAACTGCTTTTACTTCACCAGTCAACACAGATCAGAGGAGGCCGGCTATCAGGGGAGATGAAATGCGCTGCTCCTGTTTAAGTTTGAAGAAAACACAGCGAGACAGAGAAAGCTCGCCGTCTGAGGCCTGAAGTTCCCGTCAGAGCCCCAGATGTGTTGCTGATGTTTCTTATCTGCCGTTTTCTGCAGGTGTGCACGCCTGACCGTCACGCTCGTCGTTCCATATTTAAAAGCGCCTTTTCCTGTCGTGACCTTTCCAAGTTGTGTTCTGACACTTTTTAAAGTCGGAGTTGTGTAACTTTCATACTTCACGAAGATGATGAAATTTTCATGAAAGCACACGCCGCTCATCAAGCTGGGCCAGAAAGTTGTGCTGCAATCTAAAATATTTTCTCCAATTGAGATTTGCTGCGCAACACCAGCAGTTGTTTAGTAACAGCGTGCTAGATTCGAGAACTTTAATAAATCTTTCGAGAAGAGGGACTGAAAGCAGTTGAGATTTTGTCTACACCAGGAGGAAAAAGAAAACAATTGTTTTTCTTTCTTTGACTAGTTTTCCATGCAAAAAAGGTCGCTTGTAGCGATGGCCCCATTCCTGAGAAATATTTGTAACTGTAGTAAAGAGACAAACGGCTCCATATGTAAAACAGATGCAAGAAAGGTGGGAAATCTCCTGCATTCTGACACCAACAACATTAAATTTACAACTATGTTCTTCACCTCTACTGATTAGAGATCTCAGTCTCCAGTTATATGAAGCTTTGACTTTTTGGCACCAATTTTATTCAGTTCAGATTCATCTTTAAGAGCTGCTGCATGAGGGGATATAAAAATAATGTGTAAAATGTTTTTTTCTGGTCTTTCAGCTCTGTGCAGCAAGTAATTATTTTACGAGGAGAGAAAAAAAAACAACTAAACAAAACCCAAAAACAATTTAGACATATCAAGTGTTTTATTTTTAGACCTTATCCTAATGTCTATTGACTATTTAAACATTGTTTAAAGATGTCCAACTCTAAACATCCCTTATAGAGATCCTTATTATTCTTCAGAGAATCCATACTTTTCTTTATTTGGAGATTTTTGAAAAGCCTACCAATTATTTTCAAGTCTGCTTTCTTCCATGTCAGAGCTTGAAAGCTAAAAGTGAACAAAACACAGCAAGTTTGGTCTATTATTTTCAACCTACTGGATATCTCCGAGTCAATTTATTCCTTCACCAATTTAAGAAAAGGTTCCCTAACGAGAATTTTCAGGACTTCAAACAGCGGTAGGATTAAAACTGCAAATGGCAAAGGTTTGTCACGACAAGCAGCCCCAGAAGTGTCTGTCTATGTGTTGGAGCCTGAATGTACAACCAACATACCTACGTTGGAAATGTTCATTCTAGTCGCTTCTTCCGTCTCTGTGCTTTCTTTATTCTTAAACACCTCAGTCATGCTGAAAATAGCAACCTTTGACTCCTCTCCCCTCAGAACCAGCCTCCACGACAAAAGCGTCGTGTCATACACTCGCTAATCCGAAACAGAACGTTTTATTTTTCTCTCAATAATTACAGTAATTTGGCTGATTTGCTAATAGGTGAATGCATGTTTTGTTATTATTTCTGATCCAAAAAAAAAATAAAAAAATACAGTGAGAGAACAAAAACTTCACAGACGCAGCATTATCTTTATTCTGTACCGGGTTGTGGGTGTTGAATTAAATAATACCTCTCCAAAGATGAAAAACAAAAACTACTCGGTCTGAGTTTCACCATTTCTTCTGTCGAGAGTTTTCTCTTCCAGTCCCTTTGAAATATAGGTTTTTTGGGGGAGAAAATTTTAAAGAGTAACGATGAGGAATAAAAGATTTTAACTGCAGTCTGAAGATTAAAAATAAAAATACAGCGAGGCATAGTTCTTGCGAACACTTCTGACACCAGATTGTTTTAAAAGAGTCTCGAGGAGGCAAAAATGTTATCTGTGATTCCCAGTTGGAATTAATTAAGCGTGCATCAGAGATTTGTGTTTTTAATGTTCATTACGATGAATAAATAAACAAGACAAATAAAAAAGCTTTGAAGACATGCTGATCAGTAATTTCTGCTTCAAGTCGTTGTGCAGCAGAAATTGGAGTTAATTAAATCCCATGCAACTCAGCCCAGATTGCTGTGGCTTAGCCCTCCTACATGCACAGGGCCGGTCTCCTGTGACTCAGACTTAAGATGCATAAAGATGCAGTGTCGTCCCTTGATGTCCATCAATATTACACATTGTTCCATTTTTTTCAAACAAATATCTGAAATGACCCAAAAAGCTTGGATGAAAAAAAAGATATTGTTAGGTCATTTTAATGAGGTATTTGCATCAGGGAAAAGTGAATATATGCCTTTTTATTAAAAAAAAGGCATTGAAATTCATACTTCTATTGTTTTTTTTTTACATATTTTAATATCAGACAAAGGTAACATTAAAAAGGCTGTTTTTCAAATTGTAGTTTGACATATAAAGGGGATAAAAAAACAAAACTCCCATCCTAACTTGTCCTGTGTTAAAAAACTAACACAAAGTTAGTTACCGGTTCAGCCAGCATTGGTTTGGCCCACTTATCGCTGCTTCAGATGATTGTACTGCTGCATAATCCATGTGCACTTCAGTTAAGGGTCACAAGCTGATGATATTCTCCTTCAGGATTTTCTATTAGAGCACAGAATATATATCTGTGAAGCGGCAGAGCGGCCATTGACCGTCACGGAGCCGTCACGTCTGAAATGCTGTGTTAGTTTTACTCTAAGTGTGATTGGAGCACGCCTATAGGAAAATGGACTTTTCTCTCATTAGTCCACAGCATAATTTCCCCATAAATCTTGGAGATGATCAAATGTTTGACAAATTTGACAAGTTATTCTTCATCAGCCCTGGTTTTGGCCCTGCGTGGCTCCCGTGATCGCCATTATAGGCTCCGCAGTACTTTAGCTGTTCCTCATCTCCTTTTGAATTTATTAAGATGCATTGCTGTTTAGCATCTTATAATATCGTTTAGCCTCTATTTAGGTAATTCAGCTTTTCAAAATGGCATTCCACTCATATTTTTCTTGCTTGTAAAAGGAGTGTGTCAGCAATTTTAAGAAACTTTTCTCTCTCTTTCTTCTTCCCCCAGCGTCCCCATCACGCCCATGCTCTCTTCGACTTCAACCCCCACCACCCGTCGCAGTTGCGCTTCGTGCGTGGAGACCTCATCGAACTCGTCGACTGCTCTGACTCGGTACGTTGGAGGGGTCGCTGTCACGGACGACTGGGCTACTTCCCCCCCGAGTATGTCCAGCCCATTTATCAATACCAGTGACCCCATATGATGACAAGGACACGGCCATTACCCGAGGGTTCGTCCACCGGGCATCGGGACCCCAAACTTCCGCCCCGTGAAAAACAAACGCTGCTCTCCTTCTCTACGGCTTCTCACTGACCTCTGGAGTGAACGACTGACTGAGGCTTTAATAAACTGATTCCTCTTATGTCCATGTCATCTCAGCTTTCACTCTCCTCCGCTTGATAAAAGCGACAGTCAAAAACACACATGATCCCAGGCGTTATTATTTCTTTATCTGTACAAGAGCTGGTGAACCCTTGCTGAGATGACAAGTGAAGACCCCGAGGAAGTTTGTCCCTCTGCAGTATCCTTCAGAAGGACCGCCAGTGAAGAGCAGAAACTCTGAGGTTGATTATTTGTAAGGAACATCTGGAGATGACGACAAACAAACCTGTCGAATTCAAAGGCCATTATGTGAGAATATTGTCTGTTGCAGGGAGTTTAGATGGAAATCTGACTGAGTTTGGACTTGTTGCTTGTGTGTGGGTGTGTATGGTATGTCGTTGCAGAGAGCTGATTATGAACCACTAAGGGAAGTCCCCCATAGTGCAGTGAGGACTCGGTTATGATACAGTATTGAAAATACACTGCTTAAAATGTAACGAGCTCATTTTGTTCACCGTCCATTTCTTTACATGTATTTATTCCTATTCATATGTAATCTATAAAAAGCATATATTGTAAATATTTGACATTTACAATATGAACTTGGTCTGGTCTTCCATTACATGTTATAAGAAATCAATTAAACAAACTTTGAACCTGGTCTCTTAGCATAAGATAAATAAAAGAAAATATTTGTCATCATTTTCTCTTTTGCAATAATTATAAGTCACAATTTAATAGTGTTACACTGAAAAGAGAACATTTTGAAAAAATGTAACCAATTACATTTAAAAGATATAGAAGCATTTTTGTCTTTAAATAAAACAACCAAAAAAAAATAAAGTTGGTTTATTTTTCCAATTTTTTAATCTGGTAAAATAAAATACATCCCCTTAACATCTCTTTTCACATTTTGGTCATATCTAGGGTTTTTCCATTTTTTCTGTTTTTGTTGTGTTTCTTTTTTTTAATCAAACTTTTCCACTCTGACTTTGTTGAATAAATAACGACATCTGTGGTGTGGGATCTTGTACACCTGGGGTGGGAGTTAAATAATTGAAGGACCAGGTAGAGATTAGATCTTATCTGCCTTAAGACTCTGGTACTAGCTGGACGTGTGTCCACTTTCTTTTAACTGTGACTTTAGAGGATGATGACCACAGTAAACTCTTTGTGCCAATCGCTATTTGTTTAATGGATCTAGGAAGAACATCCCCTTCCTTTACTTGATCACTGTTTTAAATGATTTCTAAACACTGCCCTGCACATGGCTGTAAACAGTATTAGGTTATGTTGTCTAAGTGGCTCAAGTACTTTTCACTCAGATGTTTCAATGAGAGCAAAAAGTAATCAGATTCAGAGAAACCCCGTCCATTCACCACCAGCATAAGCACCGATCAAATCATTTGGCTTTACACAGCCGTCTTAATCACTAAAGTTGCAAAGGTGGATCATGATTTCATCAAAGTGCCTCATAATCTAAATATCTACTCTGGTATTTTCTACCACACTGGAAATTATAGAATGGATACAAAAAGGTACTTTATTTTGTGTATTACCTTCAACCCTGTGATATTTGGATTTCTGAGCAAGTAAACAACTCCTTGAATCAGTGCCAAACATGTTCATGGTGGGCAACTAGCTGCTTAGAGTGCTGTCAAGCAATTAGTGCTTGGACAATTAGAAATGATGAAGAAATTACTGACAGCTGAGTGGAGGGAAATGAAATTGAAGATGGGTTATATTCATAATGCGTTAATCGCTGAAGTCATTCACAAATTTACTGGCATAGATTCTATTCTCTCCAGAGATTTTTCAGTGTTTCTTCATCCCAGACTGTCTGATTGTCTTCGATTTCTAGATGAAATCGTTGGTCAAAAGTAATTTATAATTTAAGTATTCGTGGCACATATAGACAGTGGACAGACCAGCAGTCACTTTCAAAGCAAACAGCGTATGGATAAAAAAAGTCTGACTTGTCAATACACTCGTCTTCTGCATTTGATGATGAGTCAGAGGAGAGCTCACTCCAGTCCGCTCATGTTATCTACATATTATCAGGTCACGGTTTATCCAGAGCTCTCTGATGGTGCATGAGCAACAATTTCTCTCTGTTTGAATTGAAGCTGGCAGCAGGGTTGTAGTCTATAATTCCCAGAGACTGAATCGCTTGAATTTGCTCTCCTTTTTATGCTCTTTTCCCCTTGTGTTGTTTTTGTCAAACCAGCCTTTCCCTCCCCCCCTCTTCAAAGACTCACCTCTGGCTCTCCTGTGACAGGTAGTCAATAAGCTAACACCACTCCGGAGGAGAGCTTGGGAGAACAAAGGAGTCAAAGGTGTGCCACAAATAGATGGCTGTAATCTTCCTCTGATACTTTTGGAAGCTGCTGAGCCACTTTGAAGTCTCAGTGTGGCAATAGATATTTGTCTCATACAGTGTAAAAGCTCTAAACTTCACTGTCACAAAGCAAAATGCATTGGGGAAATGTAACTTGATGAGGCAGAGAAAAACAGGCTGTGATGATGAAAAGAACAATGACAAGAAAAAGATCTGGGATATAGCTTGAAGAGAAAAACAAGAAGATCCAGAATAAAGAGGATGGTCTATATTGAGGAATCAGTGTCAGAAACATGAAGAAAATCATCAGCAAGACAAGTTTTTGAATGCAAACAGCGAAGGAAGGTGTATGTTTGTTTCCTCCATTGGTCTGAACCTTTTGTGCAGGTGAGAACTATCTGCCTGCCAAGTCGAGAAACACCTATAATAGAGGACGAAAATAGCATAACATGCAAAATGTCTCCTTTTCTTCTTTAACCAAAAACTATTTTCATGTAGGCAAAAGTAGCTTTTGCAACTGTTATTATTCCAAATCTTGAAGTTGAGTTTGCTATGAAGAGTTCTCAGATGTTCCTCATCACGAAGTCAACGAACAATCTGCAAAATGGTAACAGATGTTCTGCATCATCAATTCTTAAATAGTCTGTGCAGCAGATTGTCATATCGAATCACATTCCACGAATGTATGTCGATCCCAGAGCATTTTAAGAAAGCATGGCACGATGTGATAGCCTGAAGCCAATTTGAACACTTTCCCCCCCAAAGGCACAAAGTTTCTGCAGAGGAGTCCCCTGCCCTGACACTGTGTCAGCCCAATGCGCCATAGACATGAGCAGACTGTCTGAAGTGTTCTCCAAAAGCCTGTCATAAGTGGGGAAACAGCCTGAAAAAGTTGAAAAGGTCATAGATGTCCAATTTCGGCAGAGCATGAAGCAAAAAAAATGTCTAAAAGAATGAATTCAAATATGAACATGGCTCAAATATGAATAAAATAAGACATTGAAACTTTGGGAAATGTGCTTATACAGTGCAAAGTATGTAAAAAAAAAAAAAAAAAGTTGAGATTCTTTTCCTCTTCACCAGTTCTAATAAGCTCCAGGGAAATGCTATACGATGGCTGCTTTTTCCGTTCCATAAATTTGAAAGGACAGTTTTTTGTTGTTGTTGTTGGACGCAATAAAGTTTCTAGTCATCACAGCCGTATGATTTTACTTACACATGTGCACCTAAAGTCTGCTAAAAATATGTGCACCACTTTTCAGTGACATTTCAGTGAGGTCTCGAGGTGCCAAAGTGACACTCCTGCAACATCTTGTTGATTCATTTTTTTTAATTACACAGTGCAATAAAAAAATAATCATCCTGGCCTCTGTTACCTAAAAAAAAAAAAACTGTTATTTGAGATTAAATCTGGTTACTGGACTATTAAAATATGTGATATATTTGTTTTGACAGCTGCATTTTAAAAAACATGTACTTTATGCTTTAGGGAGAGGAGTTGCGTAAATGAAACCGCTATTAACTTCTAATTGCCATATTTGTGGAGACTGAGTTGTATAATGCAAAATGAGGGGAGTGAATACTGTTACAACAAGTCGTCAAACTAATAAGGTTTAAAGATTGTGGGTTATGAAAAAAAAAAAATCCACAGGGTTACTTTCTGGAATGACTGTAATTATTATTGTGCTCTGACCTAAAAAAAAAAGTAATTAGATCTTTATTTCAGTATTTTAAAAACTGGTTGGTGCAAATTTCTGCCTGCAAAATAAAAATAAAAAAAACATGACAGAGCAAGTATAACAACACATTCTAAGATGTGCTGGCGGCTAATGGTTTAATGGGACTAAGAACAAAGCCGGCATATCACCATCAATCTTTTTTATGCCATTCAAAGTTCGTGAAACAAGCCGCTGCTTGGAAAATCTAACACGTCACGCGTGGGTGGGTGCTTTTTTTTTTTTTTTTTACCTGTTAGTGTGGCACCTGTCCCGTAAGGCGGTGCTGCCAGAGGCATGTCACTCTCACTGTCTGCTGGGTGACTTCTCCTCTTCCACACCAGCAATGGCCGAACTTTAAAACGCGCCACTGGAAGACAGAAGCGACTTTGTCTGTATTTTCTGACACGGTCTAATCCCTTAAACGTCCAACATGCCGAGAATGAAGAGATTTGTTTTGCCAAAAGTCTGAAGACGACTGGAAGAGCTGCGGACTTTTAAAGTGCTCGTAGCTGTGTCATAATAAATAGTTTCAGCTCAAAAGAAATGGCTCTCTCCCAGGTCCAGTGCCTGGACGATAACAACGTGAACCCGCGGATCTCCGAGTCCAAACCGGAGTTCTTTTTCTGCGAGGAGCAGCGTCTCGCGCTCGAAGCGCTCCTCCGGGATGGTCGCGAGGCGTTCGCCAAGTACCTGGAGTCTCGCGGCCTGCGGGGTTTCCTCTCCGACCTGGAGCAGGAGACCCTGACCGCCGCTCTTGAGCCCTTTGACCCGGGCGCGGAGCTTTTCTCCGGGGAGAGAGAGGGCGAGCAGGAGCCGCTGTCGCTGCAGTACTGGCCGGACGTTTCGGACACTTCTATCCCTGAAATGGACCTGGGCTGGCCCGACAGCGAGTCGTACAAAGGGGTGACACGCACGACAGTGTACACACAGCCCCCGATGGAGGGTCAGGCCCACATCAAAGAAGTGGTCAGGAAAATGATTGCGCAGGCGCAGAAGGTAGGTGTTTGCAGTTGACTTCAGCTGTCATATTTTCTGTATCTTCTCTATTATTTGATAAATGAACAAAAATCAAATAAAATACAAATGAGCACATGTAAAAATGAACATTTAGTTTTTCTTTTAGCTCATAGGATACCATATTTTTTGCTGTTCTGTTCTGAATAGCAATATGTGTGTGAGGTATGTGGTTCTTTGCCCAGGGCGGCATGAGCACTACAAAACGAAACAAATAATTTTTTTTGTTTTGTTTTGTTTTTTTACCCAATTGCTTGTCCATTTATTAGAAAATACAAATTAATGATGGTGATTATTGTGTGGGATTTTTAGGGTACCACTTGGCCCTTCTCTCTATTTGTGAACATACAAAAATGGACATTTCTTGTACCTTTAGGAAGATGTTAGATAACTATTATGAAAATTGCCCTTGTTTGTTTACAAATGTCCTAATCCACATATTGTAGTCTATAATATATACTCCGATATGTTTGAAATGGTGAAATTTAGTTTCAATCTGTAAGGAAAGCATTGCTTGTTTTCTGAATAGTTGTTTTAAAACCTCTGTACACAATGACCAGAATATCCAGTGTGTGCCTAATGTGTACACACTAGTAACCCAAACCATTCTGTTTGGCTTTATTGTGGGAAACTGTCACATAAGTTTGATTTCTCAACTTTAAAAGAGACTGTCAGGTAACTGGGCAGCAAAATTAATACTGTCTAACTATGTGAGGACCAGAGTCCACTGCAGATCAAGTGCCAGTTGAGAGTAAAGTGCAACGTGATTATGGCGCTTTATCAAAGAAGTACTTCACACTGAAGCCGTCCCTGCAACATTAACGCGTGCTAAGCCGAATATTTGCATGCGCATGTCCAATGTACTCCCAGGGCGCATGTGCATGACTCAACTTATGCAACTGACTCATCCGAGGCTTGACAGTTTATGACTTGTTTTAGTCAATAGCAGCTGTTCTCCAGGAAAAATGATTTGAATGAAAAGTTCTCAGATTAGTTCATTGAAATGCTTTGTCAATGGACAATTGAATGATTTGACCTCATTTGAATTGCTTCTCATCTACAGCAATTTCATTTATTTTGTGTTGGATCTATGATAATGTGCAAAGTCTAAGGCTTTAAACCTGCTACAATGTAAGAGCACCACAATGTCTGCATCAATATACATATTTTAAAGCCTGAACAGGTGGTACACATTATTTAAGATTACCCAGGGGGATATAAAAGTCGTGCACACGCTTATGTTTGCTTTTCCAGGTGGTAGCCGTGGTGATGGACGTCTTCACTGACGTCGACATCTTCAGAGATCTGTTAGACGCCGGGTTTAAAAGGAAGGTGTCTGTTTACATCCTGCTGGAACGCACAATGCTACCTCATTTCCTTTCGATGTGTCGGAGGGCTAACATGCATGCCGGGCACCTGAAGGTAAGCTGCTGTTTCCCACCTCCAAGCCGGTGTCAAAAAAACATCACAGAAATGTCCATGCAGAGGCAAATTAGCTGTAAATTAGAAAATTAGGACTTTACATAACTAGGGTAGGTGTGCCAGTTTGGTTTGGCACTCTCATAACTTTTTGCAAAACGACTATCAAGTGTGACATATAATAAAAAATGTATCTGTGTTGCTGTTGGTTCATAAAATGCTCAAATAAAACACTTTGGATCACTCAGTTGGCATTGAACAAGAGGGTGTGCTTATGGATGTCATTGAATATAATTCAGTATCATAAAGCAGAGAGATGGTTTTGGTAACATAAGGACATGTCAAGTTAAGTAACTGTGACTAAAATGAATTGTAAATTGAGGTCAACTCTCCACCCTTCACATTTGCAGACTCCCCTTGTATAGATGTTCTAAAAACCCTTAAAATAAATGAGTTTTTAAAATTAATATTATTATTATTGCATTGGGACGATCTCACACTAAAAACTACAAAAAATTCCAAGCTTTAATATGAATGCAATTACTCATAGGGGAAAATAATTCTTCATCAAGAAATTATTGTTTTATGTTGTTTTCAACAAATGCCACTCCTGTTTGCGATTTGCATAAAAAAAATACAATTCAAGCATTTTTCTAAAAACACAACCTTATTAGAGAAATCCAATGACCTTGGACAGAAAATAGACAAGTCCTTTGTATGTATAATGTAAAAGTGTCCCCCACGTTACTTATTAGGCAGTTTTTTTTTATAATAAAAAGTGCTTAAATGTATGTACCTGTTAAGGATCTGGCTTCGGTCTTAGTGGTTTTCTAATATTTTCTGACCAACATCTCAGCAGAATAGATTTTAATGAAAATCTTATGGGTGGGAGCTTTTGCTCTGCACAATAATATTTTAAATATGCATAAACAAGTCATGAATGTGTAAACTCTTTCCTTGCCAGATGATGTTTGTCAACTGAGGTGATTCATACAGCGTGTAACAGCTTAACAGACTCTCAGTGCCATCTGGGTGCAACTTGCAAACAAAACAGCAGAAAATGCCAGTGTGTCTTTTGAGAGTTTCCAGTTTATGAACATGAACTTCTGTTTGCATTGCTTATGACGTGATAAGTGAATGCAGACGTTTTGGTTGAGCAAGATTTTCTGTCCATTTCATCATTGTTGCATTTCCCTTCGTATGAAAATGAAGAACATTTTGCTGTCTGCTGTTTCTCTCCAGTGTGTCTCAGTTCTGCCTTTCTGCTGTAGTGTGTGATGCTAAGTGCTAGTCATGCCCTTAGTAATACATCTGCACCATGCACTTTTAGCCTGAAGTTGCCCTACTTTTTAAAATTAATCAAGAACTAGACAGCAATATGTCTCTGTTTCAGGGAAAATACAGTCGGCGTCTTACCATGATTTGAGAGGCGTTGTTTTTACAGCTCTGGTCAAAATGTCTTCTATACGTCTGTCATTTCCAGTCATAAAGCAGCACTCCTTTTAAGTGTGGAGCAATAAAGCAGCGTTAAAATATTCAACAGTTAGAAAACCATTGAATAGATGGGAAACTGTGGTTTGCTGTCTATCAGTCTCATGACTATCAGTCTCATTTCAAAATCATTTGGAAGGATGAAACCCTCTCCTATCGACTGAGCAGCATAAAATAACATGAATGAAGAAGAGGTTTTTCTCCAGAAATACTTTAAAAATTGGCTACAGAGAAAATAAGTGGTAACTGGTAATAAACCTGATCAAAAATTGATTGAAATTTCAAATTGATCTCTATGTGCTACGACTAAATGAACAATGTTTCTGTCAATGGGGAATTGAACCTTCAAAATATTATCTAAGCTTGTGAAAAATAAAAAATTATTGTCAACTTAGGAGCATCAGAGAAGGCAAAGTATACCCTAATGCCCAGTGTTGTCCAGTGTCTGATGCTGAGTCATGACTACTGTGCTTAATTGTAGAAACTGCTTCAGGTCTTGTCAGATCTTGTGCCACTTCCCATATGACTGCGGTTTGCCAGAGTCATAAAGACGTGGAAATGGCTTTAACCTTTTTCCAGATTAATAGACGTCATTGACGTTGCTCCTTATCCCTCTGAAAATGTCATTGAGTAGTTATTTTTTTATACGTTTCAACCTACCTCATGTAAGGGATTTGTTGATTCTACAGGGCATGCAATAATCAGAAATAGGTGTAGTTTGTGAAAATTAACCTCCTTTTTAAAGACAGTCATGTTCATTTATGATCGCCAAGAAAGTAGACTCTTTAAGGCATCATGGTGTTTTCCTCTCATAACGCTGGAAAACTGAACTATAGTATCACAGTAACACCAAGACCTTACATGGTGCTTCAAGGAAATGCAATCTGTGTTTTAACGGCATGTGAGGAAGCAGACAAATATTTATTGCTGAGTCATGTCCTTCATTTCTGTTGGGTTCTGCCTGCAGGGCACTGGAGGCTTTAGCTTTTCCTGTCATATAGCATAGTGGTACCTTGAATTATTGGGGAGCAGTAGCTGGAGCAGAACCTGTTATATCAAAGAAAATGGTCCAACCTTTAATGATATTAATGGTGGTGTACACACACTGGCACCCCTGCAGCTTCCATTGACAGCTCAGGAAGTGTGTATGTGGGGCAGCTGTAGAACATTAAAGAGGAGCTAATGCCAAATCTGCACAAGTGACAAGTCTGCAGGAAAGCTGCGACTGGGTGCCTGAATGAGAAGAAGGTGGCTGGCAGGAAGGAGGAAGACAAGTGTGACAGATTGAGATTTTGCTGTAAGCTGTAGGCAATGAGCTGGAGTTGGTGGAGGGCCGGATAAACAGGAAGGGTGGAGGAGCAGATGAGTTCACATTCGAGTGAGAGAAAGGAGAAAGAATGTTCTTCTTTAACTACCACTGTAGTTAAAGAATTAGAATGTGGAGATTTTCTATTTGCCTCAGTAGGCAAAAAGAAAATCTGAGACTCTTCATAATTGTTAGTTGTCCAACAATGTTTGTAAAATATTGGAGATAACAAGTACAAAGATGGATTTTGCAAAACATGATGTGCATATCCAGTAAGAGAAAGTATAAGAACACATTAGTTCATGTTGACACAGCTAATGTGTTTACCAAGAGAACAAAGAGACAGAAAGAGAAAGTTAAAGGTGTAAGTGAAGAAATACATGTGTCTCAGCCCTTAAACAAGCCATACAAGTATCTTTCCACTACGACAAGCATCTGGTGCACAATGTTTTTGCTGCAGTATTTTAGTGCGCAGTATTTCTGGAAGACACTGAACACAAATAGATTTTTTTTATGAACTTCCATAACAATAACACAGATTATAACAAATAAATACAGAGCAAGGGTACTAACCATGCAGCCACAGATAGAATGCCATAGTTTAGATCAACATATATAAATATAACCCTAACAGAAATGTCTGTTTGTGTTTCAGCATCTTCGCGTACGCTGCACAGAAGGCGCAGAGTTTTACACTCGGTACTGCACCAGGGTCAAGGGGCAACTCGGGCACAGGTTCATGTTCATTGATGGAGACAAAGCTGTGTCTGGATCGTACAGGTCAGTGTACAACGGCAGTGATTACATGTGTATCGTGGATGGATTTTAGGAATAAATAATGTATTATGTTAATTTTAGGCCAAATTACTTCAATAATAGACGAGAAATAACTTCTGTCCATACAATAAGCACTTTTGTTACTGCTATTAAAATGTGCTTCTCAGGTTAGTTAGAAGGTAAACAACCACATTTAATGATAAATAATGTAACTTTGCATTTTTATCCATAAAATATTTTACTACTATACTTTCTACTGAGTTTAAGAAAGAAACCCCATCGATGGGTATATTCTCTCTATTTTGATGAAACAAGATTTTTAAAACACAGTGTATGAAAAGGGACAACCTTATTCTCTTACTGCCTGACAATAAATCAGACTAAACTTTTTCTGTTTACATGACATAATAAGCGACATTTTAGGAATGAATACCTTTATTTTTGGGACATATTTGTGGTCCAATACAACTAAAATAACATTTTCAGCAAATACCGATATTTTTATATTTGGAATAAAAAAAGGATGGCCTTTCAAAACTGAAAACACCATCCACACTGGGTTGTAGTTAGAAATATGGGGGCGGAGCATCATGCTGTTCAGGTATTTTGTTGCAGGAGGGACTGGGGCACTTCACAAAATAAATGTCAAAATGGAGAGAAAGTTGTGTGGAAATATTGGAACATTCTCAGGAACACCATCCAGGAACCAATAGCTTAAACAAAATGGGTCAGATAGTGACCCTAACCACATCAACAAATTAGTTAGTAAGTGACTTAAGGATGATAAAGTCAATGTTTTGGAGTGGCATAATGAGGTTCTGATCTCAGTCTGATTAACAACATCTGTGAGGAGTGAGACGGTCTACAAACTGCAACTCCGTCAGGAGTAATGGGTCAGAATTCACACAGTTCAAAATTCTGCCAAACATGATACTGAACTAAACAAATAATCATCTAAAATATTCTTTGTCTTAATATTATAGCGTTTAGTAATAATATAAACACTTATGGTAATAGAAAATGTTTTATCTGGTTTATAATGGGGAATAAAGGTTATATGTTTGTGTCCAATTTATATGAATACATGTCATATATAGGATTTAAGCCTATTGTCATAAAAGTTTGGATTCCAAATTTGCTGAGGTAGAGACTCAAAGTAACCTGTCTGCTCATATTAATGATCTTTTCTTATTATTTTCTTCTGTTTAGTTTCACATGGATGTCCTCACGGCTGGATAGAAATCTCATCACTGTTACCACAGGCCAGGCTGTGAATGCTTTTGACCAAGTGTTTCGCTACCTGTATGTTACTTCTAGTTTTGTTGACCTCCGCCAAGTCACCACAGATCCTGAGCCTGAACCAGACACTCGACATCAGGTTTTATCTGTGGCTCCTCCTTCTGCTGCTGTTGCTAGAAAACTATACAACCCCAAATATGCCCTTGTTGCTTTAATGAGCCCAAGCCCTGCGAACTCGAATAGCAATGATAGCTCCAAAGAGCCTGAAGTTTCAGAGGAAGCAAAAAATAAGAAGAGGCAAAAGAGAACACGTGAAGATCCGTCACAGGATGCTCCTCCTATCCATCCTGGACTTTTAGGTCTAGAGAAAGCATGCTTACTCTCATATCTGCCCACCTGGCCAGAACCTGATCCACCAAGCGATGTGATAGGGTTCATTAATATCCGGGACTCTAAAAGACCAACCCAAGTTCATTTGCAACGTTCTGAGATGTTTGAAATCAGCCAAGCAATCAAGTTTAGCAGTCCAATCAGCAAGCCACAGGAAACTTTACCAGATGTTGCAAGGCCCAGAAATCGAAATACACAAAATGAATCCAAGACTGATGGTTTGTTGGTGGATAAAGCAAAACCAGAAAAGAAAAGTATAAGTCTTGTTGACAATAACAATGAAGAAGTAGTACCTGAAAAAAACTCACCTTTGCACAGAGAAAAGTTAAATTTCGACAAAAGCGAAACTCAAGTTCCCCAAATGCAGAAAAAAATGGGTTCAGATTCAGATAGAGGTCCTGTTTCTCTTATTCCACATGCACTACCACAATCTAGCAGCAGAGCACTCACACCTAAAAATGAACAACCTTCACATGAAGCCCAAATTATCTCCACAACCAGCTGTTTCTCAGAGCCCCTCAAAGAATCTAAATGTGTAAAAGAACCTGAAACTGCGACTGTTTCACAAACACAAAGTACTTTTGTGGATGGAACAAAAACCCTGAAGTCAAACACTGCACAAAAATCTCAACTGCACAATCAAACACAGTTAAATACAGAAGAAAATAAGATTGTGTCACATCAAGAATCGCACACTAATGCTGCTAATACACAACTTAAAATCTCCTCTGAAGAGACTTGTGACACTGGGGGTCTAAGGCACATTGCAACTTCTCCTGCTTCTCCAAAAAACTGTGAAAGTTTACTTTCCAAGAATAATCTTGTGACTATTACTACAGTGACTTCAACCATGGCTACAAGTTCTTGTAATTCAACCCCCTCTACTAGCTTACCTTTGACCCCAACTCCCTCAACATCTTCTTTTCCAAAATTATCTTTATACCCATCCTCTGCATCTTCTTTTACAAGTTCTGTTACTCCAGACTCTAAGCCTTGTTCTGGGCAACTACTTAAACAAGATAGTGTCAATAACAATACTGAGACAACTCCAGATATTGTTGTTGAGAAGTCTAAAACCAGTTTAGGGTCACAAACTATTACTGATGTTTCTGCTTTAACAAGTTTGGTGCAAACATCTCCAGTAAAAAATCTTGAAAGTGTCCCAGATTTGCAAAGAAACGATGTCAGTAAAACAGGACATCTGAAACAAAGAGAGAACACAAATATTCCTGAAGGTACCAAACAGGAAACACAGACTGTCAGTTCCCAAAATGGGTCAAATCAAGAATCACACAGTAAAACTGCTGATACACAACTTAAAATTTCCTCTGAAAAGACTTGTAACCTCCAAAACCCTGGCAGTCCAGGATACATTGCAACTTCTTCTGCTACTCCATTACAATCTGAAAGTTCACTTTCCAAAAATAATCCTGTGACTATTACAGCAGTGGCTTCAACCATAGGTACAAGTTATTGTAATTCAGTTCCCTCCATTGACTCACTTTTGATCGATCCTCCGTCCACTTCTTCTTTTCCAGAATTACCTTTACTCTCATCCTCTTCATCTTCTTTTACAAGTTCTGTTGTTCCAGACTCTAAGCCTTGTTCTGAGCAACTACTTAAACAAGACAGAGTCAATGACAGTACTGAGGCAACTCCAGGGATCTCGGTGGATGAGAGGTCTAAGACCAGTTTAGGGTCACAAACTATTACTGATGTTTCTGCTTTAACAAGTTTGGTGCAAACATCTCCAGTAAAAAATCTTGAAAGTGGCCCAGATTTGCAAAGAAACAGTGTCAGCAAAACAAAGTTTCCAAAACAAACAGAGAATACAAATATTTCCAAAGATACCAAACAGGAAACGCAGACTGTCACTTCCCAAAAGATAAATGGTAAGGAAACTGATAGAAAACACAACGAGAGGGGAGAAGTACAATCTGTTACTATAAACCAACTTGAAACAAAGTCAGATGTTTATGCAAAAGATTCATCAAGTACAGCCATTCTGAATGTGAATGAACTAATCCCCAAAAGTGATGATACAAAGACACACAAAGACCATATAGCCACATCAACAATTAACAGCACTTCTGATAATCAGATAACTAACCTGGAGAGTGCCAAAGCAACAAATACTCAAACATACCTTGCAAGATGCCACGAACCTCAAATAATATCATACAGTAACTTTACAGTAGATGATATAAATAAGGCACAACCATCGGAAACTTCAACAGCTCCAACAAATTGGATATCACACAACACTTACATACTCAAAGAAAACCACGATGGCAGTATAAACAGTGATGCAAATACACTGAGTCAGCCTGGTAAACAAGCACAAGTCCCATCAGTAGACGGCACAATCATCACTTTGAACTCAGTAAAACAACACACGCACAACACCTTTCTAAAACAAGCTTGCATAACACAAGGAGGTGCATACTCCTCCAGAAAAACACTTCATTTACCCTTTTCCAATGTGCAAGCAATGGATTTGAGTTTGCAAACCAACAAACAAAAATTACAGATACCTGCAGCTGATACACAAAGTTCAGCTCCAAAAGTGTTTCCTTCAAATCTACCTACCACAAACTCACAAACAACCTCGCCAGACCTACAAACGCCTACAACTGATATCAGTGATGATTACTTATCATCGAGAGAGGACTCTACTACCTCTGAAGAGTACTTTGAATGTAGTGAATCTCCTTCACGTGAACCAGTTCTTGACACAAGTGGGTGGACAGGAAAGAATAGCAGCCCAACTAACTCAGATTGTCATATTTCAAGAAATGTTGGCACCAGTTCTGCTGACTTGGGTAATATTTCTAGTGCTTCTGGATTAACCAGTTCAAGTCATAGCACTTCTTCCAGTGAATCCAGTATTTTATCTTGGACTTCTAGAGAGCCCCCGACCTCTCCGCTTGGGACAAAAGGCCAAAACAGAGAGTCAAAGATCACAAATAGAAGAAATAGCAAGGAAGGCTCTAAAATTGAGGTAAACAGTAGCAACACAGAGAAAAAGAAGGAGCGAGTACATCAGAGGATGGAGGGTACAGACAGTAAGGAGTTAAATCGAATGTCTTGGTCTTTGAAAAAGGACAGTGATTTAAAAGAAATGGCCTTAAAACTCAGTAAGGCCTCTGGGGGACAGGCTAAAGGAGCCACGGCAGATGGAGAATCAGTGCAGAAAGAGACAAAGCGATTGTCCACTGGTGAACTTAAACCAGAAAGGGTTTCATCTGAGGGAAAGAAATCCCTTTCCAGCAAGGATAAGCCAACGAACCAGGCTGCACTAACCCCCGGCAATATGGAGATGAGACAGAGGCAATCTACAAGGGAGACAGCAGGACAGAAGGTATGGAAGTCATAAATGTTGCCTTTTCTTATTAGATCATTTGTTTCTTTAGAGAGAATATAGACGTTTTATACCATCTAAATCCCCAATAGACATTGATCAAAGACACTGTAACAGTGCTGAAAAATTAGAAAGTGTATTTCTAAAGCAATGACAGCTAAGTTGAGGTTGAGTAGCTGTGAAAATACAGTTGTCAGATATAATATTGTTATCATCTACCTGATCAAGTGCAGTTCCCTGTTTTATGCCTGACCCACTGGGTCATCGACTTCTATAAATCCTTCAAGGTACGTTGTGAAATGGGTTATAACAAGCCAAAGCAGTGTAAGTCTCAGTGCAATGTAGACTTTTCTGTATTTTGTCCTTTCTATTAAGTGAACTGTTGACCTGTTTTACCTGTTAGTTAAATATGCCTTCTGCATCTCTGCAGCCTTTGAATCCATCACCCAAATCTCAGCCACGTCAGCAACCAGGCAGCAGAGGTTCTTCACCTTCACAACCACGGAGGTCCCCCAGATGCGCCCAAGTTCAGGCACCTCGTCCTTCTGGAATCCATGACCTTAGCCAAACAGAGAGCAGGGCTCTTCAAAGTAGTGCCAAAGAGTTTGCTTACAAGCCACCTCCTCAGAAATCACAATCCAGATCCCCCTCTCCAATGAAAGCTGCTCCTACTGGGTCTGCAGCCGGGCGAAAGCATCTCTCCAAGAGCCAGCTGCTCACTCGGCAGCCTCCAGCCGCACAGACTCGGTCAAACTTTGAGCCGCCACAAATCCAGGCTGCGAAGCAGCAGGCCTCCTCTCTCTACACACTTTCCAGCCTGCAGCCTCAGGCCCATCCTCTTGTCTCGACTCAAGAAGTGTCTGCACAGGCAGCTCAAGAACCAGAAGAAGCAAGGGTTCCTTTTAACTTAACTCTCAGCAGGTTATACAACTTTAAGGGATTAAGGGACAAATGGACCAAGCAGCCGCCTCAGAGCAGGAGAAGCAGCACTGGCACACCGGTAAAAGAATGTAAAGACACAAGTTAATGATGTTTATCTGTTGTCCTGTCATCACAATAAGTTACTGGAACATCAGAGGGGGATTAAAAACTATCTGAGTCCATGATGAAAATGACAATTAAGTGGCTGTTTTTGACATTATTTGCTATTATTTCTGAAAAGTCTGTGATGTGTCCTTGTCAAAGTTTTTAAATTTGCACACTGTTATTACATAATAAATCTCAGATATACTATATGTCAGTCTGCATGGAGTACATGCTGAAATTTGCTGTAAAATAAAAGACTTGAGTCTTTAATTTTGTTCTCACTTTATTTGGGGGTGCATAAGAATTTGCCTTTTTGTTCAGTTTGTAGTTTACTGTATTACCGACTTTATTTACATATTTTTGAGAGGTTTTTAAACTGAGCATTCTGCTGAAGTACATGTTTGATTTGGGAATATGATGAAAACAATGAACTGATTCCACCAGCCGTGACACACAGTGCCTTTTCAATCCAAAACATTATGGCAGTTGTAATGTGGTTTTCCTGCTCTGACCTTCTGAATAAACGAGGTTTTGCAATAAAACATTTTGAAACAACACAGGATGTTGTTCTACTGTCGTTCCTGGCGTGTCGTACGTTCTGTCGTGACTGCTTTGTATTCATTCATGGTGTGTCATCAAGCCTATTGATTCTTTCTTTGTTAAACCAAAGTCCATTTACATTCAAATGCTTTTGGCCAGAAATACAAAGTCACTGTGCCTTCGCCCAAAGCCAAGCACGAGCAAGAAGTGTGGGGATGAACACAGTAAACACCTGAAAGACTTGTCATGCAAAAGACGGATCCAGATGTCCTGCAGATTACGACGACAGGACACAAAAACTAAAATGAACAGGTCATGGAAGTAGATTATAGAGTGTTTTTTTCGGGCTGCACAGTGGTGCAGTTGGTAGCACTTGCAGCAAGAAGGTCCTGGGTTCGACTCCCAGCCGGGGTCTTTCTGCACGGAGTTTGCATGTTCTCCCAGTGCATGCATAGGTTCTTTCCGGGTACTCTGGCTTCCTCCCACAGTCCAAAAGCATGACTGTCAGGTTGATTGGTTCTCCAAATTCTCCCGAGGTGTGTGTGTATGTGTGTGTGTGTGCGTGCGTGCGTGTGTGTGTGCATGGTTGTTTGTCATGTCTGCCTCTGCTGCCATGCAACAGACTGGCGACCTGTCCTGGGTGACGCCGCCTCTCGCCCTAAACGTTAGCTGGAGATTGGCACCAGCACCACCCGACCCCACTAGGGATGAGAGTGTTAGAAAATGGACGGATGGACTTTTTTTTTTTTACTTTTAAATACCTTTGTTTTATTGTATGCCAGATCTCCATACACAACAAGTCAGTGCTTTAAAACATTTTGGCAATTAAGGGTCTAAGAGGAAGTAAGACAGAAAAACAGGCCTTGTTGTCCTGAGGTGAAATAGAGTTCAAATAACTGAAGAGCATCAAGGTTCACAGAGTTTTTACTCATTAATCTAGAACTGAAAGGTTCCTGTCTCCGTCTTCTTTGTCTCAATTTCCTCGTCTTTATCCCCTGTTCTGTTTAGCAGAATTGGCTTCTCATTACCAGACTATATTGGTTTCACCTCATGTCTGTCCAACTGTTTATTCCCATTGCAAGTTTAATTCTATTCTTGCTTCAGGCTTTTTTTTTCACCAGTGCTGGATAATTATGTTGTTTTTTTTTATACTGTTGTTCTTTCTTCTGATATTAGTTTTGTTAGGTCCCCCGCCCTGCAGCACCTTCTGTTATTAAAGTTTTTAGCGTTTTTTTTTCTTTCTAATCTGTCAGCTTTTCTGATGTAAGTTTGGGAAGTACCGACAGTTTGATTCTTTTGAACTCTGTGCTTGACCAAAACCTGCTGAGACTTCAGTTTTGTGTACCTAATACGTCATGAGATCCTGGCTTAGACCACTTTTGTCGTATATGAAACTTGATTGTGTTTCTTCCTCGCTTCTTGCTGCCACTGTCTCTTTCTCTTTCTCTCTCTCTCTTTCTCTCTCTCTCTCTCTCTCTCTCTCTCTCTCCTCAGCTTTGCCTTCTGCTCCTTCACACATGCACCTTGTTTATAGTCAGCCATCTGTTCCTCACTCAGTAATCAAACTCTCCAGTATATAGGCAACTTATTATAAGTCAGCCCTTGTTGGTTACTCCAATCAAATCCCTGTATCCCCTTTTCCTGTGTTTTTTGCTCTGCTCTGGCTCCCTCTGTTTTTGTTCATTTTTCATGAAGTGATCATCATCAACTTGTCGTTTCTGCCTCTCTGGGTTTGGATCGATCAGTCACCATGACAGATATTGCCCAAATTTGTGAATTTCCGAGATTTACTTCTTACTCATATGTTGCACTATATGCTTTTCCCCCCCCCTCAATTTTCAATTATAACTGTATATTTTTAATATGCCACAATCTGACCAGTCCACTGTGTTGTAGTCTATTCTTTTTCTTGAGTCTCATGCAGCTTGAGTCTGCAGGCTTTAGTTTGTTTGTTAGCATTGCTTGTATTGGGGCCTGTCTTAAAGGACAGATGTGAATGTAGTCTACTGCAAGAAAGACATTGACTGCACATATCCAGTCCTAACATCTTCGCTATATGTTTGTATTTACTCTGTACATCAAATGTTGCAAATGTCAGTGTTTTTTTTTTTTTTGACCACACATGTAAAAAATTCCTGTGTAAATCACTAAATAGGCTCATTTTAAGAGAAATAACTTATTCTATACTAATCCAACACCCACACAGATAAATCACAATTCATCCACTCTCCTTAAAGTGTTTTATGTGAGTTCAGACTTTGGATACGAAACACACGCATTACGACATCACCTGTTCAGGCCTGAGCTTCAAACTCATGCTGGCTTATAATGTCAGATGCCCCAGTAAAAACAAAGCCGAGACAATGAAACGACGCATGCACAGCTTACAACTCTTTTGTCGTTGCTTTGTTGGACTGACTCGGGGCTTTCGGGAGCCGAGCGGGTTCACACGAGTCAGAAGACGTACTTGTGCAAATGCGTGACTGGTAAGAAGGCGGGGCGTGGGGGTTGTCAATTCACATTTGTTTCAATTAGCAGTTTTACATTCTTTGTCTGTTATTTTTTAAGCAGAGGTGTTTGGTTGCTCTGCTTTGATCAAATACACAGGTGTCATTTTACTTCTTTTGTTTGGCTGCACTGTGAAAATCTGACAAAAAAAAAAGACATTTGCCTTTAGTTTTATTCTGGGAAGTTGGGTTTCACAGTAAGACATAAACTGATGTCGATGATGACAGAGTCTGTGTTTTCATGAAATGCGTCACTCCAGATTCTGAGTGCGCGTATTGACGTATTGAGTTGTGTTAAGCTGTTCAAATAAGCTCATGCATCAACAAAATATTTTCTAAACTTGATGAGCCTGTTCTTTACCTGACAAACATGAACAGTGTGCACCACCTCACGACCCCCTGACCCCCCACCGGCCCCAGCCCTCTTTCCCCGGGGTTCAAGTATCCACAGTCACTTTACAGCAGATTGTACTGGAGACTTAGTGACCCATAGAGGCAACAACATGCAGCTGTTTTTTACCTGTGCATGGTCGGTTGCCGCCCGGCCTTGTTTGTCACATCTCTGGATGTTTAAACGCTTTGACACGTTTCTACAAGGGTTTGTTCTCTTGTCTTTCCCATTTTGAAGTGTGGAAGAGCTATTGGTTAACAATTGGTAATGTAAAAATAGTCCCTTATAATGGATTTTTCTCCTCTAAATATAAGTATTAAAAGTCAAGGTTTTTTGTGTGTGATGTCATGCTCCTGCTGTGCCACTTTAATTTATTCCAAGCGTTTTGCACGATGGTATCATTCACAATAATGATAATGAATAATTCTGGCATCGAACTGAGAAACCGCTTGGGGAACTTGAAGCTTCGAAACCCTAAGGCAGAACTTGAGAACCATCGATACTGAATGCTTATGTTAACTTGTATGTTCAGTTCTGCAGTATGCATTTTGTTTTGTTTGTTTTTTTGTTTTTCTTTACTTTGAATTAAAATAGAGCATCAATTTTACTGTGCTTTGATATTGTGATTTTAATTGGGCTAAACCTGACTTTCAAAAGATATATTTTAAAAAATCCCTTCATTTTTCCTTGAAAACAAAGGGGAGAGAAGCACATGAAAAGCTTGACAAGAGAGCAACGTTAGAGCACGTTTTACGAGCCGGTCTCATTGAAAATGGAGTCATATGATCACATCTGTAACATCTGGGAGTGTGAATTTCCATCAGAACATGAACATTCACTTTTACCTCAATTCAAACCAAAATTGTAAAAGATAACCTGACGTCTGTAACTCTATGAAGAAATGAACCTTGTTCAACCTGCTTCTTTTACGAACAATAACATCTCTTCAGAAAACAACACGGAACGAAATGTATTCAGTAAGCATTGTGCGCTTGCACCTCTCGGTGACCTTACCAACAAAGACATGCGAGTGTTTAGTTTGCGTTTGCTCTCTGATTGGCCCTCAGCGTTACATTCAACATACGCAGAGAAGCTGCTCACTGTGGTCTTAAGCAGATTCGGATGCTGCATTAAGTCAACTGAAGCGGCATTAAAAGCAGGACACCGAGATGCGTCGTGGCAGCACACAAAAGCTGCGGGGCCCACCCTGTCAAACTATTTGCAGTTTGTCCGCCGTCTTCCGGCAGCTGCAGACAAACTGCACACGCACACTCGCGACTTAAATGTCTGTTACGCAGCTTTTACGTCAGGATGTACAGGGCTGACCTCTGATCAGACCTGGATACCTGGAGAAAACGTAAAAATGCATCCTGTGTGGAAAACAGGTGCAGGTTTTTAAGCAGCGTCAAGGAGCTGCAGCTCTCCCAGGTGAGTTATGTGTGCATGGATCTGCTGGGAGGCAGGGTGTGCTGCATTTTTCACAGGGAGATCAGGTCCGCCGGCTCGTTTGTAGCGACGTTCGGTGCCAATTTTGGCTGCTCTCTTTAAATTGCCATTGAAGTTTCCGTGCAAAGACCAACGAGTCAACGCCACAGACTCAGTCCAATAAAAACAGTGACATTTGTTTGAGTTCAACTTGAGCAGCAGGTGAAATAAAGTTTATTATGCAGATATAATAGCAGTGATTTGCTCTTTTAAGTTGGATGGGAAATAATGTGAGCTCATAATCAATTCAGTGTTTGGATGTGTGCAATGCAAGAGATTATTTTGTTTGTTTGTTTATTTCATTTTCTTAAAACAAAAACCTTAACCTTAAAAAAAGACAATAGTCAGAAGCTATAAAGATTTTGTGCAGCTTACTGGCTAAATGCTTCATTGTCGACCTCTCAGCTTTCAAGCAAAGTCAAGCTCATGAGAATAATCATGCAATTTCTGACATTTTAGACCTTTTTTTTTGTTTTTGAAAGATTAGCTTCCAGTGCTTTTGAAAATCACACATATTTCACATCCAGACTGAGCAGCAACCGTGAACCAAACATGGATAGGCTGTGTCATGAGTTGGCTACGTCGTGCCGCGATGTTGTCCCTTGAAGCTGTTTTCCTGGGGGAGCATCATGTTCCAGCAGAGCCCAGGCCCTCCAGAAAGCATGCAACAGGTTTGCCTTCTCCTCCGAAACACTGTGTCACAAACCTCAGTGCGAAACTGTCAGTTGGTATCGCGTGTTTGTTTAGGGTATCGTCTGACAGGAGAAGCTCCAAAATATATGTGAAGTACCATTATGTTTGCTTCTTTTTGTGGCATTGTAACACTAATTCTAGTGTGAAATAGCCTCAAATTACATGTTATTTGCAAAATAGAATCAGCTCTTCTATTTTGCAGAACCACTTTTGACTCCAACAACAGAAAACAGACTAAAGAGGTGGCGAACACCAACACCTGCAATAATATTCAAATGCTTATTTCACATCAGTAACTAGTGATGGATCCATACACATTTGACAATGTATTTTACAAAAACACCCTTTGTAGTATTGTTTAGAGGTGGGGAACTACCACCTGCTGCAGGTGGTAGATCTTTCGATTGTAGCTGTGTTGCGCTTCTGCTTTTTTTGCATGCAATCTATGAGTTGCGACCACATTGTGCTAAATTTATTGAGCAGGACGCGCTCAGTAAACTTCACAATGCGTTTTTCTCTGTTTTGCATAGTTCTCAGGTCCTCCTTCAACACTCACTATTACGCCTTTCCAATGTTAAGATATTCTATACTTCAACATAATAATAATGCAGAGCAGAAGGCAGGGTCCGACTTTAGAAAACAAAAGAATGCAATGTGAAAAAGTTGGGGAAAACTTTTTTTTTTTTACTTTCTGAGTTTTGTGTCTTTGCTTTTGTTCCGTCCTTCTGCCATGCTGTAATGTGAACGTTTGGATTTTATGTTATATTTTGAAATGCTTCAAAAAAACCATGCAACGTTGATTCTGGAAAAATAGGTAATTTTTAAAATAACAATATGGAAAGAAAAAAAAGGTCATGGAATGTCAAACAATTTTATATCCAGTGACCCTCTGGCCCACTTACTCTTTTGGCATTCAGCACTTTGTCGATGAGGCCTTTAATTAGTCCTGTCAGAAAAGATTACGAATAAAATCGTAAAATAATGCTGGGAAACAGAATTAAAAACTGTGGAAGAGATTTTTTTGAATGTCTTTATTTGTCAAAAAGCAAGAAAACAATTCAACTCAGCAACTCGTCTCATCTGAACTCCAAGCTGGATCCAAACAATTTCAGCACCTGAAGTTGCCTTTTTTGAGGTGATTGATGCTCAAATGCTCAGCTACGCCGGGTTGTTGTCATCCTGTCATCAAAAACACACAGACAGAACACTGAAAAAAAAAACAAATAAACAATTCCATCACACTCAAACTGGAAATCATGTTCAATATCCAGTTATTGCCAGAGGCTCTTAAAGGCTCTGTTAAAAAGATTTTTCCTGGCACAGACTAGTTTACAGAGGCAAAGCGTAGCTGGATGCATTCGGGTTATCTGGGAGATTGTTTCAAGAAATCGCTGTTTTTTTTCTTAACTGAGGCTTAGAGAAGCTTTGAAAAAAGCTGTTCCCTGTTTCACCCTGCAACCTAAGAGTAAAATAAAAGCAACAGGAGGTACAAGTCTTTTTAAACCTTCTTGTTCACTGATGTGTTTAGCAGCTGTATAAATAATCACAATCATCATCGTCATCATATTTGTCTACTTCAAGGAGCTGGTCCACTCCACGGCAGACGATGCTGTTAAAGGTTTAGAATAAAATCACCCATACTCACTGACTTTTGATGTTTATGCTTGTCAGAAGTCGACGGCACGCAGCCCGCCCATGAAGACAGCGACAGACACACAGGACACAGAGATGACCCGCGGCTTCCTGTGGAACATCTCCGTTGCATCCTTTTCAGCATCTTCTGGGGATCGTTAAAGTCTCCTACATTAAACCCTTTTTAGCTCCTCTTCAACCTGTAAACTGTTAGGCTGTGGCGCCATCTGCTGGATTCTTTTGGTTTGTTTCACAAACTCAAATTATTAGAATACAAAAGACTCTTGCGTCCAAACTAGAGTATGATGACAGCAGCAATAAAAAGAGAGCTTCAAACAGTCTTTGAATATCGATATTAAATACTTAGTATTAGCAAATTGATTATTTGGGAGTTGGACTTTGTCTCCCTCTGGTGGAGGAAGAGATTGTGTTCATTACATGCAGCCAGAAAAAAGCCAAACTTCAGAAGTATTGGCTCGTTAACACAAATATGAACTTGAGTTTCATGCTATTTGTAACTCAGAGAGTTGATTGTGATGTCAGCCCATCATCAGGCTTCTGGAAAAACTTTTCAGAAGGTTTAGGCGTGTTTTTTATTTTTTTATTTTTTTTAAGTGTGGGGCAGGAGGTTAAAAGTCATTCTTCTAGTAGAAGATCATTTTTGAGGTCAGACAATAGAGTGGGACCAAGAGACCTGGCTTGTAGTTATCTGATAATTCATCCCAAAAGTGTTTTACTGGCTTCACATGATGGGACCTGTGAAGGCCACTAAAGTTTTTCTGCACAATATCTTTACAGAGTTTGTTTTGTTCACTGGAGGGCAGCCATGTTAGAACAGGAAACGACCATCCCACAAAGATGGCAGCAGGAAATTCCCCAAAAATGTCTCGTTGACAGTATGAGTCATCATGAGTTCCTTTCATTGGAATCAAAGGGTTGAGACAAATTTCTAAAACACAGCGTCACACCATCGCCCCTTTGGAGTACAGCCAGGTAAATGCCATCATCTTGGCGAATGCCACATCCAGACTGATAATTAGATTACTTGGATTCAGCTGCTTGGCCACAAAAGTCATTTCAGAAAGCTTTCTACTCATTGTTCTTTAGCCAGTCTGACAAGAGTACAAGAGACAACTCTTGTCAGTACAAAACATTATCAAATGTAAAGTTTAATGTTTTGGTATCCTGGAAGTAAATTTGTTAGGGTCTGTAAAAGACGGGCCTTTATCAGGACATCTGAGCTCTTCCCATAAAACTAAAGTGGTGCACTGCCTTATTTCAACTCAAATAGATGTCAGGCAGGGTTCAGTTTTAATTGTACAAGAAAGGAGTTTGAAAGAGTTTGGAAATACATTCAAAATTCCTCATAGTCAAGAATGTGATATGGATGCAATGCAGTAGGCTTCCTATCCAAGATATTGATGGCCTGATTGTATATCATTCCCAGTGGCTTGATTAGTTTGCTTGAGGCCAAGAGGTTATAAAGTAATTAGATTGGTTTTTTTTCTAGGGGAAAAAATGTATAAAATCAAGAATATATTTGTAGCATTAAATGGTGTACAGTTAGATAAATGGTATATTTGTCATATACATGACTTATAACATGTAGCAACAGACTTGACAATATTCTAATCAACTACATGTAAAGCTGTGTCATTAGTATTCATCTGACTACCTGCACCAGGATGCCAACATAAAGTTATTCCCCCACAAACTAAACAGAAGTGCACCAAGAGCGTAACCTTGGGGTACACCTACTTTAACTTCCATACTTTTTGAAGTTAACCTGGAATCATATCATTAATCATCATCAACAATTCTGTTTAAATTATGATTTTTCTTTAAATAAATGAACAGAAATGGATGACTTTTGCAGCAGTGCTGAATATCACTCACTCTGTTTCTTTTTCTGATGTGTCCTGCTTTTTAAACTGGAAGGTAAAACCTTTAGAACGAAATCATTAAATATTCAGGATCCATTCCAAGCACATGTTAGCTCAGAGCAACGTTTAACATATCTGTTACTGCTAATAAAACAGCAACAGAGCATTCAATCAACTTTATTATTATTATTATTAAAACTCCAATGCTCCTTGGGGCCTGAAGATAAGCTTGGAGAATCATGGACTAGGATAAGTTGGAATAAATTCCAACTAATTCATCTAACAATATGAAAAGACATGCTGAGGAACACAAAGAATCTTTTACATTTTTTTTATTTATCTTTAAAAAAAAAGATATAAAAACTTACAGGAAACAAAAGAACATGATGTGTGGCTGGACATCAATCCAAATCACACGTACGCACACGCGCAAACACACTGCTTGGAGTTTGTATCACATTGTGTGCAATTCAAAGTCTTTAAATCTGTGTATGATGTAACTGCTGTCTTGTGTAAAGTCTAAGGCACTGGAACTCCTTCCTCTTATTTCCACCTAATCCAAAGAAGAAGAAAAAAAAACAAGAAGAAGAAGAAGAAGCTGCAAACAGGTGGCACACGATTCACTAGACAGACCCACGCTCTTTTTGGCTTCTAACACAAAACCACATGACTGATTCCACGAAACCATCAACCTACTGCGCTGAACATCAGCTTCTACTTGCACATAAAAAACTATAAGTCGTCACTACACACCTTTCAGAAAATGTGCGCATATTTCAGGCTTATGACAGCAGTGAACTCTAGAGCAAAACATGACTTTTAGAAAAAGATTTCAAGCTGAAGATATACATGGTACAAAAAGATTTTTAAGTGTTACAATTTTAATAAAAACATAATTGAGTTTTGTATGTTATTTACTTAAATCAATAAAGAAATAACAAAGGGTATTAACATTTGTGTAAAAAAACAAACAAACAAAAAAAAACAACAGTCAGTGGAACTGAACAGTTTAGAACCATAAATTAACAGTAGTCTAATGCCACACACCGTTTTCATGTTCATTATTAACAAGAATCAAGTAATTTCTGAAGGATACAATAAGCTGGATGTCATCAAAGATAAACTTCAAGTCTTTTGCTGCTGAGCTTCTGTGGTAAGAGAATAATCTGCATCTGAGTATAAAACAGGAGGGAACAGGTGGCAGGATGGGGAGACCATGTTGTGTAACAGACGGAGCAAATTTTCCAAGATAGAACCGTTCGCTGTATGTTCTCCCACGGGCCAGCAGAGGGAGCTCTTACTTCAAAAATCCGCCACAATGACAAGGCATTTGCATAGCTCATCTTGACTTAATAGAGCAGATGATAAAGAGAGAAGCTGGAATTTCAGGTCAGGGCAGGACAGGATGGGACAGGATATGCATTCCAGGCAGCCTGGTAACTCAGTAATGATGGAGGATGCAATATGTTGGGCATGGGCTGTGACCAGGACTGCTGTGCAGTACGAACAACGACCTGGCGAATGTAAAACCAAGACATGGAAGAGAGATGTATTATATCCGCCTTCAAGGACATTCCAAGGACTTTCTCCGGTTATTTAAAGGAGAGGGAGTTTTCGAGATGCTGACTCTCGGTAAAACCCACGATGAACTTTGAAACATAAACACCGGGGCTAGAAATGTAATGCCTGAGCTCGCCAAAATCTTGAACTGAATAATGTATAAAAAGGTATTCTTAATTTAAGCTATATATTTAATAATATAATTTAATAAATATGCAGAAAGGGTAATTTTGGAGCTAAAGTTGCTAATGAAAAAGTGAGCGTCTAACAACTAATTAGTGGGAGAAAAAGTGCTGCCTGGGCAACTTCATAACTTAGCACTCCCATCACACTACCGGCTATTTACTTTTCATTTAAAGGGTGTAAGGAGAAGTAGTACTTTGGTAAATAATCTTTTAGAATTGCCTTTATGTTTAACACCGTATGAAGCACAATTTGATCACCAGCCAAGTCAAGTTGTCACATATTTTCTGGACCTGTCACAAAATTGCATATTTTCGCCTTTGTGCAATGACAGTGACCCCAAAATAACACTAGCCAGTCTATTGTAACACTGTTCAAACACTCTGCATGCGCAGTTAAAGATTTGTTCATCTCAGGATGAAGGAAACTTGAAACCCAAAGTAAAACTGTAAGCATGACCTACTTTCTGATAAGTGCAGCTTATATACCTCAAAATCAGATACAAGCACACAATAGATTATACTTTTTAAAGTAACTTTAGTCAGTTATTTGAAAGCTAAGTTTAACTCACATCGCTTGCTTCCAAATCATTACAATCAACAAATCCCATAAAAAGGACTAATCTGACAACATGAAGTAGGCTAAGAAATCTTAAGCAACACATCGTCCCCAACTAAAGGAATTCAGACAAACATGGACCAAAGTTATTGACATCTACTAGTATCGGAAAATGATCAAAGCGGTTGGAAGTGAAGCACTGTGAATAAATTTTGGATGCACTTTGGCTAGAAGATTGAAATTCCCCCCACGGGCAAGTTGGTTCTTAAACCTAGAACAAATTAATTAAATTGAGATAGTGACACGCACAGCAAATAATAATAATAATAATAATAAAAACATAAATAAAAAAACTTAACATGTCTTGTTTAATCGAACACTGTGGATTCCCCATCTGTGATCCCCACACATGCACACTATTCAAACCAGGCTATTCATGTCGGTGCCCCAATTTGTGAGACATTGTGACAGCAGCTGGACGGAAACATGAAAATTTAATACAGTAAAATAAAGAGGAGATTTTTATTTTTAGGGTCTTTCTGTCACAGAAAGTCACATTTTAAAAACAACAGAAATAGACAAAAGAAATAGAGGTAATTTGTGAAAAATCTTTTAGATGCAGAAAACAAAAATGCTGTTGGCTGAAGCAGAATCCAAAATATAACACAACTCGACCCTATAGGCAAGCTAGTATTACTGCTTCAGCACAGCTGGCTGCTCAGGAAGCTAGAAAAGTAGCTGTTTCAAACTCCCTTTTGTCAATCAGTGCTGTTAGGACCATGACATTTTCTCTAGAAGCCAGGACAGCTGTTCTCATGTTACTCAGTTGGAAAAACCCACCTTTAGGAAAACTGCGTCCAGGCTGGTTTTGAAGTTCTGGTAAAACCTAAATCTAAAGGGACGGCTCAGCTTCTGCTTAGTTCTGCAAAAACTCAGGAAAATGCTAATTAAAAAAAAATAAAAAAACTTAGCTTAGTTTCAGCTTAGATGGGCATAATAGATCACAGTCTTTTGATTGATCTGAAATATTAAAAAGCAACTTTGCTCGCATTGGTGGGCTTCATTAGCAGGCAGGAGATATATTGTATAACACAAGGCACAGTCACTTGCTCACTATGCCTGAAAAGTAATAATAACTGACTTTATGAACCAATTTAACTCACAGTTTACATGATAAAACAACGATGAGGAAGTAAAACCTCCGGTAACAAAAGAAATGCTCGCAAAAACGACCGAAGTGACGACTCACACGACGTCATCTTTTGAAAATAACACACTCCCTTCACAATCGTCCCAAAAGTTAGCTTAAAGTAAATTAGAAAAAAAACTACGTTTCACAAACTATAATTTACTTTTCGAGACTGTATCTCCACAGTCGTATGAAGTTTAGAAAATCTAGTCGAGGAACATGATAAATTCACATTCATGTTTGCTAATGTCTAAGTGCTAAGGACTCTGAATTATCAAAGGTGGCACAGCATCAGAGTCCTTCTCGGATTGATCTGCAGTGTCGATCCATCTGAAAACCTTCTTTTTTTTTTGTAGAGAAACCTGTAGTCAATTTTAGTTATTCATCAGCTCTATTACTCTGAGTGCGACTATTCTCTTCACATGCCACTTAATTATTAAACAGTCATCCTGGGGAGGACGGTGTTCGGGTCAAACAACACTATAATTTTCACTCTTTGGTCAACCTGAAAACCTGATACTGCACATCACTCTAAACACACAAGCCCCAATTCTATAGATGTGTAAAATTAGAGGAGACATACTGCTGTCAATACCAAAAGGGTTTTTTGGTTTTTCTTGTTATTGACAGCAGTCAATTTCCAACAAGCATATGGAAATGAAAGATATATATATTTGTAGCGCAAACTGAAAACTGCGTATCCTTATCCATCCACTTTACAAATATGCTCTCCTTTCAATCATGTAAAAAAAAACACTTCAAAATTTTTGGGCTGTAGTGTGAAAAAGTCCAAGGCATATGAATTCTTCACTGTATCAGCAGTCAGCAAGACCTAACCAGCTTCTCCTGCTGGCGGTCCCTTATGAGTATTTTGTCTTCCACCAGCTCCAGATGAAAACAGCTGAAGATTTAAGTGGGCTATCAGCTGACTGCATCACCTTCCTCTTGCTCAAAATGACAGATGCCCTGAAACAAATTTTAGAAATCAGCACTTTGTGGTTCCCCCGCTAGCCAGTGAACAGTCAAAAGTGTCATATTTTCTTTCCTGTCAGCATAGGAAAGGACATTATTTTCATCAGTTTGGCCAGTATTTCATTTTGAGAATATAACAGTTAAAGGAAGACCTGCTAAAACGGTCTGATACACCTCAACTGCACACGTTGCAGATGCACAGTTGTGCTGTAGCCTGAGGTAAACTGGTGTCTGAGTGTGTGAACGAAGGAAGGTGATGATAATGCTAACATTTGCACTCTGGTCCGCTCCAGTGCACTAATTGCTCCACAGCGCCGACGGCCACTGAGGAGGCCACGCGGACGAGCAAAACACCTGCCACCCTCCGGCTTCCATCGATCACACGCCTCTCAATATGCAACTCTAACAGGGCCCGTCTGAAACTGCACTTTATCCACTCGAGTGTGCTTTGACCAACCTAATATCCGCTTGAAAACCCACCTAAGAGCTTTCATGTGCTTAAAAAAAAACGGCGACTTTCTATTTAGCGTGCTTTAGCCAATCTAAACCCTCATATTAAGGACACATTAGGTGCTGATGGTTCGTTAGCCATTGGTGAGGAGCGAGAGTACAATCTTAAAGAGAGGGGATCATATGCACAGTAGCAGATCGCGCCCCTCCCCCTCGCTAAGTGCTGCAGAGATGCAAGGGAATGTGTGTGTATGTGAGGATCTGAGGGGAAGAAGAGGTGGGGGGAGAAGAAAGTGTGTGAGTGGAGGCGATTCCTACAACTTAATGATGTGGCTGGAGATGAAACGGTACGGGAAATGGAGAAGACGGTGGTAAAGGTGTAGCGTAAGCTGGTAAAATCTGTTCGGTGGGAAGGAAAAGGTGGGGCTCTAACATGAGCAAATCTAAAGTTTCTTTTCATGTAAACTAAGCGAAGATTAAAGATCTGTCACAGCTAAATCCCCAGGGGGATTTTTTTTTTTTTTATCTCCTCAATTTTCTTACAAACCTGGAGGGCAGGCAGTGTTGTCGGGTGGCGGCGGCCGGGCGAGGGGATTGAAGGCCTGTAGAAGTACAGCGGGGCAAGCGGCAGGGTTTCTCCAGGAGTCTCCCAGGGAAGGAAAATCGTGCTTCTCTTCACATGTGCCATGCTTATAAGGGTCGACAAGCAGAGTGCAATGTGCTGCCACTGAACTTCCAAAGCCCCTCATATACACACATTTGGGTATGCACAAAAATGCATAAAGATCTGACTTTTATTTTGTCCACATACATTTCCACCTCATTTCTCTAAGCCTGGACCAGCCAGAAGTAAGAACAATCCTCCATGGCTTTGACCCTGAATCTAACATTGAGAGAGGACGAGAAGTCCTTAAAAATAGGACAGGTTGTCTCTGTAGAAAAATAAAGGAATTTCCAAAGGCTGATCAATTGTCTTTGGCACTTCTGAGAAGACAGCACATTTAACAAATCCGACGATGAGTATAAAAGGCCAAACTAGAGCTATAAAGTAAAGCACGAGTTCATCCGCATATCAGCCTCGCCATTCTGGGGTGCACCTGAGCCTGGATGGGGCCGTATTCCACCACCTCTCCGTCCACGGTGATCATGCCCTGTTGTGAGATGGGCTCTAACCGCAGGGCCCTCACCTTTTCGTACACAAGGTGGGGGCAACCGCAGGCTAAATGGGAACCCCTCTCCATGGCGAGGAAGAGACGCAAGAGGGCGGGCCGGGATATTCCCGCTGTCACGTAAAACAGATGAATCAGCCCGTCATCCGCCATCGCTCCCGGCACTGTCCACAGATCCTCCGCTAGGTGGGACTGGTAAATAGCCAGCACAAGAACAAAGTCTTCCTCATTGACCACCGTCCAGTTTTCAGGGACCGGCTGGTCCAGGCTGGGGAGGAGAGAATCCATAGGTGACAGAGTCTTATTGTTGCCACGCGTCTCGGGCCTCATGTTGGTAATGACGTTGGAGGAGTTGGTGATGGAGTTTTGGTTCAGGTTCGTGTCAACGCAGTTTTTCAGAGAGCTCTGCTTTGGCGAAGCTTTGGGGACGAGATGACAAGGAAGGGATGAACAGAGAGACGGCTGCTGAGGTGTGAACGGAGGACGGGTCGCCCTCACCCTTTCGTTTGGAGCTTTTGGTACCTCTTTAGCTGGCAGGTATGCTAACCTGCCCTGATATACTCTGAGTGAGGCCAGACGCACCAGGGTGCCCATTAGGAAGCGGATAGCTCCAACGTGACGATACTTCTCGCTCTCGATATCCACATCTGCCACAAAGCCCCAAGCCAAGGAGAGGAAGGAGAAGAGGCGCTGACTGGAGGCCAAATGGACCGACACCAAGTCAAGAGAACCAACCAGACCTTTGCACAGCATGAAGCCGCAGCTCAGGAGCAGCTCCTCGTTCCAGGCAGGAGGCGATCTGTTGAATCGTCACAGAAAACAAGATAAGACAGAAAATACAGCAGCACATGCCATTTTATGATCTTGATTGAAGTAATTAATCTTATTCTTTGGTCATTGCTGTGATATTTGAGCCAGCTACATACCGATAGATCACAGTTGGTGTAAATAGCATGCGAGATCTTTATCAAATGCACAATAATATGATGCTGCAGATTTGTTTCCCTGTGTTTTTTTGGGGTTTTTTAAAAAAAACAAGAGACAGATACACAATGGAGTAAAAATGATATTAGAGCTTCTGAGAAGTAATGAAGTTGGGTGGTCCAAATCCACAGGTTGGAAGTGTTGCAGGAGCTGATGAAAATGTTTTTGCATCTACGTGCTCAGTAATATAAACAAGTCCACAAATCGGCAGTAGGTTCGGAGTCATCCAAAGTCCCAACATCTCGTAAAGCAGATGCGCTCATGACATTTTTGGCTCGCCAGTGATGGCTCTTTGAAATTGTGCCAACAACCAGGCGGCAGAAGGGGATGATAACCTGGACATGTGCTGGGTCAACATAACGCGCGACTTTCTAAACCCCTCGCGTCACTGCTTTAGAGAGTTTATGCAACCAGAAATGAATTCTCGGCGCATAACAAAACAGTCCCAGTAAGTCCTCTCTCCCGAGGAACGATGAGCCCAGTCAGCCTTTGCTCTAATTACACAGGAAGGAGACAAATTGTCTTCTATAAACTAACGAAGGCTCGTCTTTTGCACCGTTAGCCTATGCATTTAAATGACTCATTAAAAGATGGACTCACTGCGAGTAGTGGTGGATGGATGCGGCCAGGGCATTGCCAGAGCCACCTGGTAGCATCCCCAGAGGAGTCTGGATGGCCTGTTGCCAGTCATCCCGCTCCATCAGCCCATTTATCACCTGAGTGAACAAGAGAGATCACCAAAATTTAGCTTTGGCTCAAAAATAAGAAGCTGTATCTCTGGAAGAGACAGAAACATGTTGTTTTGTATGTAGTGTGGCACTACCAGGGAGACCAGATGGTGCTGTGGCTAAGTACAAAAATACTCTCTGGATGACTGCAGTTTTTTTTTTCTTTCCCCCATGCAAGAGCCCCGGCACCTGATCTCCTTTATCATGTTTGAGACCAAATTAAATTTTTATATTTCTGTTCCAAGACGTGCCATAAATAGAAGCTGGAGTTTTGGAGGTCGATCCAGCACCCACTGATGAACAACTCTCATCGTTAAAGGGCAGAAGTGGGCCGCGTACCTCAAACAGCAGGCCGTCACCAGACATGATAACCAGCGCGTCCCACTGCGTCAGGTCGGCGTTCCTCACCAGCTCCCGCGCGTGGTTCTGGTGCTCTAACAAAACAGAAGAAATGCAAGCGTCAACTGCGAGGCAAGGCAGAAAATGTGGGACAAAGTGACAAAATGATGATAAAAAGCAGCAAGGGCAGAGAGAGAGGGAGGGAGAGGGGGGGAAAAAAGACATGTTCCCTTCATCGCCGCAGGCTCTGGAGTGGGATCAGGGAGATTAGGCAGAAAAGGGATTCAATTTCCTCTTATCGGACCAGACATATCACATTAGCTCATCCAGTGGCTACTCAGCAGCTCCGAGGCAGCTTAGGCAGCCTGCAAACATCTGTGACCGAGAGCGCGGGGAGCATGTGGCCGCGTGTTGGTAAAATGTGCTGTTGGAGAAGTGAGCTATTTGTTCAGCCTAGTTTTATTGGCAGAGTCCTTGAGTTGGTCTCTGCACTGGGGGTCTCTGCGGGCTCATCCTGCCAGCATTAAAGTCTACAGTCCTGCCAGCCGAGACTCCCCAGTGTAGTCGCGTGTGGAAAATGGAAACAACTTTAGAGAGGGAGACAGGGGGAAGTGGTGGAGGGGAGGAAGGACGGCAGACACGCAGCTGAGAGGCACCGATGTGCCTCTCAAGGCACCACTATGATGGAAAATATACCTCCTGAAGTATTGATCAACTCTCTGCTTTTACTTTGCTCAATATTTACATGCCTCCACCCACTCCCCTCTTACCCTGTCACCTCACCTACCTCACCCCCCCTGTGCTGTTTGTTTGCTGTATGCCGGACGGACTAGAGGTGGTTATGCAGTGCTGTGTTGACAGGACCAGACAGGACAGCTGATTCTGCATTTTCAGACCAATGCTTTACTTTCCAGATACTTACTTATTGAAAAGGTCATCGGAAGACGACGTATACAATCACTGCAAAACACAACTGTGGCTTCTTTAAACCCAGTTCTGTTTCTCATATGGTTTTTGTCATATTTATGAATATCTTCGGGTCAAAATCAGACCTCAACTTCAATGTATTCGTAGAGCACTTTCCATGCAGTTGAATGGGAAGCAAAGGTAAAATGAATTCAATTTTCATAGGCTTCTCTAGGTTTGCTGCTGCAGAAACCAATATTTTTGGTCCAGAGTTCTTTCACATAAAAATTGCAAACCTTCCCCAGCAGCCAAGATAATCAAAATACTCATCTATTTCAGTAATTCAATCAAAAAAGTGAAACATATGGATTCATTAGTGACAGAGAGACTGTATATATATTGTGCTTTCTTCTGTTAATTTTGATAACTGGCTTAACGAAGACTCAAAATTGTAAAAAAAAAAAACAACAAAAAAAAAATCTTTTGAGAAAATATGATTATCACAAAAGACCAAAAACTAAAATATTGTCTGCTAAGTGAAAAGTTTATCTATGTCCATTACAGTATCGCATGGCTCCTTTAGCATGAATTAAATCTGAAGGCAAAGGCTGTTTACTGTTACGCCGTTGATATTACAGTCTTTAAGCTGTCGGCCTAATCTTTCATGAGATGCAAACACTCTGTGTGAAAACAAAAATAAAACCACCTAAAATCTGGGTCATATTCCCGTCCTTTCTTTTTAAAGCCACAGTTTGCTTTATGTGTTAATGCCTTCTGCCTTTTTCCAAGGTTATCCCAGGTAAAGACTAAAACTGGTTCACTCTGTGCTTCGTAAAGTACGTAAAATGTACAGGCCGACGCAACAGGAGTTTTGTTGACGACGGCGCTAGGCAAAAGCAGTTTGATACACTCATCAAAAAGGCGTATGCCGAGTAAAGTGGACTAGAGTTGGTTGGCCCGGTGCATGATGGATCACCCCACTCTGAGGCCTCAGCGTCCCACATAATATTCCCCCTTCCTTTACGTCCATCTCTGTTCCTCTTCGTTGGCCTCGGTAATTAAGCTCTGTGTTTTCATCTCCATCCAGTTGCTGACCCTCCTTCAGGTCCCAGGAGCCCGTTAAGTATGTGCGAGCATGCCAGCGTACTTCCTCACAGAGACAAAAACCACACAAGCAGAGTTTCTGCTCCAGCGCTCTGCTGCATTCGCTGTCATAATCCATCTCACTGTGAGCTGCAGCAGAGATTCAGCTGCATAATGCCGAGCTGATCCAAACGGAGACAGAATATTCAGAACTGTCAAACTGCTGGTCGGCCTTAACCAAGGGGGTAAGTATGCGGGACGCAGAGGAAAAAAATACAATTCCCCTCAAAGTTATGTTTTCTTTCCCCCCACTTTGCAACCTCACTGGAATGGATCAACACAAGTGGATATCTTTGGAGTGAAAACGGAATGATACGTTAAAGAAGGTATCTGGTTGATTAATTAAATGGATTCAGATCAATCTATTATGGTTAACCAGAAACAAGGAGGCAAATAAAAACATTTTAGGAGAAAGTCTGTGTTCAAAGTAATGAAGATATCTGAATATACAGGCTATACATCTAGTTGTCCTGATCAGCTTTTTTGTTAATATATGTTTTCTTTACCAGCTCTAGAAAAATACAAATAAAGTCAGTAAAACCCATATATAGAAACAAATAACGTCTAAAGATCAATGGACTGAGGTCCAAACTCGACTTTAAGATCTGAAAATGATCTAAAACATGTTCATTTCCCTTCATGACATGATAGGTCTGTATAGATTTGGAGGTTGTTTTATGTTTGTGATATTATTTTTATAAGTCGCGTATATAATACAATTTTGCTCACTGATTTTTAATTTTGACGATAAATACAAACACAAAGCTCTGATTATTGGAAAACCATGGTGGTTACACTTCCAGTCTGAATCTCTGCCCCTGTTGAAAACTACATGTTGTTTTTCTGCCACTTCATATTTCTGTGTTGATCTGTCACATAAAATCTCAATAGAATCCAGTGAATATTGTGAATGCAACACAACACAACGCAAGAAAAATTGAAAACCTCTGAACACTTTGACGTGACATGGGGTAAATGGTGAAATGTGAGCCATTTGGTTCCAAACATGGCATTGAAGCTGTGCAGAGTAACAGCTTTCTTATGGTGAAAATAGCCTAGAATAACAGTAACAGGCACAATACTGGTAAAGGTCACCGAGAAGCTTCAGCAAATCATGCTGAATGTGCAGCAGATGGCACGAGTAGAATGAGAACTTAATGCTCATGTTGTCTGTGAGCACATGCCTTGTTGAATTTGCGATCACAAAAAACAATGCATAATTCCCGCAGAGATCAAAACTTGCTTCGAAGCATCGTGGCTTGGGCTCATGTTAATGCGTGCGCAACTCGCAGCATGACCCAGTTCTCAGACTGATCACGCTACGATGTAGCGGGACGTTTAATCCTCTGTTTTATGCGGAGACGATAAACGGGACGCATGCGGGGAACATATTTATGACTGACCTGTTTTGACGAGTTCGTAGGGAACGGAGGCCTCGGTGAGCATGGCCTGTATGTGGCCAGTGAACAGCTGGAGGGCCTGTCCCCGTCCGCTGTGGGGGTTCACCAGGATCATGGTTCTGCAAGGCCTTTTCAGCTCCGTGTACATCACACCTAACAGGCAGAAACGGGGTGATGTGAGTCAGGATAAAGAGGATGAGAAGAATAGCTTAGCTTAAAGAATAAAGAAGTAGAGCTGTCCCCTTCTCCGAAAATATGCATAGAATTGCAGCGGGAGGGGAAAAAAATTGAAAGAAGTCCACATCTGTCGCCTGGGCGAGCACAGAGACTGACAGTGCTCAATTTTAATGTGACGCTGCAAAGAGAGAAGGCTTACCCATGCATTTTATTTAGGATCTTACCAATTATTCATGATCAATGCCGGGAACTTTTCATTGCATGACTACAGCAAACGTCTGCTTGCAGCTGCACGCCTCAAAGAAACACAAATCAGTGGGAGGAAAATAAAAATCTATCCTGTTCAGTCTGTTTGGTGACCTATTACACAGCCACACTCACAGTTTTAATCGTTTTAAACTTTACTGTCCAGAGAATATATTGTTCTGGAGACATTTGGTTGACGGACGATTTTGCAGTGTGCAGACAAACAGACATCTACCTTACCAGAGGGGTATGTTGTATTCTCTTTCCTATTTTAAACATTGACTCAAATCAATATTTTCATATTGTTATGAAGGTCCACTAAATGTGGATCATTGCACACTTGAGATGGTTGAGATAAAAACTGACTTGGCCTTGTTATCTTTCAGCTAAAAACTAATGAATCACTTGGATCCTCTTCAATTGTGGACACTGCTGCAGAGTGACGCTGATTTACACTACAAGGGTAATTCCTTGTTGCAAAAGTTGGGGATCAATTATGCACACCCTATGTACACATTGACAGCTTCAGTGCCAATGGTAGTAAATCAGCTGCAACTTAGTGAATCTCAGCATCGCTGACGTTCAAACCAAGCATCAGATTTTGACAGAAAGGGTTTTAAAAGGAATCTTAAAGTGATAGGTTTATGGTAAGCTGCTGACATGCTGTGCATAGCCATCTTCTTGTCACAGGAGAATGTCAGAGGAGAATGAAAAAGATTGGTTTGAAATGAAGGAAGGGCACCTTTACATCAAAGGTAAGCAAAATATAGTCTCTGAGCACCTAACATGTTGAAACCTGAAGCCAGTGGCCCTCAGTAGAAGACCAAACCAGTTCCACTGCTGCTGCAGCTCCAGCAGTTACATGGTAATAAATCTGACATTAACGTAAATTAATGTCCGCCCTCCCTTGCAGCAACGACTGAGACACCTGGGTAATGGTGTAGGGATATTTTATTGACACACTTTGGGGTCCTTAGTACGAACGCATCATTTAAACACCACAACCTAATGAACATGTTCGTCCCTGACTCTAACTACAATGAACTATCCTTTGATGACTAATTCCAGCAAAATAATGCAACATGTCACAAATCATCTGACATTTCTTTCTAGTGCATGAGGATGAGCTCGCTGCACTGCGATGGCCTCCCAGTGGAGCACATTTGTTGAATGAGAAATTTGCATCACGGCTGTGCAATAGGCGAAGCATCTGTGTGACGCCGTCACGCCAAGGTGGAGCGAAATCTCAGAGGAATGTGTCAAAGACCATGTTGCAACTATGTTCCAAAGATGAAGGCAGTTCTGAGTCCAATCAGTACTTGCAAGGGGTATCTAATAAAGTGACTGGTGAGTGTATGTACTCTGTAGCAGCATGAGTCAGCCACAGGCATCAACGCTGAGTGACATCTCTGGGTTTCAGTGCTTATTGGAATGAAAAGATATTCCATTGTGTATCTGTGAGTCCGCTCTTATTTTGTCTTAAAAACATACTGACTCCGGACTCAGTCATTTTTCAGACAGGTGAATTTGATTGCTTATCTTTAGCAAACTGCATATGTGACATCAAAGCAGCAAGAAGGCGACAGAGTTCTGTTCGCTGAAGAAAGAACTTACGCAGCTATGGTTTTTTGCTAACCCCAGTAGGAAAAGCTAACTTCCTTCCATTTCCCAGGTATAATGCGATTCACCTTTTTGACTTGGACAAATCTAGCCTCTTCTAGAGCTATGTCAGATGCCTCAATGAGATTCCTCAAAAAAGTACATCCGGAAGCCAACTTCGCCTTCCAGGCGAAGTTTCCAGAAAATGCCTTTTATCAGGATAGAAAAATGTCATTTGAGGACAGAAGGCAAAAACATCAGTATTTATTTCTATCATAAAATTTGTACTGGGGATGATGCTGACTTTTGTTAAAATCTATAAAATCTATTTTATGATTTTATGGATCATAAAATGGATTGTTTGATGATCCATTCCTGAACGCATAAAATGTGGTAATATAAAAGTTGTAGATCTGAGAGGAATGCTTTAAATAAAAGTACTTGCTTTAGACAGTCCAACTTAATCTGGGTGAAATGCTTCTAACCAGACAGTCCATATCATTGTTCAACAAGGAACCTGGTACCTTTATACCAGATGCCAAAGTCAATTAGAACCAGAATGATTGAACACAAACTATGATCGGAAATGCTTCCAAACAAGACATGGGTAACCCCAATAGGAAGTGGTGAGAAACACACAGGCCAATCCACCTCTATTCATTCACACAGGGATGCCACTATTGTTTGCTAGTCGCATCCCTGCACAATGTGGCTTTCAATCGTAAAAAGATCCATGCCCTTCCAGAATCGAGTGGAAAGCAGCTTTTGAAGGTCAACCAGCTTTTAGATTGAGGTCTTGCACTCAAGTGAACTGAACTGAAAAGCATCCAATTAAAACAAATCCACACACTGTCATGAAAAGGTCAAAGTCAGATGAAATCCTTAGTGGATTGGCACGGATAACACATAAAAAAGACCAGCCAGAGAAACCTCATTTTAACATAATCTGCACCTATTTATTAAAGGTTTTGTACTTGATAAATCCATTTTAAGGGGAACAATATTCATTTTAAACAACTTTTTGGTACTGACCAAAAAAAAAAGTTTTGTTTTGAACTTTTTAGTGCAAAAAATTTTAAATAAATAAGTAAATAAATAGAATTTTATTTAAAAAAAAAACTGATTAGGATTTTTTTTTTGAACCTCCAAACACAATACATCTATCTGAGTATTACAATAAAGCATTCTTATATGTATTCAGATCAATTAGATATAAACATGAGCAGCCATGAGTTATGAAAGGTGAATAGTTCTCTTGGGACTTTGTCAGGGACATGGAAAAGAAGAACCTGTCCTTAAAAGTTTTACTAACTTTGTAAAGAAAATGTTAACAGGCTGCAATGTCTGTTCAAAGATATCCTCACCAAATGATATATTAGGTTCAATGGGAAGTACTGAAAAAGAACATTTTCAGCACTTCTACAAAGTCAGGGGATTATTAGTAACTCCAACATTTGTACCTGAACAGTACGAAATGAACCTAAATAAATTCTGTACCTTCCTCAGGACTGAGAATCAGACTTTTACTTAAGGCTACTCACAGTTAGTAGCCTTAAAAGTATGGTTTAATATTAATTAGTTTAATAATAACACGCTGTTTCTACTTAAACAGAACAACAATCTAAACCTCAAATTGCAAGTCATATAAGGAATTTCATATCCTTATATGAAATTGCAAGTCATATAAGGATATGAATCCTTATATGAATTCATATAAGGATTCATATAAATCCTTATATGAATTTTCCACAAATTCATAGTATATTATAGCATCAATTAGAAGGTAACTTTGAAGTTATGATGTTTTTCAACCATATCCACTGTTCAAACTTATTCTAAACAAAGTTATTTGAAGTCAGGAGCAAGTTATAGTAACTTAAGCAATATTCCACCCCTATTTAGATTCAAGAAAAAGTCAATCACCTTTCACTTTTCAATCACATTTGTTGTTGAGACTAAAAGCAAAGTTGGCTCTTTTGTGTTTTCAATAAACTCTTGTTCTGGAGGTTTGTTCACTTTCACCATGATAAGCATGTCAAGCTAAACGTTGACTTGGAGAATTTTATAAGTCTGTCATCTCTGAGAGATTAAGGTCAGCTACTACTGTGCAGATTTCATAAACCACCAAGCAGATTATTATTTTATAACTCCCTGGTTTCTACAGGGTGAGATCAAGAACATATTTGAAGATGTGACACATCACAATAGCCATAACCTTAACCCCAACGTCTCAAAAGTAATAACCTAAGTACTAGCTTGATTTTGTTTTTGATGTGTTGGTGCTGTTTTCTAGTTTATACCATTCAGTATTAAGTATTATACTGAATTTAATGAAAATTTATTTAAAAGTTAAGGGCAACAACATTTATGCAAATATATAAGCTCTGTGGTATCAATAGATTGCAGATCAACAGCAAATGTTTTATGTCATAGGTGTGAAAACAAATGGATGTGAAATCCATTCAGAAAACTTCATAATAAAGCAGTGAATTGACAAAGAGAAAGTTCTTTGGAGGGTGGCTGCTGCCACTAGTCTGGAGGAGCTGTGTGTTCAGGGCTAGAGGAAGGGTCCTCGGTTAGCAGCTCGACGGGAGCCTGAGGCTCCTAGACAGAGCTTCAGGTAAACAGGCAGCGCGTTGTGGGAGCAAGCGCTAAAGAGAATTTGTAGACCTTCGATTATTTAAGTCACCTTTAAAATCAAATTTTTCAAAGGTGGTAAAAACTGCCCTGGTGGCTGGTTTGTACATTTATAAGAAGTTCTTCAAGGTCGCCTTGAGCCTAAGTTTAGTGAAACAACACCCCTGGGGCTCCATATGAGGCACTACCATAAAAATCTGGCTCAGAGTCAAGAGCAAGTTACAAAATAGTGGGAGAACAACGTCGTTAATGGGCTTGGTCTGTGGATACAGTTGACTGTCTAATTCATAGAAGAAAGAAATATGGGACCCACACATGTAAGTCATCAGGTGAGTCTTCCTCAATAAACCAGCAAAATAGTTTTCCAGATCTTGGCCACACTCTATAGGTTGCATTCTTTGTGTTAGCCAAAAGGTTTAGTTTTTGTCTCATCTGACCAGAGCAGACCACAGTTGTGGCCCATACTCTGCTAATTGGATTACGTCTGAAAGGTTAAACTGGAATTTATTTAGAGGTATTTTAGTAAAGTGGACTGAATACACGCATGATGTTGTATTAGTCCGACTGTAAAATGCTAAACTATGAAAAAAGTAAAAAAAAAAAGGGTATAGAGACCTTTGAAGACCCAAGTTTCATCTTTAAGATCATCATCCTACCTTGTTTGAAATACTGCTAACAATGTCAAACTCTCAGTATGTAAAGTTCTTTTCATAGATTTCTCTCTGTCAGACTCAGTACGTGTTGTGTATGTGAAATCTGTCTCAGGCAAGAAGTCATAAACCTGCAAGCACATGCTGTCCATCAAGCTGGCACATAAAGTTTCTGCAGTGATGTGTGCATTTCACAGTTGCAAGAAAGTAAAGACACACACACACACAGTGAGGTGACAGGCAGACTGGATGTGACAATGCATCAGAGCAAACAAGTGGCTTACAGGCAACTTTTATTGTTGGTGCAAACACTACAACCACACAGCATTAAGCCTTATAAGACCTTCCCATGTCGCTGGAACAAGTGGGATTTATTAAAACATGGAAAGCATTCAGGACGACCGCTGGAACAGAAAGCAGATATTCTGTGAAAGTGTTCCTGTTCGGGAGCGACGGTTATATTCAGACTGCAAACAAGCCGCTCCCTGAGTGTCTGCTGAAAAGGAGGGGAGGAGGTCCGCGGAGAATAAACACCGCTGCCTGCAGAGACAGCGCCGGGCGAGGGGGGGCTGGAGCGGGGCTTGACAGGCCATCACATCCATGTGTCATGGAGCAACAAGACGAACGCTCCGCTGGGACTGAGATGCTGGCTGGGGTGAAAGGTCGCCTCGTGACGCATTTTAGTTCCTTGCCGAATGAGCCACAGCATCTTCAGCAGAGTCCCCACCCAGGAGACTCGCTCGGTGACAGGCGCACCTGACCCTGAGGCAGCTGAAAAACACTCATTTTAAGGGTGGGGGGCTTACGGCTCTTTTATTTTCTCTCTGTGACGTGGGCTCTGCCACCAGCAGAATTATTTGTGCATCCGAATGTTTTCAGCTTTAAGACATTTAGACTTTGAAATGTTCCAGAGAATTTTCATGTGGGAGTAATTGTGGGACAAGCTTGTAGGGACAAAAGGCTATGTCAGCTACCACTGCAGCAAATGGTCGCTCTGTAAGTTATCGATTGGCTCAGGTGAGTGAATACATATTTATGCCACACTTTTCAGATGTTTACTAGTGAAAACGCGTTTTTTTTTATGTCGCTCCACAATCATTCACTACTCTGAGTTGATGTATCGCAAAAAAAATAAAATAAAAATCCCTATAAAGGCATTTTGACATAAAGTGAAAGGAATCCTAGGGCGTGAACTTTTGCGAGGCGAGGCACGGACGACGTTGCCTGCAACTCTTTTAACTCAACTGCCAAGCGGCTTCTGAGCGGATTTCATATCGCAGGCTAAATTAGGAGAGTTACATCTCGAACGCAAGTAATTCAGTCATATTTGTAATGCGTGTTGAGTCACCCTTGATAGCTCGTCTCCCTAAATACCAAGCTTTCACGCAGTAATTTCACTTTTAATCCAACCTTTCCATCCATCTGCAGTCCCCAGATGAGATGACATGCAATTAACTTGAGGGAAGTCCTCCATGAGGGATTAGTGAGTCTCGCTGACTTTCATGCGCCCTCTGTGACGAGTAAAAAGGACAATTCCGGTTCATTCATTAGGAAAATAGAACTCATTTAAAGCGAATAAAACATTCCGTTAAACAGCGGATCTGAAGAGCTAAAACAAGCTTATGAATTAATCATATGATCCCATCATCGCAGAGAGACTGTGCTCAGAAGGAGACTGGAATAAGAGGCAGTGTTGCACAGGGACAAGCCCTCCCAAGATGGAGCTCTTTGATGAGTCCAGAGGGAGGACAGTGACAGGGAGGGAGGCAGGTTACCTCACAGGTTACCATCTGCCCGCCTGGCTCACTGGCACACAGGTCTGAATCTCAAATTCCTGCGGGCCACGGACTATAGGGAGGGCTGACTGGATGGCAGGCTGGATGTTCCTCCTCACACAGCTCCCACTGTCTCTCTGTCCGTCTCTCTCCGTGTTTGCTGGAGGCTGCTGCCAGGATCGCAACCTCATTCCTCATCCCGCTGCTCATTCTTGCCCCTGTCTTTGGCGAGTCAACATTCCCAATTGGTCACTGCCAAGTCAAATATCCGCCTCTTCTCTGAACCTGAACACCTGAGTTCATCCCTGCTTTATAGTGTAAACAGATATAAGTGTTTTTCCTGACCTGGAGTGGAGTATTAACAATCTGACCCCCCCCTATGAAAAACAGCATTGGAGACAGCTTTGTAAACAGAATTAATGCTTTCTGTGTTTGTTTTCATTACAACTACTCACTCAGTGTGCAAACACACACACAAAAGTGGATTTTTCAATATGTGTCCATATGGAATAGGTGAGTCTCACTCCGTTTGGATAGTGTCTTCTGTGAACAACAGTTCTTACCACAAGTTCTCAGTTGGATTAAGATTTGGACTTTTATGGGGATATTCTAAGACATAACCTGTCTGCTGTGCTCCTTGGTCTTCTTTGTTTTTCATTCATAATAAAAGGGGATGCACACATTATTTTTCAAAAAATATCGAGACAACTCATCCTTTGTTTCACTACTTTGTCTGAGTCTATCAAATAAAATTCTACGCCGATTATGAAAAGCTCAAGCTGTGTTACTTTTCCAAGGCACTGTAAATAGGTGTGTCATTTCTTGTTATTTTTTTATTCGTGTTAACTGCTCTGTCGTCGATGTTCACCAAAGCGGAGTGAAAAGAAACCAACCAGACTGCAGACTGAGCCGCGTTTTACACAGAACAAGACAGGATGATACCCAATTAGAAGAGGCTGCTGTGGAGGCAAATGACAAACAGCCGTTGTTTTTATGTCACCGTTAATTTTTCCACCCAACCTGAGTTAAGTCTCACTGGGAATTTACTCAGCTGAAATAATGAAGCTTGTTAACCCTCGGCTGCTGACAGAGGATCAGCCGAAGAGCTGACTGCTCAAGGTGATCTTTGAGAGCAGATGCTGATCCAGATCGAGGTTCAGGTTCGGCCCCTTCTCCCCTCAGGCATTTCATGTGAACTGGCATGAAACGTTCAGTTAACGGTAGTTAACAGACGTTATTGGATGAGCTCACTTTTCACCCTGCCATGCAGGCAGAGCCGGTTAGAGAGCGGGTGGAATGTGAACCGCTGCCTCTTTGTCAAACCTGTTTCTAGCGATAAGATTTGCAGTGCTGAGGGAATGTTTGTCTTGAGAAATACCGTCAAACATGTAGGATGAGATTCTGGTCAGACCAAAGTAACTCTGCGGTGAAACATGGTCGCAGCAGAATGTTTTTGATCAGAGTTGAAAGGAAGATCAATAGGGGCCAGTCCTGGAAAAAACGTCTCCAGAAAACTGAGATGAGGCCGGGGGTTCACCTTCCAGCAGGACGAGGACCCTTTACCGTGCAGGCAGAGCTACAGCGGCTTACATCAGAGCAAATCCTTTCTTAGATTGGCGGACAGCAAATCTGACTGAGCTTGAGCAATTTTACACAGACAAATTGAACAAAATTGAACAACTACAGATGTACTAATCTGGTAGAGGCTAAAAGGGCTGAATGCAAATGGACACCTCTCACATTGTGTTTGCACAAAACAAATACATAGACTGTCCATCGTAAACATGAATCTCATCAAATTCTAAAACAATACTGATTTTATAACAAATAAATGTATCCAGTAAGGAGGAAGATTTTGAGTCAGATCGAAATGTACACAAAATATGAGAAACTTTTTTTTAATGTTTATTTTATGCCCATGTCCGGCTTCATGGGCATAAAACAATTTATTCTATTAATAAATGCATTATCTAAAGTTAGACTTTAAGTTTACGGGATCCAGAGCGTCGCGTTTCCTCACCGTCTCTCCGAGGAGCCTGCAGCACCGAGGCATCTCTGATGGCATGAGCCCATCTTTCAGCCTCCCGGAGGTTGACGAGCGGGTCCTGCACTAGGGCGACCCGAAAGCACTGCTCCACCCTCTGCCGGGCCACTCCGGTGCTCATCCAGCGTCTCTTGAACGGGTAGAAATAAGCCGCGAAGTACGCGCCGACGTCCGCGCCGTCTGGCCCTTTATACGCCCGAGAGCCGATGCAGTCGCTCAAGTTGAACACCGCCTTCGTCCGGTCGGGAGACGAGGAGATCCTCTGGACGGTCAGGGCGCTCTCCGTCAGGCTCACCGAGTAGCGCACCCCTTCGTGGAGAGTGTCGGTGAACTCTCCGTACAGCGCGCCCGAGAACCCGTTGCACTGCCGGGATGGGTCCGGCGCTGAGGCGTCTGTCTCCATCCCGGACGGAGAGTGAGACGCGTCCCGGAGGCCGGTGCCGAGCACACTCTGAACCTGCCAGCCTGCCGTGGGACCGTTTAAACGGGAATGGGCGCAGCCTGCCTGATTCACCGCCTCCCCCTACCGTCTGTGAGGGGAATTACAGCAAAGGAGCAGGAGGAGAGGCGTGCACACCGTCCCACCTCTTCCTCAGGAATACTTCAGAATTACACCTGCTCTGCTCTGCTTGCTGTCATTAGTTTGATGGAGCAATAACATTTGAAATGGTTGCTTTTTAAAAAAAATTATTTTGTTTGTTGTTTTTTTACCCGAAAACATCCTTAAATAGTGGATTTGGGCAGTGATGGCAGTCACTTAGAAAAAGTAACTTGCCGTATTTTCCGGACTTTGAAGCCTCACTGTAAAAGTAAAAAAAAAAAAAAAAAAACAACTGGAAACGCAAATATATAAGCCTCACCGGGCTATAAGCCGCTGGTATGTCCATCGCTCTCGGTTTTCCACAAGGAAAATAAATTTGTTCATAAAGTCGCAGCTCTCGTCTCCAACGCCACCGTGGATTCGTTCACGCCGAGCTTATATCTGTATTGATCTGTAATGCCAGATCAATACGAACCTGAAGTTGGTTTCCGTTTCCAGCTTCCATTTCGACAAATGGCTAAAGGGCGATTCCACCTAATTTTTCCACTGCCTTCCGCATCTTTATTTGACTCAAGATTAAAAACTACAACACCTGGACTCTTCAAACCTAGATTATGTTAATCTGCTCTAATAGCAAAATATTTAAAACTATGTTTGTGTTTTGTGAAACTTTTATCTGATTTGTGAAACTTCAATAAAGGTTGATTTTACCACTTTTTCCATTTGGATCCTACTGGAACTGCTCCAGCTCCAAAACTACACCAAACTTCAAAGCTAGTCTAAATTATTCCCAACTAATAGGGGAATATTTAGAAACATGTTTGGGATTTGCGAAACCTTTTTCTGATTTGTGAAACTTCAGTAAAGGGTGATATCAACACTTTTATTTATTTATTTATTTATTTTATCTTGGTCACACAAGAACTGCTCTAATTCCAAATCTACAACACCTACATTTGAATGTATTTGAAGTACTGAGAAAAAAATCACAGCAGATTACACCTTCGCACGACTCGTTTCAATTTGATTTAGCTTAAATACAACCATCAAAGCCTAACTCATTCTAGTTCATTTACAACTGATAGAATAAAAATGTAAACCGCCAGCATGCAATATTAATAATGTAAATGTGTATGGGAGAAAAGTATGCACTAAAAAAAAATCATACTTTGAAACAACTTTGCTAAATAATTTCAGACTTTTCAGTTTTGTTGTTATCAAACACAACCCGTGACATCATTTGTCATAAATGCATATAAATAAACCACAATATAAGGGTAAAATTCACAATGATCACATGAATCTTTGTTTTTCAGAGTTTATGCAAATAGTCAATCAATAAGCAATCATAGTCAATCGATAACAGTCCAAATAACAGATGAGCTAAGAAAACGCCAAATACCGGTATTTATGTCAAATGTAGGTATAATAAACTAAACATATGTTGTTATGGTTTTTTCTTCTTTTAGCAAAAAGTAGCAACTTCAAACTGATTTTTTGCCCCTAAAAGAAACGTAATACATCACGTGATTTGTGACGTTTACAACGTATAAGAACCGAACACCGCGAGAGTTCAGACGCTCCAGATTTCTCCTAAGGGAAGCGGAGGAGTCTGTGAACATGGGCGACTTTGTAACAACGATTATAGCCGTACAGCTGAACTTGTCTGATAATGTGACGCCCTCCAGAGACGACCCGCCTTAAATAGGTACATTTTAAATAATTGACTATTAGTGTAAAGTAGTTAATTGGCTGATAGATGAAGCACGTGTCGCTGCTAGCTCGTCGCTAGCCCGGCTACCACGTGTTAGACTGATGTGCTGCTCACTCTTCAGGTTTCTATGTGGAGACGTTGCTGAAGACGTAACTTTGAGAAGGTAAAACATCCGGACAACTTGTGATTTTTTTTCTTCTTCTTCAGTGCATATGACGAGTTTGTTATCCCTGTCTGAACCAGTGTTGTGGAAATCAATGCTGTCTGATCTGCTGCAGGGTGACGTGTAAAGAAGAGAGTGTTCACGATGGAAGATCAATAATGTCATATCTTGTTGCAGGGCGGTGGAGATGATCCATAAGTAGGAAAAGGAGGTGCACAACAACAACAAAAAGGTTTGTCCTGCACCATTTGTGTTATTCATTCTGCCACCTCTTCAGTGATGAAAGCTGCTGCATAGGAAGTGCCGTCTGATGCGACAACTGACGATGATTCAGTGCTTTTCTGAGAAATGAAATACTTGAGCCTTAAGTATATTCTAATAACACAATAATCAACAGGTTGTATCTTTCCTAGGTTCATGGACATCGGTTGCAAGAGCTGAAGTTTTAAGACCAGTCTGGGCTCCCGAGGTCCCTTGTAAGTTTTTTTTTTTTTTAAGATATCCTTATAATTTTAAATTAAGCCAGTGATGATAAAAGTTATCCCTGTCTGAAAAATAATTCTGTTGAGTTCTGGTAACCTGAGGCTTGATTCATAGCACCATGCATCGTATTTCTATGAATCAATAAGATATCAATCAATAAGATATTTTATAATATTTGTCTTTACAGATGGAGCTGGCAAACAAGCAAGAGCAGTTTGAAGGAATCATTCTTAAGCCTGACGCTTAATGAAAATTGAGAGCAAAATGTTGGAATGAGCCAAACCACATGTACTGAAAAACTTTATTTAAAAACTGTACAGATATAATAAAAATCCAAAGAGGCAAACGGATCAGCAGGTTTTACTGTCGGTGTTGAACTTGTAGGATTTCTTCTTTAGATTTTCTAGAAAAATCTGCTCCTCAAGGAGGAATTCACGATCCTGTGGGAGAGAAAATGTGAAGCCTTTGGTTTCTGAAAATGTATAAGAAAAGCTCTCGTGTAAAAAAAAAAAAAAAGACTTTTTTTTTTTTTTTTTTTACCAATTTTCTGAAAATAAAAAATTTAATGGAACAAATCTCTGGCTTAATTTGTTTAATTCATCTGCTGACAATATCTGGCTCTTAGAGGCCACAAAATAGTTTTTATGCAATGTCTGCATAAAATATCTGCAACCAGAAAGCTTCACATTTATTTTTTTTTAAGTTTTGAAGTGCTTAGTATTAAGTGGGCTGCCTATGATTTTCACATTTATGGAAAGTTAACTCAGTTTCATTATGCACAACATTTGTAAATGTATAAAATCTTGAACTATATATCCATTTTGGTTAGAGTACGTTAGCTTTCATGACATTTATGAAGTCACTTTCTGAAATTTGAGATTAAGATTATGGCAGTTACCATAAGACTTCCAGGATAAATTGAAATTTGTATGCTGAAACTTGTTTTTTCACTCTGTGGTTTTAGTGAACTATTTCAGGAGCATTCCTAAGTAGAACTCACTTGACAGAGGTTCAAAATGTATGGAGAGCAAATTTTTTTTCAGGCTGCCTCCTAATAAGTTTTCTAATACTTTTAACCATCTTTCAGTCTTTAATTTGTTTACTGTTGTCACAATATGACCGTAAGAAATGGCGGCATTCTAAGATTTGTATTCACTCTTTTAAAAGCTGACAAGAAAAAAAAAAGTGAATTGTGACTAGAGAAAAACCAGTTACCTTTTCTGCTGTGTACTTCCACAGGGCCAGACTGGCCTCAAGCGTCATGGACTGATAGTTGTCCAGAGAATTTGAAGGATTATTCCTGATGGATGTTGTCGGTTCAAGGAAAGAAGGAAACACTGGAACAGAGTCTACAGAAGGAACTAAAATATTAAAATTAGTTTTTTTGTCTATTTATATATAAATATACATCTTCAATCAGACATTCAGTCAAACCTGTTAAAATAGGTGGACTAATATGAGGTAAAGGTGAGATGGTGGAATATTCCCTAAGCCTTTCTGTATCTTCCTGTAGATGTTTTCCTCGCATGCGCTCCTGTATTAAGTGTATTAAATAACATTTAATAAAAGCGTTTTTTTAAGACGGGTTGAGGTCTTTGCTTTGTGCAATGACACCTTTAGGATCCGCTGCTCCTGCTGCCTCAAATTCTCAGTTTGAGACTGGATATTTCTTAGTCGAGCCACATGCTCCGACTCCACGCGTTTGGCCTCTAGCAATGCTCGCTCGCCCTCCTCATACTTCTCTGCTGCAAGCTGTGAAAACAAAACAGTCAAAAACTCAAACCTTTTGATGGCTGTGGCAGTCAGTGTGGGAGGAAATCACCTTGCTGAAGGCCTCAACCTCTTCGGCTCTTGTTTTGAGTCTCAGAGCCATACTACTGGCTTTCTCCTTCTCTCTGTCCAGTTCTTCCTTTAGTCTGGCAAGAGTCTCTTTCTCTTGTGTCATGACCGTCTCCTTCTGCTTTAAGTCAGCCATGCGAAACTTCAAGTCAGCCTGTTCCTGAGAAACAGAAAATGCATTAATGGAAATCTGGATTTCCTTTCCTCTTAAAGTTCAGTAGTCTGATCAAGCATAAAAAAGGGATTGTGTGACTCACTTGTGCCAGACTGATGATGGATCCTTCTCTCCTCTCCAAGAGGCTGTTGACCTCCCGTTCGGCTTTGTCATGCCTCTGTTTTTCCTGCGTATGGAAGTGAGCCCACTCCGCTGCCAGTTTTCTCCTCTCCTCTGCACAATGCCGCATCACAGACTTCTGCTCCTCCAGCAATGAGCTCTAAAGGGCAGAAAGACGTGGTGAAGCTGCACGGCAACTGCTAATACCTCAATTACAACTGAGGTGCTTGTCGGCCTCACCTTTGCTCTCTCCAGCTCCTCCCTCTCCATGTTGATCTGCATGGTGAAGACGCGTCGCTCCTCTTCCAGGGCCCTCTGGGTGGAGTCGGCCTTGGCCTGCTCCGCCGTTACTTTCCAGCGTTCCTGAAGCAAATAAAAGCTAGCTTCACAACGATTTTGAGGATCTACAAGAGCAGTCGTAGCAACACATTTCGACCACAACGACGATTCCCCGATACAGTCTGCTCACTTTCTCCAGCTGCCTTTGCTGCTCGCTGATCTGAGAGTCCATCCTTGAAATGATTTCCTTCAAGTACGTTCTCTCCTCTGCCATGGCTTTCTGCTGCTGGGCCAGACGCTCCTGCATTGCTGGAAGATTTGGAGAAGTCAAGTGCTTAAACCTTGAGCTAAAAGCTCAAGTTTTAGAGCTTTTGCCCGTTCAGTGTGGATGTACGTACTTCGAAGCTGCTCGTCCCGGTGTCGTGCCCCTTGCTCTAGGCCTTGGGCAGTGTGCTCGTGCGTGCTCTCCACTCGAGAAGAGAGCTCTCCGAGCCGGGAAGAGAACTGCTCCATCTGCTCAATCACCCCTGCAAGAGATCTGTGCAAACGTAACGAGGAAAGTAGACGTGGGTTAGCGTGGAAGTTGTTCTGAGAAATATACATCAGGATAGCAAGAAAATGATTTAAAACCTTGCATTTTAAGGTGATAGAAAGAAATGACATTTCCTATGTCCTGACTTGTTATGACAGGACATAGGAAATGAGAAGAAAATGCAGAAAATGGAAGGTAATATATGACCAAGTCTCACCTCGTCTGAGATGTTGCGCTTGTAACAGCATCGATCTCTTCGTCCTTTAATCTCTTCAACCTCTGAAGCTGCTCTTCATGGTCTTTTTTCATCTCTAAGATCGATTTTCTAGAAAGAACAATAGGATAAAAGTACCAAATACAACAATCATGAAAGTTCTGACCCACTAAAATACATGGTGATTTATATGTGTAGGACTGCACACAGTATTCAAAATAGATGCCGTTTCTGTTTTGGGCTCTTTTCTTGCTTAAATGCTTCCAGCTTACCTTTGAAGATCTCGGAGCCTCTCCACCTCTCGGTCTCTGTCCTGTTGGGCTTGCGCCAGCTTTCGGTGGTACTGAGCCTGCAGCTCTGAGCGCTCCTGCTCGGCTGACCTTGTTAGCGTAGCCAGGCGCTCCATTAGCTCCTCGCACTCCAGCCGAGCTCGGGTCTCTCTTTGGGCCGCTGACTCCTCCAGCAGCTTCACACGAGTTCTTAAAATAAATGCATACAACACTTGCAAAGCACACGCTACTTTAAATGCAGAGAGTTTTTTTTTTTCCCTTTGACTCGACATGGATTACCTGTGTGTGTTCTCCAGGAGCTGCATATTCTGCTTATGCCTGTGTTGGACGTTCTCTAAAATCATCTGGCTTTGGTCCCGCTCCAGCTGCAACATCTTCACCTGGAATGTCAGATTTGTGTTCAGGGCAGTGAACCCAACCGACGAAGGAAAAGCGACGCCTGGCGAGCGGTTACCTCTCCCTCCAACTGGATGATGCGAGCTTGTAAAGCCTGACATTCTCCATGCTGCTGCTCCTTCTCTTTAAGTCTCTGCAGAACTCCTGCATCAGCAGCACTACCCAGACCCAGCAACTGAGTCTGCATCATCTTTAGAAGAAGAGAAGCCGAATCAAGAAGAATCCAATGTAAAACTCTACCAGCAGAGGAGAGTGGATATGTCCTTACCTGCTGCTGTAGTAGCAACTGCTGAAGATTGTCAGCTGTATAAGACACCTATTCAAGAGGAGGACAAAGTAATATTAAGCTTCATTTGAAAATCATCTGATTTTGGTCCTGCCAGATGGTACAACAGTACCTGTTGTTGAACGGTAGAAGATGTTCCCTTTGTTGGGCTTTGCTGAGGACTTGCTGGCAAAAACACAGTAATAAAAGTCTTCACAATGAATATTCAAAGACAGTGTCAAAATGAAGAAGTAAGGCTGCCACTCCCTGCAATATTTTGTTATTTTTGTCACATTATAGTCATATTTTTATGTATTTATTGGGATTATATGTGACAGACCTACATAAAGTAACACAACATCATGTTTAGACATAAACATGGTGTATTCAGGGGTCGTGACGCATCAGTTTTCCAACACGAATATTGTTTTCCAAGTAAGGCAAAGAAAATATCAGTTTTGATCTTGTTTGTACATTGAAATTTGTAGCCGTAGAGTGACAAAATGTGCAGGGTGCTGTAATTAACTCAGTGGCTCCCCTGCGGATACCTACACCACACTGTGCAAGGAAGTACAGCAGAAGAAGGGCCTGGTAATCCTGGCTTTTGCAGAGGTTCACATGAAGTGGGCTCCCTCGGCCTGTCAGATCTCTCGCTTGGAGCTAATTGGCTGAACTGAGACTGAGGATGACTATTTCCTGCACTGGAACCTACTACAACGCTAGCAACCTGAGGGGGGCGATCAGGGGAGTGAAATGAGCTGAGAGTGTGATGAAGCGGAGGGGCTGCTGGGGATAAGGGGACGGGATACTGAAGTGGGTGAGTGGGAGTGGGTGAATCTGTGTTTACAGTTAAAGCTGACTGGTACGAGGAAGAATTAATGCCATCTATTTGGGGGAGGGAGGCACCACGAGAAGCAGAACGGAGAATATTTTTGGTCTGATGATCAGTATTAGGTTTTATTTAAATGAGTGGATGAAAGGCAGAGGAGGTAAATACCTGGTCTTGGCTTTTCCTCTCTGATTGGAGTGGAATGAGCCACAGGACTGAAACAAAAAACGTTTTATTAAAGAAGAGAGGAAAGATCTGATCTGATGTTAGAAGATAACGATCTTACCTGGTGTCTCTGACAGATGTGAATGTTTCCTCTCTGCCTCTGAAAGGTGCGTCCATATCTTGGTTACTGGAAAAAGGATTGTCATAATGTTCAATACTAAGAAACGCAACCTATGATGTCAGCCAGTGTATTTCTCAGCGCGATACCTGACAACCGACTCAATTTTCTGAGAGTCTCCCTGCTTAGCAGCTTTTGCCTCGGATAGAGCCTTCTTCCTGCTCAGTGCCCCGTCCAGCCAGTCATACTCTTCCTCCTCATCTTTCCTCTTGCCTTTAGAAACATCAGATTTGCTCTGTTTGGAGTTTGGAGCATCTGTTCTTGCGACAGATGCGGCTTGATTTCCAGTCAATGGAGTCTCCAGTACAGGGGAGGAGGGAACTTTTGGAGACGGAGCTGAACTTTTCACTGCTTTGGAACCTTCCTCTGAATCGTCAAGCTCGTCATTTGCTGTGAGACCAAGCCATTCCGCTGAGTTTCTGTGTCGGCTGGTTGGCGGGGTGCTGGGTTGGGGTTTCCTCTCTGGGGAAGCGACTCTGACGTCTTCGGTAGAAAATCTAACCATAAAGAAAGAAACTTGAAACGCAAATTATAGGAGCACATCTTTAAAGCTTTTCTGTCTGTCTGAGAATTTGGAGAATTGTACCCGTTTTGATGAAAGTATAACAACAAAAGTTTGTTGTGAAATTATAGATGATATCCTTACTGAACAAGATAGAGGGAGTAAGAAATTCACTTTCTTTAATTTACATTTTTACACATTTTCTGGTCTTTTCTGGTTTTGTGGAAGCTGTTACTGAGTTGGGAAGATCCCATTTGAGATTTTTACCCCATCAGTGCAGTGTTGTAGAACATGCTGGATTTGGCACCTAACAACTGGCACTTGGGGGCAATAGCGCCCCCAAGAGGAAACCAGGGAGGGTTGGAAGCATGACCCCGTCTTGTCCCTCTTGAAACCTGCTGCTAAACAAAATTTTCTAGGGACCCTAAACCTTTAACGTAGTGCGCATTGCTGCCTCTAGGCCTCCCTTAGATAGTGGCACTTTATGACCTCTGACTGAAAAAACCTAGGACTCCTGAACACACCTGACAGACTGTCTGCGGGACTGGCGGCCATCAGGTGTGGTCACTATAGTCGGCTGATAGGACCCAAATGTGAGGTCATCTTCCACAAATGGATCTGACAGACAGAAACTGGATTATAACATTGATATTTCGGGGAAGTAATTGCTTGCAGATATTCGAACAACAAAAGGTGCAATGTTTTCCCACCTTTCACACTAAGGTTCTTCTCCTGTTGTACCTTCTCGTCCTTCCTCTCCCCTGTGGGCGGTCGGGCTGAGGTGGAGGCATCCAGAATATCTTGAATTCTGGTACGAGGTCTCTGAGGGGCTTCGCTCCTGGAAATAAGAAGAAACACGACATGGGAAATATTCTTGGGAATCATATGCAGTCAGCCAATTAAAACATAATAGAAATAGACTGTACTGTATATGTGTTGGGAAAACATTGTCTTAGTTTTGAGCTGCACACTAAAGCCTAAGGCTCATGGTAATTATTTATCAACTGAGCACTATAAAAAAAGAAGCACAAAAGGAGCGAGAAAGGCAAAATGATAATTGAGCCCTTACTTCTCCTTGGAAGACCAAAGTGGAGACTCTTTCTTCCTTGGATCGTCTTTGTGTCTCTCAAACCCCAGGGCGTCAAGGAGATCATCCTTGTCTTCTTTTTTCGACGTCTTTGCTGATAAAAAGGGAGAAACATCCCCGTCTTCACAAAGTGTATGTTAGATGCCGGAGAAGCAAAATCCTCTACAAGCATGCAGCTCACTCATGTGGCTCCTCAGGATGGGAGATGCTGATGCAGGAGGCACAGATTTGCCAGCCTGGCTCTGCCGGGGTTTAGGTTCAGGCCTGGTTTCATCCGGAAGCAGGTCATCAAGCGAATCAGCCAGGGGGTCGTCTAGATCTGCAGATGTAAGAAGACTCTTTAATAATTAATGATGCTCGTTTACATCACAGATCACAGTGAAAAGCGGTCAACGAGACAAAGAAGCCTACAACCTCTGTATTCTTATTCTGAACTCAGGCGTCTTGTAAATCACTAGGAGAGAATGTGTTGAAGGAATACTATCATTAATGCCATTTTTCCAAAATGGATTTGAAAAGATTTAACTAAAAGTAAGAAAATTGCAGGGATTAACATCAACTCTGAAATAAAAAGATTAAAATGTGTTCAATTCTTTAAAAATGTAATATTGTTGAACAAATTGCATAATTCACGCTGCTTCGAGAGGCACAAATTGATTCTCTTTGGTTTATACTGATTTATCTGAATCAACCAAGGAGTTTAAACTGCACACTATATAATTCTGTAAATATTTGGAGAAAAGCTTGAGAAGTAGAACAATGGAGATTTTTTTTTGTTGGAGTACACACAAGTCTTCTTGTTTGTTGATTTTGCCAAGACATTTTAAAATCTATTGATGTGTTTAAAGTTAATCTTTAAATTGAATTGAGCCGTAGGACATTTTTTTCCACTTCTAACACTTTCGGTTCCTTTGAGACATTCTGTCAGTAGACAGAATGTCCACTGTCCACTGTTAATAAGTGTTAGGCCACCTAAAAGCTAATCCAGAATTCAATATTGGTGTTCAATATCATATTTCAAAATATGTTGGTTCTTTGACACAGCGGTCGTCTATGGAAGTAAATATGTCTTTCTCTCTGCCCATTTTCTGTCTAAGTAATGCAAATACATTCCACTAGTTTCACATTTAAAATGTAACTTATCATCCTCTAGGTTGAAATTGATACAAAAATATGACCCAATCTGGCTGTACAAATTATTCAAATGATCTTTTTTGGGGGTGAAGAACTGAGTGAAATACAGTACTTAGTTGGAGAAAGTTGAATTTGTTGGTTGCCAATTTATGTACAAATCTGAAACCAATGAAGGCTTAATTTAAATAGATTAAAGTCAATGTACGTAAAACTTGGATCAGACGTTCATCATTACCTCCATTGCTGATCAAAGGCAATGATTAAAGGCAAGGAAAGTAAAGCTGACGCCCAACAATACCCAAGTTATTTGAAGCACAATCTTAATCTGACATTCACTCACCAAAAAAGTCATTGTACTTATGTGCTGAGGATGGAGGAGCAGAGTTTGGCTTCTTCCCTCCTCCTGTGGCCTCATCTGAAAGAAAATAGGAAGACAAACCCTTTTTAGATTTCTCCGACAACTTTTAAAACCTGTAGTGAGGGAAACATAATAATGACAACAATGTTTTATGCAAGAACATGCTGCTTTGAATTACCTGCTCCCTCAAGATTTGCATTACTTTGTAACACAGAGGAGTCTTTCACTGGGTCTTCATTACCGACTGACTTTGTTTGTAGGGGAAGCTTTTTCTTTGATGGAAACAGGTCAGCCTCTAAATCATCCGTGCCCTGAGGAAAGAGAGTAAACTTTATTCAAGCCTCAAACCATACAAGAGGCGAATTTAGTCTCTGCTTTTGTTCATTTGATATGAATCTACCTTCAGGTCCTTCAGCACATCGCTGGGATCAGCCTCAGAGACATCAGAGGCCTTAAGCAAAGGTAACAATTATTTATGACATACAAATAGGCAAATATTAGTCCTCTGTTTTAACATATTTTCTCTTTTACCTCCAAGTCGTCCCTCTTGACTTCCTCCGCCATCCTACTGAACATGTTATTAGTGGGAGACGAGCTGGGAAAGTAAGAAAGGGAAGCCCATAAGGAGTACTCATTTAACACAGTTAAGTGGAGACTTCCTGGATTCCTTCAGCTTACACTTTTGGCCGTCCACCACGAGTCCCCTTTGATCGCCCTGGTTGCTCTAAGGGGTAATATGATCAAATAAATTAGTGTGATAAACTTCAATATTTTCTCTATGAGTTACTGCTCGTCAACGTCACCTACTTGAATCGGCATCGAATAAGCTGTCAAGAATGTCTTCATCTTCAAAAAGGTCTTCAGGAAAACACAGCGAATGTACAGTTAGTTGGATTTTGATACATTTATGCACACTTCCGATAAAGCTGTGCTACAAGACTGGAACTAAAAATCTCCTGCTGAAAAATACCTTGTATAGGAATTGGTAGAGAGAAGCCTAGATGTGTGGGATTTAAAGATTTCAACAAAAATCTTAATTCGCAATCATTTTTATTATTTTTGAGGGTGCTGTCAAGGTCAAAATTTCATTGCACGCTGTATACAATCAATAAATCACAATTGCAAATATCCCCAAATAGTTTGTCAGATTAAAATAACTTTTTGAAAATAACAACCTGTCAGCAGGCACACTTGAGGACATCCTTCCCATATCTGTTTTTAAGAATAATTTTTTGAATGGTTTGATGTAATATTCCAATGTTAGACATGTATCTATAGACTATTAAAAGGCTTTCAAACATGAACTTACTTTGGGAGGCTTTACTCTTCGGCTTTGTGGGCTGCCAACAAAAATAACGAAAGTGTATCATTTTATTTACACTAACATGGATGTTATTATTTCACGCAATTCCTAAAGAATGGGAAAGTATTCAAACAAACATTGCGCAACAGCTCCAGGACAGCCTTTGACCCCAGAAAAAGGACAGGTGAACTCACCATAATGAATCCTGGCTGGTCGCGGACAGATTTGAAGGGAGCTAACGAGCTAAAGCTAGCTAAATCTGTTTAGGCGTCTCCTGTCTCCATTGGTAACCACTCCGTCGCTCCACGCCGCAAGTCTTCTTCTATATCAGCGGCAGAGAGAACTGTAAACAGCGGGTTTCATTGCAGCAGATAGAGATACACACGCTTTTCATACAAGAGACTGTATTTAGCGTTTATTTACCCAGTTCTTAAATGAGCCGACCTCACGGTGCTATATCCCACCGTCAGAAACACAGTGTGTAAAGCCCTTTAGCTAATAAAGCACAAACCTAATGGTTAGCAGTATACACACATTAGTAATAATGAGTACAAAACAGTGTTTAATACGCCTGAATAGTTTTCATACAGACTGTCACACACGGTTGAACCGGTAAAGCATGAGCTTCCTGTTTACTGATCCAGCTGCAATCTGGGTAATGTAGTTTTATTAGAGATTTTGTGGTAAGACGTTGAATTTACACCATGTAACTTGGAATATATTCGAGAAACACATTTCTTACACATAACAGTTGACATTTTCATCTGAGAGAGAGAGAAAAAAAAAACATTGGTGAGAGGAAGTTCGCCACTAGATGGCGTCAGAAGTTTGTAATGGTGAAACCAGTTGATGGGAGATAAAGCAGATAAATATCCTCATTAGACTATTTCATTTGGGTGAAGTCAAAGCTTGATGTGTCATCAAGTCATTGGGAGTGAGCCTAATCATTTGTCTCCTTTTAAGCCAGAGATGAAATACACAAAACATTTGTTTTTACCCGTAAAGTGTATTCAGTAATATAGGTCAAATAAAATTTGTAAGCCATCTGTCTGATGCAGTGTTTTCCAAGATGTGTCATGTCACAACTACATTAATGGACTTTATGAGACAGACCAAGTAGGACAAGCAACCACGCTTTTAGAATGACCTTTCCTACCTCAGTCTCAGTCAGACTGGATGGAGAGCACCCCTGAACATCAATGTTCAAGTATTACCACATATTCTCTGTTAGATGTAGGCATGGACTTTGATTGAGTCATTCTACATATACATGAATATGCTTTGACTGACTCAACAAGACAGGTCTTGAGGACCGGACTTGGTCACCCTTGATTTTAACCATTCAACTGTAGCTATAGGATCTCCATTCTCCATTTAAGGAAAGCATTGTTTGTAGTGCAGTCACTTAAATGGCACAAAAAAAATCCAGTATGCCTGGCGGACATAATCTAGTAATATTTCTCTTTGGAAATGTATACATAATGTGCATGAATCATTTCAGACATGTAGAATATAGTTTGCAACCATACAGTATTTCAAATGGATTATCCAGCCGCTGTTTGGTTGAAAATTTACAAGCTTGGATAATTTTATAATTTACTCAGGTAACGAAGAGATTACATTTCGCATGATAAATATGAGTTTTCTTTCATTTATTCAAGTCATTCTCTGTGCTCCCCAGTAGTCCTGTTTCCTCAGACTTTCTAAATCTTCCCTTTGGACTTTTATTGCTTTTTCCAGCGTCCAAGAAAAACTTGGAGAGACCTTCAAAACGACCAGAGAAGTATTCATCATAATAAGCTCTTTAAAAGACGACAGCAAAGCCCGTCTCTGTGCTTCACTGAGTTCCAGCAGGACACACAAAACACAACAAAGAGGCATTTCAATGCTTTATTTAGTCATGTGGAGTACAGTGTGACAACAACATAAAGCTATAAGGTTCACAGGATGACTCAGCAAAGTACACAGTCTCAGCCATTTGAAATCAGGAAAGCTAAGATTTTCTAAGATAAACGTGGTTTCCCCACATCCGCATTTAATGTGCTGAAATGGTCACAGTCAAAGGACTTATTGTGGTGGTTGAGGCACATTTTTTAAAATTTATCTAGCATGTATTTACAGTATTTCTCTTAGTTATTTTTGTGGGAGGTAGGAAGATACATTTAAAGAAGCTGAATAAATGAAAACATTTTGTCCCCATGCTACTAAGAGGTCTAAGCAGACTCTATCCAAAACACTTTAAGTAAAAATATAAATATGTCTAGATGTCACTGATAGAAAAACAGTTCTTTTATTAAGTTTAATGTCTTTGACATAAAGTCAGATTTGACACCTTCATTCTTGGTGTGCAGAAATAAATCCTATTTATTTGCTCTAGATTACATAAATATTAATAGTATTTTCTTTTATTTGACTGACATTTTCTGCAGTTGTTTTTCAAATATCTCTGATTACCACCCTGACCTTTCCTTTAAAGTGCAGAGCAGGTCAAAGTGGAGTTTGAAAACAATAGTAATCTGTTCAGAGGGCGGGACTAAGATAGTATTCTATCCTACAAATCTCTTGTAACAATGATGTATTTTCACTTAAGTCCCCATTCAAGGCATTAGTCCATCTAATTTATAGTCTGAAACAAATAATTGACCAAATATATGATCAATTACAGTTTCCAAAAACTGTTAATGCTGATCCGATTTGTTGTTTATATAGTGGAATGAGCCACAAATGTAACAAAAGCCCAAGTTCTAAAAAGAGAGAAGATTTTTAGTTTTTTTTTTAGACATGTAGAATCTGATTCACTTATGTTAGCTCTGAGGAATGTCCAAAATGCCAGCAAAGAATTCATGCAACCTTTGACCCAGTTTAAATATTATTTCTTTTGCTTCTTTCTGATATTTGGAAATGAACAAAAATGGTAGTTCTAATTGATTCAAAAAACAATGAAAGGTTTAGGCTGATAAAGGTCATGTGTTTTTTCAGTGACTGGACTTTATGTAGGAACATAACACAAGATAGCTTTGTTAGTTCAACAATGTTTATTCCAAAAGGTGTTTTGTTAGATTGCAGAAAATTACCTGGAAACTACATTAAGGAAAAGTTAGTTTAATAACCTTTTATTGTTAAGGCTTTGATTTATTTACATTTCAGCAAGTTAAAAAATAAAAAAAAAATTAATGTCAAGGTTTATATTTTGAGGACGTGTGAAGGTGCCAATTTTGTCCATATGGTACTGGGTAACATCACTGTATTTCTTCATGTTTTTTATCTGTAACTTCACTGATGTGTCAAATCTAGGAGCTCTGGACAGTTAGTGTAAAATGACTGACAATCATTAAAATTAACCGTAGTCGACTGAAGGAATGCATAAGAGACACATTTACATTTGGTGGAAGAAATCAAATATTCAAAAGGTTTAAGTCTGGAAGAATTTATGATTCAATGGAGCCAATTTGAGCGCTAATTTGAGCGTCAAGTCTTTTGTGATTTCATTGTTGAGCTTAAAATGATTAAACTTTTGATCTCAGTTTGACTTGAGTCCAGCAAGTCAAACTCCTCATTTCTGTTAACTTCACCGTAGAAGATGAAAACATAAAGTTTATTTTTATTTTTTTACCTTTACTGGCAAAATAAAACCCTGGACTTTAAAAAAAAATTTAATTGTAGAGAATATTTTTCTTAAAGTGCACTTTGTAGTTCCTGACCTTTTTGATGCATGAATCAGAAACATACTCCCCTCAAACAAGAAAAACACAAGCCTGAAGGTCGTGAATAACGTCTAATGGCTCAAATTCAGCATTTGTAAGGTATCATCCCTCTTCCAGTGGAATTTGAACCTCTGCTGACACTTCCTGCTTCAGGAATGAAAACCCTGCTGAACATCGAGGGCAAGGCCACATCAGAACAGCTCTCACTGTTTGTGTCGGCCATGTTTCTTCATATGTTCTCCTGATCAAAGTCTTCATCTGTAGCGAGTAGACCAACATCTGAATCCACTAGAAAAATAAAAGACAAACAAACAAAAATTCTTTATCTTACACAACTATATTATTATAGAGAGTGCACATGCGCTGATGTACATGCAGCCTATTGCGATTACTCCTCTTGTTATTTTGCTTTTTAAATATTTTAAATATTTTTTGATTATTTTTATTTTATTTTCCAGAAGAGTATCTTCAACAATAAGAAAAAAGCAATCAAAAAAGTATCTTCTATTCTATTTGTACTGATATTGAGCAGCACATAGGTGGATGGCAGAAGGGAATGGGGGGATGCATATCTGAAACATTTTCTGAAGAGATTGTGTTGTTTGCCTTCTAAATCTTTTAGTGTTAATGCATCAGTAAACACTCCAAAGCTCAGTGTGAGGCAGACATCACCACTCCCTTACTATCAGATTTCCAAAACAAGTTTTTCTGGCTTCTTTCAACTCATTTATCACATCCATTAAACAAAAACATCTTCTATATTTTAAATATTTGCGCTGGAACGCCATGAATGCAGGGATATTTAGTTTCCTAAAAAAAACTGGGGGAGGACTTCTCAGAAGGCGATGCTTCCCTCCTGTGTCATGGTAAATTCAATTATTCCGCAGTTATCTAGACAGGTTGAGCAACAAGTATAAATTTTACATAATTCTCTGATGGGATGCATGCCTCGGAGCATGTGTCTCATTTCAGTCAGGGGGAAATATGCAACGAGAGTGCGAAGAAAAATTCACATATTCAGAGGAAATAACTGATAGCGAGAAAAAAGTGCAATGAGATGTGATAAAGTACCCTATTTGACAAAAGAGCTTTAAAGAAAATTGTTGACATTTAGGCTTTTTTAGTGTTCCTCCTTTCCCAATTTAAATTTCAAAAGATTCACTCCTTCATTAAGCTTTTTTTTTAAGATTAATGTTACTTTAAAGCTAAAATTTTTTTGAAAGAATAGTTGTGACTGTCCAAAAATATTTATTTAGTAAAAATGAATCGCTGCGACTCAACAAAACACATCTACGGGACAATAAAAGAGAAAAAAACGTCAAGTTGTCACTGTGCTTTATTTGTTTTACAATTATTATTTGGCTTACTGCTTAAGATGATAGCCCTGTGTTTAAAAGGGTGGTGGCAGTGAGGTGATGTATTTATAATAACCCTGCAAAGAGACGACGGATTGTGTTCGGCCTCTAAATCATTCAGCATTGGTAGAACTTAAAAGCCAAATGTGGGGCAGGCTTCTAGGCTTTTTTATGCATCTGTGCCTCTGCGTCATACTCCAGTGCTCCACTTTTGCACCCCTCAGACAGTCTCAGTTTTCATCTGGTGTCTTGAATGCATTACATTTTGTATTTTCATCAACATCTATTTTTTGCCCATGTTGTTTTTTTTTTGGCTTGCTTGATTGTGCTTCTCCAGAAAGCTCAACAATAAGCAGCAGTGCCAGTGAAAAAAAAAGGCTTCAGACAGTAAACACTGCAAAGCAACTAAAACTAGAAAAGTGTCTTGTTGCAAAATGTTGCGGTCTAATTGCCTTGATTCGCTTTAGTGTTCTTACCCTTAAATGTTGTCATTGTGGGTTTCCGTTGTCCCATTGCTCTTCATGTACGGCATTTCCATATCAACGTTGTCATTCTGCCTGTGAACAGACATGTAGATGATGTCACTCAAATGTAGTATACCCTCATTGTAAAGTTCGGTTCATCTCAGCTCATCTAGATCTACAATTTTTAGAGCTGTTCTCCAGTTTTTAGAGCTGTAAGTTTTTTGATCTATGTCTCTTTGCACATCTGGAGACTCAGGAACTTCTGTCCCAGTTTCTACTCTTTTGTCGTCTCTTCCAGGATTGTCCTGCATTTGGCTTCGTCCACTACTCTTCAACTTTGTGCAGCTTCTCTGCCTTTTCTGAAGAAAAGCAACCCAGCATCGTGGTGCATTTTTGTTCATGTTGAGACTAATCTGACTGAAGCAGATTCTCCCACATTTTTGCTGTGACCCCATGGCGGCTTGTCATGACATACTGCTTTATCAGAACAAAGCAGGCTTTCTTCTTGCCTCTTTGCCCCACCTCAGGCTGAGATGACCTTTGCCCCACCTTTGCCCCCACCCCTGGCGTCATGGTCAGAGGTGGGGGCCAAGCGGCAAGAAGAAAGCCTGCTTTGCCATTAAGTCCAGATGTGTGGTGAGCACAACTAAATCCGTCCCCTGAGTTGTAGGGTTTTGCAGCTCTTCAAGAGTCAGCTTGAGCTTCTTTGGTTGATTCTCTGATTAATGCTTACTTTCTCTTTCTTGTAAGTTAAGGTGGTGGCTATGTCTTGGTAGGTTTGCAATTGTGCCATACTCTATCTTCGAATAATAAGTTGAACTTTGCATGGTAAGATGTTCAAACCTTTGAATGAAATTCCAATCAAATACAATGGAAATTTAAAAATCCATCTCTTTTTTTCTCTTACTTTTCACTGATGTAAGGTCTTACAAATTCCCAGAATCTGTAGTCAGAGCAAAACAAACAAACAAACAAAAAACAAACAAACAAACAAACAAACAAACAAACAAACAAACAACAAACAAACAAACAAACAAAAAACCCACAAACAAAACGTGAGGAAAGGTTTGGGACATCTATAGCTTTTCAGTTTTTTTTTCCTTGTCTTACTCTAAAGTGGTTCAACAAAACTGCTTTATGTTGCTCTCATTTTTGTATAAAGTAGCTGGATGCAGGATGAAGGCCTCATTGAAAACCAGGTTCTTTTTTATCAGCTCCTAATTGTGAAAGCCAGATGTTTGCCATAGCCACGTGTCATTGTTTGCTATTGCTCGGAGAGTGGGTAAGTAGACTCTGGGGGGAGACGGAACGATTGCACTTTGAGTCAATTAGTATCCATGAACTCGAGAGCTCTGCTATTTTCTCCTCCATTCATCTTCCCATTAGAAAAGCCGGAATACGTGGTTGTTATGAAGGCAGCCACTTAATCCACACGCTGTTGATTAAGGCTAACCCTTAAATAATTACAGGACTTATTTCAAATCAATGATGCAGATAAGTCCCTTCTTTCTGTTTCACACTTTCTCCCACACATGAAACACGTATGCATTTTTGGTGTGTATGTTTCTTGTACGTGTGTGTTCAGAACTCGCTGGAAGCATGTTATGTAATTAGTCCTATTAACTATATAGTGCTTCTTTTCTTGTGTCAAATTTTAAAGAAAAAAAAAATCAAAAGCTGAGACTGTAACCCCAAGGATTAAATATAATGACATTATTCATTGTTATTTAAAAGGTTGATAGTACCGGTACTCACGGTTTGATTTTATTGGAGAACCTCTGCCGCAGGATGAGAGCAATAGTGGTCAGGACCATCATGGTTGTGCACATGGTTCTACCCCAAAATGTGTCTTCGGCCTTGGGGCCTGTTGCTGGTCTGGAACACCAAAACGTCTTACCCCATTGGAAGTTGTGAATGGTACGCGACAGAGATTGGGACTTGTAATAGCCAGACTATTCCTGCCTTGGGTCTCACTTGTGATTGGGGGAGATTAGCACTGAGGATTAGCCAGGATCAAGGAGCAGGCTGGTTCTTGCTGGAAGGGCTAGAAAGCAAACACAGCATGCTGTGTTGCTATTCTGAAAACAGCCCACACCGTGTTGTTAGCACAGAAAGCCAAATCAAGCTCGATGTTGCATTTTCATTCAAGGAGGGACACCATTTTTCGAAAAAGGCTCCAAAAAGTGTCACAATGTAAGCGGAGACATTAAAAAAAGTTGGTACATTTAAATGGTATTTTGTCTAGACATGCATTGAATCAAATGTGAAAATTAATCAAACCTGCAGCTTGCTGTAAGGACGTAATATTGATTTTAAACAAGACAGACGTTAATTACATTCCAAGAAGGGGGGAATTTTAGTATACGCTTATTTTTTATTTTTTATGTTTTTTTTGTGTCAAATTTCAATGTTTCACATCCTCAAAAAATGTTAGACAAAGATAATATGAGTAAATTTAAAAAGTGCTTTTTACTGATATTTTATTTGGATGGGCAAAAAAAAAAAACACCATTGAAATGGAAAAACCTTCTTACTCAAATGATTAAAACCGTTGTCCTGAGTCCCGACCAACTTATTGCGTGCTGCAATAAGTTGGTCAGACCCCTTTGCTCTCTGGGCGCGGCTCTGACCAAATCAAGCTTCACAAAGTCTTTTATCAGTTTTCTGAACACACCCACATATCACACAATCCGCAAAGCATTCTGACATCTCACAAACCCTGTAACTAAAAATCAATTGTGTTCAGTCTAACAACACAAATTTAACAGTTCCTCTATCAACTTCTTAATTGCATGATTTGATCATACGCCGTCCTCTTGATTAGATCTTAATTCACTCAAACGCATGTTAAAAAGGTCAGAGTGCCGTACTGTTGAGCTCTTCCGTGGCAACTTATTTTTGGCCAGTGAAACATGAAACGTCGACCTTTGAAAAAAGGTTATCTTGTTTATCCATGACTCTCCTGTTATCAGCCACAACTCAGCCTTACTACTGCCAGGCTTGAAGAATCTCTGATAGGATTTGCCCTAAAGGAAGTTAAAAGATCTCAAAAAGTGAGACATGTTGACACTCACTAACTCAGAGTGAGACCCATTATACACTAAAGGCAAAAATATTGTCAGCCAACCAAAGTTTCTACAAAAATAGTGATGTTTTGTCCTGGAGAACACAGCAGAAACAATAACACATAGTCTGGGTCTGTTTTTTTGACACTATAAGAAAATCCCAGCCAGGAGAGAGTGGCAGGACAAAAACCATTGCTGACCACTAAACAACACAAATATCCTATAACACAAGTGACAGTATCCAGAAGCTGTCCCAGTAGGTGGTAGTGTGATGGTCTGGAGTTGTTATCCTGCTTCGGCATGTTATCATGCCGAAGCAGGAGTGATGGATCCTTGTATCCAATTCTCTCTCCTTTGACTCGAAAAGGCTTTGGTTAGGCAAAAATGAAAATTGTAGCCTAGTCAAAGTCTGAATGACAAAAATGTAATTCAGGCTTGAAACCCTTCAGTGTGACTAAATTTGTACAATTCAACAAAGATGAGTGGTCTAAATTCTTCCACATTGGGGCTAGGTTGTTTAAGCTTTTTAAATTTGTAAGGTGGTAAATGCTTTTTGTCACAAACAGTGTATAGTTGCAACACTTATTCAAAAACAGTGAATGGAAAAAAGGGAGTTTTGTACGAGCCAGAAATAATAAATAAATAAAATAACACTATGAGTCTTAATCAGAAGGTTTTCCATTGTCTGTTTACTTCAAAGTATCCTCAGTAACACATACAAATGTGAGTTTCAATGAGGGGGGGGGGAAGAAGTACAATCATCAGCATTATTGTTGAAAATGTAGAAATCCTCCAGTTTTCATAGAACATAACAAAACCGACACAAGTAAGTGCGGCGTAAAAAGAGAGAACATCTGTAAAGCATTTGAACATTTCGAAAGACTCCTGCTTACATTTCAGTTTCTACATGGACACATTGAATAGAAGGCACACCCGAGTCAAATGTGACCTCTTCTCTACCACTCCGTCTCTTTTCTGCATCCTAAATGGGTTGGTCTTTGAAAGAGAACAATCACGGGGAAGGGGTGCTCTCTTTCTCTCACAAACACAACGCTAGCTATAAAAAGGTTACAGGACGTGTTCCTATATTTGTTTATGTTATATCCATTTTATATTGTCCATGATTATCATAGATAACAACAAACTGCATTGTCATATTACAGTCATCTGATTGCTATTGCATGAAGCTGCAAAGCGATAATAAGATCCCCGTCGGAGGTGTGCTCATCTGCAGGTTTCAGCCGCTGGAGGTTGATTGTTGAGTCCAGCCCACTTCCTCATAGACGGCTTTGATGCCAGAGCAGAGAGTAGCGAGGAGTTTGGTCCAGGCTGCGCCCACCTCTGGCGTCACAACCTCTGGATACTCTTCTCCCAGGACTTCCAGAATCACGCCGCTCAGGATCTAAATAAGACGCAAACAAGTAATTTACCTCAAAGCGAAGTTTAGAGTTCGACATTTTAGGATACTTTTGAAATATCATTAAAAACCAGCTGTTGTTATTAATTTTGCTCCCAGAATATTGAAGTCACACAAGTCAAAAGGGCCATTATTTTAATGACTAAAGAAATATATGCAAACTTCTGTCTTTGAAGAACATTATTGTTGAAATGCTTTCTTTACAGAAAATTGTCTTGCTACTGATTCTGAGATTCAGCATACAGAGATAAATCTGGTAATACTATATAACATAAAACTGAAAATGTCTAGTCTAATTTCAAAACAAACAGTGAAAATAAAGGGTACACCACTGAATACACTGCATGGAAATACCTGGTGTAAACTTTAGAGTTTCAGCCTTAACTGAATAAAATACTTCTCAATCACAATTCTTACTGCATCTCAGGTGGCTGGATGTATTCTTTCTTTATATCTGAATGTTTTACATGCCCACCGTTTGTCATGATTTGATTCATACAGTCTTCACCTTGAAGTACACTGGGTCCACCTTGTGTTTGAGTGCGTGGGTTTTGCCGAGTAGCTTCAGCACTGAGGCCACCTTTTCTGAGTTGTCAATATTCTCCACCAACGTGTTAAGGGCGTTCATGACTCTTTGGGCATGTTTTCTGAGCTGGGGACTCTGCTCCAGCTCCTCTGCGTCCTCAACGTTCTTGAACTGGCTGAAGTATAGCTTGGATGAAGGGAAGTTCACAAACAGTCTGCGAAGAAGACGAAGAACATTAGAGGTAAATTTTAGACATTGCCCAAAGCCTTGACTAGTGAAAGGAAGACTTGGCAGAGGTATGGATGCTGTCACATTACTTATTTTTTGCCATGCATTTTGGCATGTAAAAAATATCATGCAGGCCCAAATGTAAAGAAGCAAAGTACATTAAGTGAAACATGGAAGTCTCTGCATGCATTGCTCATGATGTACCCCTTTTTTTGTACAGTACATGAGCACTGGGGTGTGAGTCACCACACTCATTATGTTTGTTTTGTCTTGTCCAAAACAATGAGGACTAGACAATTTAAGATAGATCTCAAAATGCAGATGCTTGGTGTGAAGAAAGGTGTTGTGCCACTGAAGTGGAGAGTGAAAAAGAAAAACTTTAATAGAGTTGTGAGGTTCAGATTTTTACAAGCCAAAGCTACATATTTCCAATCAGAGCCCTTCCATCCATCCTCTGTAGCCACTTTATCCTGTTCAGACAACTTGAGGAAAAATGATGGCAATTGGTGAGGGACGAGGTACAAATTCAACACAGCGCTTTTTCACCATAGGACCAACTCAGAGTAACAATTTTTACAACCATTAAATCTATATGCACTATAGAGACTAAGAGGCCTTGTTCTGGGGTTTGAGAAACCGTAGAACCAATGCAAATATCTGCCACTGCTCAGACAAAGCATGGAAACCGCCAAATGATTTGGACCGACAACCTTTCTAGCTGTTAAACAATAGAACAAACCACAGTCCCAACAGCTAGATATTCTGTTGGTTTCTGGCAGAAATAGGGCAAAAGGGTAGACTTATGAACTTCATCTTGCTTTTTTGGAAGAATTCCCCTGTCAGGTCTGATTTCCCATTCATGTGTAACAATTAAAGTTACTTGCAGCAATGATTACATCGTATATTTTTCTTCACTTTGTGTTGAGGGACAGGCAGTCTTCTTGCCTCAACAGAAGTTCCAGGTCTAGTTCTTATTCATTCACATGACGTGATTCAACTTGGGCCTTTCAAAGAACAAATGGTCACTTTGATGTTTTCCTTTAATTGCATCCACGCTTGAGGTATCGCAGTGAATTTTGCAAAAAGGAACCTTAAAAGCCCCCCCCCCTCACACAGTTCTGGGAAGAGGGCCAAAGCATCTGGTTGCTGGTTATCAAATCAAGATGTCCCATCTCCCCCTGGCTCTGCAACTGCTTACACAAAAAGGAAGCAAATATTTCTTTCCTACTAGCTCTGACACATATGCTTACATATCGGGGTTTTACATGTGAAAAGGGAGGAAGTTAGAGTGCGCTCAGTGAGTTCAGATGGGTGAAAGGCTTTGAAAATGCCGGAGTTTCACGGTCCCTGTTTTGCTGCAAACTAATGAGGAGCGACAGTGTTTAATCTCTCTGTCTTGTAATTGCGTGACCTGTGGATGCATATAAATAGCCTAATTAGAATTTTCTGTGGTCATTGAACTCTTAATCCTTCCTTATCGTTTCTCAAGAATAATTGAGGAGCTGAATTGAAGACAGCTTCTAATTTCAGAGAGGGAGCTCTGTGATTTGCGCTCGTCGATCTTATCTGCTCGCCAAAAAGACTGTAATTATGTAGGATTAATATTAGCGCCGAGGTCCTTCGGCAAAGCGACAGGATGTATTTCTTACAGCCTGGAGGAATATTGCACAGGGCCAGGTTTTCCGATCAGTATTAATTCTTCAAATTCCTGACGGCTGTTGAGAATCTCTGTGATGGAATGTAAGAATGGAAAATGTGGATCTGAAAAGATCCACATCCACATAAACATGCTTAACCTTCATTTAGGCTTCAGGCTCTGAAGTACACTCTGAAGATAAAAGTGTTAAAATGATCCGATCGCTATCCGGGGTTCTGAACTACTTTGAATGTGTGTCGTTTCATCATCAGTGACCAGTAGCCTGATTTTTCTGTTGTTCTCTTGGTTTGTTGTACTTCATGTCAGATGGATTTCAGAATTACATAGTCGCTCTCTGTGGTAGTGAAACGTGTGAGCTCCACAGGTATGTCTATGTTGTAAAGTTAAATTATCGCCAGCTTTATTGTGTGGGTATAAAGGGCCGGGTCATTAGCCCTGCCCCCCAGCCTGACTCTGACTTGTTCCACTGATTTGTTCCGCTACTGCCCCTAAATTTCACTCAGAGCAACCATTGTTTTGCCTTCAAAGTGATGCTTGAGTAGTAAAAGAGTCAGTATGTGAAGTATTTGATCTCTTGATCTAAACCACATGACTGTGAAGGCATGTGGTTTAGATTTATACCACATGCAGCACTAAGGCTGCATGTGGTATAGGTCACCACATGCAGCACTAAATAAGCACATACAAGATAAGCAACAAAGCTTATCTTCTATCTTATATTTAAGATAAGCAATGAGGCCAGGGATGTGATTAATAAATGCATCACTGAACAGTGTTAATGGATTTCTGCTTTAGATTTATAGCAAATACTGAACGCATATAAGAAAGAGTCCATCCATTTATTGGATATAAATAATTATTTTCATCTCAAAAACAAGGTTTTATTGAAAAAGTTCCTTCTGGGAGACTTTTGATGTTTTGAGGATTAAACAATTTAGTTTCTGAATGACTTAAACCACCTTACCGTGTCTTTACATTTTGAAACATATTCTTATGCTGCATAAAGCAACAAGAGTCACTAAATAAGTAAGCAACTTTATCAGATGACAGAAAAAAAATATTCTGTGGAAAACTAACACCCTAAACTCATCATCCTCAGTATGAAACGTGGTAGTGGCAACATCATGCTGTGGGTCGCTTCTCTTCGGCTGGGACGGAAAAGCTGGTTAGATTTGATGTGATAATGGATGGCACTAAAATACACGACGGTCCTGGAAGAAAACTTGCAAAAGAGGCTCTATGGTTCTGAGGTCTAATCCTGAATATGTAGCCAGAGAAATCATCATGTAATCACGTAGATGGTCCAGTCAAAGTCCATGCCTAAATTCAATTGAGAATCTACTGCAAGACTAAATGTATGAGCTCAAGTGATTTTCATCCAGTGTATCTGAAATTGAGCTGTTTTATAAATAAGAATGGACACTTCGAATGGAGAAAGGTAGGCAAAACATTCAGCTAAAGACTAAAAATTGCAAAAAGGATGAAAGCTGCCAGAATATAAATGCCTGCCACACTTTTAAGATTTTTAACTATAAAAACTTCCAAAAACTTGTATTTTTTTTCCTTCCACTTCACAGTTGTCTTTTGTTTTGGTCTGCCCCATAGGACAATACATTGACGTTTCAGATCATAGTGTAGGAAAATGTGAAAAAACAATTGAAGTGGGTGTGAATACTTTTACGAGGCTAAGTCCCCTTCTTCAGCAATCTGAGAGGATGAAAAAACACACGTTGATTGACTAGCGGTGCATGACGCCACTCACATGATACCCCTCCGCAATCAAAAAGGATTATTAAGGCACGCCGTGTCATGTGGCGAATCCCGTCACACATGAACAAATGTCAAAAGCCTCCACACATTCGTGCAGATGGCTGACTTTTGCAACAGTTTCTCATTACTGGATTTCAGCGCTATGCTAAAAAAAGACAGCGACCGCGAGAGTCTCTCCAATGGCTCTGCGAAATTCCCATAAATAGATTAATTCAATTGCTGAAATGAGTGATTGAGTGTATTAAAAATAAAAGAAGTTAAAATAAACTCAAAGCCCTTTGATTTGTGGGAAGACTTAAAGCTCTTGCTGAGTGATGGAGTCCTGTGGCGGCAGGTATTCAAAGCATGGCCTGTGCTTCAACGGAAGGACAGCCAAAGATGTTTCCATGATGGATTTTAACGATTTGCTTTGATTAGATGAGAAAACAAAGAGGATAGTGAGAGATAAGGCTGTCGCATGGAAAACATTTGTATTGAAGTGGAAAACCCTTCAGTTTGGAATCTGTTCGTATTTCCGGGGAAAATAGGTCGTATACACGCAGGCTCCAGCAGATGCATCAACACATGTGAGCTCCAGAGAGGGGGGAAGGTCAAATTCATGGTTCTGAAACTGATCAAAGTTGCAAAGGAGGGCAAAGACAAAAAGATAAGAAAAAGAATAAAAGAAAAAGAAAACTGCATCCCATTTGCCACACTCTGTCACAGAGCCACATTCACATGAATCAAAACCTAAAACAGCAGATGGAAATACCTGACCAGTATGGCAACCCCGGCCTCCTCACAGTTCTGGTAGACTTTCGCCCACGAGTCCTGGATCATCACCCTCTCCTTGTCAGTCAGTGGGCCCGGGCGCTCCAGGTGGTCCACCTCTCCCTGCTTCCTCTCCATCTGGAAACACAGTGTGTAAGCAGGCTGAGCACATGCAGCAGGCAGGCAGACTGGCTGGCTCTGGTGGCACTACCCTTCCCCCAGAATAAACACAATATTTTCTACCTTTTTTTTTTTTCCTTCTTGTTGTTTTGGTGTCTCTTTCTCAGGGAGAGAAAGAGAGAAATAAAGAAAAGCTCCAAATTCTCTCTCCACCCTTTCTAAGTGAGAATCTTTGCTCCCTACCTCTGAGCCTCTGCTGAGCGAGAGAGTGTGAGTGAGAAGCCGGATGAGAAAAACACAAGAAGCACACACGGTGAACGAGGAGGAGCCTCTGTGGGTCTCTCTTTTTACACTCTCCTTTCCTACTTTGCACCCACCCTGCTACATTCTATTCCTCCCTCTGTCCACTTTACCTTTTGTAGGTGTTATGTGATGAAAACATAATGGGATCAGACACAAATCCATGATAGGTGAGCCAGACATGTCATGCTTGCAGAGCGGGAGCATTGGAAGCAATATAACATCATGGCGTTATTATAAGATAAAGAGGCACACTCTGAACTTTTCCTCGAGAGAAACCGTTGCTGACTGTCCACGGGATTAACCTGCAATCATGTTCAATTTCTTACATGGCACTGCTAGTGTAGTTATAGCACTGCTGATCTCTGTCGCAGACTAGAACTAGATTATGTTGGGGTGTTTTTCATTTCTTTACATTTCAAATTCTATGTGCACACCCTTGATACACCCACACGTACACTTTCCAGCTCTGTGGTGGCAGTTGTTCTCAGTGGGAAGAGATGTCTCACTTGTGTTGACACGGCCAAGACTAAAAACAACAAAAAAATGTATAGATCTGTGTTCTCCTGCTCCACGGTGGGTGAGATATGCAGGACATTTTAACCTGGATCAAAAAAATTTACTACACACAGTGTTTGGAAAACGTTTTTTAACAGATAAAAATCTGAAATGTGAAGAATTTGTTCAATAAAATCTTCTTGCTACTGTAGCTGCTGCATGTCTCTGGTGATGCTACGTATCTAGAGAGTGAAATATTTTAGTCATCATTCTTTCAAATTCAAATAAATTCAATAAAAAAATAATACTCTTATAATCCTAAAGGTAAGCTATAGGTTGTAACCCATTGTGTCCAAAGATCTGCAAAAAGCTGTTTTAGCTGTAAGAAAGATCTCCAGTAGAAGTCAATCTCGCAACAAATCTAAAAAAGCCTCTGACTGAAGACTCTTAGCGTTTGATACTCTCATGGATGTCGTGGCATACTATCAGCTCAGTTTGCAATATTGAGTGGAGACAATATTTCACAGTAACACTATCATCCACCTCAGCTGCATTTGTTGCTTCATTCTACCTGTTTTTTTCCAGGATGATCAGAAAAGTGAACAGAGAGACGTTGAACTCCTGATTATGATCCTTAGCCATTATGATTGATGGAAGACACGGTTTGAACTTTTTCCACTTTTCTGTTGAAGAATATCTCAAACTTATTCTGATTGGATAGAGAGCATCTGTCATCATCGATTCTCAAATCTTACTATAAACGATCCTTTAAATGAACATACTTTGATCTAAACCACCCTAGCTTAGGGTAATTTTTCCGCCAGAACATGTGATCTCATGTTAGTCAAGCATCAGCGTTGACTTTTGTCTTTGGTGAAACTACAAAAACTTACATGTAGTTTCAGCAGACCAGAGCACCTTCTCCCATATGTTTGCTGTGTCCCCCCATGACTTGTAGTTAACTGGAAATTAGTGGAAGCAAAAATATGGCTACCTTTCAGCAACAAGTTTCTTCTCGCCCCTTTTTCCTCCATCGAGGGCAGATGCAAAGAGAGTATGATTAATAGATGTCCTGTCAGCACACGTCAGAAAGCAATTGTTTGCACCAGATTTTACTCAGGGTCATCAAAAGATGAGAAAAAATACATAGCATGCCTTTTTTTTTTTTTACTTGTATGTGTACATTTTGAAAATCATGTGATGAAAACATTTCATTTTCATTCATTTGTGTTACTCCTCCCCACAGAAGATTCCAAACAAATTACATTGAAGTTTGTGTTTGTAGATGAAAATATGTGGGAAAATCTAAAACAATTTAAAGATCTGCCTTGCAAAGCAAGTGTGGGTTGCTGTACAAAGTACAAACGCGCGTTAAACATTGACCCGGTCTTTGATAGTGAACAAAATAAGAACACAAGACTCTAGTTTGATGATATATGCAACTGTATGTCTGAAATGTCTAAGCAAATGGAACACTTCAAGTCAGCTCAAGCTCATCAGATTTATGGGTAGGTATTATGTAAGAGACCTACAAGGAACATTATTCAAAAGTCTAACAGTATGCACAGCACAGGCAGAAAAGACTATACTACGCATATTTCCTCTGGAGGTATTCTAAGACAACAAATAATTTTTACTTGATCAGACTTGCAAGAGTGAACATTTGTGAATAGCTTTGGACTGGACTTCTTGGGACACCGGCCCCTACAGTCTGGGATCTGGGAGTAATATCAAACCAACTCAATAATTTTCCATTTAAAAGTTTAGAAATTATTTGCCGCTACCTGCCAGTACATGTGCTCCAGCTTTGAACTTGTTTTCATGTCTTGAATCATACAAAGAGAGGATAGTAATTTTATGACAGGTTACAGGATGATTACAAAGAAAGATGGTAATTGTAAATCTTCCAGGGAGTGGACAGGTCACAAGGCTATAAAATCAGAGTTGTTTAACTAGAGAGTATATGACTGTAATTTAAAACAAAAAGTCTTGTTTTTAAGCAAATGACTTCTACATCTTGTGGGAGCTGAGGAAATGTAAGATTTGCTACAAAATGTCATTTTCTATAGGTCGTCAATGGAAAGGAAAACCAGCTGTTGCAACAAAAGAATCAGCAAATCAAAGACATGCCAGGAAGTCTTACAGACCTCACAGCTTCTCAGAGTTATGTCCAAATCTCCTGCTGGGGCTTTTAGTTATTTTGGCCTCATTTGCTGTAACACCCATTGACCTGAGGTCAGTTACAGTTGTGTTTATATTCATAAACAAACTCAAGGCTTTTTTTTTCTTCTTTTTTTACAAGCCAATAATAAATCTGCGTGTTTGTGTCTATTTGTTATTGTGAACTTGTATTAGATGTCCTTTACAGTTAGATCATGTGTTTTTGTCAATGCTGTGAGGGCTGTTAAAGAGGTTACAACTCAGTCTTCTGCCTTTTGCTACTACTTAAATATTTATGTGTGTGGATGTATCAATGTGTCCTTGGTCAAGTTCTTCATACACACATTTGCTTAAACTTCTCAAGCACAAAAATATCAACTTAATTTTGGTCAACAGCCCAGAACTTCATGCAACAATGATGTTTTTTAAGAAAAAAAAATTGTTGCAAAATTTTGAATTTACTGTGGACTTTTTTAAGCTACATGGGGTTAAAAATGTTTGCTCTAGATCAAACAGCACACACACCCCAACAAATGTCCCTTGGCAAAACGGACCCTGTATGTTGACAAGCCTCTGGGGTAATTCGGGGCAGATTTTTAGCCAGGCATCTGGGTAGAATTGTCTTAAGTTGGTTGCTTTCTTGTCTGTCTTGAAGCATATGTTGAACCTTTAGAGAGACATTTTCTAAAATCCAGTTCTGATATGATTTTGGGTGAATTTTCCTGTTGGAGAAACCATTTGGTCCAGGTTTTAATCACCTCGTGTTTGACCTGAGCTGTACTTATTATGAAAATATGGAATTTGAGTTTTAAACATTTTTAATTTCTAATTAAAATTGCTCCGCTTTGTTTTTTTTTTTTCCTATTTATAAATTTGTCCTGACTGTACAGTATCTTATCCCTAATTTTTCTATATTTTGCCTTTGTGTGAATACGCATACCTGCTTACCTTAACTTTCTACTGTGACTGCTGAATTCCCTCACAGTGGGACAATAAAGGATATTCTTTTTCTTCTATTGAACAAGAAATGTATTTAGGCTGTTTAGAAAATCTGTTTAGCTCATGTTTTAAACTGAAGGAGGAAGCTAGAATACCTGGAGCAGAGATGTCAAACTCCAGTCCTTGAGGGCCACTGTCCTGCAGTTTTCAGATGTGCCACAACTACAAAACGCTGAAATAAAATAGCTTAATTTTATGTGTAGATAAGTTCTCCAGAGCTTTGTTAATGACCTAATTATTCTATTGAGGTGTAGTGCAGCAGAGGTCCGTCTAAAAGTTGCAGGACACCGGCCCTTGAGGACTGGCGTTTGACATCCCTGACCTGGAGATTCCAACAAAGGGAAACACAAATTCCATGCAGAGGATCTGAGGTTGGGATTTGAACTCAGGACATTCTTCCTGCAAGATAACATAACTGTGCCTCAGATGTGTACAACAATGGAAAAACACAAAGGAAGCAAGCTTCAAACACAAAAATCTGCTGACATTTGCAAGATGATGGGGGACCTAAATCCTGTTTTCAGACTTCTTGAAATAATAGCTGCAGAAGGTAGATAAGTATTTGTCAGTCAGAACATTCCTTTCCCACCAAATTACTGATCAGAGAACGTAAAAGCTTTTACGACGACGCTGCCTTGGCGATCGGTTTTATTTGTTTTGCGGAGCTGTTGTTAGAGGCGCTGCCTCTCTGTTATCTTCTGTTTTGCTTTAATGATGCTGCAAAGACATAATTTAGTCTTCATTACCTTTTCTCCAAACATGAACATCAGAGAATGGAAGCCAGGTTATACCCTCCTCCAGCCCATTAGGCTACTGTCTTCCTGACATAATAAATTTCAGAGGGATTTGAAAAAAAAAAAAATCCTTTAGCAATACACTCACCACTTTTATGTTCATAAATGTGACAGAAATGTTGCTTGTGGAAAATTTCTGATTAGGTAACGAATCACTGTTTATGAGGTTTGAAATTAGATTAACACACTTTTCTGGGATCTTGGTGGCTTTTTATTAATAATAATTTCTTATGGCAATAGTTTTGGTTGTTATTATTGCTTTTCTATTGTCATTATGTCGGATCAGATATGTGGCTTAAAGTGGTTTAGATTTGGTTTTAAATAAAATTTCAGGCTTGCAAACCCACAGTTACATGCATACAGCAGAAAACCAGAATTCCCTTCAACATATTTGAAGCTTGAAGCAGTTTTTCACAACGTGATCAATAAAAACTGTTGCTGTACTCTGCTGCCATCCCCTGGAATACCATGGAAGCAGGCTCAAAGAATGAAGTGTTTCTGCATCCTTTGGCAAAAGTAATAACATATGTTTAGATGTAAGGGAAGAATTAATCTGATTAATTTAACAATTTGACAATGCATTATGATAAAGTGACTCAGCGTCGGTTGTCTTCTTGCATGTTGTTAACCTGAAGATTTATTATTCGATTCAAATCCCACATTTTAATACAAAGACAGAACTGATTAATTGTCCTACTCTATGGAAAGACTTCTTTCATCACAAGTTGTGAGAAGACATCCCTGTCCACGTACACTTTGTGATTTTACAACCTAATGACACTGAAAGTATCTAAAATATAGGCTAATACTTTCGGTGTCATTCTGTAATAGACATTCAATAAAATTATTCAATTTAAAAAAGCTTTAAAAGTTGTATTTTAAAAGTAAAATGTTAACTGACTTGTCATTTTTAGCTAAAGTTAGTCAAAGGCCTTGTGGAAGGTCAAAAGACTTACATTTTAATGACTTTCAATGAAACTATATTACAATTAGTTGTTAAAATTAACTCTCTTTTAGCCTCAGTTCTTTACTTTTGTTTCAGAATTGAAGGATTGCATTGATCCAATGAAATATTCACAGATTTTAATGTGATTTACACATCTTTATGTAAAACACATCAAGATATGTGTTTTACATAAAGATAAACAAACATCGCGTGGATGGTATTTGTTTATCTTTTTTGCTCCGTCGTACAGAAATAAATCGAAATTGTAAATATTAAATGCAAACAATTAAAAGGCTTGTAGTTTTAGTTCTTCACACAGCACTGGTTTTGGATCAGAAACGCTGTCCAGTCGTTTACATACACACTGCAGCGCGTAGCCGGCAATATTGACCCAGTGGCCGCTCCGTAGTTCTCAAATGTGGATCGCTGTCAGGTTACCATGCAACCTGATAGAGCATAGGCTGGATCATTTGTCTTTTCGCGAGTAATACACGTAACTAGACACGCCAACGTAACTGTATTTATTTCCCTTCTATATCTAGTCAAGTTTGTGTCCCACACCGAGCCTTTTTTTTTTCTTTTTCTCGAATAAATTAGCTCACTTTACTGCAGACGCTAGTGTGCGGCAGTTAGCTAGCCGACGAGAGCGTCGTTTTAAGAAAAAGCTAAAACGTTCCTGCTGGGTTGGGTTTAAATAAAGTGGCGTTACTGACTGTACTTTCTGTGACATAAAAACACCGAGCTTGCAGAATGAATGTCGCTAAAAGTGGCTACCGTGTGTTTTCTGCAAACTCCTCCGTCGCTTGCACAGAGTTGGCTAAGAAGATAACAGAGTGAGTACTCCAAAGCACTAGTTAATGTTTAGCTAGTGTTCGCTCGGGTGTAACTGCTAACTGACACAAATAAAGGGACATTAAAAGAGGCAGAGCAGGTCAGGGGATTTGTCATTCATGAATCAATGAACAATGCTAGAAATTCAGAATAATCCTGAGATTACACAGTTGCTTGAAAAATCCGTGCAAAGGTATGCTTTTGTTTTGCAGGAGGCTGGGTGTTGAGCTGGGAAAATCTGTCGTCTTTCAGGAATCTAATAGAGGTAAGAAAAAAAAATCTAAAATCCCCCCCATTCAGCTAAATGATTTCTGATTTAGGACAGCGAATAAATTAGCATTTTACTTGTTCACATGCTCTGATTATGTATATTAACTCTAAATAAAATGCAGGCTTTTAAAGTTGATTTAAAATTTAAGAAATTATAGTTAGAAATGTCAGTGTTTCAATTTATATGATAAATTGAACCTTTATTTACAGTAAGCAAATGTTCCAACATAAAATACTGATTGTTTATACGGCGTTTGTTTACTTTTAGCTTCTTGCTAAAATTGCTGTCTGTGTAAAATTACATTTTCCTCCCTTGCTATAGAGACAAGAGTTGATGTGAAAGAGTCTGTTCGTGGGCAGACCATCTTCATTATCCAAACCATACCAAGGTGAGTACAGAAAATTAGTTCATTTTTATCACAGCTGAATTTTTTTCTAACCCAGATCTTTAACTGCCTCTTCTTTATTTTTCTATTACCAGAGATGTCAACACAGCCATCATGGAGCTCCTTATTATGGCTTATGCTCTTAAGACTTCCTGTGCAAAGAACATCATTGGAGTTATTCCTTACTTCCCCTATAGCAAGCAGTGCAAAATGAGGAAGAGGGGCTCCATAGTTTGTAAACTGTTAGCTTCAATGTTGGCTAAAGCAGGTAAAGGGATCAAAGCAAAAGCAAACAGTAGAATTAAAAAAAAGGCCTCTCTCATTAACATTTTATTTTTGTGCCTTCTGAAGGATTGACACATATCATCACCATGGACTTGCATCAGAAAGAGATCCAAGGCTTTTTCAGCTTTCCAGTGGATAATCTGCGAGCCTCCCCGTTTTTGATTCAGTACATACAAGAAGAGGTGGCTGTTGTGTTTGTGTCTTCATCTTATGACTTTCATTGAAACAATAATCAAAGCAAAACAGAGATTGGAAGAATTGGTAACACCTGCTTTTCTTTATTCGGACAGATTCATGATTACAGAAATGCTATAATTGTGGCAAAGTCACCTGCTGCAGCTAAAAGGTATCAGATGTTAGGCAACATTACATTGATTTTACATTGAAATCACAGTAGAGGCCTACTTTATCCTTTTATCCATTTTTACCTATTTGAAGTCTCCTGTTTTTGCAGGGCTCAGTCCTATGCAGAACGTCTCCGACTGGGTCTGGCTGTGATCCACGGCGAGGCCCAATGTGCCGAGTCGGACATGGCCGATGGAAGACACTCCCCGCCATGTGTGCGCAACACCACAGGGCACACAGGACTGGAGCTGCCTAGTGAGAGCCCGGTCTTTCTTCACTTAGAACTTCACTTTATCCAACATTTCACAAATAATATGTGTCCCCTGTTGTTGGTTCATGCAATTACGTGACTTTTTATTCATCAGTTTTCCAAAGCTTTAACTTTTAAACACATGCTGTGACTTGTTAGATGAGAAGAATGTATTTTCTTGACCACAAACTATTACAGACAACCAAAATTGAATGTAGCATCATTAATGCAGCCTTGTTTACCTTTCTGTGACACGTTTAAATGTCTGCATTGAAAGGGTAGTTAACAGTCTAATACAACTTCTACAAGTGCTAACCTCTTTTGAGCTGATGATTGTGCTGTTTCTCACTCATACCATTATTCATACTCAAAGTAATTAAGTTTATGTCATTGCATGACCTCACAGAAACACTAGTTCTACTCACAAAGCATCCGTGGCAGTCTGCCGACAGCAGGCCTCCACCTCACACTGGAATAAGATTATATTAAGAAATGAAAAATCTGCCAGGCATATTAAAAATAATTTGCGCAGTATTATTCGGAAAAATAATACTGCGCAAAAAAAAGCATTTTTTTTCCAAAAGTGCACACACCTCCAAACTGTATAGAACTTGAAGCTCTGAAGGAGGGTACAAGGTCCCTAGATTTATAGTTTGGATGCAAATGTATTTGTTACATTTCAGTGAGAAGGCTGGGCATTATATTTAGTGATGAGAATGAGGAATAAAAGTGTGCGCACAGGTTTATGGAGGCTTAAAATACACTTATAAAATGGTTGCAATGTGTGTCATTAAAAAAATAACCAAGCTTTTGAACCTTGGATGTAATCAGTTCACAATGAAAAACACTTATTTTTGGCTTTTACTCCTGACTGATACACACACCAGGCAAAAATCTGACATGCTCATTCGTAGCTAAAAGCTGTACATGTCAAAATGGATGAAAAACCCCTGGGGTTCTTTTAAGGCAAGGCTAAAACTGCTGGTGGAGAAGCAAAAATATTCTATATGTATGATTTTAGTATGGATTGGGACAATCTGTCCAGATGTGAAGTCCTGGATTTCCCATAATCCAGCTGTGTCCTAGCAGTCTTTAAGGTCCAAGAGAAGTCTAATGTGGAGTGGGTTGAAACAACAACATATTTAAAGAAACATCCCCTTTGCTTGTTTCCTGGCACGTATTTGATCATTATGTATTAGAGTGTCATCAAAAGAAACCCAAAATCAAATAGGTGTGTCACTGGCAAATGACTCCGATTGAATGGTCTCAGTACTTCTTTGTGCTCCCATGCTTAACTTTGAGATTATAAGATCCACTTATACATGTTTTGAACAAACAAAAACTTTGTTTTAGACGTTTCAGTCAGTCTGCTTTAGTGATATTATTTTTTTAAATTACTTTCAACCCAGATTTATTTATTTTTTCTAAGTCTTGGCAAACAGTCTGTATCATGTGCTATACTTGTGCATTTGTGTTAATGTGGTGTTTATTTGTCGACAATAGCAGGCAAACAACAAGCTCCGTTCCCTGGCATAGAGCTTCCAAGTACGACCTAAATTTAATTTATATCTGACCATGAAATGATTCCTCTTCAAATTCTACTTCAAGTTGTGCATGCATAGAAAAAAATGGGTTTGTTTTTGCATCTTGAGAAACATACAGTCTGGATTCACGAGGGGAAGTTGGTGGAATATTGACTCTCCAAATAATGAAGCTGACATTGTTGATTTTCTTTTTTTGTTTTTTTTTGTCCAATTGGCCGTTTGATCTCCACTTTTCTCCCAGCAGCAGTTTGTGTGGCATGTTTGTCTTGAACTGAACAGACGCCATGCTTACTGCACCTTCGTATGATTCCAGACAGCTGCTTCTACAAGATGGCTTAAACTTTCTTTGTTTTGTGGTGCTCTAATTTTAGTTTCCTTAAATCAAACCAGAACTGCGTCAATTTTTTTTATTATTTTTGTTTGTTTTTTTTTTTTTTCCCGTTGGACTCATCTTGCCAATCAACACACGCTGCCATTTTTAAACCACTTTTAACCTGATTAACCTTGTGTCATGATTGCATGTAAGGAAACAATGAAGCATGCTTTAAGGATCTGTTATTAGAAAGTCAATAGGAATGTAATGATTGACAGATTCCAGCATTTAATCTAGAACTGTCAACAAATGATGCATATTGGCAGATTTTATTTATCCTTTCTTAAAACAGTAAAAGTCTAACCAGACTTTTTTCAGGTTGTTACACGATGCAGCACAGTTGGATTTTGGTAAACTGTATTTTAATCACAATGTTGATTCTGCTGTTCTTGGTGTACATAGTGATTCCAGGTTTTTCTCACACTGAGGGGCTGATTGAAATTCACTGTTCTGCAAGGCATGCTTTTCCTTTCTTTGCTTTCTAAAACTGTTCCTTCACAATCAGCTTGGCTTGCTGATTGTTTACCAGTTGATTGTTTCCTAAAAATCCCTCTGATTGCCCGCATTTACATGCACACCGGTATTTTGAAATAGCTTTATGCATTTTCTTAGTTTTTGTAAAGATTTTTGGTAAATCTCATAGTAAATCAATAGTTGTTTTAAGACTCTTCCTCAAACATCAACCATGAATAATTTCGGATATGTATGAATTATATATGGACAGCTCTGTCCAAGATGCTTACATGGACTCGTCACTGATACAAATGTAGTAATGCTTTCTCTTAAGTAATTTTTAAACATGATTGATTGCACAAGTGTCAAGTTTATTCACCTGGACATTCTCACACACTGGAAGGAAGGAGAAAAACAATTCAAGTTTAGTACACTCAAAAGAGCCGAGAGTGAGGCAAACAAACCCAGCTGCCAAACACACAATCAGTCACAAGTCTATTCTAAATAATGAAGTTCTCCTGTTCTTTGTGCATCTGTAGTCTTACGTGCAGTTCCTTTGATCCTGTATCTCTGGGTCATAAACTATGACCCTTAACCTTCGGTACTTCCTGCCAGGCCAGATCTCATCCTGGCTTCAGGTCATCTGTTTCCAATTTGGCACCATCATCTCCCCCTACAAACATCTTACACAAAGCACACATTTGAGAACAAACAGACATAGTCTAAAAGTTCATAAGAACAATGTTTAGTGTTTATATAAGTTAATAATTTTATCCTAACAACAAGTTTGAAAGTATTTAGAAGTTTCTGCAATGAACATGGGGTCAACATTTTACAAATATATGTACACCCCCACTGAATGCATTTATGTATAACTTTGTTATAAATAAATGTCTCTTTTTAGCAAGTTTCATTATAAGTATATATGTTTTTTGTGGCTCTCAACAAGCTTCTAGCATAACTGTGACTGGATATTTGAGCACTTTTCTTAAAGTAAATTGTACACTTCATTTTAATTATTTAATTCCCAACATTGACTGTTTTTTTTAAGCAAACTTTTTCTCAGTGCAACTTTAGTGCATTGAGAGGAGTTTAAGGAAGAAAAAAAAGACTTTCCCAAAACTCCAAATTGAATTTTAACTTTGATTAAAGGTGCCATATTTGTCAAGAAAACCATCCCATTTTAATGATCTCTATTATTTCTGATGTGAAGAGTCATTTAAATATGCAGCCAGAAACATGCTGATGATTGAGGAGCAAATTGCAGTAAAACATGAGTGTATGTAAACTTCACTCTTGCTGTAGATAGCATTGCAGATGTATGTATTCAGCAGGTGAATGTCAGTGAGGCCAGGATATTCATATATTGTCATAAGCTAAACAGTTGTCTGAGTGTATGTTTAGATTCTGTATTAAAAATGGTGAGCCAACTCATTGTGGCTGATGAAGCCAAACTAAGTGGAGCATAAAGATGGATTGTTCAAAATGCATTAAAGCAATAATGCGACTGATGGATGGTGTGCATGGAAATGTAGGCTGTTTGCTGGCAGCGCTCAGATTTGACTGACCGGTTCAGAACATTGGCAAGTGTATATGAAGAATCTGTCATCAGTGCTTGCCACTGTTGGTGTGTGTTAAACTGTCTGTTTGAGGACTGCTACTATAACCTGGGCCTAAAGGGGTGTGTGTGTGTGTGTGTGGGTGTCTGTAAAGGCAGTTTTTTTTTTTTTTTTTTTTGGATTGGGTATCCTGGGCTGAAACTCCTTTGTCATTTGACCCTTGCATGGCATGCTTTGCACTAGGTTAGCCTTCCAGCTTGATCTCCTAACAGGTAGGAGGGGTAGAATGGAGGGGAGGGGGTACATGAACCAATGACTTTGATTTATTGATCGTCATTTTAGTTTAGCTTCACATTTTTAGAAATCAAATTTAGTAAAAAGAAATATACTGAAATTGGAGAGCTGGTTGCTCAAAAACCCTTTTCTCAACCCATTTTACCCAATCTACTTAGATTTAATCTTTGATTCCTAAAAAGAAAAAAGAAAAAAAAAAAGAGTACTGTTGACTAAGTAATACGACGTAACCCAATTTTCTTTCAATTTTAGTAATGATGGCCAAAGAGAAACCTCCGATTACTGTAGTTGGAGATGTCGGTGGAAGAATCGCCATAATAGTGGTAAGATTCTTCAAATGCAATATTAAAATCTTTTGTACTTATAATTTCTGAATGTAAGAAGAGGTGTTAATAGGGATGCACAGACATAAAAATTTTGGGTGATAACCAATATGTAACAATATGTATATAGTGTATATTTCACTGCATTTTTGACCTTGTTTAAAGGCCATCTAAATTGCCTTTCTCCTTTAAACACTCCCATTATCCCGTGCTGCTCCCACTTTGAAAATGAACACCAACTGTTAACACCAGCCCAGTTTTGCTCAAGGTGTTTTTTTTACAAGCTTCTTTTTTTAAGGTGTTTTTATGTCACCCATTTGTGCCAATACACAATATTTTATGGTGCCGAGAAAGTACCGATTGTAAGAAATTAGAAGGTCACAGTTGTCACAACCAGTTTTTAAATGTCATGCATGTGCAGATGAATCTGTGTTTTTAACTGTTTCCAATAGAGATAGTGATAGAGAGACTGTATGCTTTCCGTGTGTGATAGAACACAAGATAAGATCATTTGTGTTGCGGTCCGGACTGTGGTGTATCTTTCTGAAGCCTCTTTTCTGCCACCCTTTTTGTTTTTCCTGCTACAGTGACTCCTATTTCCTCTCCCCCCTTTTTCTTGGTATCATTGGTTGCCTTCTGTCGATTCTAACTGGGTGAACAAGTTAAAATATTTTAACTACATTGGAAATTGTTGCTTTTCTGCTCAGGATGACATTATAGATGATGTAGGAGACTTTGTTGCTGCTGCAGAGATCCTGAAAGAGAGAGGGGCGTATAGGATCTACATCATGGCCACTCATGGTTTACTTTCTGCAGATGCTCCTCGTCTCATAGAGGAATCCGCTATTGATGTGGTAAGAATGTAGGACCTTACGGTTTTAAAATGTGTGCACCTTTTTCTGTTAAAATGTGTTGTACATGAGCTTAACTAAAGAACATAGATGAGAACAAACTTCAGCTTTTGTTCTTTAGATGTCATTTGTTCTTTAGGAGAACAGTGAAGTGTAAAATACTTCCTACTAATGGGAACTCGATCTGAACTGTGTGACTCTGCGGACTTCTGTTTCAACAAAGAGTTATTGTTTTCAGCAACGTCAATTTTATAAGCTGTCAGTTTCTGTTCCTAAAAGCTGCCAGGTGTTCAGAAAGCAGTGGTTCCAGTGACATTAGAGCATTTCTTGTTAACCACACATTTCCCCGGTAGTCAGTATTTACAATGACTTACAAGTTAAGTATTCATTTACATTTTGTCATTTCACAACTGCAAACACCAGGTTAATTGATTGGCATTTAATGTGATAAACTAACACATTTTCAAAATATTTCACTAATAAGGCCATATAGCACAATCACATTTGTGAAACAGCAATTGAAATATTTCCATCAACTTATGTCAAATTGAGAATGTAGTCTGCTGTAAAGACCAAGTGAACATGATTTGTTCTTGTGTATTCAGGTGGTTGTGACAAACACGGTGCCTCACGAGGTGCAAAAGCTACAGTGTCCAAAAATCAAGACGGTGGACGTCAGCATGATATTAGCCGAGGCCATCCGCCGCATCCACAACGGGGAATCCATGGCCTACTTATTTCGCAATATTACAGTGGATGACTAAGGAGTGTCAGTGACAGACGCCTCTGCACCTTTGCTAACAAAACGCTGTTCCACGTGTTGTTTTTGAATGACATGCATACATGTGTCCTGATTCAGTTAAAGAACTTCTCAAAAATCGACCAAATAATTTGTCTTCTTTCTAAAATGTGTTTCGTTTTCTTTTGTTTGTTTGTTTGTTCCGTTTCTAAAAGAGAAAAGCCTTCAAATCCAAGGCAAGCACGCCTCTAAAAGAGCATATTTTGATGTTTTGAAATGAAAGGCGAGGATTGTATGAAGTGGTGTCGTTGCTAGCAGCTGTTCAGAAACATTGTGTACGGTTAGATTTCAATGGAGAAGTGATCACAAGGTGTGGCCATCCTGGAAGTAGTGAAACTGAATACAGGATGGGAATCTGTGTTTGACAGATGAGTGAGGTGTGACACCTGTTTCAGCTCCATCAGCCTCCTCCGTAATGTAAATGAAGTCCGTGCCAAAGTCTAAGAAGCCGTACAGTGAGACAAAAACGCATTTGATAATGCAGCTGGTCTCAGTGCGATGCTTCACCGTACTATATTGAATCTTGCCTTCCATAGATCAGTGTTTGCACAAAGGTAAAGCGGTTTATGAGGTGTGGGGGGTTTACTTCGATTACAAAAGAAAACAAAATACATGTAAATCCAAAAAAACAACAACAAAAAAAACCCAAATTATATTTATAATCCTAATTTTGGTGAATATTTTTTCCCCACTTTTTCTTGCTCCTAACTTAAATACCAGTTATGCTTTTGTCATACACTACAAAAGTTCATATTTTCATGTTGAGCTTAATCTGCAGAGATTAGATGGGCAAATACATTTAACAGCATGTTGCTTTTAGCAAGAAAACCAAAGACACTCCATTCTTTTTTTATTTTTATTTTTTGTTTAGTGACTGCTTTTTCAGATTTTACCACATTATGTTGCCTCTTTAACTCACAGCAAAATATTTTACAGAAGCCTACATGTAGGTCAATTCCTTTCAGCTGTACATACAGAATTGAACATTTAAAAACGGACCCCTATTTCACACGGCATTAGTTAAACCTAGTATTATACAAATTTTTTATTTTTTCTGTGAAAAGGAGCCCTGAAAGAATGTGATCCATTCTTGTTTTGATTATTTATATTCTACTGAATTCTATGTTTTAAGATGGAGCCACAGTCATTTCAGAAATACATTGAATTTAGGCCCAAAAAAAAGTGGATTTTAGATGCTGGAGGGCTGTTTCGCTTTGCTTACTTTTGGCTCAGGGAATATACTTTAGAGGCTAATGCACATTTATTTGCTCCTGAGTTTTTCAGGTTGTGTACATTACCTGCTGCACATGTTTGATTAAAATAATAGCATTTTGGAAAAATGTCTTCCACGCAGCAGAAATGTGACTTGGCAATGTGCTTTGGTTAAAAAAAAAAGGCTAGATTTTTTTTTTCTTAAAATATTAATAGAAGAACATTTGAAAATGTTGAGCTGATTTTTGTGTAAGCATGAATCAATGAAGTGACACTCCCATTTAAGCTCTTAACTGCGTCTGTCTTGAATGCATTTGGAAACGTCTCCCCTGCATTTACGGTCCCAGGTTTCCTCCGCTTCTGTCTGACTTTGTGTTTGTGAATGTAAATGAAAATAAAGTAGCTGCCTCTTTCTCTGGCTCCTTTCGTGTAGTTATTTTCACCTTAAATGCACTCATAATGCATTTTTCTGCATTTATGGCAACTATTTTCCCAGTTACGATACCACTAAGAAATGAACTAAAGTGAGAAACAGTGGATTTTCTCTCAACACATTGTCAGATGTGTTAGACACCATGATCAGTAAATATTTGGTTAAATTGTCCTTTACTAAGCTGCGTTTCAACACAAAAGTTCTGGTTTCACTTTGACTTATTTGAACACTTATTTATGGGACTTTTAAAATTCAATTCAGATTGGTTGATTTCCTGGTGTGGATGTGTTTTGCTTTTTTTTTCTTTCTTCTTCTTTAAACAGTTTGCAAAGTGTGAAGTGAAGACTTAAATGTAACCAACCAAATTATTGGTGCAGTTTACACTGTAATTTTATCCAGTTACACATTCAGAATAGGTAGCTAAGAATCAGTCTATCAATTTGACTTGATTAAAACTAACAAAAACATTTCTTGACTCAATGCCAAATCAAATCTCTATCTCACCAATGATCCTATTGATAAAGAGAAGATCATTTAGAAATAAAGAAACCAGTGAATGATGAACATTAAGTGCCAAACTCACCTCAAACTCCTGAGCTTTTGAAACGACACTGAAAACGTTTGATGCAGACCAGGTCAGAGATCCTGTACTTGCTCCAAACTTCTCAGGTAACTCGGCAGCTCTGAGGAGCTTGGACCAAGTCCAGGAGCGGACCTTTTAAGAATTTAAACAGCACTGCACGTCCATCTAAAAGAAGCTTCGTGGCCTTCATAAAAACTTTAAGCGCACCTGCGCTCTGCAAGGAAAGGACCTGCCAGTTTGTCTCCAATAATGTAGCCAGAAAGAGAGGAGCAGCCGTGAGCTTAAAGAGCACAAAGAGGAAGCAAATGTTTGATTGTTACAGGTCGCTTCCTCGTTTCGTACGGGTGAAACAATTCACCTTGCCTGTTAGCTTTTGGAAAGAGGAAGCACGCTGGAGTTTTTGACAGAGAGGAAACTTTAACACTGCCTGTGAATGGCTATATGAGAACATAAAAGTGTCAGCTGAGAGTACAATAGAGCTTTATCAAGAGGTTAAAACTTCTGAATTGGTCAGGTCTAAAAAGACAGAAAATTAAAAAAAAAAATACTTATGTTGAATAAGTGAGGAGCTGATACATTCAGAGATGGGCAGAGCACCCAAAAATTAAACTCAAGTAAGAGTTGCTCTACTTCTTATAACAAATTTTTACTCAATTAAAAGTATAAACTGGTCGTCCAAGAAATTACTCAAGAATAAAAAAGTATTTGGGAAAAAGTCAGCTCAAGTACACAGAAACCCATCAAAACATCAATTATTTCATATTTAAAAATAACATCATCTGATGGACCAAAATAAAGTGATGTGGCTATTTTGGTATTTTAAATATGAAAAGAAAAATATTTCCTAAGAGTAACATAATTACAAAACAACAAAATTGGACAAAAAAAAAATCCAAATCAGTTACTTTCTATATAAAACTTGTGAAACTTTCACAAAAACTGCAGGATAGAATTTTAGGTTCAAGCTGATCTTGTCTTGTTTTGGTGAAGTTATTCACAGTCGGCCGAATATCCGTAAATTTTACTCAAACAAGATTAGTGATACTTCAGAGTAAAAGTAAAAAAGTAAAAATACTCCTAAATATACTCTCATTGCCCAGAAAACTTGCCAAGTAAATGCAACTAATTAATATCCAACTCTGGATATATTATGTATCATTTGGTCCATCGATCTTAACCAAAGATTAACAAAACACATTTTAGTATCTCCAAAAGCTGAGCCACAATAGAAACAGTGCACATTTTTTGGTTCCATGACAGTCCATGTTGTTGATACAATCTTGTGCGCCACACTGTGGTTTGCTTCACTGGAGCATTCACAAGCAGCATCTTGCTCTTCCTGAAAGGGGCGTGAGGTGCTTTAGAGTCTGCGCTAATGCCCGGGTTTTGCCTCATTCTAGTGTTTTTGCAGGTTCTGCCTCCATCTTTTCATCAACCGTAACCAGCTCCCCCGTCACTGCTGAAAAACAAGCTTCCCCTGTTAGCAAGATCCATGCACACCTTGGGGAAGCTGTGCTCAAGATGACATGCAGTGTCAACAAGCTAGATTTGGTGAAAGTAACTTTATTGTTTTTATTTTTAGTTTTGTTTTGTTGGTGTTTATCAGGGTTTCATCATTCCACTCTTCAGGGTTTGTGGTGTGTCGCAGTGTGTGAGCTGTGGATCTCTGCAGCTCCTCCAGAGTTATAAACATCTCTCAGGCTGGTTCTCTGATAAATGCTCTGGTTGCTCAGCCTGTCCGTAAATGCAGGTGGGCATGTCTGGGTAGATTTGTGTCACAGCAAAACGGTAATAATCCGCCTCTTTTACTTCACAATTGCTACCTTGTATTGGTTTATCTAATAAAATTACAAACCAATACACAAAAGTTAGTTTTTGTAAACTGACAAAATATGAAAAAGCTAAAATTAGTATGAATTATTTTGCAATGAACTGCAGTTTTTGTCTTGTTGTTATACGCAGCCATGCTAGATCCATGGTGTGTTCTTTAAAAGTAAAGCAAGTGTAAAAGCACAGGACAACTTAATTAGTGTTGCTTGTCATTTGTCGATTAGGTGAGTCATAATTTTAAAGCCCTTCACTCTATTACTGCAGCAAACTTTGTAAGCTGCAGTCCACCACCAGAGGGCGGTACAATGCCGAAGAGAAGTCATGAAACTGCTTGTGAGATCTGTCCACTAGACTAACTTTTTCCTCCACTTTTCTAAATGAATTTGATTCCTATCATTGCTACTTTTGACGACACCATACTAGGTGATGCACGTGAAACCAGGACAGGCAAGTGTTTGATGCACGTTTATTTGAACTCATCCGTCCGGTTAGACCAGTACTGCTGTTCAGGAGAAAGAACAGAGTGAACACACATCACTACAACAGACATCAATGTTTGCACAGACTTTAAAAATCCAACATATTCAAAAGCAGATTTATGTCAGTTGTTAATTCCTTTCAAAAAAATTTCTCTTGCAAGACTGTTTACTAAATGTTTATTTTGTCACTTGAGGTCCTAAAATATGAGAATTTTAATAATCCTTAATCTATTTATTTTTTTCTGCAAGACTGGTTGGAGACCTGAAATACAAGTTTGCAAGCATTAAAGCATGTCTCTTTTGGTGGCAGAAACTTTTTCTTATAAAATCACAGTACCTCTTGTGAAGATGAACACTTTATTTGTTTTTTCACATCAAGTTGACATTATACACAAAAAAGAAGGTACAACAGAAGCACAACAGAGAACCTCAGACAACACTACAGCTATTTATTTTTTCCTGGTTTAGACAAAACACTGAAAGTATGCAAAAGATATAACTGAGCAGAACTCTTTTTTTCTTACCCCCCATAAAGTAGAAATGCATTTCATTTTAGTTCATATTTTAATCTCTGTTTGCATTTGCAAACAAAAAGGTTCAGTAAACCAGTATTACCAACACTAATTAAAAATATAAAGTGCACAGTATATTTTCTTCATATGTTGACATCAGCTGCACAGAAAAGACAAAAAAAAAAAAAACACATTTAGAGATGAAAAACACTATTGCTTTTGACTCATCAACAGATACAGATTGTTTTCCCCTGCAGATGATCAGTTACAAGCTGAAACATCAATAATTTCGAGTACAAACTGAACACAACACATTCAGAATATTTTTTTTCTTTTCTTTTTTTAATGTTAAATGTTCTGGCATTCGCGGTGGGTGCAGTCAAGTTCAACAACATGTTAATCTTTGTTTTCATCTGTCCATGTTTGTTTTAGGAGGAGTATATTGGAGCTGTGAGCAGAAGGGAACATTTGATTATCGTGTCAAACATTGTCTCTTGGTTTGTTTTTCTGTCATCCGCGACAATCCTCTGGTCTCGTTTGCACAGTTTTCTCTGCCTCCGTCCGTCTCTACGAAAGGAGGCAGCTGTTGGTTTTGTTCATGGGGGCACGCTTGCTTATTTCTTTGGGGAACGTCAGCCGTCTCTTGCACAGCACCGGACTCAGCTGCGTGGGCAGGTTGGCCCGCTGCAGCAGCTCCATGAAGGCCTCCATCACGTTGACGTTGTCCTTGGCCGAGGACTCCAGGAAGATGTGGTTCCAGTCCACTTCCACCGTGGACAGTACGTCCTCGCTGGACACCCTACGCTCTTTGAGTCGGTCTATCTTGTTGCCGATCACCACAATTGGTGTGTGCTTGCTCTCCTTGACTTCCAGGATCTCCTCTCGCAGTCTCTTGATCGCCTCAAGGGAGTCTGGATCGTCCACAGCGTAAACCAGAGCAAAGGCATCGCTGTTCTGGATGGAGAGTTTGCGCATGGCAGGGAAGGAGTAGCTCCCACTGGTGTCCATAATGCTGATGGTGACCTTAATTCCTCCCATTTCGTACTCCTTCCTGTGGAGCTCCTCCACTGTGCGCCGGTGCTTCGGCTCAAAGGTGTCTTTGAGGAACCGCTGGATGAGGGCTGTCTTCCCCACTCCCCCTGCTCCTAGAAACACCAGACGCACTTCAGCCTTTTCCTTTGTCTCCAAAGACATGACAATGTTTTTCTCTTTTCTCTTGCAAAAGCTAAAAATTCCTTCCACTTTTCTGCTGCAGCCAATGCGTGTCGGTAAACACTTTCACATGCGCTGACAGAACTGAGAAGTGTTGATAGTAGAAGCTTGCGTATGAATGCACGCTCTTCTGACTGCACGCTGTATTTATTAACACTCATCACCTGCCCACTGGGCTCCCAGCCAATCAGGGGAAGGACGGAGTTTGAGTTTACAGCAGCCAATCAGAAAACAATTCAATAAAAGGGAGAAGATAAAAGAAAAACATGACCGGGGTGTTATGTGTGAATGCAGGACACATCTCTGAATGTTTCTATCAACAAACACAATTTTCTTTGACTGCAAAAGAGACGTTCAAGTGCAATCAAGAGGAATGTCATTTTCTGTAGAAAAAAGTCGATTATGAAGTTTTTTTAAAAACTGTCACACACACACACACCTTGCTTTTCAAAAGTGTTTTATTGCTTGTGGCATTCTGGGGAAGAATGAATGACCTGCTAGTAGAAGCTTCTCACCATACTGCAATCGTGATTTCTGTTTTCTTTTCTTCTGCAGCTTGAGTTTCAGGACTCTCAGCAATTGATCGAATACGCTTTGGATCTCAAACATGCCTTTGTAGCTCCTCCACCATCTCCATATTGTGACTCTACACATCTGACCTTGACATGCAGATCCTCTCTAAAGGTCACCACAGAAATCAAGGGACAGGCATTCAACCAGAACTTGAGAGTTTTACTTATTGAGGTTAGAAACCGTTTTGGCAAAGTACTTCAGCCAACCATACGGAGATCATCTTTGTTGACAAACGTCAGGACCGCAAAGTCCAGCTCTTGGTAGTAATGGCTGTACCTGTGTTGTATGGCTTGTCTGAGTCCAGAGGAGGGGGCTGATGGACTGTGTTCACAGAGTAAAGCCTCCACCTCCAGGTTCGTTTTACATTTCTCATCAGCATGCAGACATGTAGGATTTAAGCAGTAGTGGTCTGTGGAAAATTAGTCGCCTACACAGAGATTTTAACAACAGCACAGAGGCCAGATCACAACAACACACAGAAGTCTTGAGTGCATTTTCCATGTAGCCCAAAGAGTTCAATTTTGAGGTCATCTTACACATGTTTGCTGTGTCCCACAAGACTTTCTTTCAACAGTGGTTTTGACTCTCCCACCTGAGCTATGGATCCCTGCAGCTCCTCCAGAGTCACCATGGGCCTTTTTTCTGCAGTATGTAAATTTTATAAAGAATATATTTTTCACATACTTGTTAAAACCGTCACCATGTTGTGAATGTTATGTTATGCACATCTTCATATTGCTGTCTGAAGAAATGCACTGCTTCCGACCAAAAACAACCAACCACAGCCAGGAGGAGGGTCTTAGCGCTGTCATTCAATGTTGCTAAATTTGCTAATGGCGGAGAAAGAACTTATCCTTACAGGAAACCCAATTATCCGTCAACAAAGGTGGTTATTCTAACGAGCCTCCACATTTATGACATTCATTGCTAGCATAGCAGAGAGCAAGTGGGGCAGGGTGAAGAGCAGAGCCACACAAGACTGTGATTAACAGCGCAAAGATCCGCCTCCTGGAGATCCTCAGCACCGGGAGATGGCAGAGGAGCTCAATATTTATCTGCCTCATTCCATACTGTCATTATGACAGATATGTAAAAGAATACTTTTTTATGTTATAAAGGTTACATACTGCAACTCTGGAGATTATTCTGTTAGATTTCAAAGTTAAAGTGGAAGCTGCATTTGTTCTTAAAAATCCTCTTGGCAGCTAAGGGAGAAGTTGTTCCTTTGGAGCAGCTGTTTCTGCTCCTTAATCCAGAAGGCAGCTGCTGATCCCACCGTCATATTAATCTGTGATGTCTGGCTGTAATAGAGAAGGAGGACAATTTGCACAATGAACATGCTGTCTTTTTACCTTATTGAGCCGACTCCAATCTCCGAATCCGTTGAAAAGAAAAAAAAAGATGGAAGAAAAACGCTCTCTGCGAAACTGCACAAATTTAAGTTAAAGAAAAGCATTGTTTGATTAATGAGTTTATTCGAAAGTTGTAAAGTTCATAAAAACTGCAATGGGTTCCTGAGAAAGCTGTGTGTGTCTAATGTGCAGACTGGTTCTGCCCAGCCCATAAAGTCAAGTCAAGCTGTCACGCTTTGTGGAATTCGATAGTTTGCAGAGGACAGAATGTCATTTTTAATAATGAGACGCCTCTGATAGCTTTCAACTTCAAATAGGAGCTCACTTGCCAAAGCAAATATTTCTAAGGTAAAGCTAACATGCGGGTAAAAGTCACGTTGTTACACCTTTGCAGCATAAAAAAAAACGTGATTCAGTTCATTGTGCTGCACATCGTTTTGGTCACTTTTGATCCTTTTTTGTTCTTTAGAACTCCAAAAAGTTTTTTTTTGTCAGATCTTAATTTTAGACTGTTAAAGAAATAGAACCACTGTAATCCCTGAAACAGCTGCACAAACTTCTGTTTTGCTAAATCTTGCCAAGAAACAGCTTGACACATAAATAATGACCTAGGCAAGAATGTGATCTAACTGCGTGTTTTCATAATGGCCACTGCCTGCTGAGTCTCAAACAGAGTCTTTTTAATGAAAAGGAAACATCTTCCATACCCACTCTGCAATGGAAATCTGGCTAGATTTTGGTCACAAGTCTGACTTTTCCTCCTATGGGCAGTTTTTGAACACACACACATGCACACCCATGCAATTCATTTGTGTGTGTGTGTGTGTGTACTTGAACACGACACAACTCAACTGACACCCGCCTCCTGAACTCCTACCAATTCTCTTAATCCGCCCTCTTTATTCGGTGGCTTTGCAGTTTTGAACAGAGCAGCTGAAATGTGTGTCGTGCTTTTTGAAGTCCTCTCCTCTAAGTTTGGCTGCAGCTCCTCTGACACCATTGTTTGGCTCTGGAACATGATGTTCTGTGTAGGGACAGGTGAGGTGGAGGAGAGGGAAGAGACAGCATGTCCAGTGACAGTTGATATCTTTACAACTCAATGCAGAACATGTCTCTCACTCTGCATTTTAAGACAAATTAGGTGGTTGTATTTTGAAGGAGATTTTATTTAAGTTACAGTTCAAGCAGAGGTCATTTTCTTAAGTTTAAAATATTTTGGTATGCATCCAGGAGCTTTCTTTTGCGCCAGTGCAATCGTTTCTTTCAGTGGAACAGGTTCAGATGGTGAGCTCTGTTTTATTTACGTACTTGCTGCACATTTACATCAGAAACATGGATGAAAATCAGCCAGGTAAATTAAATCGTACTTGTTAAATAGTGTGATGGATGCTCCTACCACCACCACCATATTGTTTAGGTATTTATTTATTTTTCTTGATTTACATCATTAATTACAGCTTCCATTATGCTTAAGTTAGACATATATTTTCTAGTGGGGGAAACATTTTACTTAATATCTGTCTGAATAGTTTACTCGGTCTTATTCTTTTGTTTGAGCTGCTGCAAACACAGCCCAGCTGAAGGAGGAAGCCTAGCGCATACCATTTCTTTTTCTAAAACAAGGAGGGGGACTTTGTTTAAAATTGACTTTAGTTATTTAATTCTGTCACTTTAATATTCACTTATTATTTATGCTGGGTTATAGTTTTGCCTTAGCTGATTTTGTATTTGTTTGTTCCTTTGTCATGTTGTGGTTCCCTCATCTGTTAGATTTAGGTTTCTTCACCCCTATTTGAGCCTTTTGTTCTTTGTTTGTTCTTTGTTGTCCGGTTGACATCAGTTGAGTTGGGCCCAAATCTGTTATTTGACTTATTTTTTGTTGAAACTTTATACTTTAACTATTTTTGGGAATTATGAAATTGAAACTTTTTAACATTTTTGAACACCTTTTGTCTCTTGCAAATAATAAAATAATAAATTAGTATACGAAAGAAATTGCTTAGTACGTCAATAATTAGTTTCATGATGATAACAGTCATTTTATCTGTTATCATATTTTTAAACTTTTAAACTATCCGTGGATCATTTTTTCGTTTTTTTTAACAAGCACTCACCCTGGCATGCAGAATGCTTGAAGTGGCTCCGACAGCAAGACATGCACAAACTTTTTTTTTTCCTGTTGTTTAGCTGAATGCTAATGTATAAACTGGTCAAAAATCAAGTACTTATAAGAAAATGATGAAGGGAGATTTACAGTTTCAAAGTCCCAATAAGCTGTTTTTCCTCTTGTTAGTGTGCCTGTGAGTCAAACCATTTGAATTTGCTGAAAAACACACAGAAGAAGCAGATAACCGAATTTCAATAAATTGTAGCTCTGGAGGGCATAAATGCAATTACATTTAAACACTTCCTATGTTTTCCCTGATAGGTTGAGTTTCTCTACAAATTGGTTTTGATATGTATAACACTTACTCTATGGCTACTTAAGTCAGTTTTCTCACTGTGTATGTTTACACAACACACAGCTCAGAGGTTTAAATTAGTGTTTTGGTGCAAGATGATTTGAAGAATAACTTAGTCAGTCTGCTGATTTCCTGATTTCATCGGTCAGATGATAAGAGCACTGAAGACATTTCTCAGGCACATCACCCCTAAAGTCTGATCCAGTGTAGATCCACCAATGACAATCTGTAGTTTTTTTTTTCTTGCACATTACCTTGTGAACCTGTAAAAGAAAATGTTTTCAGTTTTAACATGTTTCAGGTCTTACATTTTTTTGTTCCCTTCCTGCATTACAAACCTGTTTCAGAAATCCTATAATTTCACAACAAACTCTGAGCACTACGTGACATTTACTTTCCTGTTCCTATGATGCAGTGTGGAGCTGCTGATCCCACGGCGGAGTGAGAATGTGTTGACTGGCTGCCACAATGAGAACAAGACATACTCAGTGCGCGCTGTCTTGCATCTGAAGAGTTGACACTCAGCATCTGGATTTTGGGCTCTGCTGTTCGAGATGCAGTCTTTTTTACTGCGTCGATGTGTTGTGACCCATTTAGTTGGTACTTTTGTTGCTAATAATAACAACCAGCTACCTGAGAATCGAGTGTTTGCTCAGCAGAATGTGTTGCCGTATTTGCCAACCCAGGGCACTTACTTACTCGTCCCGTTTTATTACGTTAAAAAGTTTTATTCAGGCTAGAGAAACACTCTGCATGACGGCCTCATCCCCAAAGCAGTGCTTTACTCGTTTATAACGTATATTTTCTAAAAAGTGATGAATATGAATTTATTCTGAAGCGTAATTGAATTTAGAGCATATGCTCACGTTCAGTGTCAGTTTTAATTATCGAGACAGAGTTTAGTGGAGTTGGAAGTTAGATTTCCCTGCTGCAAATAATTGAAATTAAATTAAATCCCGAGGCTTGGTAGCAAGACCAAAAATAACTCTGAGCCAAGTGTGTAAATTAAAGTTTACAAGTCTGTCAATTGCATGAATAGCCTTGTGATTTTCTTTGTAACTTAGTTGGAAATGTTACATTTTAAAACTGGGAAAACTGTCGACTTGAGAGTTGTCCAGCAGTCAATCACTGACAGTAAAGAAGAAAGATAAGTCAAAAAATATTATGACTGAAGAAGGTTTATATAATGAAGCTTACAAATAAATATAATTTAATTCTCCCTTTAAGAACAAAATGCGGCCTGATTCTTTAAAAATAAAACAAACATGTCAGCCATGGTAGATTTATCAATTGTGTATTTATTTACTGACATAAAACTAATTATTACAGCATATTCTAAATGTTTCTTTATGTTCTAAATAAAATGTTGAACCATTATTTGAGTCAGAACTGAGTGTCTCAATGAATCAGATGCCGGAAGCTGCAGGATGGATGTTTTGTTTCAGCATTGAGGCAACATGTATTCAAAGGTATCAAGGGCAGTAACTGTGTGTGTGTGTGTGTGTTTTGTTTTTAATAAACAGACCAATTCAAAGGCAATTGCTCATAGCTTTAAGAGCAGAGACAAAGGTCAGTTACAGCTTGCTCTACTTAAAGCAACGCTTCAATCAGGACCCAAGAGACCTCAGAAAATCCAAAGTTTTAATTGCCTCAGTTCACACAGTCAGGACTTTCATTTCATAACAAAGAGCTGCAAGCACAAATACCTTTGAGCTTGGTTCATAGAAAAGAGAAAATGTTTACGCAACAGAACGTCTCTGAATTATATAGTCATCATCATTTTTGCTGCAGTGTTTGACTTTACTCCAGTTCCTTTTTGTTAATCGGTTTTAGCGAAAGTGTATTTTTTTCTGTCTTATGGCTCTTTTTAATACTTATTATGGTTTTGGAAAAGTTGTACACAACATTTCTGTTAACAAAAGGTGTGGGCATGAAGACTCACACGGTGAGGTTGCTGTAATAAATTCTTGTCTATTTATACAGGTAGCCTAAGCTAAAAAAAACAAACAAAAAAATAAGATAACCAGTTTAGTGACAAGCTCCATCAACATAAAGATGTTTCTTTTCAAAGGTAGGCGACTGAAGGCAAGTTAAAATAAATGGCTAGATTTTATTCGGTGCTGAGAATCGTGCAACACAAGTTGCATAGATTTGTTTTTCTGTCTTCTTGTAAATTATTTACATTTCCTTCATTGTGGACAGAATTACATGCTATGGATTTGAAGTGACCTTAGTTGCCAGTACAGACTCCAAGCTATCTTTGTGTTCAAGGTTGAACAACAAGTACCCTTGAAAATGTCAAGAAATCATTGCATAACAATTTAAAAGAATATGTTCAGGTCTCCCAGAGCGAATTCTACCCAACAAGATAAACATCCTCTGATCTGTTGTTATAAATACAGAAATACATCAGATCACTTTAGGCACCATACAACCTTGGTGAACTTTGGATCGGTGCCGTTACAACAAAAGGAATGCTGCTGGTCTTTTCTTGCCAATATTAAATATATATTGTTTCTTGTATTTACTGCACAAATAACACAAATGTTATCGTTGTCTGTACAGTGAGTGGTTGGCTGCTTCCTGCTGTTAACACTACAGCGCTCATGTTGGATTTCTGAACCTGTTCACACACAGCAATCACCTTCGAGTGCGGTGAACCTCTTTAAGAAGGTGTCCTGGCTGGTGTCTATGTTTGGGTTTAAAGGCACATGATGTCAGGCTTTGTTTAACTGTGTAATGCAGCGAGATAATGGATAGTAACGCAGTCAGTTACTAGTGGACCAATTCACCTGGAATCAACAGAGGAATGAACCACAGAGCACTGTGAACATTGGCTTTTACTGTAGCGGACTCTAAGGGTGAAAATGGTGCTTCTGAAAATTGTTTTAAAAATGTAGTATACGTTTAATTTACTGACCTGTTTATTATGGAAGCTGATATTCCATAACTGCTAGCCTGGGCAGAAAGATGTCAGAAATTGTCTGCTGTCACAGTTAACTTTTTCTGAACAGCTTTAGATATAATATTTACTTTTCTTTTGTCTTTTGGAAGTACTGTGTAACTGTTCTGTAACTTGCCTACAGTTGAAATTCATTTTGGCGTCTCCATTTTGACGAAGAAGGATTTAGCTTTAACTGACGGTCAATGCGCAGTCAAGCTAAAAGCAGATTAGAGTCATTTTCAAAAACTCGACATTTTGAATGGAATTTCATGATCTAACCACAGTAAATCAAATACCATGACATTCTCATTAAATGTTGCATAGCAAAAGTTGCAAATGGTTGCACTTAGCATAATCATTACAAGAGAAAGAAGCCTTAGAATAATTAGTGGTTGTTATGAGGAAGTAGTTTATATCAGAAATAAAAGAAAGATTTTGGGTTTCACTAAAAGCTGAGCTTGTTATCCAAACCAAAAGAAAATGAAATCTGAACTTTGTGATGTTTCTCTGAGGAAGGAATGTCATTTCTTCCAGTATTTTTATAATGGTTTGTGTCAGAGTCGTTGCAGCACTCCTGGACCACATGCACAGTGGATTACGATGTTTGACTAGAAATGGTCTTGGTTTTCATTGCTGCTGCTGCCTCCTTCACGCTGTTTCTTCCAGACCTGTGTAAGTGATGACAGCCTAGCCCAGTTGGACATCTATTGTTATATAAGAATAATTGCAGGGTTGCATAAGTGTATGTTTTTATTTTTATTTTTTTTAACTTTTTGGTTTAACGTGTGAATGCTTTCTTGTTAACAACCCGAAAATGCATTTTCTTTACAAATGTGGTCCCGTTCAAAGGGAAACAAACAAGATTTCCATCATCACAAGATGCACTGCAACAAACTACAGTTAAACCAACAAAATAATTGAATCAATTCGTCTTACTTTTGGGAGTGCATAGCTTCAATACTCTATAAGACATTTCTTACAAATGCTTGTTAAATTATTTTAGAATCTCTACTGCAAAATGATCAACAATAATCACAAAAAATATGAAAAATGAAAGAACCCAAATAGATATAGATAAGAAAGTAAAAGAAAATGGTGTCTGTAGAAAATGTTCCATTCCATAGCAGAAACATCAGCTGTTTGCAATGTATTTGAAACAATTACGCTTGGTATAGCAGCCCAGACTTAGTTAGAAAATTTGATCTTCTCTACAAAAGCTGAAGAGTCCCCAATTTGCGGGAGACTCCTGCTTACCATGAAGTTGCTACCAATAGTTCCTTGTTGCAATGGCCTTCTCGGGTTCACAAGGTTCCCTTTTGTTTTTCCAAATCCAAAGATGGCCACATCTTTAGACTTTTTATTTTATTTTAATTTAATCAGACTGCAACACAAGTCTCCAAAATTGACGTTCAGTTCACAACCACCAGAACCTGCATCTATAATGAAACATTCCAGCATGGGCTATGTTGCCTCTTATGCTTCAGTAGCTCAATCTGGGTTTACTTTGTGAAGAAACACAGCAGTGAATTTAACATATAATTCAAACACTAACCCAAAAGACACTTCATTTACCTCTACAGTTTATCTCCTTATGCTCATCTGAATTTGCTTGTAATGCTCATCTTTGAGTACACAAGAACAAGAACAGTGGTACATGTCTTTGTATGATTGGTTAGGCGGGTTAGTTTATCCCACCTGAATGTGGGATAAACAAAACTTCAAACCATGAGAAACAAGTGCCAATATGTTCTCTACCTTCTTTACTTTGCAGAAAAAATATCTTTTAGTTATTTTAATCTGACAAAACACTGATCCCCAGACACAGAAAGACGTCATCATTACAAAAAAGTATGTTTTGGACATTGTTTTTTTTTTTTAATAAGTAATAAAAATAAAATCACAGTTTTATGCAACATAGTGACAAAGCATGCACCATATCCACCATATTTTTCCCCAGTAAATTAAACAGAGTTTTTACATTGATGTCACATATATTGAGTCAGATATTGCCAACAAAAGCAAAGAGATATGATAGATGTGACCTTTCACATCAGTTAAAGTAATACATGTGGTCAACATTTAGAGCTGCAGTACGTAACATTTATAAAGAATATGTCTTTTACATATTTGTTGATGTCAACACCGTCACTCAACCTCATGTATTCACTGCTGAATGAAAACAACTCACCGTTAGAGAAAAATAAAAGTTACACTGAGAACTACTGCAAAACACATCAAGAAATCTATTTAATCATAATAAGTGATCTTGAATCTGTTATGCATTTTGTATCATTGAGCCAAATTTATGAGAAACACTGCCTGGTTGTGGCTGAAAGGTGAATTGCCATGCAATTGTATCGTTCTCTTATTGAGTTAATCGACTTTTGCTTTCTTGACATAATTCTTGTTTCAGTCATTTTGACTATTTTCCCTTAATCATTAGAGTAAACTCATGAAAATCAGATTTTTCTTTTTCTCTGGACATTTTTGTCTTTCAATTTACTTTGAATGGATGAGGTGAAACCTCTTGGAGTAAATACTTTTTCACAGCGATATACAGTGTTTGGAAATATTTTTTTTTCACATATGGCAAACACATTGTGAAGAGGTTTTATTCATATTAAATGATGTTCCTTTGTGTCATATAAATGTAATGTTTTTTTGAATCACAGTCAAGGTGTTTTTCTGTGGAAACGGTGTACAAACTAATGAAACATGATGTGTCTACTGAAGTAAGTTTCCAGGGTTGCTGAACTTCCACAGACAGTTATTTGGGAACTCGTTTTTCCCGTGGCCTTCCCTGCATGGAGATAGAGTGTTTAGTTTTCACCTCCCATAGACATTACAGTGAATGAGCGTACAAGGTTTCGTATGTTTTTCTTTGTTTCTTTTGTTTGGTCTTCGAAGATCGAGTCTCCACCTCGGTAGTAGAGAGAGATGAATAAAGTAACTATGCGACTCTGAGTTCCTCAGAGAGGATCCTAATTTGTGCCTAATGCAGTATATTTCTTGCTCTCCTTCTGGAGATGTATTAAAGATTGTTTTTGCTCCCTGACTTTTGTCTGGACCTCAGTCTCTGAATTGTGCACTTCACAACATATAAAATGTCACCACAAGAAACTGCAAGTTATCTAAAAGTAATAAGTCTTGCACCTCGTTATTGTACAGAACAATAACGCAGTAGTGCCACCCAGTGGAAAGTCGTGCTACAAATAAAAGTCTGTGTTGTAATTTAAAGTTTGAAGGGTGACCACTGTTTGAGCCAGTCATAAATATATCATTGTTTCTTTTTAGTTTTGTTTATATGAGATTTCTACTTTGCCTTTACAAAACAAATTAATAAATCAATATTCACACCTGAACATAAAATTTCCCAAAATCCCAAAAGAAATACCTGCACACAACCATAAATCCCCAAGCATTAAGAACTGCTTATCTCAATTAGTAGCTCTTTTTCAAAAATCTGAATCAATAGCCAAAGGGCCTGCATTTCTACATGATAATAATCTTCATCCAGATCCCCATAATAATGCAGATCCATTGGAGTTGGGCTGTGCTCCCTGATGAAACCAGGCGACTGGAGATGTACGTGTTGAGAGAAGGCATCCACAGTGAGCAGTTATAAGGCAGCCTCTCGTTCCCTTTCTCCAGGGGAGCTGTACTCTGGACAGTGAAATATCCATTGTCGTCCACATTTTGTTTCGTTTCGGTGCCATTTGTGAGGTTTACGTCTCCCTGGAACCAGTGGATGTCAGCAATGGGGTAAACTTTCTCAAAGGAGCATTGGTCAGGCTCTATACCCTTGCGAGGCTTTCCAAAACAGTCTGTGAAGAGAAATGACATTCAGAAAGATCAAAATACAACAACAGAACAAGTAGTTCTGAACTGACTAACCTCCAACTCTCAGATGGCTCTGCCCATTCGCGGCTGCACCCAGTGAGTGCAGTTTGCAGTGGTAGACTCCTTCATCGGACGGGATTATGTCGAGGATGGTCAGAGAGAGAGTGAGTTCAACTGTTGTGTTACTGAACTTGCACTGAGTCTTGCTGGTAGATGTATTGTTCATGAACTGGCACAGTGTTGTATTTTTGTGTTGCCAGTCAAATTTGACAATCTTTGAATCCTTCGGCATTGCTAATTTGGCACTGCAATTCAGGGTCACATTTTCACCACAGGTCCTAGACACCTTGGGTTGAGTGGACAGCTGCTCACACTGACTCACTGTGTAAAGACAGAAAAATCAAGGTTAGACAGCATGACTGAAAATGTAGGAACCACAGCAACTTCCTAAGAACTAAAATCCGCCGACACGTGAGAAAGAGGAAACATGCACTGGATCAAGTTACAGATTTAAGTGTTAATTTCCAGCTGGAGTCTCCAACCCCCAACTTATTCACACATCATCTTTGCATTAACCTACAATTAACTTTGATCTGTTTCACATGAGTAACAGCGACATCAGTTTCAAGGTTTACAAAGGAACAATTGCTTAAATCTTTGACTTTTAAAAAAATATATATTTCCTTGGCTCTGGTGGCTTTTATTTGAAAGTGAGAGGACAGGAAACTAAGTTGTGAGAGAGGGGGAAGAAATTTGTGACTAAAATCTGTGATGGTTTCATAGAGGACTGAGGCCTTTGGGTTGTGTGCTCTCCCCCCACGCCACCACCGCGCCCTAAATCCTTAACATTATTTCCCATTTGCAGTTATCTCAAGATCTGAGGAGTCTGTGGAGTTTCCAGTCAAAATATCAATTAAAAAAAGAACAACTTTTTTAAATTATGTGTTTTCTTGATTTGTCACAGAACAGTTATTTAGAACTATTTATTTTTACTAAGTATTTTGCTTTTCATTCAAAACCAGCCACAGTGAAAACTTATGATCCAGTCAGCCCAAAGTGACGTAATGAATTACTCACAATGCAAATTGTAAAACCGACAAGAAAAAGCGCGGGGTAAATGATTTAATACATTGAACATGCATGATTTTTTGTTCTGTTTTGAGATGTTCAATCACAAAAATTACATAACTAACACAGTTGCATATGTTTTTTGTAATATGCGTCACAGTTTTTCATACTCATGAGAAGTGAGCATGCCATTTTCGCATGCTTTTATTGAAAAGAAAATCTACTCACCAGAAATGCTGACCGTTAAGGTGAACCAGAAAATAGAAACCCAGACAAAACCAAGTCGAGTCCATGGAGCGTGGGAGGGCCTCATTGCCTTCAATCGCATTCAAATCAACATTTATCACGTTAAAACAAGCAACATTAACTGGATCTGAAACAGAACAAAGTTGTTGGTACCTACCATGGAGCGTCTCTTAATTCAGCAGTTTTTGCTATGAATAAATCAGTCTCACTAAAGATACCAAAGCTTGAGAGGAGGATCCCAGCCTCAACCACTTTGCAGTTTTAAAAGAAACTTTTGGTCTGGGTGGTGCACTATCGGGTTTGTGACTGAACGTGACTGGGCCTGCCCTGGAATGGATGAGCAGGAGCAGGCAAAACAATGATTTATTTCAGCTGAATGAAACAAATGCTTCTGCTGAGATCCATTGATCATCTAGCAACCTGTTCTTTACAATTATTTATATTTTCCTAACATAATTATACCATAGTCAACTAAATGTTTTGTGCAATTGTATTCTACAAATTTTTTCTTTTGTAACAGATTGTTGTGTTTAAAATAAAATGGGTTCTCTGTTACTTGCTACATGATGATATCATGTGTCTAATGTGAACTGAAGCCAAGTTAAAAACATTTTAAAAAATGTGAATATCAACTTGCTTTTCAATCAAACTTAGACTTTTTTCTTTATATTGCAAAAGTATTTCCATCCCGAGAACTAGTTTATGTTTTGTCATGTCAAAACCTCTGAATTCAACAAATTGTATTGGGATTTGGAATATGTCACTATTAGTTCACTACTGCATAACTTGGGAAGCTGGACAATTGACATGAAACCCAAATGTGAAGAATGCGGAGCTGCTAGGCCAGAACCCGAGCAGACAAACGGAGGGAAGGTAAACAACAAGAGGTAAATGAACACGGAGGGGCAAGACATGAGATAAAGGAATCTGGATGGAGCGAAATAAATGACTACCCTGGAGGAAAACCTGCATATGACTCAAGACTGAGGGGAAGTTTCCCCTTCCAGCAGAACGACACCAAACATACAATCACAAATGGAAGCATATTTACTGTCAGATCTAAATTCATTTGACAATCCCAGCAAAACGTGTCATCCAGTTTGTGTTCAAGTTGATGAAGGCACAGCTTGAAAACCGTCACCCGTAAATAGCTGGTCAAAATGTGTAAACTGTGCCTCTCGACATTACTTTTCACGGCACCATGAGAAATTAAAAAAGAAAAAAAAAATTATTACAAGTGCATTGGTCAAAATAGCTTCCAACCAAAATCCCCCTTAATTGTTGTTTTGGGCGATTTATATTTTTAAAGTCATTTTATTTTCCTTCGTGAAAATTACTCCGAAATAAATATGTTTGTTTCAGAAACAAACAAATTTGTTTCTTCTGTCTCAGCCAGAAGAAGCACAGAAATGACTGATGTAGCGAAACTGTTTGAGATCAGTTGGACATTTTTCACAAAACCTTGACAGGTTTGACTCTCATTTACTCATAAAGACTTTATTGTCATTTGCCAACTTGTCTCTGCAGATCATCAAGTTGCATTGTGAATTCTTTTGTACGTCTTATAAGCTCTCACAGCCTGGACCGGCATGTCGCTGCAATGAGAAAATAAAAAGTACGGCAGACTGCAAGTAAACCGGAACAAAAATATGAAACCACTATTAACACTGAAACTACTGAGTCTGAACAGATTTGCACGTTGTCCTGGAAATACATTTTCATACAAATTATATAAAAACACAAATGCATGTTATTGATAATAATTAAAAAATAGGTAATAGGATATAAAGTTGCTGACAGGATTAAATAAATAGAATGGAATGATGCTGTCATTTCAGTCTCCAAAGTTTGAAATGTCACATGTCTATGCTTAATAACATATTCAGGCATTTTGCAGAATGAAATAATACTATTCTATTTTATTGCTATATTATAAAACTTTTTACAATTTAAAAAATGTGAAAAAGTTCACATTGTTGCTACATTTGGCCCAGAAAATATTTGTGCCATTTTATGCATCCTTCAATTTCTGTTGCAGCTTTATTGTACCTCATGTTTTCATACATTTTCCTTGACTTTTATTAGCATCTTTTTCAATTTTATCGCATTTAGACCACAAGCCTCAAAGTTTGTGGATGAGTTAGTGGCAGTGTGTCAGATGCACTAACAGAAAGCAGCACTTAATTTTGAAGCGGAATAAAAAGTAAAGAGATACATCCAAAAAAAAGACTTTATCATGAAAAGATTTGCCATTTTTTGTCATTCAGTTCAGAATGTGGAACTCATATATTACATCTATGCCTTTTACATACACAGAGACATGTCAACCTTTTGTTTCTTGTAATTTTGATGATTATCCAAAACTTAGTTTCTCAATTTACTTTAAAAAAAACAAAAACAGGAAACTTTACATAGAAATGTCAAGCTTCTTTCATTTCCCTCAATACTTGGACTTCCTTCTGCATACATTTCTGCATCAGTGCAGCGTGGAGTTGGTTCTGCTGGGATGTGATGAAAGCCCGGTTTGCTTTGATCGCAGCCTTCAGTTCATTTGTACCGGAGCCCAAAAGGAAAGGATTTCTGTCTGTATAACTTTCTGCGGAAAATCTCCCAATCCGTGATCTGGTTTTAGTGGTGAGATCAATCATTTAATGGTATTTAATATTTATTCTGAGATCCTAAAAAGAAATTATGTAACTTCTGTTGTGTACTAGAATGCCTCTGTAGAAATAAACGTGCTTCATCCTGCAGAAATGAAAACATTCAATTACAAAGTCAGCGTTTCGCAAAAAACTTTGACACTATCTTCCAGATGTTCAAAGACTCCACAAGAACAGATCGACAAACAAGCTGAAACAGGCTCAAAGCACCTGAAGCAACCCTCCATATGCTCCATAAAAAAAAACCTCCATAAAAAAAAAAAACAGTTCCTTTTTTGTCAGTTTTCATCACTGATTGGAGTGTGTAAGAAGAAGAGGACCAAATAAAGAATTCAATGAAGTACTGGGGTGGAACATTTTACTTGCACATGACAAAAACACAGTTTTCTCTTGCAGAAAACTCAAAGGAATGAAAAACACTCAAAGTGACAGTTATCGGAAGGACGGGAATACAACGGGAGGTTAGGCAAAACAATCAAGTACAGGTTATAAAACTGGAAGCGGAAGAAAGACACCGGTAAAGACTGATCACAGAACATAGAAAACAACAAAGGCTGATTACATCACATACAACGTGAAGTGCACACTGAGGACACCTGGTGGATAGAAGAACACTTTACAAACCAGGATTTTGAGGATTATTTAAAAACTAATAGGTGTCCGATGATGCTTAGAGTTCAATCAAAATATTGACATGTTGATTTCCAAGAATGTACAATGTCTAAATTTAGTGAACTGTCTCACTGAGGGAGTCGACACCAGAAATCCAGATGATTTTGTAGCTTTCGTCTCTTAGCGTAGTCAATATAAACAATCGTGACCCAACAAATGACACTTTTTCATGTGTGCAATTAGGTGCCATAGTGCTGCAATAAATCAGGTGCTCATCGAAAACACAGTGGAAAAAATAAAGGTAAGACGGCACGGTCATTGATATTTCACCAGAAGATCCCAGACAAAGACAGTGACAGTGTTGAGAATAAACTTAGAAATGGTGATTTTCACAAAGTCGGTCGTTCAATGTGAACATATAAAAATAAGTCAGTTTATGATGAACATAAAGGCTTCGTGGTATTAAGAGTTTAGACATTGTAAAAAGATTGTCAAACAGATCACAGCTCCATAAAAAGCCGAGATTTTCAAGAAGTGGCTTCTTGAAGTCTTTTCTAATGAAAAGAAGATAAAAAAGTATTATCTTTCGCTCTCTTTTTTTAGCTAACTGCTTGATGTGAGAGAGCCACTCATCAAATATCTCTGCGTCTTACTCTTGACAGATGGAAAATTCAAAGACCTCAGCCTGCAAGTAGACAATATAATAAAAACATTGATACAATTACCCAGTTCTTCAAAATTTTCACTGAGAATCTGCATAGTTTGATGTATAGACTTTTTTTTTGCACTGCATGCTTTCAGAAAAAAATAAAGGGAATCTGCAAAGTCTTGACAGCTGACACACCTGCGATTCACTGACTTGAACAAAAATTTACATATTTTAAACATCAAGCCAAATGCAAGACTCTCCTCTGGATTTTACTGAGTTGTTATGACAGTCTGTTCTAACTTGCAGCTGCTGCACAATAAAAAAACTACTCTTAACCAAACCTCTGTCAGAGAGCCAACTCATCTGAGTGATCGATAGTCTCTTTGTGCTTGGTAATACGGGGTTTTGTATTATTGCCTTTCAACAGTTATGGCACGAGGGGAACTCTTGGACCTCTGTTTTCTTAAATTAAAATCTGAATAACCTGCCATTCATTTATATTCAGCCCCATGATAGATTTCAAAGAGCTTCCAGTTCAGCATGTTACCTTCAGAACAGAGTCTGCCTGCATTGGGCAATTCAATCTGAGTATAAAAGCAATTGTTGTGCAAAGGCCTTGTGGGTTTGGTAGAGATCGGGGAGAAAGTTGTAGAGGTTTCGAGCGGTGTTTGGTGATGAATCAATATTTCACTTTCTTTTTTTTTTGTTTACTTTTTTTTGGGTCTTCTTTGTTTTGTTTCGTTTTCAGAGGGAGGCTGGGGGAGGGGAGAATATCTAACGTCTTTCTTCCTTCATACTCCAACACACTCTTTTGTGTTGGTCTATAAACAAATGCTTTTTGTTTCTTTGATTTGAAAACGTTACATTTTCCATGAACTGTATGTTTTTCAGTCATGAAAATAGACACAGACGCCTGGCGAATGATTCCTGTGTGACAACAAAAATGGCTCAAATAGAGAAAAACACACAATCACAAAAAGAGGGAGAATCAAAAGTGAATCTACAAAATATAATTCTGCAGTAGGTGGTGTCCTTGGCCACAGCCATCAGATGATTATATTATTTTTCTCTTTTATTTGAAAGGATTAAAGTTCTCTCTTCAGACTTGTGTTCAATAAACCCATTTCGACTGATGTCTCTGATAACAGTCAAGGAAGGTTCAGTGATGAATATTTTAGAGATTTCTTTTTGAAAAAAAACCCCAAACAAAACAAAAAAACAAAAACAAAGGTGAGGTGCTTAATAAGCTACAAAAAGTATTCCCTCAAGGAAAACATTCAAGGGCAGTGAAGATATTTAATGTTTTCTTTGCAAAGGTTAATTTTTCAACATCATATTTTTTTAAATGCAAACGTGAGGAATTAAGACTTTCCAAAGTTCTCCCAGAGGATTGGTAAAAAAAAAAAAAAAAGATGGCGATAACCATCAGGTCTCATTTTTAATATAATGGCTGAGATTTCCTTCTATTCTTGTTTTCACTTACTCGATTAAAGACCAAGGGCGATTTTAAAAAATTATTTCACAGCATGATGTTTTCTGTTCTTGAGATTTTCTTTTATTGTAAAAAAGATATTTCGAACATTAAGAGATCTCTTCTTTCGTCGGGAACTCTTCTAAGACAGTTTCTGCCTCCGCTATATTCACATCTTCATGTTTTAAGATCCCTAAATGAAAATCTGTTCTTCTTAACAAAAAGTCATTTTGCAGTAGGGTAAGATAAAGCATTTTTTAAGCAATAAAGTAACTTAGAAAATTAAATTACTTCATTTATGTCCGTGTGCCTCTTTGCAGATTACGACCATTCTATAATTAAAACAAAAACTCCACATTTCTATTAGGTTGGTATCATTGCAAGAGTTCCTGTAAAGTAGAAAGTTGTGCTTTCAGACAAGCGAGTCAGGACCCAGCACAGCAAAAACTGTTTCCATGGTGAAGAAAGATACTGCTGCTCTCATGTTATTGCGGCAATGTTTTATTTATCGCTTCAGGATTATCTTAGGGGTTGTTATCTCTTTTTCTCTTGACTTCAGTGTCATCGCCCTTCATCCCAACATACGCATATTTTAACACTGTAGTGAGAAACAAGGATTTCTATCTAAATTAATTAAATTAATGCAGATGAGTGGCTAACTGGAGCTGTTTTCTTTATTTGTTTATTAATAAGCAAATATGACACAACTTTCAATGACATACTTATTTTTTTTGTTTGAAATCTGTATTTTTGTTTTTTTCTTTTACATCTTTATTCCAAGATCCCCGTGAGAATAAACCGTGGCAGTATGTCAGTACAATTATTTTGGCGTTTCTATTGAGAAACATGTCAAATTGCATTCATGGTTGTTAAACTATTATTATACTTTTTTTTCTGTTTCTAGAATTAAAATGGAACATCCTCATAAACAAATTAACTAAATAACTAACAAAAAATTGGCACTTTTTGTACTCCAATACTGAATGTCGTTTGTCTGCCACCAAGTGTCGCTGCTGAGCTACATTTTGCTTTTCAACTTGGAACTATCCACGGTGCTGAAATGTCTCCGAAAGTTTAATCACACCTAATTTGCTATACAAATCACACCTGATTTCCACTGAAAACAAAACAAAAACAAAAAGTCACTGAAGACTGTTGAAGAGGTAAAATTGATTGTTGAAGGATTAAAAATACTGACAGATATCTAATACTTATTTATACAGAAACAACATATTACCTGTAAAAGCACCATTTTTGTCAAAGTGATCACCATGTCGAGTGATCATCTCTTTCAGTCCCTATCTCTGTTGCTGTGGTCTGTCTCTTTTTTTCCTGAGTCATTCTTGTGGCCAGCATCTTCTGGGACTTTGCTCAATAAAACAGGATTCACCACAGCATTGTGTTGTGGGAACATCCAGTAGGCACTAATCTCCATTTCATCGAAAGGACATTAAGTTCAACATTTGAGTGCGTTCGACCGTTCCTGTCCATTACAAGGCCATCCAAACAAAACGTCCAGCTGATGTCCCTGCAGTGCAGCAGTTTCATTTGAAACCTCTTTAATCATGTTTTTCTGGTTTGTGGAAGTGCCTCACAGGGTAGCGTCGCATTCGCCTCTGCTTAAGGGCCACTCATACTTTGTTCCACGCAGTTACAGAAAAGATAACTCTGTGGGCACTTTGTCTTGATATACTGATAACTGAAGCAGTAATTACAGAGCTTTGATATGATTCACTCAGTTGTGTAGGCAATTTTAAAGCCATTATTGTGTGGTTAGTACAGTTTTTATTTTTTATTTTGTCCTTCTGCTTCCAGTGATTGATAAGATTGTATCTGAGGAAGTAGTCTCCTGGCTGCAGAGATATCAAACAACACAGTCAGTTCAAGCCTTGAAGAACAATAGACTTGATTCAACTAGTTATTTTTAGAATGGATTTTAAGGTATTTGAAGCTTTCTTTTTCTGCTTGGATGTTTTATTCTGGTCTGAAACATATTCTTTATGTTTCTTTAAATAATATTGGGTTGTTTTATACTCCTGGTTATACTGAAATACAAGTGGTACCTGGGTTGCCAGTTTGCAGTACTATGAAGACGGTATAGTAGTCACTGGTAAAGTCAACACAGAAAGAAATGAACGCTGGTGTTACACCAACACCCAACATGATCAGGGATGCATCTAAATACATGTTTGCTTCATCGGAAACATTTCAAAAGAGAATTGCAGTAGGAAGAAAAACTTCAAGACCCTCCAGTACTTACTAAAACAGACAGCAGTGAATCAGAATCAAGAGCTGGTGGGTTTTTTAACGTTATTTTCTATTGATGGCATAAAGTTGGAATTTGGATCTGGGAATGACATCCAACTCCACTTAACATCGCTCAAGTTCCTTGTTTAAAAAAATTTACTGGTATCAGTCAATGATATCTTTCTCCACTCTTTGCATTTTTAAACTTTGTAAATAACATTTTCCCTGGAGGAGAACTGACCGTTAGGTGGCGCTGTCAGTAAATGAAACCGCAGCCCTGCTGTCTTGCAAAGACAGTGAAAGTCGGGGCTCCATCCACTCTGAGCATACACTGAACTCAGCAGCCTGTCCTCACTGCGCTCCGAGCCGCTTTACTCACCGGGGAATTTGAACTCGGAGCTCATTAAAGGACTATCCCCGAACATTTCCTGCAGTCCACCCTGCCGTCTGCTGGACGGAAGCCGCAGGAATCTCCGCTGAAGTTGTGACGGCACGGAGAGGCGAGGAGAGGCGAGGCAGGAAGTGTTTTGAACGCGCTCGTGCTGTTTGACGCGACTTGGAAGTGCAGATGAGCAGGATGTCAGTCGGACCCGACCCTGTCTCCGCGGGCGGAAAATGACTGCAAGCGTCGGCGAGCTTTCCACGATGGTGAGGAGATGCCCCGTCACTTTCAAACCGTTCAGGTGAGATCGCGCTCTGTTCGAGTTCGGTGGGTCAGAACCAAACTAGCGGCAAGTCGTTGCTGGACGTTAACTCGATGGATTTCAGTGAAATTAAACTTTAAGACATTTTTTTGTTTTTTTGTTTTGTTTTGTTGAACAGTTGTAAAATCACAATTCTTTTTTTCTGAGCTAATTAAAGAGTTGAATATGTATTGACTCTAAAACCGACTCCTATGTGTTGTAGCATGATCATGACAATAAACTGTAAATGCAACACAAATTGCATTATGGTTTCTCAAATTTAAAAGGTATCGTCTGTCAGTGCACGTCTTTGCATATCTGATGCAGAATCTGCAAGACATGAGGTTGGTGCGCTGCACGCTGCATTTTGAATTAGTGATGATTTATTCGTTTCAGTGGAGCAAATCTTGCAAGTTCAGACCATTTGGATTAATTGGGACGACAGGGCACAGCCTGCTCCACAATTAAGGTTTGCTTACTCAGCTCCAGAGTCTTTCACTCTCCCGGCTGCTGCATGGGGAATGAGTGAGAGCCAAACAAGCAGACACATCATTAAAACCACTGAGCTCAACAAGATGTCCCAAACTTTGTGGCTTGCAGCTTTGCATATTGAACAATCCAGGGACAATACTTGTGGGAATTCAGCTTTTCAATTATTTATTTATTTATTTTTTAAGACGTGTGCTTGAGATCTTTGTTCCAACTGAACGCTTAATTTTGTCAAAGTTTCAAACATCTACATGCCAGTTTAACAAGAAATCAATTTGCAACAATTGGTTGGCACTTTCTTCACATTGCACACGGGACAGCCCCCAAGCATGATGCCACCACCACCATGCTTGACTGTGTTCTTTAATTTGAAGGCCTCACCCGGACTTGTCCAATAATTTTTCTCATTGTTGTGGCCACATATCTCAATCTAGAACTTTTCTCCAGAAGGTTTTCTGCTTGTTTATGTAGGCAGATGGAACTTCAAACTCAGTGCCGTTTATTTCGGAGCAGCTGTGTTGTTCAGTTGGCGTCATCCTCAAAAGTCCATGATGACATTAAACTCTCTCTGCTGATGTGTCAACATGCTCCAGTTCACAATACACTTGTTAGTAATTTCCTTTGATTTGACAAGGACATTTTGGGTAAGAAGTAGTTTGATATAAACCAGTTTCGAAATGAATAAAGTGGGCAAAATTTTAAGATTCTGAATTTGGACTTGACTTTAACACCATTGGAAATGAATGAACTATGCTTAAAAGTCAAATCTAATCCAATTTAAACCAATCAACTTTAATTAGCTCTGGCCAAATATCCAGGTAGACGCATGTTGAAGGCTACAGAAAGCAAGCAGGTTTACAGTAATTTCACAAGAGAGAATAATTAATCCACCGGATTAATTATTCAGGTGGATTAATCTGAATATCCACCTGATATCCACCTGAATTGCACCAGATGCGAACATATGTTTGCAAACAGATGCAAACATATGTTCGCATATGTTTGCATCTGGCTGGATAAGAAACCCATTGCACCTAATTCCTGTTATCAAAATTACCTGAAGTTGTTTGTTTTTCAGCCTTCCCACTCTTAAAAAGGAGAACAGCGGCATTAAAAAGCCTAATAAATGTATTTGGTTCATAATTAGGACAGATGTGTGTAAACTTTTGACCAGCTCATTGCATCTGATTTAATTCGACCAAACGTCAAATTCTTGTACCTTCCACTGATGTGAGCATTCATGTGTGAGTTTTTCAGCATTCTAATGCAGATATTAGTTATGCTCTGCCTGGTTAACTGTACCCTCTCTTGTGTGAGGTTTCTGCCATGTGAAGAAAAACAACAAAACAAAGCAGAACGTTAGAGGAATGAGGTCTGCAGCAAAAAGTGTGACAATCCGTCCTGCAGCTTTGCCTCATGAAAGAATTTCTTCCACACCTTTTCCCAGCACGACATTTGCTGGAGCATTCCAATTCCAGCGAGTCAGTTTTTGGAAATTTACTCCAAAGCTTGCGAGAAGTAGGCAAATGTTTGCCGCTTTCTATAAAACACAGCACACATCCGTCTTTAGATGAATGGATTTATTTCGTGTTGTTGCCCACTGAGCACAGTGTGATGCTGGAAATCTGTCCACATAATGGTTCACTTCAAATGACACAGCCAGGCGAGTACACAATGCTTCCTTGCTGCTTTGGTCGGTACAATATGAAGCTTAAGAAATTTGTCCATGCTTTGTATATCCACACACTCACACGCACGCGCCAGACATTTTACTCCATGCTCCACTTGAGCTTTTCAGCTGCAAAAATCATCACCTGCCCCCATTTTTGTTTTTCTTCTCCCCCTTGTACCTTGTAAATCGCTCGTTTTGTAAATTGATCAGCCTTCTCGCCTTTTTTTTCTGCAGGATCTTTGTCGTCGGGGTCGGCTTCTTCAGCCTGTGCTTTCTAATGACCTCTCTCGGGGGCCAGTTCTCGGCGAAGCGACTCGGAGACTCCCCGTTCACCACGCGAGCTGAAGGTAAGTCACACATCAGTGCAGCCTGGTAGCCCGGTGGCTCCAGCCGAGCTGTGTCTTGGGCCGGTAATGAGCAAGCTGGAAACACGCTGACAGATCCGTGGAGCTGCCTTGATTGCTGCCAGCCAACTGACAGACCTGTTCACTTTTCCCATCAGGGGGGCACCAGAGGGGCACATTGCCCTGAGAGGCCTTTTTCTTTCCTCATCAAACCTTTTATCTTTTTTTTTCTCTCGCTTTCATGTCGTGACCATGTTCTTGCCCATTTGGAATCATTTTGTCTGCAACTCTTACAGCTGAAGACTGGATGCTTTGAGACCTTTAATATATTTTATTGGGTGTCCATGTCACTGAATGCGGTGAAAGATGTATATTCTTTACGTTTCCTAAATAAAAATCTGAAAAGCCTGCCGAAGTCATCTAATTTTGGAATTTGAGATGTAAAGATTATAAGCTGAAGAAGCAACCAGGAGTCTCGGGGTGACTCTGGAGGAGCTGCAGAGATCTACAACCCAGTTTGGAAATTTTATATGCAGGATGTTGGGGAGGAGGGTTAGTAACTAGGTAAACATTGTTGTTTACAGGAAGGGACTGGAAGTTCAGTTTCAAGTTTAACGCATGTGGAAGAAGGATGAGATCAAAATATACTTGTTTGGCCTAAAGCAGAGACTGTTTAAAGAAAAACTAACACTGTACTTTATTGTGAATTAACCATATGCACTGTGAAGTTTAGTGACGGTAGGATAATGCTGTGGTGATACATTTCTTCAGGACTATAGATGAGTGCAGGTATCTTGGAAGGAAAACGTTTATGAGTGTAATCTATAAAAACTAAACAAAACAACATGCTGTCAGTTCAGTCATGCAGTCATGAGTTGTCTTCAAAATTAGTCTCCCAGGGAGGAGTTGAGATGGTAATATATATAATTATAGACCTAAAATATAGATCTGGAAGCCACTGTGATAAAAGTGAAGCACATTTTGCCTTGATAGCTGCATATTTCCAACTGTCAGCTGCGGTTAAAAAATAATACCGAAATAGATTCTCCTATCCTCTCAGAGATCAACAATTCAGAGACTTAAGAAAGAGAAATCAGAGTTGTTGACAACCCGTCCCTGAGAGAAACCCGGCTTTCTCAGCGCGTTCTTCGCGTTTACGCTTTCTGCCTCTGCATACAAACTGTGGGAGCTTGTGCCACTTAGTGGAGTCACTGTTGGTTCTTGGACTGTTGTCTCCCACCTTTTTATCGCTGCTCGACACAATAGTGACACTTTGGGTCAATCTGTGTAACGGATCCCAGCTGGTGAGAGAGGGAGAGAGAGACTGCAGCTGCTCTATCCAACATCACTCATCCAAGGACAGCAGTTGTTGACAGCTTGTTGCACCGTCGTCGGTTTATTTATGTATAAACGAGGAGGCAGCGATTGCCACAGACCTACTCAATGATGCCGTTTGTCCTCAGGACTGCTGGTGGCTTTTGATGACCGTGATATGCACACGCTTGGCGACATCCTCGCTTGATATGTTTATTTGTTTTTAAAGAAGAGAAGAAGTGGAGTTGTTGCCCTGCTGTGTTGTTGAAAAAGTCGACTAACAAGAGCTGCCCGTCGGCCCGGGCGTCTTCACTCTGTTTTGAAAAAGGGTTGCTTTTAATTGAATGATATGTGTGGGGAAAAAATGTGGGTACTTGACTTTGGAAAAAAAAGAAACAGAATCAAAAAGATACAAATAATTTGTGAGAATAATTTAGCCAGTGAAACAGTTTTACTCGCTAAAGAAGCAAGAGGACACATTTATTTTCATTTGGGATGCAAGTGAAGGATGATTTCACAGGGGTTTTAATGAGCCTCAACTGTTTGATCCTCTGATCAGGCTGTTCAAGTGTAAACTAGAAGATTTTACGCATGTTGGAGATTCTTTAAAGTTTGAGTTTTATGAAACCTTTAATCTATTTACGAAAAACAAGAAAAAGAGCATGTATGTCTTCATACAATTCACTACGTGAATTTTCCTAAATTACAGATTATTTAAAACACAACACTGTGGACTTGGAAGATGTGGGATAGTGTTTCTTTCTGCATGTTTGAACTTAGCAACACACATAGACAATCGACTGTGTGAAACCTCCTGTGGAAAGCCTATTGGACCAATTGTGGGTCTCCTGACCGATCAGCTAACTAGACACACCTGCACCTTCAAAATTCTCTGAGGAAGACTCCTTCACAGTGCAGTTTTTGACATTGAGTCTACATTTCTGCAATGCTTTGGCTGTTGCTGAATTTTAGGGCTGTTGTTTTAATATTTATACATTTCTCACAATGGCATCATTACGAGTAAGATGTCAGAAACATTGCCCAGTGTTTGATTTCTACTGAGACTGGCTTTTCCAGTGAAAAATAGGAAGGTACCAGCTGTATTCACCAAGTTTGTGCACATATTTAAGTACAGACTCTCAAAATCAGTACTTTCCCATGCAATTACTGTACAGTACTGGAGTCAATTTTCTTTGCTACTGCCCACCTCTGGCATCCACTAGGTTTTACATATCAGAGATAATCTGTTACAATCCTAATTCTTAAATTGACAGGTTTGCACTGCATTGAGTGGCCCGAAGATTCACAACACAAAAATGTTTTTTTTTTGTGTGTGTGTTTTTCTCCCAAAAAAATTATTTTTGGTGAAATCTTGCATCCCAGTATGTTTAGAATAGATTTCCCATCATCATGTCATACTGCCCTGTGTTTTTGGGTCACTAAAAGATGCAAAGAGTGAGTTAACATGGCGATCCGGTGATGGGGACAGTCACTGTGGTATTTAAAAATATAATTTTTAGCTCCTTGTTTAAAGCTCAACCTCAGCAAAAACCCATGTGGCTCTAGAAAAGAGGCATTGGCAGCAATGAAATGTTGCGAAGTGCATCAGGTGTCATCACGGGAGGCAATTTAAACGGTCTCACCTATTTATACTTTGCTGTAGGGTGAATGGAGAGAGGAGGCTTTGAGGGGGGCAGAGGAGGTGTTAGACAGGAGAGCTGTCTGATTAATTAACCACTCGTAGCCTGCAGTCAGGGGAAGGCATCCTGCCTGAAGCTCATTAAGCACCGCTGCGATGCTAACCTGAGCGAGGTTTGCTGTGGAAATTCTCATCCTCTGTGTGGGTGTTTGTCTACATGAGCGTGTTTGTAGCTGAGGATTAGCAGCATTAAAGCCGCTGTAATGAACGAGATGAAACATGTCGTTCAGTGGAGCAGCACTTTGATGGCGCTCGCCGAGCTGAGCCGGCTCGTCTTTGCTGCTGAAAGCTGTGAAGTGCTGCAGGATACATCAGTGCTGGTGTTGTCTGATGACATAACGTTCATGCTAAAAGCGTGAAGTTTTCATAAGAGCTTTTAGAAGTTCTTGTGCGCTGACAGTTTCTTTTTTTTCTGTTGTTCTGGGAGGAAAAAGAAAGAGTCAGAGATTGCCTGTGATTTTACTGATTGAGGAAAGTGGGAAAAGTGAGCAGAACATTCCTGCTTTTGTTTTTTTTTTTGTCTTCTTTTTTTCTTTATGATATTGCACAGCCAATCGCTTGGATCTAAACCTCCATCAAGATTTTGGAGCCATTTATCACCTTCATTATTTTCCTTTGAAGAAAGGCACAGGAAACTAATGATGTGGTGAAAAAGTGTAAGAAACGGGGACAGAGAGAGACTTTTTCTGCTAGAGAGGGGAACATGAATCACAAGGACGTTTGATCTAGGATATCTTAAAGGTTCCAGAAGTGCACTGGGGTTTTCTAATAAGCTCTTTGAAGACCACCTTCATAGACTTTGTCCTTTGACCACATTTCAATGCAGCTTTACTATAAAGAGAAGGGAAAAAAATGGACTCAGAATGCTTCACGCTGTTCAAGGCACGACTAAAAGGTGTTATTGTGCTCTCAGTCCCCGGCTCTAAGCTCCATTACCTGGGTTTTTTCAAGTGCAGTAAAAAATTTGCTGCAGAGTGCTGCTTCTCTCTGCAGAGGTGGATATCTTCTGAATTCCTGCCTTGCCCCAGTGTTTCTGCAAAGTCTGAGAGCGCATTCGAGTCAGCTCTGTTGAATTTACGTCCAAGCGATTTGTACATAAAAGCCTGATTCATCTTGGGAGGTTAGGATGCGCAATCAAGACTTTTTAGTTTTCCATCTTGAAACATTGATCTCGGTCTACTTTCTGTAAGCCAAATGCAGAAAGCGGGGATGCAGAATGAATCTGCATGTAACAAGATTTCCGGGTGACGACAGTCGCATGTGGCGAGAAAATGGCGTACAAAATCTTTAATTTGAATTTGGTCAGATTGAAATGTATCGCAGCTGCTTGTAAGCACTAGATGAGTTTTTAAACTAACTAGTGGGAAAAGGAAGCAGTGGGATTCATCCAATCAGTTTATTTCACCATAACAGTCATACTAAAGACTATGACTAGAAACAAAAGAGTTTGTTGCCTGTGGGGTTTCCACATGTCTGCTCTACTTAAATTTAAAAAAAAAAAGATTAGTAAAGATGCAGTGAATAAGACAAACTGATCTCATCAACAGGAAAAGGAAGTAAAGAACTGTACGAGCTTCCCTGACCCACATTGAAGGGAAGCAGACCAGGCACTTAAGTAAATAAAAGACGATATCATGGGCATGTTCAATCTGCAATCACCTGATGGAACAAATAGGGATTATGTGGCACAGATAAGACTTAACTGGATTCATCTGCTGACATCTCTTTTATTTATTGCATTGAGAACCTTGCAATTTATAACATCGGTCGGTCGTCTCGCCCAAATTTTTGTTAGTGTTTTAGACAAAAAGAGATATTTGTCAACCATAGATAAAACTTAGCGGTTGTGTTCGTGTTATTTGTTAATGTTGGTGTTGTTGCATGTGTGGATGTTGTATCAGTTAATTTGTTTTGGCCACAGGGAAGTGATAGAAAATTAAGCACAGCAGCATTGATTAGGACTTTCTACAAATTAGCTGGAGTAATGTAATTGCCTCTTTTGGACTGTGACCAACTGTGTTCGGGTTTTGGTATTTGTCAGTGATTTTCGACACATTAAATTTAAAAAGCGGGGAACGTGAAATATTTCACTTCATGTCAGTTGAAAGATGTGGTACAATTATCTAATATTTGATAAATACACGTTTAAAATCCTTTTTTGACAAATTTGGTATTTTTTTCAAAACTGTACTTTATTAAATAAACTTTATATGTGTCAGCCTCTTTCTGGTAGAGGATTTAGCAACTTTATATGAAGCAGAGATATTATGAAATATGAGATCAATTCGAAATGGCTACTTGACGTAAAACGTTTTAAAAAATCTTTCATAGATGACCTGTGGTGAAAATAATTATTATTCTTTGGTGTTCAGATATATTTGATGGACCAGTGAATCTCATTCTTCTGGATTAGTGCAGTGTTATTTTTCAGATGGTTCCAGAGGTCAGACAAGTGACCCTGCAAGGTGCAGGTTTTGCACTTATATTTATGCTTTCACATTAAAACAAGCATGGTGTTTCAAAGAGCCATAAAGAACTTTTAAGTAGGGAAATAGGACTCAGTTGTTTTTTATGTTGATTATCAAAAATAGGAGAAGTTTTTCTATACTTCAAGTAGAGTTTAAGCCTGACTTAAGCTTTAGTAATTGGTGACTGTGTGATGTTTTTTTGATGTGATGTTTTTTTTTGATGTGAAGCACATTGGACTGCCTTGATGCACTGTGAACTTGACTCGGCTTTTAGGCATACATTTGTTACCTTGAAATCCATTATTTTCTGTTGGAACTAAAGCAGCTCGATCAAAGAACCTGCAGCATTTTTCTCTCCATTTTATATCCCTCAGAATGAAATAAATCAGAATTGGTAAAAATCTAACTGTTCAGAACAAGCTTCACGTAAATAAGAAAACTTGAATCTGCCTAGAAAAGCTTAATTTCTATCTGTATGAAATATTATGCAATTATGATAAAATTTTAGTCGTTTTTTTGGATGGATGAAGTCAACAACACATTTTTTTTTAGTTAGAAATGACATATATTTTCCCCAGCAGTTCTTTTTCACATAGTTATGACGCACATTGCTTGTCTTGGTGATGCATCTCATAAATGCAATCTCCTTCTAACATGGTGTGACAAAGTGTTACTCTTTTTGCACAGCATTTTTATCTCTTCTTTCTCATCTCACAAACTGAGATTTTGTCCCAGATTTTCAATCGATCTCTTATTCCACATTTCAACCCTGAAGATCAGACACTTCTTAACCTTCAGGTTTTCATTTAGTGTAAAGAAACCAGAGAAGAGTCATTATGGGGGTTGTTTTCAGCTAGCTGCTACGAGTGTGATTTAAGGAATTTTTTATAGTTTTGTATTTTAAATCAACTGCAAAAGTATTTTTTGAGCTTTAGTTATGTTTAAGGCTACTGTATTGTAAAAATCACTGACATTAGAAAATAAGCAAACAGTTGTTGCTGTTAACGGTGAAAATAAAAACAACTATTAGCAGGTTTAGTAGGAATTATTTTTTGTATATTTATTTTTGACAACTTTTTCTCCTTTTACTGAATGAAATGATTTCAAAAACCCACTTTTCTTTTCACTTGGATGGTGTTTAATCGTGCAGAAAGTGTTCAGTCTAAACCAAAAAACTCAAAAGATGGAAACTACAGAAATCTTTGAGAAAATTACTTTGATCTCACTCTTACAATTGGCAGCATATATAAAAAACTACCCCAAACTAAAGTCTAAAATTTTTCTTTTTCATCAAATAACTAATCAGTGTCATATTTAAACAGAAGAAAACCACAATGTGTCACAGGCAAGTTACTGAGCAGTGATCAGACCAACTTCCAGTATCCCGAAAATAAAGCTGCACACATTTTACAGTTGAGATTGCAAAATGAGCATCATTAATTTATCAAACTTAAATTTGTGGTTCAGTTCAGATCAGAGTTTACATGTAGCAAACTGTTTCGTGTTTGTGCTGTAAAACACAGCAGCTATTTCTGCTCTGCTGCATTTCCTTCAGTGGTTAAATAAGCCAAAATGCAATATGCAGTACCAATAAAAAGTATTTTCACCCTTTGATGTTTTGCCCCGTTTTTATTCTGTAAGTCATGATCAACGAAATTTTGTGTTTTTGACAAAAAAAAAAAAAAAGACAAAAAAATATTTTTAATATCAAACTTAAAACTGATTTCTTCAAAATTGAGACAATTAAGTAAAAACTTTTAGGGTGAAATAAATAATTGCATCACTGTCCACCCCAGATAAAGTCACTGACCTAATTCAACAGAGGTCCAGCCAATTGGTGCAAATAACTAATATTCCTGGGTACCAGTGTGAAAGCAAAACACTCCAAGCAAATCAGAGAAAAGTTATTAAAAGGTTTAATAACTTTCATTGGTTGGATGCAAAAAAATATTTCTAAGCCGCTGAACATTCGCAGGAATCCAGTTAGATCTAAAACCAATAAATGGAGGGAATGTGGCACATGTGTTAATCTGCCTGGGTCATGTCAGCCTCACAAACCGAGAGGCTGTGCAAAAAGGAGACGAGTGAGAGATGACTACGCTGAAGGAGTTGCAAGCTTCAGCAGTGGAGATGGGAGAGACTCTGCATAAAATTGTTGCAGCCAAAACTGGAGTTTGGTTAAGTGGAGAAAAGTTATTTGGTCTGATGAGACAAAAACAATTTTTTTGTTTCAAGTGTGTTTATTTATTTGTAAGAAACTAGTTTTCAGTTTGATGATAAAGGATTTATTTGTCAAAAAGAGACATTATGTTGACCATCATTTTATTTTTTTGTCAGTCATGATTTTTAAAGCAATAAAAAAGGTGAATACTATTTATATAGGCACTGTGTATCTCTAATTGCAGGAGAGAAACCTGTATAAAAACTGTGCAGGTGGTTCCTACTTTCCCATTCTGTCAGGCGTAAAAAGAAATTTGATCTGTTTATAGATATGTTTTCTGCTTCACACAGCAGCACGTGTGAAATATCTCTCACATGTGCCAAAGAGATGAGTTACTCAGGCCCAATCTGGTGTCTGCAATGAATACCTGACTTGTCAGGTATTCATTTCTTTCTAACCAGAAAGAAATGTATGGGTTTTTTTTTCCACCTATTACTGACATGACGTTCAGAGAACTGGCCACGTTTCAGAAATATAGCCAGCCTGAGTCCACATCAGGCTTGACAGGACTTGGTCAGCTTTAAGCAGCGTTAATGAGAAGCTGTAGAATGAACTGTTAAATATTAATGCAACAAGATATACTATACAGCGGCAATCAACTTGAAAGTCATGTCTATGTTGCAAGATAACTGTGCAAAAGTCTCTCGCCATCTCTGATTTCGGAGTCTGGCTTCTTGGAGGAAAAAATACTTTCTTGCAATCTTGATGTTCTCTTGATCAATAGTTCCAAAGGCTTTCTGAAAGTCTTTCAAAGACTCTGTCTGCTCTTTACTTTTTCCTCTTATTTTCAGCCCAGCCTTTGACAATTTTTAAAGACACATATTTTATTTATTTTTTTTGTTCCAGACATTTAAATCAAACCTTTGAATCAGGCTCTCAATGTCAAAAGAGAAACCAGTGTTGTCTACAAGTGACAGTCGATTTAAAAAAATTTTTTTAATACAGCACATTCTAAACATAGGTGTATCCATTTATCTAAAATCAGTCTTTGGTAAAGCCGGTTTACTTGTAACTCACCACTTCGGGTACCTTTTTTCACCTCCCAACTGTGTGACCAGAATTTCCTGTTTTACATGATGCAGTAGAAAGTGACTGTGAATGGAAGCAGCTGAAAGTCTCACTTTTTAACATGTCTGATTTATCATGGATGCCAACATATTGTTCTGAGACTACCATCAGGTATGCCATGACAACCTAATAGGGAGTTTCGTCAAAAATATGATAGAGTTCCCTCTAACTACTGATAAATATGGGATAGTTTAAAGAGAAGTCGAAAGAGAGATGTCATATAACATAATCTGTTTGTTTTTTAAGACACTAGGAGGAAAAATGTCTCAGCAGCAGTTGGAATATAAGAGGAAAGCAATGCAGGAGAAGGACTCTGGGAAAATGGTTATTGATTTACGTTGCATTCACACCAGCTCTGCTGCACTGAACTCTGGCTTGTTTGTTCAGAAAGTCTGGTTCATCCGGGGAAGGTGTGAATGTGAATTCACACTGTTGCAGTTTAAAGGAGGGCACTGTGTGTGAGACAAAGTAAACATCCTTGGAGAAAGAGAGGCGTTAGAAGTGACTCATGGTTGAAGAGCTTACAGGAAAATATACTTTTCAACCTAATTTTTGTGAAAACTGAGTACAATAAAGTAGTAGCATTTTGGAGTATTCATAAAAAAAAATCTACAAAAATAACTAGAAGAAAATGACAAGTTTACTTTTAATTAAGAACTCGATGGGATTATTGTGATTCTCAGCGCCACCTGTGGCGTGGAGGGGGATATGTCATTCAAAAGCCAAATATGGGAACGCTAATGAACAATCACACCAGGTCTACCAGACCACTAGGCATAAAATGATTCTTCATTTAAGAACCCAAGTTAGAGACAACTGCTCTCTTCAAATACTCTATTTCATAAATCTTACTCTCTTTATGGGCAAACTTGTTTCTTTTTTTTTTCTTAATTAATAAAGATTTTCAATGAAGATTCAGTGGCACCAAAATGATGATGCTTAAAATAAAAAAAATAAATAAATACATATTTTATACTGATCTTGAATTCGGTTGTGAGAAGCATAAAGAAAACGTAAACAGAGCCATCTTTTACTGGCGTAACTCTTGGTTTGGATTGGATCTGACTCATTAAAAGCCCCCAGACATGTGAACACTTTTCTATAAACGCTGAAAGGTTTATAGAAATACCCGAAGGACAAGCCTGAAAGCCTAATAGGGAACAAATGTTTGAGTAATAACAAATAGAGCAGTGAGGGAACTGGATGCTTGAGAGGAATAAAACGAATATTGATAAAAATGAAAGAAAATTACAGTTTTAATGTCAGCAAGACGGCTTGTTGAGAATACCAGTTAATGTACAGATGTTTATCTAATTGAAATATATTTGTGATATTGACTAAGCTGCAGTACTTCGGAAATTGAATCCTAAACTCATCGTTTATGTAATAATCTCTCAGCATCAGTTTCAAATCACTATTAAAAGAAGATAATATTCTCATCATCTAGAGACAGCTGAGATAAATAATGAGATGATAAACTGTTCATTGGAAATGTACACAGCAGCCTTTCAGGCGTTAAGAAACTGCTGGTATTCTCTGATTTATTTTTTTAAAGAAATTTTGTGAACGAATGAGCAAAATTTTCAGCAATTGTGAAATTTCAGCTATTTTCAAATAGAATAGAAACACATTCCACATAACATCAAAATAGGAAGAAATAAACATTGAAATTATTTTCAATGTTTCAATGACTATCAAGTGATAGTCTCTTTACTTAAAAAAATAAAATGACTAGTAAAAGTAAAATGTATGGGTTCAGTAAAGCCACTTTTCGAGTTGGCATTTTTCAAAACATTATGCAAGAACTGCCTCATTCACACAGCGAGATTTTAAAACTATTGGTTGATTTTCAAATCCAGAGAGAAGCCAAACATGATGATGGAAGATTATAACATGTTTGGTCCTACAGTGTGTGGGCACGGTGTGATTGGTAATGGGCTTTCAGAGAGACTTTACTGATTTTAACCACCACATGACCTGAATATTTAGTTTGCAAACTAAATATTTAGTTTTCTAACTACAGTAAATATTTAGTTTGCTTGCAAATTAATATGTAGCTTGAAACAGTGGCGTTTCTAAATTAATGAACATGCTGAAAAAAACCTTTGAAAAATTAACCTTTTGTGTTTTTTCTCTTATTACAAGCTAAATATTGCTGTTAATTTTTGACTGTTTACCTTTACAAGCAACACTTTATATCATTCTCTTCTCATTACCACATAATGTACACAAATTAGCTTTGGTGCGTCACAGAATCGGCCTCTAAAAATCCCGTGGAATTTGTTGTGCTAACATCACAAAATGTGCAAAAGTTTATAAATACTTTGGTGGAGCACAGCATATATAACAATTTGTTCTAAAGCTGTACTTTGTGTTGCTCCTAATTTGGGTTTACTGCTAGCCGTGGATTTCAAATTGTCCACAAGAACATTGTGTTACATTTAGTTTGGTAAATTTGGTTGTTGATATAATTAGATATCAAGAATGCTCTCTTGTCGGCTAAGAACGTCTAAGAGGAAAACATTTTCTCTACCCTGCTCTCATTTTGAAATCATCTCCTTCTTTCCCCTCAAATCATTATTCTGCTAAATGTGTTTTTTTTTTACAGAATACATTTAGGTTTTCTCTCTGGCCATGGAATAAAAATTTGTTGTCAACTGCTGAATAATTTAAAACACTGAAGCTACCACATAGAACAGAGCTTTAAAAGAAAACACAGGCAAAACAAGTCCAAGAAAATCCATGGAATATCCAAGTGGCCTAAGATCATTGCAATATTCTTTGTAAATATCAGTCATGATACTGAGCGCAGCGCCTTTATTAAAGGTCCCAAACACACGTGTTGCAATCGCAGAGAGGCGTGTTTCTGTCTTTCTCTCTCTCTCTCCTGATTTTATTTACCGGTGATTTAATACAATTTCTGCTTTCCGGAGAAAGGTGACTTTTGCTCGGCCGATGATAAACGAGGTCTGACAAAGAAAGTGAGTCTGCAGACACTGCAGTTTTTGCAGCCTAATGCAATTGATGAGGGAGCACTCAAAAGTTGGGCTTCATATTCACTCTGTTTTTAGAAACAATATGAAGCTGTTATTTGTTTTTGTTGTTTTTTTTCTCCTCAAAATCTCAGACCAGAGGTTTACTCAAGTCCCACATATTGCATTATGTATTGTTGAGATCCTGGCAGCGCCAACACTTTCTCTGTATTCTAGTTGTCCACTCACTACTTCTGCTTCTTGTTTTTGGTATGATCAGAGGTCATGTTTTAAATAATTTTATAACTATTTAGTTTAACACGCCTGGAGCAAAATAAATGAAAATAGCTTACACCACCAAATTTTCGGTGAATATTACACAATTAATTACATTTAAGTGTTCTATTCCCCATGGATATGAAGTGGCTTGTTTACAGGCGTGAAATTGAAATAGAAAAAATAAAATATCAATGTGTTGCTGTGAAATGTAGGTATGAAAAGGGGGATCAACGTGAAATCTGACATGAGCAAAGGTTTTGACAAAAGTATTTGCAGTAGTCACATTTTTAGAAACATGCAAACTATCTGAATTTCCACAACTGTGTTATCAATCTATTAAAAATTCCTCCACTCAATGTTATTAATTTAAGCAAAAGATGTTTTGCAATAAGCATCTTAAGATGTTTTGTTTTTTTCTGACTCTTTGTCAACGTATTGATTTAAAAATGTGTTCCAAAATTTGACTGTCAAATACAAGTTGTTCTGTTTTTTAATTAGTTAATAGCCTAAATCAGACAATTGAAAGTTGTTTAATGGTAGCATATAAGCTAATTAAATCTTGTTCAATTAAATCTATTTGATAAAAAATATTCAAACTTTTTTCCAGAGTCTTCCACTTTTGGTTTAGACTTTATCAGATTACTTCCAAAATGTTTCAGATAATTTATCCCACCTGTTGCTAATCTTTCCCGTTTTCTTTTTATATCTGCGTGTCGCAACCCAAGTTCTATTGCTCTGTTGTCACAACAGCAGAATCAGATGTGTCGTTAATTGTGCTCGGCGCTCGGTGAACAAAAAGAAATAGGGTCAGAACCTCGACTCACTAATGATGCAGAGAAAGGAACGGCTTTGATGTTATTATTTGTGCCTACGGGCTTGTTTAGGGAGTGAGTGTTTGTATCGAGCGCGATTTACTGTAGGTTTACCTCCAGCCTGGTCATTATTAATTTGGGACAGAGAGGACGGAATATCTTGTATTGTCAGAATAATTTTCAGACTCGTTTGTTTTGCTGGCATATCCGCTCCCAGGGTTTTGCTCTGTTTGATAATGAGGGAGACGGATAATTGAAAAATTGACTTGTAAAGGTAAACCGCGGTAAATTAACATCTGAAAATGATTTATTTAAAATGTGGACTTATTTTTGTTGTGGTTTGGGAACAAACAGATTAAAATTTGAATAATCAAATGAAAATAATAAGTGGAAATGTCAGGTTAATTTTGGGCTTTCCGTGAGTCTTCCGTGCCATAGCAAGAAATGCAACAATTTTAGAGTCTAAAACATTTTTAATGGGCGAAAACTTGAACTAGAAGTTCAAATAAAAAGACAGACCATTGTATAAACTAGAAAAATGTCACTTATGTTGCAACCTTTTGGTATCATTCTCGTTGGAATATTTCACCTCTCCTCTTTAAATTGATGCAACCTTTGTCATTTTTTTATGTGGAAATTGTTATAATGGGTATTTATTTGTGTGTACAATTTAAGGAAAGAGGCATATTTAACAATTTGTCTCATAAAATGGGGGAAAAGTGAAGTGTTGTTAAGGCTTCCTATATTTGCATGTTTATAATTATAACTTGTAGGATGGACTGATACTTTCTTAGACCTTTATTTTCATAATATGTTTAAAACTCAACAAAAGACCTTCTGCTAAGACTTATGTATTTAAAAATATTCCTCCTTATTGCATTTCTGTTAAATTTAGAATAGAGCATAACGTTCTTCTTCTCACATATGCTGCTCTTAATGACTAAGCTCCAAGGCAGGTTCTTCAATCACGAGGCTTGACTTTTGTGCATCCAGCTTTCAGTTTCAATCAGAGGCAGACTTTCAATTTTTACTTCTGGCTTATACTTTTGTTTTTGATCAAGCTTGCTTGAGTGATCAGTGCCTCAGTTATATCCCGCTACAGGCATAAAAGCTGGAGTACACGGTGCAATGATGGCTGCCTTTTCATACATGTCAATGTATGGCTCCATGTAGATCAATTACCAGATACAGTTACCAGTAACATCTGTGGTTTTCTGATTTTATGTCCTCCCAACCTCTGGCTGCTTTGAGGCAGATGGAGGCTCTTGCAGATTCATCCTGTTAAACTGCTTCCTGCTGTTGGCGTTCACTTTCTCAGAACGTGGGATCAAAGTGAAAAATGAATTCTCCCTGGTGTTTTTACATCTTTTGATAACTTTTCACAACTTGGCTTTTTATCATATCCTAAAATTAATTTCATGAAGTTGCATTGTATCTATATCAGATTAAACGTAGACTAAATGTATTACTGCCATTTAAACTGGATTTGAATTGTACTTGTTTATTTAAAAATAAAGTACCATTCCACACAAATAAAATAAATTGAGCTGACTTTTGAAAAATGCGAGTGCAAAGTGTGAATTTCATATACTAAATAATTTACCCTTTGTTCTGTTATGTGTTTTTTTTATCATCATTTTGAATTGCTTTCTGTATTATTTGTGAACATTTTTCAATTTCATTGCATCATGTTTCAGTTCTCAGTGGCCAGGAATCACGAGGGGTTTTGAGGAAAATCAGCGACATGCTGGAGATGATTATGAAAAGAATGGATGCGCTGTCAAAGTTGGGGAACGCCACTGACACCCACAGGCTGGACGAACTCAGTGTGGCCTTGGACAGGTAAGGGACAACACAGACACAAACGGTGCCGTTAGCAATAGTGGAATAGAGGATGTTTACTTTACAACTTGAAACTGAAGATTTCCAAATGTCTTTCAAATGTGGAAACAAATATGTTTCAAGTCAAATCAAAAGGCAAACTTAGTTGGCCTGTTAATAATAGAAAGACACTTTATCAGAGGTGGATGCTGTGAAAAGATGCAGAACTAATGCCCTCCCTTGTTTACAAAATGATGCATAATTTCCAATCATATATTTGCACCTTATATCTTCATATAATATTGACAGTCTGGAAAAGCACAAGCACCATCTGCCTCTTTGCTGAAGCAGCTTTGATCCGGTTGGTTATAAATTACCAATATTAAAGCATGATCGGTACTAAAAACTGTGAAACAGAGTAACTTCAGTTGCTGTCCGGTAAAAGAGTTTCTACAATGTCAAAAGCAATAAACATGATTAATTCCTAAATGTTTGAAGCAATGGATCAGGAGGATTTCAAACTCTGACTGCTAGCTAATGCAGTCATGCAAACATTAGTATGTACAGAGATTAAAACATCATTTTCACGGTTCTTTTTTTTACTTCCTCACATTCCTAAGAAGATACAACTAACATTTTTTTTCACAGTGATTAGTTTCCTCTTTGAAGACTTTTACCTTGTTCTTCACAGGCGTGAAATGAACCATCATAAGCCTCCTGACACATTAACACAACAAATAATGTACAAAGAGATATTACAGTAACTGATATGGCAATCGAGTCTGGTATCTGTTGCTGAATATGGGCTGAAAAATGGCGTTACCTCACTTGACCTCAACCTCTGCTTTTAAAAAAAAAAAAAAAAGTACTTTTCTCCCCACAATGATTTTTACAACCACAGTATAATTTTCTTTGCAGTTTGCCCAGCAGATATCCTCTCAGCCACATACATCTTACAGTATAATTGGCCTCTCAGGGACTAAACTGGAAATGTTAGTGACAAAGGCCAAATACCTTTGTTGGGGAAAAGAAATCATTGTTTATGGCACAGAGTCGGTTTGACCCGTTAGATTAGAAATGGAAAAACTTTACTCACTTTAGAGAAACTAATTAAGATTCTTCTCTGCTCTCCAAAAGCGACCCTGTTGAACAGACGTAATCTTCAATGGAAGACTGCATGGCTGTTCATTTATGTAGCTGGTCATTAACCTGTCCTGACCTGTTGCAATGTCAAGGTAGTTGATTATAAAAAAGAAGTTTAGCTTCGGCTTGATGTCCAGGCTGTGTATGCAAAGCACTTGTGCTTTGGGATTGTGCAGTTGTGCATTAAATAGCAGCTAGATTCCTATTCATTATTCTACATAAACACAAATGCGCAATGATGATAACGCATCAGCCTCAATGAAAACAGAGCTTTAGTTTAATATGTCAATGTAAAATGTTAACGATACCCCAAAATACAGTTGTTACGTCAGTGAATATTCACCTATTGCAGCACAGGAAGTGGCCATCATTAACATCCTGTGTTGATGAGTTGAGGTTTGAAATTAAAAATGATTATTTGTTTTAAATTCAGTTGCATTACGTGATACTAAGGGTATGGAAGCAGAATACCCGCTTTTAAATCTGTCTAAATATTGTTTTTCTCTTGACTTTAAAAGTCGTTTGCAAGTTTATTAAAAAAAGAATACAATTTTTTAAATTAATGTGTTTGAGTTTTTTTTTTTCCCTCTTGGGACATTTTTTTCCCAAAATGTGAGCATACAGCAAAAATGAGTGATGAGTAAAACTTGACTAGTCATGTTTCTGTTGATTACTTTTGACTGCAAGAAATGTATTGTTTAATTTCTACAGCAAACAACCAACAGAGTGGAAAAGAAGCAAGTCTTTTCATTTACTTATTTATTTTGCTTGGCTTAGGCGCTTAAGAGTAAATGGAAAAAACAAAATTTGAATACAAATGAAACAGTTTATTTCCACACATGATGTATTTCTCAATTATTCCATTAGTTTGAGTTTGCACATAGCTGACCAGCTGAATTTCTGCTCCTCCCAGCTGAGCTTTTATAAAAGAGCTGTGGCCGCTGCCTCAGACTCGCTCCAGAGCAGTGAGTTTTCTAAGATAATGGAGATCTGTATCTTGACTTCAAGACTTCCAATGGTTTGCCAACATTTCCAAAATGCAACATGTTTCCATAAAAATAGCTGATGGCATAAAAGAGATTTACATTTAGTTTCCCTCAATCCTTGTTTCCTGTTACCTCCTCAAAATCTATCTTAGTTGTATCTATGTTAGTTGTATCTTCTTACAGCCTGAATAAAATGTTCATATTTCTATTTTTAATTGGCAAAAGAAATACCAATCTGGCATTCATTATTGATTAAAGAAAAATGTCAGCCCTAAAAAACGTTTAGCTTTTTTTGCATTGTGCCTGTAAAGATGTTACAGATTATGATCTGAGGTTGGAGTACAAGGCAGCAGCATGAGTCACATTTCAAACCCAAACCTATTCTCTTTGTGCTTTCGGCTTAATTAATCACTTCCTGATTAATATGCCAGCAGATTTCAGGCTACAGTGGTCAGGTCAAATTAATTATTTGCTCGCAACATATCATCTTCAGACGCATTCCCTCCTAACCTAATTAAAAATTCTGATTTACCCCACTATCTAAATTAACAAATGATCCACATTTCAAGCGTCAAGTTCTGGAAATAAAACAAATGAGGGATTTCCTCATTTGTTTTTCCCCTTCAGAACCGAAACACCCGGACACGGATGGACTCTGTAGGCTCTACTTCAACAGCAGACTTTAAAAGTGTGTGTAATTTTTAATTCCTCGTGTGCTTTTGTGTGTCCATGTGTGACAATCAGGATTCAGCCTATGGGGCTGGTGGAGCGGATCCAGGCCATAGCCCAGAACATGTCGGACATGGCGCTGCGGGTGGAGCAGATCCTGCAGCGCAGCGTGGTCCACAGCCGAGGTACAGCTTTAAAACACGCATGTGTGCACATGCAGAGGACACAGAGAGAACATCAAACACAGCCTCAACCCGTCTGATAAACACACCTGTCAGTCGGCAGCACATCCACTCTGAATCTGGGCTGTAATGCTAAGCGATCTCACCCGTGCGCTTCAATACTCTGGGTACATGCCGGTTGATTATACCATCTATGACAGTCATTATTTACTGATTATCCTCTATTCAGGCAGCAGTGTTGCTGCCATATTGCGTAGTAAACTGCCTTCTGTAGCACCTTCGGATCCCAAAGATGAACAGCCATCTTGTTAATCAGGTCCGGGTTATGTCGCGTTCATTAATAGCTCTTGTTCCCAGCTACTTTATAGTGCATAAAATAGAAATCAGACAGCGTGATTGAATTCATGATTTAATTTCCCGCTTTATATCCTCACCCTGAACCTGGCTGAAGACAATTTAAGACACAGTCATTAAAATGTGTCAGATCATTTCTCTCTGTGTGTCTGATGCCATTAAAACAAAATGGGGTGAACCTTGCTGTGCTTTTTTGCAAAGAAACGAGGTGCCAGATTTTCTGACGAGAAATCTGCCGTTATCATGCCAGTCAGATGAACTGAATTTGTGCCATTTTAAGGCTTCGGAAGAAGCCGGCGGAGGAGCCACCACCGCTCCTTAATTAGATGTACTCGTGCTGAGCTTCAAGAAAAGAAAAATCAGGGAGAGGAGGCGAGGAGTTAAGGCAGTGAGAGGGAGGAAGGATAGATTTAGTCATCGACAGAAGTAGGGAAAGAGGATGCGAAGAGAGAAATAAGGAGGCAGGGAAGAAGAGAGGATTGGTGATTCACTCTAATATGGAATATCTATAGAAAATAACAATTTGGACTTACTAGGTCAATCTGGAAGGGGGCTTCTTAACTGGACTAATTCTCCAAATTATGTCTGCTTTCCCTCATTGCTGATGATGCATTATTGATACTAAAAGCAAGAAGTTGCCACCTGAATTTACCTTAAATTATTGCAGTGATTGAGCTGCAAGCTCCTTTTTTTTCTTTTTTTTTTTACCTCTGAAAGTAAAGGATTCTTGGAAATAATCTTATTCCAGATGAGGAGTTTTAAAAGAGTGTGTAATTCTCTGGATCTTTCAATATTAATGCAAAATTCTCACAAAAGTATGTCGTTTTGAGGATTTTCTTTTGTATAAAATTGTATTCTATTTTGAAAAGTGTGCTGTGATCATGTACAGTGGATTGCAAAAGTATTCACCCCTCTTGGCATTTTTTTGGATTTTGTTACATCACAATCTGGAAATAAAATGATTTTTAAAGGGTTTGTATCATTTAATTTACAGAATATACCCACAACTTTGAACATTTTTATGTTTTAGCAAACAACAAATGTGACAAAATGACAGAAAGTTCTCGCTCCTCAAAGCAAAACTGCTCCAGCTCCTTAAAGCTTGTTGGTTTCTGCTGGTAAACAGTAATCTATCAGTTTGACCACAAGTTTTGAATTGGATTTAGGTCTGAGCTTTGACTAGGCCAATCCAATGTATTTACATGTTTTGCCTTAAACCGCCTTGCGTTAGCAGTAAGTTTTGGGTCATTGTCCGGTTAGAAAGTGATCCTCCCAGAAACAGATGACTGACAGACTTAAACAAGTTTTGTCCAAAAATATCAATGAATTTGGCGGCATCCATCCTCCCCTCAATTCAAACCAGTATCCCAGTCCCTGCTGGTGTTTTTAAGGTGATGAGGTGTGTTGATTTTGTGCCAGACAGAGTAGTTTTTTTTTTTTTTTGTTGGCTGAAGAGTTTGATTTTGGTCTCATTTGTCCAAAAGCACCTTCAGGGTTACCTTTGGTCTCTGTGCTGTCTCTCTGATTAATGCCTTCCTCGCCCGATGTGAAAGTTTGTGGTGGGTGGGGATGTGTTGGCACATTTGTTGCGGTACAATATTCTTTCTATTTGATGATAATGGATTTAGTGGCGCTCTGGGGGATCAGGGATACCGACACCCCACACCAAAAACTTGCAGCTTTTGTTACAAAGGAAAGTGATTCAATAAATGATTTGCTACAGAGGCTGAATACAAATGATTGCCCCACTTTTAACATTTATATTTGTGCAAAAGTTTTTCAAAACACGGCACAAATAAACAACAATTCAGTTCAAAGTGCTGAATTAAACTGAATTGTTGCGTTCCTTCCCACAAATACACATTAAATGTTGGTCTGTCCCTTGAAGTCTAAAAAGCATACGTTGACTTTTGTGAATAAAATTTGAAAAATTAAACGTTTCATTACATTTTAATGCTTTTGCAAGCCACTGTAAACCAATATAACTCTATATGTCAGTCAACTTATGTGTGCTGTGAATCTTACTACAGACTTTCAGACAAAGCCCTGTAGGGACCCTTGACCTATATTCTACTATATCACTGTTCAGATTCTTGCTAAGAGTGTAAAACCTGATCACAATTTATCCCATCTCAATCAATCTTTGTTTCTGCAGCTTTATTGTTTAAATGAATTTCACTGCTAAGCTGAAGAAGCTGCACAATAGTCTGTACTCTCACCGATCCTTCACAAAGGCTGGTCTTGCTCCACTATAGTTCATTCTTCAATTCACTTTTTATATCTTATCACTTTATGTACAGAAGCTATATTGTAGTTTATATTTAGATTTTTTTAAAGTGTGAATGGTGTACACAGAAGTCTTTGTATTGGCTTGATGTGCATTATGTGCAATTAACTAGCTTGAATAAAAGAGCTAAAAGCATAATAGCCAACAGGGAATTGACCAACAGACTCTTAGGACACAAAAAGAAAAATGTTGTGATGACAAAAAATTAAAAAAAGTTCAATCTTTGGGGCAACAATCCCAAACCAGTGAGTGACTATTGCCTCAAAAACAAGTTTCTAGCATTTTGATGTTGTGATAGCATACTTAAACTGTGTTTTACTGCTGCAGTAGTCTGCAGACTTGTTGGCTTGGTGAGGAATATGAATAGGTTATATAAAAAAAGTCTAAGTTGAGCCAGAAAAAGAAATGAAGAAAAATGACAAAAGTGTACATAGAACCTAAAAAAATCTTTACACGGAAGATAAAATATGATGAAACAAATTTGAATAAAGATTTGCTTTTGTGTTCTAAGGTAATATTTACAAGAAAAGAAATCAAAGTGCAAATTAATTTTTACTCTGATGCTGAAACATAAAATCTGGAAACTTTTATTGCTCTGTATTTGCTGTCATCGTAAAACACTAAACAAGAGAGATAAAATTCAATCTTGGATAATTAGTGTATTTCCAGTCAAGCAGAAAGTCATAGAATGAGCCTTTATTGCTGCCAGGAAAGTGACAGTAGAAAATGCCTTCAAATAAGAAGACTTTTTTTTTATTATTATTGTTACATTTGCACATCAACACAGTTGTCAACACAGCATTTCCATTTTGTGGCCACCGTTCTGTCTTGACATGACCTGAAGTGCCACTCATCATAAAACCTGTGGCGACGACGCGTCATCGAAATCTGTTTTTGCATGACCGTTTGAAAATGTCAGTTTCAAATAAATCAATTCCAGTGGAAAATATTCTGATAGATGTCACCAACAACTAAGTTAAGGTTGACAATATACATGACATGCCAACATAACAAAAACTTTATCTTAGTGGCCCTGATTCAACCCTTTAGATTTCATGCTGCAGATTCATACAAAATGTGCATATATAGTTTATTCAGGCAAAATTCAGCCTTTTTTTTTTTTTTTTTTTGGCTGACATTGCAGCTGCTGTCTCTCAGTCAGTGACAATCAACAGATTACCAATCTTCCTTGAGTTTCATACTTGTTGAGTTTTCATACTTGAAGTTCTGTAATTAAAAGAAGTTCTCACTGCGCGTGCTCAGGAAAAGAGCTTCAGTACAATAACACTGAATGAGGCTGCGGAGATTACACTGATCTGCATTGAAGTGGCAGCAAATTACATCACAACAGACTTTTATTTTGTTAGTGTTGGATTGAGTGGAGTTAACTTAAGTGAAGAATTCCCTGAAGTAAAAACAGCAGGGATTTGAAACATTACAATTTTATTGAATTGCAATCATTTGAATTAATTTGAGGTGAGAAGGTGATTTGATGTAAAAATGGACATCGAGTGAAATCAGCACACTCGATGTACCAGAAAACATTTATGTGACAATTTAAGAAAGAACCTGAAGCAATTTCAAGCTCCTTGTCCTCAGTTGTGATGAAATTGGAAAGACACATGGACAAATACCTCCTGGCTAGAAGCTTTTATGGTCAGAGGAGATAAAGATTGAGCTACTTGACCAGAATCACAAAGTATCTTTGGAGGACACAACAGGTCATTTATCTCAACCCCACATCAGAATTGATAATGACATTGATAAAGCAGGCAAACCAAAAGGTTTTGAAATGCCAATGGAGTTACCCCTATAAAAAATGAATGAACTCCACATATCAAAGTTGGGTTTTCCTAATTTTCATTTTTAAAGATCATTAAAGCAGTGAAGCATGGGAAATCCTTAAGTGTGCATGTTTATGTCCCTATCTTTACAGGTAAAGATGGAGTCTTTGGATCCTGTGAAACTCCCAAGGATCCCCATTATCCAGACTGCACCAGCAAGATGGATGTAAGCCTGAAACATTTCCCACAACAAGTATTCGCCCAAACCGACTCACCTTGCTGCAACATAAATTCTTAAAAATGGCTGAATGCGTAATGATACTGCAAAAGTGACATGTCTGACAAGTCTGTTTGCAGCAAGAAAAGGAAGGAAAATAAAGCTTCATGGACAGACATATTGTTAACTTATCATTCAACGTCCTCAACGTTTATTAGCAGCTGATAAAGATATACAAAAAGACATAGATTACATCTTTTATTGTAGTAACAGTCACACTGAAAAACATTGGGGGTTTTTTCAGTCTTGTTTGTAAGAGTTATACTTATTTTTATATTTTTTTTAAGTTTTATTTGTTGCTCTGGATTTAAATTTGGTCAGGTTTAGGTTAGCAGCTACTTCATTGTAGTAATTTTCTGCCTTCCTGAATGGGCTGTTGTCTTGTCTTCCCCATTTTGAAGAATGTCCAAGAGATTGTTGTGTAATTCTGCACCATGTAATTCAGATGATGAGATAGAAACACTGCAGAAGAGGAACACCATGTCAGGAGCAAAAACACTCAGCTATAGGACACCTTAATAAATATATATTTTTAGGTAGATCTGTGAATTTGAAATCTTACCCTGTATGCATAGGATGAAATGTTGAATTACTATAAAAGTTAACATTTATTGGATTGCGATAAATCAAGAGTTTTATTGCAAATTTAAATTATTTCAGTAGTTCAACTCCAAAAATGGAAACATGGAACATAAAGATGGTTCAGAAATCTGTGTAGTTAGATGATTATAACTTCCATCTAATAAAAAAACCCAATATTTTTTTTTTTAGAATATTTTATATTAGACCTGTAAAAAAAAAAAAAAGTGAATAAAAATTGCACACAGAAATGTGGGCCTGCTGATCGGTACCTCTGTGTACTGGAGAGTATGCAATCAATACTTGCTTGGCACTTATTTTACATAAATTACTGCATCCGCGCAGTGTGGGATGGAGACCCTGAGCCTCTGGCACTGCTGAGTTGTTGAGTTGGCCTACGATGCTTTAGCAGCAAACCTTTGATCATCTACGTTGTTGTCTCTGACGTCTCCCAGCTGCTTCTTGACAATCATGCATAGATTCTCTACGAAGTTTAGCTCTGGCTAAGTGTTTCCTGAGCGATTGAGTGCAGTAGGGCGGATAGACTGTTGTACTCTTTTGGACTTGATGAAGCAACGTAAGTCAATCAATCAATCAATCAATCAAATTTTATTTGTATAGCACATTTCAGCAGCAAGGCATTTCGAAGTGCTTTACATCAGAAACACAAAAACACAAAGTCATGCATCATGGAATAAACAATACATTGTTACATATTACATTTCAAACACAATTCTGAACCGGTGTGTTTTTAGTTGAGATTTAAAGGAAGTCAGGGTCAAAACCAGCCGATAATACCGCTACCTAAATCACCACTAACTGAGGAAAACTTGGATTATGTTTTCTCCACACTTCCTTTACAGGAATTTGATTTCCAAATGAAAAGCAAAATTTCCTTTAGTCTTCAGACTAGTTTTAAGGGGCTATTTCACAATTTTGTACACCTCTGTCCTACACAGTTTACTTCCACTCAACTTTCTGTTAAAGTGCTTGGCTACATCAGCATATGAACAACTAACTTCTTTAGTGATGAACTGCTGTACCTGTACTATGTGTTTAGGCCAAATCATAACACACCTGTTTTATTGTTTTTGGTTATTAACGGAAATAAACTTTTTGACCTAAATCACAGGAACAAATGGACTTTTCCAATGATTTCTACATTTACTGTGATGCATATTTAGCACATATTTAGTCTGCTATTAAATATTTACATTCTTTTCATCCTTGAGACAAATAACTATCATGCCTTTCCAGTGGATGCGTGCTCGTTGGACCTCGGATCCCTGCTACGCGTTTTACGGCGTCGACGGCTCCGACTGCTCCTTCCTGATCTACTTGAGCGAGGTGGAGTGGTTCTGCCCCCCGCTGCCCTGGAGGAACCAAACTGCTACACCGACTCTGAAGCCTCTTCCCAAAAGACAGGTACAGAAAAAAAACAAAAAACTTCTAGATCATTAGTTTTATTTCTGCAATAAGACAGCTGGCTGAACAGGAGAAACAAGCAGACCAACGGTGTCATTACAAGTGGAAGCATTTGACTGCTAATGCAAACACATTTGTTCAGTCCCCGGAAAGTACTAATTAATAGTTGCTACCTCTTTACATGAAATCTGGCTTCACAGCTGAGCTGAAGAACATTAGCGGTTTGTTTCTGAGCAAATTAGAAGGAGATCCATGGAAAAGGAATTGGATTATAAAAGAAAAAACCTTTTGGTGGATAGAAAACTGCAGGCAGATGTCTCTACCGAGGAAACACATGTTGCTTTGTATTCACCAAATGCTAAGTGCATTTTTGAAATCTTTTCTAAATGTGTGAAAACTTGTTCACAATATGCCACAGGATGATTTGTTTAATCCGACACTAGACAGTGCATGAACACAGCTGTTTTTCCTCACATATACCTGGCTGTCTCCTCCAGTTTTCACCATCAGCTGATTTTCTGACTCGTTTAATTACTGTATTTTATGCATCAACAACACGATGCTCTGACCCGACACTGTTACTCTGCGAGGGCCTCCCCAGCTGTCTCCTCCATCTCCTCCTCCTCCTTGTTTTTCTCCCCTCACAGTTATGTACAGCTGCCATGATGGGAACTGATGTTAATTCCCCTTGAAGCTCTGTTTTCTGCTCTAATTGCTGGCCTGCTTCCTCAGGGATAAATCCCAAAGGCTTTTCTTAAGGCGTTCTACATCTTACTGAGCTGTACACAGGACGTTCTGGGGAGAGATAGAAAAACATCAGTGACGGCAGCGTACAATACCTTCGCAAGAATTTACATTTCCTTACAGAGAATGCGTTTTCGGCACCTATTTCAGGAAATGTTTTCCCTTCACAAAGATGAAGGAATCACATGGAAAACGTGCTGTGATGCAGGACCTACACATGTGGACAGGCCATTTATGAGGTAAAAACTGGGATTCCCTCAGGCTTCCAGCTGGAAAAGCCTTGCCCCAGGGTACAAACACATAACAATTTGACATGCTCTCTGCACTACCGGAGTTTTAACCAGCTCCAATAATAGAAAATATCTCTCTCAAAGAGAATAGACTCATCTTGTCATTTTTCCGCGTCGGTTCTGTTCTGCTTTGTTCCTATAGTCTTAAGGCTCCATGACGGTTCACACAGAAGGACGTCTTTAAATTTACACACCAACTTTTTTTAAGGAGAGTCTCTGCGTTCACATTGTTCTTCTCGCTCCTTCATCCAGGCTGTTTTCCAGTCCGACATTGGCAGTCTGCTGGAGCAGGTGGGAACCGGAAAGGAGTCTCTGAGCTTCATGAGGAGACGCATACGCAGGCTGTCGGCGCAGTGGGCCTCCGCTGCCCGGCGGCTGGATGAGAAACTCCGCAGCCTCTGGAGAGAGCAGAAAAGGGTAAACGGGGGTCTTTCTCACACAAACACACACACAGAGGTTTATTTATTTATTTATTTATGTTTTTGCAGACACTATCGGATCAAGGTGTGAAATTCTTTTCAAGGTGGCTCAGGTGGAAGACTTTCTGAATCCATATGAGGGGTTTTCCTAGGAGCCAATTTGAAAATGGTTACATGCACATCTCCTGTGGTCTCACTCCTGTTAAGAAAATATGGGCTTATTGTTTTTTTATTTTGCTCCATTTATATGAGAAAGACAAGGATGACCTTTGGTGATGCGCAGAGATTTCCAGATGAGCTTTTTCAGAGGAGAAACCACAAAACCAACTGCTGAGCAGACGAATAACTAAAGAAGTGTTTGCTGCTGCGCATGCTGTGCCCTGCATTAATACGGTTTTATTGTTTGTTTATACTGCTACATTACATACCAAAACAATGTGTTTTATAGCAATTTTATGAAACAGATGAACACAAAATAGTGCAATGCTGTCAAATAGAGAAAAAAAATGCAGTCTTCAACATTTATTTTTACTTAAATATCTGAAAAGTGTGGCTTGCATTCATATTTAACCCCACTGACTCCTCTAACTAAAACCTAGTTGTTCTTTTGTTCTTTGTTGAACAATGTTAATGTCTGACATGTTTTTGTAAACACTTCTATGATTAGTAGAAAGCTAACACTGGACATCATGATGAGAACAGATTGTCCCCATGTTGAAGCAGCATGCTGAGGCGATGTTCTGTATCCAGTTAATAATGGGAAGATTGCACGGATAAAAGCAGGGAAAACAACCTGTGGGAAGATGCAAAAGATTTCACACTGAGATGTAAGTTTTTAACTTCCAGTACAGTGACGACCTTCAACATACAGTCAGAGCTACACTGGGATAGTATAAATCAAAGTATTTTTTCTATGATAGTGGCATAGTAAAAGTACAGGATTAGATTTTGAGGTTCAATGAAAATACATGCCACAAACTTCTAAGACTTTTATCTGTTTAAAAAAAAAGGAAAAAATAGTGTCTTGTCCACGTCACAATTATTTATTACTCTACATTAGCCTGGTTTTATTCCCTCACACAACTACCATTATTGTATTTTTGTGGGTCAAGTGGTGCTGCTCCCCTACCAAATGCTTTCGATCTTCTGCCTCTGAAAGTAAACAGCACTTCATAAATATCTTTCAAAAAGACAAACATATTTGTTTGTTTTTTTATTTTCTTATATGAATTGACAAGAAATTATTTTTTCTTGCTTATTTTGGTAGATTTCTCACTTTCTTTTGTGTAGTTTTCCTAGAACTCTTGAAATCTATTTGGTGATTCAACAGAGGAGAACAAAAGTCTCTCTCATTATACGTCTTTGGATGAGTCGTGTACAAGGAAGCCAGACAGTCCTTTAATGCCCTTAAGCCTCGCTGCTGAGTTCCCCGAACAGTATGACATTTTCTTGGACTAATATTTTCCTCTCTTATCTATGGCCGCCTGGAGTGAATCACACAATGCTGAGTAAAAGGCGTAAAAAGATAATGACAGATAGGAGCCTCTTGCAGACGTTCATCGGCTTTTGCACGCTTTCACCTCTGACATTTACGGGGTAATTTCCACCGAGTTTCTAAGAAAAAAGCGTCTCATTAGACAATCTAATGGCAAGGTTATGAGATATTTACAAGGCGTATTTCAGAAATATTTATAACAAATTATTGTTTTTCTAAAAAATGGGCGTTGTATACCCTGATCAAGTTGATGCGTAACTCAACACGTGAACTCGTCCAGCAAAATTTGCAGTACCGTAATTCCGCCACATTTTGCGTTATCTGAAAATTTCCAACGGTTTCTAAGAGGGGAGACGTTACACTTTTCTGCCAATATCGGGTTATTACAGTAATTTTATCCCAGCCCTAGCAGGGAGTGAAATTAATCGGGGTATTAGTTTAATAGACGTAAATGGCGAAAATAACTTGTTAGATGTTGAAAGTTCCAGCTGTTCTGGATAAGTGGTCAAATATATTTATTCACAGGACATTTAAAGAACTGCATACAACAAAAATAAGCAAAAATGTCCAGGTGGACATTTGAAAATTAGGTCGTAGAGGGTAAAAGTGCCATTGTTGCGTGAAGAGTCATTGTCCTCCTATGAGAGAGACAGCTTTGTTTGCTGTAATGATATGTTTGACAGAAGTGGTTACTGTCAATCAGCAGAACCTTCCAGACTTTGCCTCCATTGCTCCGACACTGAGCTTTGCAACAGGAACAGAAATGAATAGATTTGTGTGGTGGGGAGATGTTTTACAGAACATCTCGTACCAGTCTGTTTGTTTGTCATCTTTATGCTCCAGTATGCTGTTGTTAGGATCTGGACAGCCAGTAATTCATCGAGCAGCCAGTATTTACCGCTTACTCTCTCCGCTGAGTCATATGACTTGACTTGATTAGAAGTGATCATATTCCTGTGGTGAGAGGCTGATGTCTGGAAGAACAAATCACTTGCTTTGGTCTACGCTGACAAAATGTTCATTATCTCTCTCTATGATGGTGTTCAAAAGCAGAAGTCCGAAAGGAAGAGGTTTTTCCTTGATTTCTTGTTAATGCCAGAATCACATTATAATGAGCGAAACGGCTCACATAACTGAGACGGGCGTGCATCTTTGAGTCTTATTAGGCTCCCTGGAAACTCCTTTATCCCCAGTCAAGCACTTGTAAATGCTTTGATTGTACGTTTTATAGCATACAATCAAAACAAATTAAACACTTCATGGACATCACAGCCATGTTTATACTGAGATCTACACTGAAATACACCAGTCCAGCATGAACTCACACTTTATCTGTCATCATTATCATCCTCCTACCATAAATCACTTTTCTTCCTGTGTGCATTGAAAGATGTTTAAAAAAACTGAACTTGTGAACATAATCTTTTAAATTCTGAATAAAAGCTTTCACATTTTTTATCTTGTATTGGTTCGGCTGTATCTGAGATAAGATGTCAATGGTTATTTATTGTTTAAATTAAAACAGCAACACATAGATTACTTTTTGCACCAACTTCCCTTTTAGCATGTTGAAATATTAAACTTACTGGACAGAACATGATTGGAAACCAGATATTTATATATGGCCCAAAATCTGGTGATTTGTGCCACAACTCGGGCGTTGCTTTAGAATTTCCACATCATGTTTTTTCCTCATCATCCATGCACAGTGTAAAAAACACCAGTCCAACCTAAAGCAAAAATACTACAATAACATGATACTTCCAACTCTATGTTTCACAGTTGGAATCAGGGTTTCCGCGAGTGTATTATAAGCCTGGCGGGTAACCAGGCTTTACTTGTGCCCCCACCAGGCTTAGCATTGTTCATTTATTTTTAAATGTTTGCATTTAGCAAATTTTCTGGGGGAAACTTGAGGGTGGTGTCTTCAATCAGGCAAGCTTCGTTTGTTGGATGTATATCAAACAGTGATAAAAAAATACTATATCGTTCAACAGACAGTTTAACTTTAGTAATAAATGACTTCCTCCCTCCCAATGTACCAATATGATTTGGCAAAAAGACCCGTTTCCTCTCCAATCAGATTGCTGCTCTTAAAATTGGGGAGACACGGACAAGACATTCAGGTAAGACAGATTTGTGTTGATCTTCATGAGTCAACCAGTGACCCCACGAAGACAAGCTACTTGCTTAAACTTTGTGCTTTTATGATCACAACAATAATTCAAAAGCGTTAAACAACAGGAACTGAGCCAAACAAGGCCGAACAAGGAGCCAAGTCAATCTTACCACTACACACAGTGAGGAGGATTTCCATAAATCTTTGCCAAGTTTATGTATCTTAAACTATTCACCCAACATTTTTCATTGCCCTCATCACTAACCCCTTCAGTAGTTGTCGCTCCTGGTTAAAAAAGAAAAAAAAAGTGTGATTCATCTTCAAACTATTCATACTTTATTGGCGCAGAACTAGACTTTGAAGTTCTCTGATGCTGATCTTTGAAGATCATTCCTTTACATAAATCACAAAAATAATTATCAATATAAATGTTTTATCAACATTAGATTTCATGAATTCATTGGGATAATTTAAGAAAAATCTAAAGACCTAAAGTTTATGTTGCTTAGACAGTTTAAATATTTCTGGGTGTGTTTGTGGGACAACATAAATATTTTTTTCATTTAATTTTTTCCCATGTTTGAAGCTAAACAAATGTAGAGGATGCTGTTCTTGCCAATGGATAAAGAAACAAAATTGGCAAATATCACTTTGGATGATGAAAACTGGTTGATAGAGGGGCCACGTTTTATTTTTCCCTGTTTGTGTTTTGCACTATTGTGGCAGTGATTAATGCTTAGAGATTTAAAACATTTATTGAACTGAATATCCAAACTGACAGAGAACATTTCCTGTGAGTGTTTACTAAAAGTTTTGTCTGAGACAAATGTGTGGCTGGAGTAAAAAAAAAGAAAAAAAAATCTGTTAAAAAGTCTAATTTTATTAACTATTTAACAGGCAGGGAATTGTATCTTTCCCCATCAGCAATTAAACTGCTCATGTATTACTGTAGGAAGAAATTAGCACTCCACGGGTCAATTTTAATTTCAGATTCATGGAGAGTTGATTGTGTTTTCTTGGAGTTATAGTAGAAAGAAATCATCAGTCTGCTTTTTTTCCATTACTCTTAGAGTCACAATTAAATTAAAACGTGACCAGTGAGTCGTGTTTGATATCTTAATTCTGTTAGACCCTAATCTATTCCAGTGTCAGTAAACAGAAAATAAACCGTAAAACTGCATGGATGCCTGCTTTTTTTTTCTTCTTTCTGTCCTGAAAAATGGAAGTCAGGAAAACTCTTCAATTTGATTAACATATTTTCAAGGTATGGATAACTATGAGAAGAAAATGTGGCATTAAAGGATATTGGTATTATTCAAATGTGTCCATCCATGAATATACTCCTCTGTCAATCAAACGTGTTTATTTTTTTCAGAAATTGACTAAAAAGTTGTTTGAACCTTGTTTGAACCTGTAAAAATAAGGAATTGTGATCTGCACAAACTCAAAATTTAGTAGCTTTCTTTTTTTTTTCTTCAGATTTTAGTCCATGTGGGCTTTTTGACCGAGGAGTCTGGAGACGTTTTCAGTCCCAAGGTACTGAAGGGCGGTCCTCTGGGTGAGATGGTGCAATGGGCCGACATTCTCACCGCTCTCCACGTGCTTGGACACGATGTCAAGATCTCCGTTTCTCTCAAAGAACTGCATGGGTAAGCTGCTATAGTTATTGTGAAATTGCTCTGTTTTTAAAAGGTAGATTCATCAACGGTTTTCACTCCTTCATAGGGGGCAAACTGGAGATTTCTACCTCACACACTGTTTGTTTTTTATTATTTTGGCTGCAAAATAGTGCTGTCAGTTTATTATCTTGTTAAATTCTCCCTCTGCAGAAAGCTGTCTAAGCCTAAAGGCTTCTCGTGTGCTCCTCCTTCCTGTTGTAGCCCACTGACCTATGAGTGAAAACTCGCCTGCTCCTAGTCATTACAAATACAGCGATGCCGGATATTATCGCGTTTGCTGAAGTCAGATCAGCAGAATTGGATTAAATATATAAATTAAAAAAATTACTATTTTCCTGTCACACTGCAGGACTTGAAAAAGACGAGTCTCTGTGCTGCCTTGGACGACTAGACCTAGTAATGTGTCCCGGTTATTGGGCACTTCATCCTATGCTGTGGCCAGGAAACGCAGGCATTGATGAGTTAGTGCCGCCCTCCGATCTTAAATTTCAGGCCGTGAAGAAAAGCGGATCTGATCGGCTGGTTCCAGGGAAACCAGCGAGGGGAGAAAGACTGCGGGAGACGCTTCTGCTGGCCGCGCCGTTATTTATCCACTAATTGGTGTCGCTGTGTATTGAACCCCAACTCTCTCTGTCTCTGCCGGGAAAAAGCAGATAATTTTTTATTATCTTTTTTTTTTTTAGAAAACCAAACAAGTTTGAAGGCTAGGACTTATTTTAACTGCCTCCTTTTTTGTGTTCGCACAGGCAGAAATACTTCATCGTTAGTGTTTTTTTACGGAGGTAAGGCAGGATAACATTCAAGCTAATATTGGATTGTACTCAGCACCAAATGAAACATTCATCCTTTGAGCAAATCTAACAGATGGTGGTAACTAATAGAAAATTATTCTTTTTAATGCTCCGTCCACCCCTCTGGATCAAAATACAACCCAGCACACACATGCCTATTTATTTCCAACCAGTTAATGACAGACGCCAGAAAACTATAAATCTCATTTCTGTGGCTATTAATGAGCAGGGGAAGAAAGCATTTCTCTCCATCTCTACTCTTACTCTCCTACACGCTATTAAATTGACAGATCGTTATGTGGGTTGTGCTCCCACAGAATCCCCTCAGGCTTGTGTCTATTTACATTTTCAACCCTTCGCCTTTCCGTTCAAGCTTTGAAAAGGAGCTTAATATCACTGGACAGGCTGCTGAGGTAGACAGAACCATTGATAAGGGCAGCGGCCTTTCTCATAAACAGATTGTCCATGCTGGGAATTTATTTACACTCGCGCCGTGCTGCTGTGCCGCATAACATGCAGTAATTGCCTCTGATTGGCAACATTCAGCCGCTGAGGCGTATCCACTTTGAGGTGTCTTTGGCTGGTGTCTTCTCTTTGGTTTCCTGCTAGGACAAATCGGTTATGTCATACTAGAGACTTTTGAAAAAATATGCCTGGTCGTTAAATCATTAAAATATGTTTTCTGTTTCACATATTTCTTCTGTTTTTTTTTGTAACATTAAATATTAATATTTCAGATTATGAAATATAGTAATATAATCAACAAATTAATAATGATTTAGTCCAGTCCTATATGAAGAAGAACCCGCCACCTGATACAAAATAGTGTTCTTTTTTTATATTCCAGTGGCGGAATATTTGCACAATTTTCTTTGCATCCCAGATAACTAGTCTTAATTCACCAATATTAGAGAGTTACTTGTGTGACATTGAACCACATCATCTCATTCGGTTTTAAATCCAGACTTTAACTTGGCCACAGCAAAACCTCCATAGAAGACAGAGAGCTCATTGCCGGTCTCTCTCCTTCAGGATTCGCCGACAGCTGACCAGAACTCACCGCTTGATCGTTTACAGCAAGCTGCACAAGTCCTCAAGCAGCAAACATGCACTAGTTCACTCTTCTACTACCAGATTTGACTCAGAACAATGATTTAATATCTTATAAGATTAAAATATTTAAAAGCAATAAAAAAAATATATACAAATGTGAGCTAAAGGTATGTTTCATCCCTCCTAAAAGGCTTAAACCTACTCTGAGCATATATCCCAATTTATTCAACATGACTGTGGTTGCTTTGTTCAGATTTTACACTTATGATGTACAGTTTTTTTTTCTTTTAAATCACTTATGTTTGTTAGCATATCAACTTAATATGTCTGGCTCACATGTATCTCCCAGTAAAACAGAAAAAGTGATAATATCCTCATCTGACAAAGGTTCTTACGTTAGCCACACATGCGTTATTCTGTACATCCACTAAGTCCAGTGTTTTGATTCCAACCTAATACTGGATTCTTAAATCCATCTCAAACATTTTGCTCCATGCAGTGAAGTGGAAACAATTTATTTATGGACTTGTTTAATGTCACTACAAAAGACACAACTAAAGTGTGTGCAAGTCATCAAAAATGCTGCAAAATGCTGTTTATTAAAATATTCTGATGTAACTGTTTTATATGTGCTAGCTTTGCTCCCTGTGGAGTTCAGCATTCATTTTAAAATAATAGTGCTTGGTTTTAAAGCGGTTAATGGTTTGGCACAAGAATTTCTGTCTAATCCTCTGACTAAACACTCAGTTTTCTCCATTTTCATGTTTTTACATATTAGTCATTCCCCATACAAAGCTGAAATTTAAAGGATATCAAGCTTTTCAGGTTGTGACCTCAGGGGGTGGAACAACATGTCTCTGCAGATGCATTTGGTTGAATCACTAGTTTCTTTTAAATATCACTTCTATTTGTCCAGGCATTTGGCAAGCATTACACTAGCATGGACACTAATCTGCTTTGAATTTATGTTTTTAATATTAATCTTGAGCTTTATTAGCTTGTCTCCTCTTGCCTTTATGCTCTTTTAGACAGTGGTTTAGATTTTTATGATCTTTATGTCTTGTACAGCACTTTGTGGATGTGTCTGTGAAGAGTGCTTTATAAATGAATTATTCATTCATTTATTCATTGCTAGAACAAAAAAAAAATGTAAAGGGGAAGAAATCAGATTTTAGAGTTGCATAAACTTATTTAAGTGACTGCTAATGGTTGCCGTGACCTGGCAAATCATTGGGCAGCCATTTGGATTCAAGTGTTTACAGCTACTCTGTCTTGAGCTGCAGTTGCCACTAAATAAATCTTGTATTCACTGGTACAATGTGCTTGTCGGTGCTTTGTGGATAATGGATCTCGCTGTATTTTCTCAGACAAGAAAACTCTGTCACCTGGATACGTTTATTCGTGAATGTTCCTGTGTTAACATTGCAAAGTGGCAAAGGTTGAAATATTCAAGGGGGCCGAATACTTTCGCAAGTCACTGTAGGTGTTCCCTGGTTCCTGGTTGTAACGTTAAATTTAGAAACAAGGCTCTGGTGTTTGTTTATAAGTGTAGCCGTTTCATACATAGGCCTCTCTTTGCAAGACATTGAGTCATGAGAAGAATGGCAATTTACGAGTGGCAGCAGATGGAGACAGTAAGTACACTTTTGGTTCCCATTCTGGATTTATTGGAATTGATGTCAAGAATGAAGTGGCCTTGAAAAGATTCGTCATTTACGCCGACACTCATGGCACACTAAGGAGTCCGGAGTGGAAGGCAGCAGGGGGGGGGGGAGTAATGGCTGTTTACAGAGGGACAAAGACACCTGTCACTTCCGCTCGGGAATCTCCTCCTCATCTTCTTTCCCGAGCGTCGCAGGTAATTAGCCTGCAGCAGAGCGAGAGGCAAGACGGCGCCTCAAGACTGAATAACTGGAGGAGGGAAATGGAAAAAGAGCAGGGAGACAGCTGCTGCACAGCGATGTGGATTTCTATGGGGGAAACCGGAGAAGTGTTGTAAGCACAGTTTCACGCAATAGTGCTGTCATCCATAAATAATCTGAAGAAAAAACAATATTTCCATTCTTTTCCACACACACTTGCTGTTCTCCACTGCAGCAAAAGTCACTGCCACCTCTCTCGCAGTATGACGCCACACTTCACTCACACTCCCCTTCTTTTTTTTTTTCTGAGCCTGAAATTTATTTTGACATGTTGTTGTTGCTTCGCGTCACCCTCCTCTCATGTGCTCTGGGTTTTGCATGCAGAGTGGGAATCTGACTTACAGGAGCCGTTTGCAGACTTCCGTCACATTTGTGTCTGGTGGCGTCTCCGCGGTGCGCCTCAACTCAATCGGCAGGTAAGATGGGCCTCAATCTTGCCATAGCAGTCCAGAGGAAATTACTTGAAACTAGTCAGTTTGAGGATCGAGTGCAGCTGAAATTTCCTGTCGCCTCGAAGGCGATGGCAGACATGCACAGCCATTGTGATTTGTACAACCGTTTTTCCCTTTTGGCCCTTTCAACGATCCCTTTTACACTTCTAGTCTCAGGTTGTGCTTCTCTCTAAGATGCACTTGTAGCCCGCAGCCTTTTGATTGATGTTTCTGTGGTTGGAGATGAAAAGTAGAATGGCGGCCTTGTTAAAAATAGGTGGCTCAATCATCAGAGTGAGCAGTGAAGAGAATTTTGAATTTTTGAATTTATAATAAACGTTTCTTAGTTACATTTGGTTACTGTGGAGCTCTTATATCCTGAAATATAACTGCTCTATTTATATCTTTGCTATTATTATTTATTTTTAAAATACACACCTTCCCTTACTCCTACTAGGCATTACACATCCAATATTATTCTGATGTGGCAATACCTCACAAAAGTATTCATTTCCTTTTAACTTTTTTTTCAGATTTTGCCTCTTTACATCCACAAATGTATGAATAGTGGGACATTGATACAGAGGCCCCTCTTATTTTATACATCTTTTTTTTTTTTTTTTTTTGCAGCAAGCCCCTTCAAAAGTCACCTAAATAATAAATAATCCACTTGTGTTGATGTATAAAACCAGCTTTTCTGCAATGGCCTCAGAGGTTTGTCACACACTTGGTGAAAACCATCGGGAAGGACTAAAACAACGAGGGAGAAAACTGGTTAAAATTAAAACGGGGTTAAGTTGTGACATATGATCCCCAGCTTTTAAAATCTTGTGGAAAACTGTTTAATCTGCCTCCTGAAAATGGAAAATGCATGATAAAACTGCAGACCTGTGGAGGGAAGCTGGTCTGAGTTGGTAAGATGATCGAAGCAAAAACACTGGAAGAAAACCTTTTCAGAAGATGTGAAATACTTAAAGGTTTGTAGCAGAGGTTCAACTTCCAGCAGGAAAAGTTGCTAAAATGGAATGCTTTTGATTTAGAACAAAATATATATGATTTTTAGAATGGCCTAGATAAAGTACAAATCTGAGTCTAAAGGAGGAGACCAAAATTACATATTTTCTGTGTGCCTGAAAAATAATGACAAAATGTAAAAACAGTTTCCAGGGCATGAGAGTTGTTTTATTATGCGGGAACAACTGAATTGTCGAGCAACAGCAGCACTCAAAATTGTCTGTCACTTGTTTGAAAAACAGAAAACTTTATTGGATGCCAAAATCCCTATTAAGGCAAAAACACCATTTTTATATAATAGCTTAAGCGAGAAGAGATGCTTTTTTCACAACAAAAAAACTCATCTAAACTGTATAACAAGAGGATAAGACAAGCATTTTATTTTTAATGAGTTTAAAAAAAACACTATGTTGCTTTTAAAGATATAATTGCACACACAGCTTTTTCACGTCATTTTCGAGAGGAACAAAGTGCGTATTTGTGACCACAGGAGCAAGAACATCTGAGTTTTTCCCTCAACCTGGAGCCTTCCTGACTCCAGCGCTCTCTTTTGCGTGCCAGGCCCCTCTTGCTCTGCCTGACAGCCCTCCTTGTGGCCTGTGTCATTCCTCTCACAGCGAGGGCCCTCCTTCCAGCTGCCCCACAACCCTCTCTATGCTCCTGTCCCACTGATGTGCCAGTCAATTCCCTTCCCTGCTGGAGGTGCGTGCCCCTCCATTAAGACGTCATCACGTGTCACCATGCCGCGTATTTTCTCATTTGTTTCTGCGGCTCTCTTTCTGTCTCTTTCCTCACACCGAGCCTCTGTAGTTGGGTAGGGTTAGGCCAGCTGTGAAATTGTACCCAGTGGTGGTTGACTAGTGGGCTAAAGTTACGCACGCCGCGCGCCGTCACTTCTGCTTTCAGAGATCATTTCCCTCTCTTGCTTAAGCAGCCTGATAAAACCTTGATAACTTTTAGATAGACCTGCAGTGTGAAATATGCAGAGACTGAAATTTTGCAAAACACCTTATACTGATGTTTTTACTCTTATTTTTACTACAGAAATAGAAGCAACAGAAGAAACTAGTCAATTTGATTAACTTAAATCTACACATACTTCGCTAACAAGCCGCTTATGTATTATATTTTTATTTTCTAAACAGCTGCCTTTTGTTCTATTCAGGATTTAGGAGGTAACACTAAAGAAATGAGCAGAATTTTGCAAAGTAACCATTTTTTTTTCTTGCTATTCTTTTAGAGATTCTTTTCTCTTTCCGCTGAAAACTCATCTCCAGTTTCTCACAGCTGGTGAATTTTCTGTCTTCAGTAAACTCAGTACATGATTTGTTTTTCTCCCAAATCAGGTAGCAAACCTCTTCTGAAAGTAACACTGTACATTGCACAAGTTAATGTTTCTTGATTTTAATTACATAAGTTTTACATATGTAAAACTGAGATAGCTGTACATATGTACAATATTTCTAAGTACATTTATTGACATATTGATGATTCAATTTGTTTCATGATTACTGGCGGGTTTTTTGGTGGAATAAAGCCTCATGGAAAGCTATCTCCATCAAACTTTACATTTCAGTGCTTAGTGATAAATCCGTTAGCGATTTTGGTCTTTTTACAGGATTTGCTGGCATTGATAAAAAGATAAGAAAGATAAGTCCATTCTTATCCTTTAATCTGATGCGTTTTGCCCGTTGAATATTTCAGAGGGTTAAAGAGATTTTGTTGTTGTTGCCTTTTGGTGTGTCTGTACTGTACGTGTGCATAAGCGGACTCGTGTATCCTTAATTCGTTTTAATTCCACCTCTCTCTTCTCTGAAAGTTTCTCCAAATTTGCATATTTCCAATTAACCCCAGAACGACGGCGGCTTTAGTGGATCTGTGAAGTGCAGGGGCAAGTTCTTCTCGGAGTCACTATAACACGTGCTCACACACAAATTCACGTCAGCGTGAAACTATTAAAGCAGGCACACGGCTTGATTCAAAACTCCAACTCTGGTGTGTTGTGCATGAATATTGCCCACTAAGCGACAGGAAGTGAATTATACAGGAGTATCTTGAATACATAGCTGCAGTTGTGTGAACTAAATCCTTCATTAAGGAGCTGTAGAGATACTACCTGTTTTCATAACCAATATCAGTTTTCAAAGAGTTTTTAATGGCAGCCTTCAAAATTGCACTACCACTGTCAGCCCAACACACCTTCTTAACATAATATCTCCCAAGCATTTTATTCATGCAACCCAAAACTGTCACACGGTTATCACACTTTTGTGCATCAGTCTTGTCTTCTTAACTTTTGGACACAATCTGATCATGAGCCAAGCACAACTTCCTCCGTTTTCTATTATTTAACAAAACTGATTGAGCTTTAATTACCAGGTGGTGACCAGTTTAAAGGCTTACTGACTCTCAGATTCTGTCAAAAAGAGGCAAACGCACGTCTCTGTCTAAAAGCTTTTCTGTTTGTGTAAGCACTGATTTACCTCGGGTGCATATCCTCCAACAGGTAAAATCACTGCGTAAGCCGCGGTTGGCTTATGATTTGCTCATTATCCCACCTATTGTGAGAGAACTGACTGATGTCAGTTTCCAGAAGGCCACAGTGCTGACTAGATGTGTTTACTGTCCAAGGACAGATCAATAGCCTGATGGTTTGCAGGTGTTTATATCCGTGTATTGGATTGTTTTTGAGCCAGATTTCTGAAGAGTAAAGGGTCATGAATCTGTCTCAGAACTACAAAAATGCAAACAAAGGGAGTTGGACAAAAACTTTGTAAACTCATCAAATCAATGTTCAGCATAGGTTTTCTACAGTATTGATGGACTTGGATACTTTCAATGTTTGATTTTTCTGTGAGTTTAATTATGAGAGTAACATTTTTGAATACAAAACAAATTATTGGGTTGATTAACCCTAAATGTATGTGTTAGATCATAACATACTGATGTTTTATATATCAGAATGTAACACTTATTTTCAAAGTTAAACTTAGTCCAGTTTTAAAACGGGAAAAATATCACCATAGTTCATTCAGTGGGTTACATTGTGTGACTATTAAAATATTTACATACAGTCGAATGTTTATGTACAGTGAATAAAAAGACACCTTTATTTCTCATTTTTTAAAGTTAAATCAAGCCAAGTTCTCTAGTTTTGAAGATTAAAGGCTAAGATAAATAACAAAGACATACTTAAACTTTTATTTCACCTATAATCTGTTCATTACAAAGAACCATAATCGTTAACAGAAAAACAAATCCACAGATTTTAAATCAGAATAAATAAAGCCATGAAAATTAGATGGAATTTACTTTAACTAATGCAGAGAACACATTTCACTGCACTGTTGTGACTTTTGCTTCAGTAAACTGTATATTCTGGTAGAGCGGAGGCTTTCTCCTTGCAGTTCTGATCTCTGCAACATTGATGTTCAGTATTGGTGGAGTCATGAATATTTATTACACTATAAAGAAAGGCCATTAGGTGCTTAAAATGTATTCTGGGTTTCTTTTACACTTACTGATTATTGCACATCATGCACTCTTTGGTCCGACTGTGGTTTATTTAAAGAGGTTTATTATTCCTGACTGGTATCAACTAAAGCTTTTTCTTTGCTTGGAAATCTGTTTTGCATGTGCTCTTAAATTTGTTCTACTGTAAACGGTGGCAATGCATTACATAGGTTATATGGTGGCCTTAAGTTATAAATAGTTTCTGGATTGTTCATTAGAACCACTTTTCTTTCATTTGGGTCAGATGACTGAAACCCAAACCCATGTGGATGTTGCAAAGAAAAAAATGATCCTGAGCACACAAGGAGACTGCTCTTGCACTTTGCAGAAGGAGGATTACTTTAAGTTACTCAACATCGACCCTAATGGAATTTTTTTGAAGTCCTTTCGAAGTTGTCTCTGTTCCAGTAAACCTTCTTAAAGGTTTACAAATCCAGAAATGGAAAATTTCACAACAAATTTAGACGTATGCCCTCCATTCAGTTCATTTTTTTAGAATCCTAGAAGAGGCGTGTTTTCTTGGCAAAAAACCAGTTTAAATAAATGGACAACATTCACGCTGATGATGACTGCATGTAGCCTTCTGACTGGCACCGAGTGTCCTATTTAAAGACGCCCTCACTGTGTTTCTGTTACAAACAGCTGGCCTGGCCATGCATGCGTGTTGGTGCGCATTGGTCCCTCTGCTCATCCTCCTCTGCGTTCGCCGCTCACAGATCTGCAAAATCATTTGTTGAGTTTTACATTCAGCTTGATACACGATATTGAACTGAATAACGACGGGATGTCTCGCAGTCTGCGCATTGTTGGACTGCAATGCTTGAAGCTCCCAGGAACAGTCATTATGCAAATCAGATGGCACTTGATAGGGAGAGGATATGCTGTCAGTATCGGTATTACATTTCTGAAAAACTGTGATGGCACACATTGACGCGTTTTAGGGACTTCTCTTGTCTCCCTGTGGAGTTCTCCCATTTTTAAGTCCTGCAGAGTCTTGCCAATATGCACAGAGCTATTTCTAATAGAAATGCATGTTTCACCTGCACCACTGTCTTATAATTCAATTTTTTATAAAATATGTCTGTTTGAACTGAAACTCCAGGTTTTCTTATCAGAACTGTGCAGCTCAGACACCCGGATCCATTCCCATCTGTTGCTTAACAAACTTAATCTCAAAAGGTAAACAACTGTGTTATGCCTCTTTCAACCAAATGATGATAAGACTGATATAATTTGATTTTGGGAGACAGAGAAAGGGTTTGTGTTCAGTTTTTATCTTCGGCATAAAGCAGTGAAACAAAACATCCACATTTAGAGTCAGGACCAGGACCCACACAGAGCTGTGACAAGAATACGGATCTTATATCTTGAATTCATTCTTATAAATAAATATATCTATATATAGAGATTTTTTGGAACATTCTAACATTCCCTTAGTGGTTTTGTTTGCTGTGATGAAGCAGTTTTCTGAGAACTAGAAAAAATTACAACTCAAAGCCCATCATTTGTCAGTTTCTCAATAGATGCCACACAAAACACAAGTTACCCATCATGGAAAAAGGAAAGCTATAAAGCTGTACATGACTGTTTTGCAAATGTATATGTATATCATAGTATAGTGTTAATTTATGCTGATGACTTCTATTTATTTTAACTCAACATTTTTATGATTTAAGGCTTAATGTAATGTTTAATGTGGGTTTATATTCTTTTTCTTGGACTTGATGATATCTTTTCTACTTTGTTACTGAATCAAAATGTTTGGAGCTACATTTGTCATCAAACAACCTGCCAGACAGCAAGACAGAAAAAAATCTGTAATGAAATGATGACAAATACACCAAGTTTAAAAAAAAAAAATCTAATTCAATTCAAAAGAATTGTATATTTCTGAATATACCAATTTTCATCGGATTTTACATTGACTGCTATCAGAGAATTGAGGAAACAAATCAACTCTTAATGAAGTTAATTGAAATAAAATGAGCAGGACTAACTATCAGACTGTATGGTTCTAACTTTTCTAGAAAAAAATTAATCTTGTTCATTGTTCTCTTTTTGTTTCCTGAATGATCGAGATTGATTATTGTTTCACTACAATTGATTATCTTTCTTTTCCAGAGAAATAAGTGAATATTTAATGAGGTGTCCTTTTGACTGTATGTTCTCATCAGTCTTACCTCTGGTTTTCTGCTCTCCCAAATACTCTGTTGCAATGCAAGCAAATTTCTGTTCACTGTTGTTGCAGTTTAAAAGGAAAAATCAAAGCCTTTTGTTTGACTGTTTGAGGTTTCTTTCAGAAAACAGGAAGAGAATGTTTTAAGCGGTGAGATATAGCAGACTTATGCAAATGTTTACATACATTTGCATATAAAGACTAATTAGCATAGGCAAGAGGAAGAGCAATCTTTCTACATCTAAAGCCAGCATTTAGCAGATTCTGCAAAAAATATTCTGGAAAACAGTTTGTCCTTTGATCGTGCAAACTTCACTCAGAAAACATGAGTGCGAGGTTTACATAATCCATATATTTTGTGTGTAATTGTGAAAAGTTGCATAAAAAACCAGGAGAACCCTCTTTGAAAGAAATTGTTCCGCGGTATTTTGGATCATTTGACGGGCTTCGCTGGTTTGATTTCATCCATCGTGGGTATTCCTGTCTGCCTATTGAATACTCTACTAATCCCTCATTACTGCCTGACAGTTCCTTAGCTTTACCATTTAAAACTTTGAAATATATTTATTTTAATAAATATAATTTTTGACACTTTCTTTTTGCTGAAGATGAAAGCTAAAAAATATTTTCGGTAGATTGACGATCCGGGCGTAAAAAGCAGATATTCTCTAAAAGGCCATGCACTGTTTAACTTCATCACACTTACACGACATGTGACCTCTGTGCAGGTTTCTGGGGGTCCCACCTGGAAGAGGAAGCTGCCCCCTCACGGGACCTTTACCCTTTGACCTCATCTACACAGACTACCACGGACTGCAGCAAATGAAGCAGCACATGGGTCTTTCACTCAGGAAGCACAAGTCAGTCAATTTTTTTTCTTTGCTCTTCTGCGCGCTCTTCAAAGAAACTGTCTCACTTGCTTGTTAATCAGCTTAATTTTGGTCTCTGATAGCTTGAGTGACGTATTTTTAGGTTAAAGTATCAAATCTAAGGAAACATCTATATTCAGGGGTCTGTTGAAACCAGACGATGGGTAAATATTTGGATCATTGAGGGAACCCAATGACCCAAGCTGTAACTGCGTTGGAGAATGTGCTACAGAGAAATTGTACCTACTTTATTTACCACAACACATACGCTATATACAGTTAAGTTAATCACATTTATCAATGTCTACTATTTTTATGCCAAAGTAGCTGTCAGATTCATTACTTATTAAAATATTCTTAAGTATATCTCACTGCAGAAATGAAGGAAAAACAGATGGAAGCTCGTTTGCTTATAAATAATTTAGCTCATAAAAAGTATCAGCACAACACCAATCTGTTACATTTCAGTTGCATTTGTGCTGACCTGAGAAAGCTTTGAAACACCATTCTGACACAGAAACACAACCATAACTGAGAGAAGTGTTGTGCCAGGTCATATTTAACAAGAAGTTGTAACTACAGTTCAGCCATGTTATAATCAACGTATCTTCATAGCTAACTACCTAAACATATTGAAATAAGTTTACTAGTTCTCCTTACGTTGTCTGAAGTACTTGATTGTTAAAGCGGTTCTTTGTGGTATTTAATCTCGTACATAATGTTTCTCCTTAAATTGTGCCACATTTGTAAGGGAAATGAATTTGTGGATCGAAAAACTTACCGAATCAAACCAATGCCGAGCAGCTTTTCTCGCAGTATCACGCAGCACCTTCTTTTTCTGAAAAGAAAAAATGCTTGTTGCTGTTGGAAACATGGAGAAGAGGTTCTGCAACCTGTAGAAACCCCATACAGTCACTCTCTAGGAGCAAGCTCTTTCCTCAGAGATGCAGAGAAATAATGGGCCACACAAACATTTCCTTACTTCTTGTGCTAAATTCACGCCATGAAGCCGTTCAGCAAATATATCATTGTCTTGGATTCGTAACCCAGCCTTTTTTCTCCTTCCTTTTCACATCTGTTGTATTCCCACTTGTTGCGTTTGTACACAAGCTGCTATTTATCCCACAGCTTATTTGCACTGTATCTCCTGCAAGCAATAAATTAGGGCTGCAAAAAAATGTTTGTGTAATCTATTAGTTTTTATGGTTACACAGATGAACTGCTAATTCCAACATGCTAAAATTATCCATTTTTGGTTCTATCTGAAATAAATGCTTAAATTAACTTAGTTAAATATTGTCCTCTGCAAAGTTACTTGTGTGTTTTTCACTCAGGTTATTCAAATTCTTCTCATCAAAGATATTTGTTTTCCTTCATTTTCAAGGAGAAACAACATCTCAATCACTGAAATGTTGTTTCAAGAATAACATTTGCAAGTTTTTTTATTTTGAAATATTGAAACAATATACAAGTGTTTTACTTCTACTTTGGATGAAGCTATTTCTGAAAAGAGAAATAAGAAAATGAGCTAAAATGCACAAAAATGGTCAACTAATTGCACGAACATTAATAGAGAAAATTGAGTGTGAGAAAGTGTGCCTCCATTTCCCACTGGCTGCCATCAAAATAACAGCTAGTACTTAAATTTTACATTAACTACAGCTATTCTCCACTAAATTCTCCACTGCTTGTAATAAACTCCAGCCTGAAGTTAGGCGGTAAACCAGCCTAGCTTAGGTGTCCACGAAAAGAGCTGTGATGAGTCTTCACAGATTAGATCACCTGCTGATTTTGACCTTCTTCATTAAATGATTTCCACAGATAGAGAGTTAACAGGTGTAGAGAAACCTTACGGATTATCCAAAGTTCTGTCTTTTGAAAAATAACCACATTTTGTGCTGCTGTGTTGAGAGGAACAGTCCTACCTTTAGCCTTATACTACACACAGATTTCTAATAAATTTGACTTCTTCTGAGGAAACGTGCAACATTATTATATTTGGGGAAAAAAACAGTCTTCAGAATATTACCTTTTAGTGACTCATTTGTGGAACCAATTTCAATAAACGACAAAACTTTCTTTTTTTCTTTCTTGTTAAATCTCAGATGCCACATCCGAGTGATTGACACCTTCGGCACAGAGCCTGCTTACAACCATGAGGAGTATGCCACTCTTCACGGCTACAGGACCAACTGGGGCTACTGGAACCTCCACGGCCAGCAGTACATGACCATGTTCCGTATGTTCAAGCCAATTTCATCTCTCGTGCCTGCTGCTGATATGCAGAAGATCTCCTATCGGTTGTCAGTAAATATCTGCTTTCATTTTTTTTTTTTTACTGAAGATCCTAAATCAAAAAAAGTTGTTCAGATAAGTAGAAGTGAACAGATGTTTGTGTTGCAGTGTGTAGAGCAGATTGTGTGAGTGTAAACCGCCTCAGGCCGTCACAGTTCAAGCTTCGGACCACCAGGCAGACGGTTCACTCAGAACAGCTGGGCCGGCACAGATGCCTAGCATACTTCTTCTGGCCGCAGTCACACAGGAACATACACCAAAGACACACACACACACACACACACACACACGCACACATGCATGATGGATTCAGTGAAACTTCTGGGATGTAAAACTTCAGGTGGTCTCCGATTAATCCAGGGACCACAAGCTGCAACCCCGTTTCCAAATTATAGTTATCGGCGAGATTGTCAGAGAAATTTCAGTTTGCTGTTTGCTATAATTTTGGGTTGTTTACTTGTCTGAAGCCTAAAATCTGTGACAGATTGAAGCCTCGATCTGCTGAATTTCAGAACATGGAGACATAAAACTGTAAACAACCATTATGCTCCTCCGCTTTCGATCCTAGAGTATTATTCAATAAAACTAATCAAAAGACATAATGACCTTCTGCTCTATGAAATGTTGGTGCCGTGTCTTTTATTTAATGCTAAATTATGAGAACATTTGTATTAACTTAGACATAAAATGTGTTTGAAGCCATGTATTAGCAATTACTGTGTTTGTCCTTGGCAGCCCACACGCCAGACAACTCTTTTATGGGGTTTGTGGCAGAGGAGCTGAATGAGACCGAGAGGATGCTTATTCAGAGGAACAAAGTCAACAACATGGCCGTTGTGTATGGCAAAGACGCTAGCATGTGGAAGGTAAGCACGATTGCAACTTTTGGAAACATTAGCAATTTTTATAACTTTTAACACGCAGTACTTACAGTGAGTCAAAAGGTCAGCAAGTTTGACCTTGTTGACCTTTTGTCAGGTTAAAACTGCACTATTAGCTAAATACAAATGCACAGCACGAGATTCAGAGTTTTAAACATTTACAACTGCATATTATTTTTCTTGCTTCACAGTCATGCTCTACTTTGTGGCGGTCTGTTAGATAAAAGGTTAATGGTTAAAAAATGTGATAATGTGAAAAAGGAAACAAATTTAGCAAGAGACTGTGCGCTTCCATGGTGTAGTTATTGTAGCACAGGTCTGATAGGTGTGTTGTTTGTGATAAATAATGTCTGCAGGATTTGATTCGTGTGCCTGTGAAACACCCACAAGATTTTACATTCCCTGCATCCCCTGCAAACATGTTCCTCTTCCAAGAATCATCTGAAGTGTGATGCTAGAATAACACTTCCACTTGTTTAGAGTAAACTCTCGCTCCAAGCTTAGGGTTTCTCACTCTTGCTGTAACTTCGAAGTGCACTGCTGCCTCCCTCGGGGTTTTTTTTTTTGTTGCTTGAAACCGGCGGCAGCTTTGTTCCTACACTGCCAAAGACTTCCTTCTACCTCAGAGCAGTTTGAGCAGCGGTGTAATATAGGTGAATATGAGGGTTTGCAGTGCTAAACACTTCTCCCTGAGATTTCCTTGCGCCACATCAGTTTTTAGGGCCACGTTAGAGATCTAAGGCTTGTTGATGACGACACAGGGATCAGTGCTGAATATTTCACTTTTTTCTCCTAATTTCCCTGTTTTTTTTTTGTTTGTTTTTTTTGTTCACTTCTCTTCCGTCCTCCCCCCCGTTTTCAATTTGTGCTTCTCTTTGTGTGCCATGCTGGATGCATCATTGATGGACCTGCGTAGCTTCAAGTAAGTACTGCAGCTTGGTTATTGATCCTACAAATGCTGAAAGTCAAACCCAGAGTGTAACTTACAGATACGACAGGAAAAAAAAACTAAGTAGGAATCACCATAAATGTAAGTCAAAGTTTGTAAACAAGATTTTAGTTCTAGTAATTTATTGATGGTGGGCATAGATGTCGTATTCATTTTAGGTTTTTAACTTTGCACCTTTTCTTCTTTATGGTGATATTACCATATATTCAGTTACTGCAAAAAAAAAAATCAAGAAGTGGGCATATTCCGTTGAGCACATATTGTCGTTTTTATTATTATTATTATTTTACAATGGGGAAAAAAAATCACTCAATGATTATTTAGCTATCCAAATGCATGTATCTGGATAAATGTCCCACCTTATGAAGGGGAGAGTTCTCAGATTTTGAGGTAATGAGTAAGAGTTTGGTATAATCAGGGCTTTTTTTATCCACTTCTTCTTTCCAGGAACATTAAATCTCTTTAATCAGGTTGGCATGGACCCTGCCGTTCAGCTTAATTCACTTATTTTTAATAGGGTATGTTGTGTCCAGTCCGAAAGCTCGATGTTAAACTGCTTAGTCCATTCCAAAACCAGTTGTGATGTGTGTTCGGGATCATTATCCTGTTGAAACGCTCAATTGTGTCTCAATTGTCTGTTGACTTGAGGCTTTATAGCAGAGCGCTGAATTCTTCTTCTTATCGAACATCTGTCACAAATTCAGACTTGTGTAGCCAATTATTGTTTTTTGAATAATTGCAGTTGTTATTTAGATGATTATCACTCACTGGGAAAAGAACAATTCAAATGTATCAATAAAACTCCATAATTAATGTGACATCCATGCCCATGGTGACTGCATGCATGCTTCTTAGGATGAGGAAATAGAGCAAGAAAATAAACTGTGTTTTTGTTATTATTCTCTTCTTTTGCATAAAAATGTGGAAATACTTCAGCGGCTTGCTAAATGATTCAAGCCTCTGAGACAAAGCTTATTAAATAATTTGCAGCCTTTCAACAAAAACATTTTTTTCCCAGTAAAATGGTTCAACTAAGCTCAACCACATAACAGTAGGTGTAAACATTGCTAAAGAATATTTTTGTCAAACTCCACAAACACTGAGTTAGACACCAACACCTTCAGGCTTTTTCTCCATTACCCTTTTCAAGCGACTGCTTGTGCTTCTCATATTCATCCTGCTCATTCATACAGTCACAGAACAGACATTGCTGCAAAAGAACAAATTTACAGTTCAGAAGTCACCATAGCAAAAAGAACATTCTTAAATCTTCTTTAAAAACGACTTGAGCTGCAGCAACCAGTTCAAAGAAACAAAGTTGAAAGTTGAAATTGATCAATATCGCTGACGTTATGAGAATGCACCTATTCCTTCATTAAAGTAAAGTCTTATGTTAACAAAACATTTGGTTTATTGAAGGCTTTATGGATATCAAATAAGTTCAGTGTCTTTAAATAAAACACTGCTGCAACTCTAATAATTTACCCACTTCAAAATACTGTACAAAGAAATTCAATTTTGCAGTTTCTGTTTTTTTTTTTTTTCACAGAAAAGGAAACTTCAAACATCCATTAATGTTTTGACATTTTTTTCCTGCCAAGTGGAACCAACATAAAGCTGTGTAATGTAAAGTATTAGATGCACTGAGTTGCAACAAGGATCCCTACAAATTCAAAGTGTCACCAGAGTTGGCAAAACTTTGTGGGAAAGAAGAAAAAAAAATCTCTTCCTAATCTAAGACAAATCTGTCTTTGGGCTTTTTAAAGCTAAAGCAATACTGAAAATGTAGCTAATTATGCTAAAATGAGACTTTCATATTCACTCAAGCATCCTAGCAGTAACTGACAGAGTCACTCTCTTTATTCTCTAACTTTGAGGGTAAGGAAAACTTCCTGACAATCCTGCATCGCTACATGGAGATCCATGGCACAGTGTACTATGAGACGCAGCGCCCCCCAGAGGTTCCTGCCTTTGTCAAGAATCATGGCCTACTGCCTCAGCAGGAGCTACAGCAGCTCCTCAGAAAAGCAAAGGTGAGGGTGAACTACTAATAGTTGTATCAGCTCAGTTTATTCCTTAAAATGGCTTTCCTTGCTTGTAGTTGTGCATGCGTGGACTTGCCTCAGCAAATGGCCCAGATGTGAGCAGCCTGATGTATTCACAGGAAATATTTTGTTTGTCGCTTTCCTTGCAAGCTATTCATCGGGTTTGGCTTCCCATATGAAGGGCCCGCTCCTTTAGAAGCCATAGCCAATGGCTGCATTTTTCTGCAACCCAAGTTTGATCCACCTCACAGCTCTCTCAATCACGAGTTCTTCAGAGGCAAGCCTACCTCCAGAAAGGTAGGTGCATGTTGTATTCACGCTACTGCAGCAATAAGAAGTAAATTCAATCTTTTTCAATTCCAGAGTTTTACATAGCAAGACATGATAATTAAAAATGAGCTCTATTCACACTTCTCATTTCAGTCAGTAAGTTTCACAAAAAATTAACAAAACTCTGACGCATTACAAGTCACAGGAAAAAAAAAAACAAGATTTCAGTATCACCTTGTTGTTCTCTCTGCAGGATTTTAAACATAAAATTTCCTCAATTCAAAAAAATTGTGTGAGCATTTGTTTATGCAATCTTCTCTGTACATGCTGCCAAAAACATTGTACATCATATTGACTGAACCATCTTGCAGCATCTTGACAGGTTTTGTTTACTGACAGGGTGTTGTAGATTAATTACTAGAAAACACTTAAGTTAAAGCAACATTTTCAACTGAACACTGGATTTAGGATTATATTCCTCATTCCAGCGGCTTTCTGCTTAGTTTTCAAGATGACGTAGATGGACAGAGATTTAAAAAGGACCCCCAAAAACTAAAGGTGGTGAAAAAGCACCGGGATTACGGTATATAATCAAAGCCATGCTAATCTACATTCCATCATCACCTGGTTCAGATTTATAGTCCCAGTTCCATTTCTTTATTTCATGTTTGAAGGTTGGAATCACATCTCTCTCCTAAAATATTGAAACTAAAATATTGAATCCATTTTGTAAATGTCAGGGATACATTGGGCCCCTCTGCATGATCTGCTCCAAGCAAGGGAGATCAGAGATTGGTCTTCATTTGATATGTGTTTAAACCCATTGTTGAGTGGGGGGAAAAAAATTTAAAAATCCATGAGGAGATGATCAGAGGAAGCTAAAGAAAGTATCTGGAGATGTGTCCCAGTCACAGACAGGGATGAACTCAACTAGACATGAGGGAAATCCCACGAGTGATTACTTGACACCAACACAATTCCTTCAACAATAACACCTGGATCTCCAGCGACCCACTGGAGATCCAGGACCTGAACCTTATTCCAGATGCGTGCTCAAGGAGGACGAAAATGAGGGTTTGATCAGTGGAAGCCAGGACTAAACTGAATATATTTTTCTCTTCGGCTCATTTCAGGAAAAAGTTCAGAATCCTCTTCTCATGCACCTTGCCTAGCCCCTCACCGTCCCTTGGCCCACAGCTGTCACACCTCAATTATTTGATTCTCAATCTCAGTCGTGTAATTTTGTACCGCTCAATGTTGTCTTCAGTCATGAAATGCCTGTGCCCCTTTGCCTACCTCTCTCATCTGTCTCCAGCGGTCATTTGAACGCACTTCAGCTCCAGTGGAAGTAAACAGATTATGTTGAATTCTACAATAGATCTCCAACTAGAATAAAATGTGCCGGTGCTTTTGAGACCTCCTGCCTTGTTACAGCTCCTAAAGGAGCTCATTCATTCATCTGTCATTTGCTGTTTTTGCGGCCATGTGTTTTAAAGCTGGAGTTGAGGATGCTGTTTTACACCCGTTGTCTTAAATCCGTCATCTGAAAAAATCGGGAATCATTTTGAGGATCATGTTCTATAATTTCTCAGTTAAACAGTGAAATCTCTTCTGCTGTCAGAAGGTCTTGGTATCAGAGCCAATTATATTCTGGGTTTGGCTTTGGAGTCTAGAGCTGATTGTGATTAGAAAGAAGTCTAATAAACTAAAATCCATGATGGAAACTGGCGCATTCTTTTTACAGCACAATAGTCTAACAATCAAATATCTATAAGCTGATGTTTAATCAGTCACTGCAAACAGCCCACCATTGGAGAACCTTCTATAATAACACATAGCATATAAAATAACTCTTTCAATGCATAAGTTATTATAACATCTACTTTTATGAGGGGCTAACAAGGCATTACTGACTTGAACTAAACTGTAATAAACAAACCCAAATCATTAATTCTCCACCGCCACATGTGAAGGATTGCATGAGCCGATGGGCTGTGTTTAGTCTTCAGCAAAATTGGGTTGTGCATAAAAACACACATCTGCTTTTTGGTGTCATCTGTCCAAAGGAAATCACTCTACAAGATGTTATTGGTGGTTAGTCAAGATCTCACTTTGCAAATGTAAGACATGTTGCCACAGTCTTTTATATGGAGAAGAAACTCATCTCTGCTGACAGCCCTCCGAAGCAAGCCATACTTGTTCAGTCTCTTTTTTTTCTAATTAAACTGTCATAAACTTTAACATTTATCATGCTAACCGGGGCCTGTAGACTCTGAGATGTCGCTCCAGGGTGGGAGCATTGCTAGAAATAGAGCCCTTCTGGGGCACAAGCCCCCCATCACGTCGTTTTTCATCATAAAGGCACAGCTCGGTGCAAGAATTGTGCGATATAAAATGTCACATTGACCTTCTTTGCAAACTCATCTTTGCCTTAACAATGGCTTACTATTCAATGCAAAGTAAATAAGAAGAAATTCCTCTTTGGATTATAATCTTTTATCAAAAATATATATCTGCAGTTTGCACTTTAGCTAATAACTTTTTTTATGTTTAAAAAGTAATACTCTGCCAGCACTCTGCATTCAGAGCAAAGTGATTCGTGCAACTGTGGGCTACTTTATTCACATGTCAGGGATATCACTTCTTCTTTCTCCTCTTGCGTTTCCTTGACAGTTCTTCCAGCTCCTCCTGTCTCCCCATCCTCCAACTACCTACGCCTCTTCAACTGCACCAAAAGACAACCTTATGAACTGCAGCCTTTGTAGCCTGTACAATTTGCATCACAACTTGTATGCAGCTAGGTCACATAGTCCTCTTGGAATGCACTGGGCTGATTTTGGATGATAGAAATTTTCTGCCATACCCTTGTAAATACAATACATATTCCCACATTCTTATTTCATTTTATTTGTTATCCTGCTTTATGTCGTATACTGTTACTATCTATTTTTTAAATATAAATGTGATGTCCCTTCTACAGAAAGCAATTTTTTTAATATAATTGTATATCACAAAATTAGCATATTTTGCAAGGGAAGGTATCCATAATTTAAACCCGCCCACATTTAGGCTGACTTATTCTCTGAGCTTTATTTCCTGTAACTGGTGAGTTTGTTCACATAATGTAACTTGCCACGAAATGACAGATGATTTTCATTATAAAACTCCATGTGCAATAATTGTGTGTAGAGCAATAAATGCATATACAGTATTCAACAACAATATATACATCTACCATGTACAATTTAGGTTTTGCTGCTTCTTATGTTTATATCTGTTGTTTGAATTTGTAAAAAAAAAAAAAAAAAAAATTTGAAAAAACGGTGAAAAAAGTGCAATACATTCAAAAGGCTGAGTTAAATGGAAATCCCGTCAGATTTTTCAGGGGCACATTTGATCGAAACTCCCACACGTATCTCTGTTAAAAAATAAAAAACAGATAGAAATCCTGGTCTCACCCACGGACATTAGTCTTTTGCAATGTTGTTCAGCTTCACACAGTGTGACCTTGGAGGGAAACTTGGTCAGATATTCAGTGTGAGGATCTTTTGCAGCTGACTTGAGTGTTTTCTCCACTCACTGAACTCCAGATTAATTCTTAAATAAGTCGTACAAATCACTTTTCCAGGCTAATGGGCAGCAAGAGTTATTTTTTCCCCACAATAATTACTGTTTATTTTCCTTGGCATCGTGATCCAGAGTAGCAAACTGCCAAAAGGAAAATCCTGATACATAGGAAACAGAAAGATGGTGTACGTACTTACTATGCCTGCTTATTTACATATGCAAAAATATTCATACCTCTTAGTTCACTTCACATTTCATGAGATCACAACCTCAAAACTCAATTTACTCTGCTGGGAATTTAAGTAAAAGTAGAAATGCCTTTGGAAAGGGAAAGAACAGTTCTGAACATTTTTCTGAATACCATTCTGAGAGATTTGTGTTCAACATCTCTCAACTTCAACATCTCCTTTCGACTGATAGTTTCTAATTGCTTGAAAACTCACTTAATTAATAACATAGACAGTACAACTATTAATCATGCATTTCCACGAATCTGTCTTTCAAACAAAAGTGGCAAGAAAACAAAATATTATTGAAAGAAAGCACTCAGCAGTCCTTTTTTCCATATAGGGTCCAAAAAGAACATGTATGTGTGACAGAAAATTAACTGAACATCTGCACCAGGACACAATTCCCATAAAACATGGTGGTGGCAGCATCATACTGTGAGGAGACTGTAGAGGCAGGAATACTGAGTTGATGGGAAGATATATGACACTAAATGCATTGCAATCCTGTTAGATGATGTGTAACTTGTTAAAACAGGACAATAAAAGGAGACAAAGACTTCAAAGAATACTTATGTATTAGAGTGGACTAGTCAAAGTCCAGTCTCTGGATAATCTTTAGCAAGACTTTGAAATTGAGGTTTAGTGATGCTGCTCTAAAGCTCGACTGACAATAAGCTATTTTTCAAAAAGTAAATGGAAAAAAAAAGTGTCAGAAACATACCCTAAAAACATGTTTGCTGTACTTGGAGTACTGAACAAATTGACACATGGGAAATGAATACAAAATGATAATTTATTCCCTACAGATATTATCATGTATACTTATTCTTGCACTTTGCAGTTTTGGGATAGCACACAAAATCCCAATAAGACACACTGAAATCTGGGGATCTATTAAGACAAAAAGTAAATATGAAAATCCACTGAGAACACTTTGTTTTAACTTTAATTAAACTGCAGTTGACTTTTTTTTTCATAAAAATTCCCATTTATTTCTCTCCCAGGTGTCCTCTCAGCATCCCTACGCAGAGGAGTATATCGGCAGGCCACATGTCATCACCATCGACTTCAACAACTCTGAAGTGTTTGACGCCACCATCCGTGAGATCATGAAGATCAATGTATGTTAATTGGTTCTGTTTTCTACCCAAACCTTCACTTATCCATCAAAATAAAGCTTTTGTACTATCAACGGTAAACAAAGGTGCACACGGCTGCATATTACACATAGGTGACGATATAATGAACTCCTTCAGCTTGCGTTGACCCACTTTTTAAACCCTGCAGCCGTTAATAAAAGCTCTTAATCTTGGCATCTGACATTACAGCAGAATTGCTTAGCTGGCTTCCTCTCAGCTCACGTTGCTTCTAATTGCCTGAGATATCGAGTGGCTCTGCTGGTAAACTGTGCCCACACCTGGCTTTACACAGCAGCTTTCTGGAGGCCAGCCCTACAGGCAGCAAGCGTTGTTTGCTTTGCATCGAATGAATCAATCACGCTGTTCTCAATCTGTCACCAGAACAACCCAGAGTCACTGCCAAACCTCTCGTGGTGCAGAGATGCATCTGCACTTCTACCAACCAGGTGTTTCCTGCTGATAGAGGCAAAACAAAGTACAAGTCGTTGCCCTGTTAGATGCTTGAAGTGCTGATCCAAGGGGAAGAATATGCAACGCTCAACATGCGAGATGACTAATGACAGAGCAGTGATAAATTCACAAAAAATCAAATATTTTTTTATTTTTTATTCGCCCAGTATGAATGTTTGCAAGCAGCTGGTCAGTTTCATCTTAAATCAACAATCCAAGAAAAACTTTCCTGGCTCAATCACAAAATCTGCCCACAAAGACTTTTGAAGCTGTCTCATCAATTATCACGTCTTGTCATCTGTCCAACGAAAGCCAAACTTTCATATTTCTCCAGGGGCCTTGTGTTGGACTGTTTATTGACTTGCAGCAACGGGAGAAGTTCCTGCAGCCTCTGTTGCCAAGCAACTGGTCCACTTGGTGACATTTTTCATTTGTGCCGACGTGGTAATTGATGTGATGACGGATGGTTTGTGTTACCTGCTTACAGTATGCAAAGCAAAGCTAGGTTTACTTTGCAAATGCAATTTAACATCCGAACGTTAAATAAAAACATCTAATTCAATATTGAACTGTATTTTCAGTGTTGAACATGTAACGCTCACTTGGTAGTCTCAAAAATTTGGTATCAACTCCACAATAAAAGCAAAGGACATGATTCAAGCTGCAAAGAAAGTTTTATCTACAAAGAAACAATTTATGCACTAGAATGCACTCAGAGTTGACGAAGATGTTGCTCCATAATTGAAATAAAAACAACACATTGCAACAGCAACATTGCAACAGCAAGTGCATTCAGATAAAAAGCTTTAATCTTTTGAGGCCTTTCCTTTTATCTGAAGAAACTGATTCAAGTGTTTGGTTATAAAATTGGAGAAAAACCAGCAAACATGTAATTAAAACACCATCTTTTCTGAGAGGTATGACGGTTGTGTTGGTATTTTCCTCCACATTTTGTAGGGTACCATATAATGTCATTCAAAATGGCCTTTCTTTTGGGAAAAGCATTTTTTTTCTAGATTTATGAATTTCCCATCTCTCTTCATAAAAAATAAACTGCTACAAAAGTTGCACACAGAGTAAAACCTGCCACATCAAAAGTAGGTCAGATTAACATTTCATCTACTGTACATGTCTCTGAGTTCTCTCCACAGAAATTCAAATCACCCTGCATGATTTGTTTTTCTCTCATTCCATTATAACAAGATGCCCAAAAGGCAGATTGCATTGCAAAACAACTGATGAAGTGCCAGCTTCATTTCATTTAACTTGGATAAAATAATGTAATAAGACGTGGCTAAGAGCAACAGAGTGCTAGAAAGAACCACCGATCAATTTAAATGGAGAAATGCACTGGTGGTCTGATGGTAAACGGTGAGTACGACATCAAAGAGAGGAACCACCTCAAACTCTCCTTTCAAAACAGAGTTTATCCGGTTATTTCATCATTCCTCACCCTCTTCAAAAGGTGGTATTTCCAGACATCTACAGACACTGTTGTATCGTGAATGGTCTCACTCAAGTGCATCTTTTCTTCCTGTGGTCTCCATTTGCATCAAATATTAGAAATAGCATTAAGGGCTATTGACCAGCTCTTCTCAGGGAATTTCGCGCCATTTTCTGTCATCAAACCGCAGAAGGCAAGTGACAGGATTCCAAAGTGCTCCACGATAGCTGCTCCAGCAGGACCCACATTACACCACCATCTGTGGTGCTCCATGACCTTTTGGTCTGCTGTCAGCTCAGTCCATCGTATGATATATTGACATAGTCATCGCCAAAAATAATAATGAAATTAATTTTCAAGGCTGCCACCTTTGATGTATTAGGTCATTGATTTTTATGTGAAGCTTGTGGCATGATATAAGTCTTCTACAATTACGCTAATGAATATGTCAGCTAGGATTAACTATCAGATGCTTGGTTCCTGTAATTACAACGGCTGGGCTCTACACATTCAGACTGACTTCCTCTGTTTCTTCTGTGTCTGCAGGTGGAGCCATTCCTGCCCTACGAGTACACTTGCGAGGGAATGCTTGAAAGGGTTCATGCCTACATTCAGAATCAGGTGGGCATTTGAACTCGCATCAGCAGCCTGCTGTTTCGGAGGGGAGTGTCGTGGTTGCGCCAACAAGTCGATGGCAAGATGAACGTTTTCGCTTTTTACTATCGCAGGCTTGTCTGTTTGCATCCCTGTTTACCTGTAAAGTTTTTCAATCTTGCCAGAACAGATTTAACGGTGCTTTGAAGGAAGGTGGAGAATGCAGGAAGCCCCCTATAAACTTGACATTGATTCAGATTTATGTTCTGCCAATGCTCTCTTTGTGATATTAAGCTTTGGCAGAGGTTGAAGATGGGCGCTCTTTCCCTTGCTTTTATATAATAACTAATATATTACCATATATATTACATCTTGGCTGAGGGAGCTGCTGAAATGGCCTTAAAAAGACCAATAGATGTAGATTAAAGTTGAAAACCAAAAACATAAAATTCTGTCAGTTTTAGTATAAGTTATTGTTCATATAATGTAAGACATATGTCCACTTTTAAAATATCTTCTTTCCTTCTGTATATAAGGAAATTCAACATTTACCAACTGTTTTACCAGACTTGAAATTAAATGAAAAATAGAAACAGTTCTTGAAAGGCACGTGTTTCTATTTGGTTGTTTTTTTTCTACTTCTTTCCTCCTCATAATGCATTGAAGTCAAACCATTAGCCTTGAAAGATGAAAAGGAAAATCAAAGGCTGGAATCCAGAAACCACTTTCTCTTGTTCCTAAGATGAAAAGATGTTTTAAAATAGCGAAAAACAATACGTGCAATTAATTAAAATGTGGTTGCAAGTGCACAGCATCAACATGCTTCTAATTTTTATTTTCTATTTCTCACTTGCCTTTCAGGGTTCAATAGAAAAAAAAATCTTTTTAATTAAAATAAATATTCTACGAGAAAAAATGACCAGATTTACAATATCACAAAAACAATTGTAGATTTTTCTGGGCACTAAATTTAACAACACTCTTCAAACAAGTTTAATTTCCATTGAGACTGCCACTGATGATAATTATTATAATTTTTTTATCAATCTAATAACCAGTTTTGCGAGTGATAGCTGTCTGCAATAAATGTTTCTATTTATTGCAAAGCACAAAGGTAAACATGGGTTTAATAAAGATAATTATAAAGTGATGCCTCCAGTAAGACTAAAAAATTGATTAAATTGAACTTTTATTGTTCACGTGTTCATGATAAAAACATGTGAATATTTAGAATGTCAAATATGATGAGACTAAACTCAAAATAAATGCCTCTGTTTAGTTATCTGTGTATAATTTATTGCTTTTGCAACCTACATTTAACATTAAATTTAGGAACTGTTACTTTAAAATGACTAGCATTTATTAACAATGTATTATTTATGAGTCTCTGTTGTTTACATCTGATTCATTTTGATGATCACATCATCTGCCCAAATCAAATTTGATGAAAACAGCTAAAGTGAAATTGATTTGGTCTTCTGCTTACATTCTGCCAATTACACAGCAACACACTGTACTGATAATTTCAAGATGAGTCTAAATGTTAAGCAAAAAAACAAAACAAAACACATAGTAGAAGATTTATCCAATCTCAGTGCTCAGATAAAACTGGTCAACAAACAGTATCTGTCTTTTTACCAGAACATGTACAATGCTGCAACTGCAGTGCTTTATAACAAAAAGACCAAATCGTCTTAGCTGCTGCTCTGTTGCCTAACTTGCTGTACTTCCGTGCTTTCCACCGCTTTGACCTTTAAAAAATGTTCAGAGCCTGGTTCATTCGGCTGTGACTTACTGGATAATCTTATCTGGCTTGTGCTGTGTACCCGCATTCACAGATTTTCACATATACCCCTGCTCTCTGCGGATGAGGTCCTCCTCTAAAACAATCATTGTAACTGTTGGAAATAAAGTTAGAAGAAAGAATAGAAAAAACATAGAAACTCTAATTATTGATGTTGATCGACCATTATAGTTGGATCAACTTTAAATAGATGCCAGGTGGTTGGAATATTTAGATCCTTCTTTTTCGTGCTGAAAAACGTGTCGTTGATGGTGGTTAATGTTTAGTCTGTTTGTGTGAAGAGTTATTTCATTACAGCATGTGCTCTAAGAAATATTTTGAAGAATAAGTCATTAATTATGTATTTTTACATCTGCACAGTTCCTTCTCTTTTTATGCAGGCATGTGTCCACTGGTTTGCTGATCTACATTTCTTTGTAATGAGGAGTTTCTCTTTTAGTTCTCACTTTTCCTTCTCTCTTCCCGTGTCGCCTGTTGCTTTCTTTTAAGTTGCTTGCTGAAAGTAATATATGCATTGTCACTTCCCACAGTGTTCTCTTAAAACTTTATTATGACAGACAAAAACAAAAAAAGCACTGCCCGAACGTCTACTGTTTTTTTCTTTTTTTCTTTTTGATCCAAACATCAGCTATTAGAACAAGGTGTATCTCCGTGTTCTGCTTCTTTAGTCTAGATGGTATTCATTATAAAACCTACACACATCTTACATTGTAGACCTTGATCTCTTCCAGCCACATCAGGCTTCCGTTGTTTAGAAAGTGCTTTGTTGTGCGCGGTTAAGGAAATATCTTAGCTTCTCTGTCACGCATTGTCGGCATCCCCCTGTGTCAAAAAGAACACCAATACGCCGGCTCACTGACCATGACTGACTGAAAGCATGACCCCCATCCCCGGTGCAAACTTCCATTCAGACTCATCTGTGTTTGTTCAACTTTTTTCACTTTATCTTTCCCATGTTTGGATTTTTCCCGGTTTTAGGCTCAACTTATCATAATCCACACATCTTTTGCCTTGCCTGAACCTGTCGTCCTTGTTATCTCGCTCTCGTTCACCGGCAGAGCTGCAGACCCACTGTTACCATCACACTGCATATTCCTGCGGCACCTCAGTGATGCCTACATTGAAACATAGAGGGACATCTTAAAGACATTGGAGGTTTTTTATGCTAAATCTGACATTTAAGATAAGGAACTATTTTACAATTGTCTGAATAATAATAAATTAACTTGGGCAGGATTGAGAGGGGACATTGTGCTTGTTTTGTGCCTGATTGTCTTTTGTGTTGCTCTGATTAATTAAATGTCACTTAAGAAATCGAGTAGAGCTGCGTAAAATCATGCACAGTGAATTTAATAAAGAAGACAATAGTGGATTTGTACAACTCCAGAATCGTTATTATTAGATCCATTTATCCATAAAGTTCATTCATTCAGTGATGAATGCATCTAGTGTGTCAATGATATCTTATAAATTTAAAGTGTTTCCATTGATTGAGCTATGTGGTTTCTCTTTTTGGTAATATTTTACCATTGCAGCTGACTTGTTCACTGGATTCTTTTCTCTGACTTTGACTCTGGGGTTCCAATCAGAATCACTGTAATACCCTTCACTTCCACTAGGTGATGATAGAATCAACATTTCTAACATTTAAACCGGAAAATCTTTGGAGGAAAGTGAAAGTCTATGAATCCATATTTCTCTCATTCACATAGAAAAAGTTTGGGACTGAGGACAAAGCTTTGTGGTATCCCAGTATTAATGTCTGAATACATAACTAACAACTGGTCAACGTTTCCCGATTTAAATCTTTGTACTTATCTTTTAGAGGAGTGACCTTGAAAACCGAAGATTAAAGAGGATTTCCACTTTAAAACTTCAAAGCTTGTGAAAAGCTTATTTAGAAGCTGTGAAGTGCACAATTCAGAGACTGAGGTCCAGACAAAAGTCAGGGAGCAAAAACAATCTTTAAAACATCTGCAGACGGAGAGCAAGAAATATACTGCATTAGGCACAAATTAGGATCCGCTCTGAGGAACTCAGAGTTGCATAGTTACTTTATTCATCTCTCTCTACTACCGAGGCGGAGACTCAATCTTCGAAGACCAAACAAAAGAAACAAAAGAAAACATAGGAAACCTTGTATGCTCATTCACTGTAATGTCTATGGGAGGTGAAAACTAAACACTCTATCTCCATGCAGGGAAGGCCACGGGAAAACAGCGAGTTCCCAAATAACTGTCTGTGGAAGTTCAGCAACCCTGGAAACTTACTGCAGTAGACACATCATGTTCATTAGTTTGTACACCGTTTCCAGCTGCACAGAAAAACACCTTGACTGTGATTCAAAAAACATTACATTTATATGACACATAAAGGAACCTCATTTAATACGAATAAAACCTCTTCACAAAGCATAAACATAAGCATAATTGAAAGCATATACAGATCTTACATGTAGAAATGACATTTTGAAGTTGGTACCCTTCCTAACCTTTTACTTTTTCATGTGTGTGCGAGAGAAGAGGGATCAAAGATGTCGCCTGTGTTTAGGGGAGGAGGTGCAGCAGAGATTGGGAGATTGGAAGCTTGGTTATTGCCTGTGGGCACGGAGAGCTTGTTTAATAAACGGGTCCAGAGGCCAGAGGGACATGTCAGAGAAATGTTATTACCTTGGTTTTATTAATAGGCCCAGCTAGAGGGGGAAATGTAATCTGGTGACTCACCGCGACCGAGTTCTGCCTCAACATCTTATTTGTTTTTCTGCGACATTTTTGCATCCATGCAAATTGGCTGAGGTTTACGGATATGTGTCGGATACAATTAGCGCTTTTTTCTGTGATACCATTTAAAGCGGTGCATAAACTGTAATTACAAATAAAACACAATTATTAGAAAAATTATAGAGACTCTAATTATTATTGTGGTGCAGGCTTTCGTGAAAAAGGTTGTATGAGAAGCTCAGTTTAACCCAACTGCATCAGGTTAGAAAACTACATTCCCTAGTGGCAGCATGACGCTAAACATGCAGAAATACCTGCAATAGAACAGCTTAGATCAAATTGCATTCATGTATACTGTAGAGTAGCATCATATTAGAATGGTTCTGTTGAAGTCCAAACCTGAATCCATTTGAAAATCCATGGAAAGTCTTGGGTAAATTCTACTTTTTTGTCATGTTTTACCATTCTCTCATCAAAAATACGTTATTTTGATTTAAAAAAAGGCCTTCATCTAGTAGTAAACACCACCAATGGGCAGGATGAAGAAGCATTGTTATGATGACTTCCTGAAAGGGGTATTAAAAAGAGTAGGAGGTTTTTAAGAGTCCGAAGCCAATTCTAAGGCCTCAGATACAGAAACTAGTTACTTGTTTGTGCTATGAAATGACACTATGTGCCTGGAAACAACTGATGTTCAGACAAGTTCTACATCAAAACTAAAAGAGCTTAAGCTATTTTCCAAACAGAAATAGCCACAAATCTCAGCGTCTCTCTGTGAAAATTTTATAGAGACATCTTCCAAAGTACTTCAGTAATGTAAGGAAAGGCTTTTCAAAACAAGTACTGACTCAGGAGGGATAAAGGCAATGGTGGTTGTCACCGATTTGATTTGTGGCTATCAGAGTAAATGGGCCTGAATGTCAGTTTTACAGGACACCATTTTGATTTCTATAGCAAAAATACTTTGAAAACCATTCTTTCAGATCAGTTGGTTCTTTTCACAACATTTCAAGAAAATATTTTAAAGTTTGTCATTGCACTGCGACAAAACATGAAAAATATCTAGTCATATGAATAATCTAAAATATACAATGTGTTTGTATTTTTTTTTTTTTTATCTTTACCTTTGCAGGACTTTTGCTCGCCTGAGATTCCATTTCCTCCAGTAAACACATCTTGGGCTTCGCTGTCAGGTCCCTTTCTGTCTTTGCCAAACTCCAGAATGCTAACTTGGGCCGCCAACACCAGCTCCTTTCCATCATGGCCTCCTCTTACTGCACTTCGACTTTTGACATCGCTCCCTGGCCAGTCATGTGTGGAAGCATGCCAGAGTGAAGGACTAATCTGTGAACCTGCCTTGCACCGTTTTATCAACATCAAAGAAGCATTCAGCTCGTGAGTTTTTTCTTTTCCCTTTCATTTGGATAGTGAAAAAAAACATTATTAAATGAAGTTACTTTTTACAGCACTTGTCATCCAAGATGTAACTTCACCAAGACACAGCATGCAATAACAAGGCAGCTGACACAGAAATGGAAAAGTTCGCTTAATGTTTAAAGCATGATCTGCCCCATTACTGCAAACTTAAATGTATTATTGGATCCATTTCAAAACTGCGTGCCACAGATTTACTGAAAACAATCCACCTCAAAGGGTTTCATGCCTCATTTGGATGCTTAGTTTTAAAATCAGGCTACAAAAAAGAAAAATTGGGATAAACCTCTCAGCACAACTTGACTGGTATATTTTCCTATCTCCCTAAGAGCGTCTAAGGGCAGCACTGGAACATAAATAATAAATATGCATGTCAAATAATCATGGATCTCCTAAGGCGTTTGTGCCAGCAATAATGTCAAACATATTAAAGGATTTCCATTCATTTTTTAACTTCTGTGCCCAGGTTGGATCTCCAGTGTGAAGGAGTGGAATCCGAGATGAACCACCTCTTTCCTGCCTTCTCTGCAGAGCACGCTGAATGCAGTCTGCAGCACGATCCACTGTTGTTCAGCTGCGCTGGCTCGAGTCCCAAATACCAACGCCTTTGCCCCTGCAGGGACTATCGCAAAGGACAGGTGGCGCTGTGCAGGGACTGCTTATGACCAAAAAAGGCCCAACATAGGGAGTTTTTTTTTTTTTTTTGTAAAGAAAATATCTAAGAAGAAACCCTTAAACAAGGAAATTTTGAGGTGAAGGAGCTGTGCTGCATATATAGCAACTTACCTATTTGCCACTGTCCTTGGACTTGCTGCTTAGAGTTTTACCAACCTCTCAGGGAATTGCATGATTGTATTTTTGAATATAACGCTTTTGAAGTTTCACCTCGTTGAAGTACGACCACAGCCACCATTAAACAAAAATGACCTGTAACTGCATAGATGACTTCGTAGAGAAATCATCTCTTCTTTTCTCTTGAAGAAATGTCGTAAATGTGCATTTATGTGAAACCTCGCTGTCGTTGTGGGGAATGGATACGTGTACAGGTGCACCCAAAGACATTGATCACTTAGAGATGTACTATTTTACATGTACTGTGGAAATATATTTGTAAATATACAGTAAGTGTTGTTTAATAAAACAAAAGAGGCAAATTTGTTGCCAATTTTACATGTTTTTAAAAACACTCCATTGAAATAAAGCCCCACACCCATGTGGGGCTCGTGAAACTATTAAAAGTTTAATTCTTCAAACTATTTAAATCACTTTTCAAATAGGCAATATAATATGCCAAGAATGGCTGCAGTGTCACAGAAGTCATTATCATGTATGCTGCTGCTGCACCACCACCGAAACCATTCAGTAAGATAAGAGGATTTTAATGAGACGTACTCCAAGACAGAGCTGGAATTTGTCAGTTTTTTTTTTTTTCTCTTTAATGACAGTGCAAGTGTCTCTTTGACTGATGGTAAGGGCCATTTCGCAATATGCCCATTTCTCCTCGCAAGTTTATAATCTCTAAGCTAATATTAAATTTTCTCTTGATCCTCAGAAACCAATTGCAGAAAAATGCATGTGTGTGGCAGCAGTCAGTAGTGAGGCTTTGAATATTTAAAGGATTAAAGGTGAGGATATGGGGGAGGATATAAATATATATGAAAAAAAAAATTCTGGGACTTAAAATTTTAAATATGAATACCGTATTCCACCTGGAAAGTTTATCTCAGTGTTGAGAGGAAAAAATGCAGTTAAGAGAGGAAAAACCAGGAGGCTGGTAGATACAGCATGAATAACTGATAGATTGATGTTTGTTTTGTAAAACTAGGTTTGGACTCATTCCTCTGTGAACATTATTTGTTTAAAGCAAATTAGGAAACTTCACAAACTGTTCAAAATTATTCTGATAATTTGTCAGGATGTTATGCTTCATTTTAACATTATTTTTAATCAAAGGAGGTTGTTTTTTTCACAGACTACTCTCTGAAAATGCCTAACATGGTTAAAAAATCGTAAGTGGTTTCATGTGGCTCTCCTCAACTTTTTGGATCTTTCTGTTCTTTTACACGTATTTCAATTATGTGAAATACCTGAAGATGATAGATGGGTGCACTTTTGACTACGGGAACACTATTCTCTCTCTGCAGGAGATGTAATAGCAGCGCCTGTGATGGAAGTGTACAGACATTCACAGGGAGGGCTGCAGTTGTCAGCGTGCGACTGAGTATAATCGGTCTGTCATAAACGACCTGTAACTGCGCAATAAGAGTGTCTGCATTAAACAACTGGTGATTTGTCTGCGTTAAACCGGACAATCTCACAACACTGCACTTTTTATGGTGTTTATTTTTCAGTTTTGTTTGTCCAACTTGTTTGATTGGGTCCTCAAAACTGCTTGAGATTTCAATCAAAGCATGCATTTCACTTAAAGTGTTGGTTTCTTCTGATTTCTCCCCAGTGCTTTGCTTTTGCTGTTTTTATTTTTCGGTACCAGATTTTGTTTAGGATCTCATGTGAGGTTTCCTGTACACTTTGGCAACTGATGACTTCAAGCAATTTTCTGTGATTTTTTTCACAGTCTCTGAAAGAAACACGTTCACTTTTCACACTTTGTGCAGCTTTCACTCACAAAAAATATGCTTTTAAGTGGAACCATCTATAATTTTAAAATCTGATAAATAAGTGTTTTTAATTATTATTTTACTTTTTTTTTGTTTAGGTTAGGTAAATCTAATTTAACCTAAAATTAGTTAAGTCAAATTGATTGTTAAGAGAAATTGTTAACACTTAAGTGTGAAGACAATCTGTTGCTGCACTGCTATAAGAACAGACATCATTCTGTTTCGTATGTTATCCAGAATGGCACACAGAAACATTGTGTTTTACAGTCTGCCTATAATAAAAATATTTGAAGCACTCACCTTCACTCTATACCTGGGGCCATTAATAAAAGCCTGGAAATACCTAGAAGTACTGACAGCAGCTACACAATCTTTCCCAAGAAAAGCTACCCTCAGATACTGAGGATGAAAACTAGTTATGCTAATATTCAGGAGTGTTTGGTGTTCTTTTTAAAACCCCACAAAAAACAAAATAAAACATAATTTATTTTCTTCTCTCAGTGTAGTTGTAATCTGCATTGTGGTCGACTGGCAACCTGTCCAGGCTCGATAACCCACCTCTTTCTCTCTGACTGTGGCAGATGGGAACCAGCTGCCCTCAAGCAACCCTGCATGGGTAAGCAGGTGCAGATGATGGATAGACTGATGAATAGTTGAAACAGGGACATTGGATCAGTAAGCTGCAGATCTGTGGAATGTGTTTACAAAAAAAAAAAAACTTGCTTCATTGCCTACATGATGCTCTCAGTTTTTTAATGAGGCTGTATGACATTATTATCAGTAACATTTGGTTTATCATTTCTGGAAAGATTGTTACATTACCATGCTTGGAATATGGAAAGCTATAGCTATGTTTCTACTTGAACACGTATTTTTGACCATATTTGAAAGATGAGACAATCTCTCCTGTTTCTGTTAAATCACAGAGTTTTGTTTGTAGATTTGCTGTTTTGATTTATCCACAAGATCATAAACTACCTCTTAACTTGATCAACAAAGAGAACAATTTAACAACTAAATAACTTTATGTTTTTGTGTAATTATGCTTAGCAAGTGTTTTAATTTTTTTTGAACTCACACATGAAGTTGAAATTGATTATTTCTGCAGATGAAAATGTCCTAATAAGTTTGCCAATATTCAAAAACCCAGCCTGAGTCCAAGTTCTTGCACGTATTCACAAAAACTTATAAACTCTCAGATTTTTGCATTTCCATTTCTATTCAGACTTTGACACATTCAGCAGGGAACCTCAACCTCCACCTCAGTAAATTGAAACATTTTCCATTTGACTTATTTCTTCAGCTATGCATGTCTGCAGTGACAATTCAGGCTACAATGCCAAGTCAATAGAGTTCTCTAATGTCATTTTTAGCTGCCATTTCAAACTCTTGCTTGGTATAAAATACCAGTGGGTTGCTGTAGCCTTGGACGTCAAGGCAGAAGACAGCATACAATACCAAAGGCAATTTTGTTTCTGTATTCATAGAAATGAGCTGTAGGCTTACTGGACATACATGAATCATCGTGCCACAGACTGTGCTGGATAAGAATCAGCCAGACTGTCTGGCAGTGGGGACAGATTTGAAATTATTTCTCACTGCTTACCTCCAGTCGTCCCGTCCTTCAGTTAAAACAGGCTGAGAGGAGGAAAGAGGAAAAGGTGTAAGACAGATGTCCACATTGCTTTTAAACAGCATACCCCTGGTGACACTGCCATCCGATTGGTCTGTCAAGCTGAAATAGGAAGTGATTGAAAAGGTGAGACGGGGTTGGGCTTTGGGCAGGAACATGGACAAAGCTTTGACCAATCTGCTGATATAGGAGACAGAAAATACATCGGGACAAACTGAAAAAAAAATGTTATAGATCAAAGCTCTAAGATTAGCGACTGAACATCATTTACAAAAACATTGCAGTGGAGGAAGAAGAGACCAAAGCAGCTTATGTACATAGACATAAGCTGCAGTGGTGGAAGAATTTTTGAGAATTTCTGTTAAAATTGTCCTAAAAATACGCAGAAAAAAGACATCACAAAGTGAAACAGAAAATCATTCTTATTTAGATAAGACTTTGTGAGACCTTGACATAAACATTTTCAGAAATGTCACAACAACAACATAGTTCAACAGATAGTATGCCTTATAATCATGTAAGTTATTATCAAGACGCTCACGCTGACTAGGACTATGACGTCAAAGTTCCCATCTGGTAATTTTGTATGTAAAGAAAAATGTATGCATGAATGTCCACTTCTGACAGATTTCAATCATGTTCACCAAGTTTTTAATAAAAAGGTTTTCTCTGGAATAAACCATTGAGTATAAAATGGTTTGATACTAGAATGACAACAAAAATAACTCCTCACGTCTCAGTACAGATCTTAAACCATCTTCTGTAACTAATGCTAAGTTTTTTATTTGTGTGTTCGGCACACGTTTTTGAACAGATTAGCTCATTTCTTGGTAGTCCTGTAGAATCATGTAGCTTAGAGTTAGCAGCATAGGATGTTAATCCATGGATGGACAATGAAAGATCAAATGGATTTTTAAATCAGCTTTGTATAACTTCCCTCTTAGAAATCCTACCACTGAAGATGGCCTTTGAGCATCAACAGAATCAGTGCCAAAGTGCACATCCTGTGTGGTAAATCATTAAGATGTTTACCCTTGATTTAAGATGTTCTTTCTGCATGAGAGCCTTCAGATGTGAATCTAAGTTTACTGATATGATGGTGTTGGATAAAGGATTTAACACTTGCTTAATCAATTCCCCTGGTGCAATGGCTGTTGCTGTGCATTTCTCTGTGACGAAGAACTGTGTGCTGGATGATTTTAGTTTTGCTGGCATTAATTCATGTGCAACACTCAAGCTTGATATTTTTCTCCCTTATTTTCCTTTTATATCTGCAAATCAGGGGGGGGGGAGCCACAGCAAGAATCTAGCAAGTTATTAGACTTTATGTTTTTTTCCTCTTGATGTTTGCGAACTGATTCAAACATGATCTGTTATAACTTACACAACTATTGGTAAATGTGAATTTAATCTAACCCCATGTGAGGCATTAAAAGCACACAAAATCCACAGAGACTCAACATTGTGAACAGCAGTCCAAACTTTGGGGATTCATTTTATGGCTATTTTAGCAACGCCAATCAGTGTGCTTATTTTGACGAGCAAAAAATTTTTCAATGTTCTAGCAAAGAATGATTCCAGATTTAGTTGAGCTAATGATAAACTAACTATTTCAATCTGATTTTGCCTTTTACAAAGACTTCCATGCTATTGCATTGAAGTTGTGCTCAGTGAGAATGGACATGCTCTTCCAAAATGGTGTAATATTAAGAAACAGTAAAAATGCTGTTTATACTGTTATTTGCTATCAGTTGATTTACAAAGTTTCATCCCATAGGTTCACAGAATAATAAAAACAAACAACTTAGATCTTTGCAATGACTTGGTAATTGTTATTTCTTGTGAAACAGAGTGACACCGAAACAGATCAGGGTGTTCGGGTGAGACAGTGGATGCTTGGATGTATTAATCAGGATGTCATGTTACTGTCATGTCCTGCTGCTACAATCTCTTCCTTTGACTGGTCCAAATCGATGCCGTTTTAGGTGGTTACAGCTCCCACCCGGTGCACAGATGGAAACATCTGTCGTCTGATTTATTAAACGTCACATTATGACTCGGATTTAGGGCTTGCAACACGTGGCAGGCAGCTCGACAGAAAGGAGGGGAAGTAGTTTTTAATATCACCTCTGACAGCTGATGAAGTGAATGCTCTGTAGCCAAAATTAACACAACAGTAAATCTTTTCCGGCACAATCTGCTTGCTAGGTGTTGGTACAGAAGATGAATGATAAATGATGATACAGTATGCATGTGCGTGTCTTATGCAATAACCTGCTCTGTGATGGCTGAATATGGAGGTGTGTAAATATTAAAGAGGCACTTAACCCTTTGTGGGGACTTGTGACTGTGGGCGGCAGCTGGGGAAGTAAATGAAGATGGATGAGAAATGTGGAGCACAAGAAGGGTTGGACATAAGTTTTTAAACTTGTCCGAGCATATTTTCATGCCTTTTCAGTATATTATGGACATTAATTTGATAATATATACAAGTTCTGCTTTTTTTTTCTTTTTTAATTTCCACTCAGCCATCAAAATTAGGAAAATCAACCAAAATATTTTTGCCACACATGAACATACAGCTATTCTAAATAAATGGGCATTCTAAATCAGGGACCAGATGTGTTAACAAGTTTTACTGCCTTAAGTTAATCCTTATTTATTGTGTAAAATGTATTGTAAAGTACCATAAAGGGAAAGGACAACGCCGCTATTTTAAAATGAAACATCCTCCTTCAATAGACTGAATAATTTCTGTCTCGACCGTACAGCGGCACTGTCTTCTTCTTCATTTGAATACGAAAGGCCACTGCAGACGCATATCAGGATGATTGATCCTGAACAGATGAATAGACTTTTTCTCACAGTGTCTCAAAGTCCTGAGTCACTCATCTTTACTTAAAAAGTTCTGCACATTAGGAATGCACTAATTAGCCAAATTTTCTGTCATCATTACACATTGACCATAATCTACTACCTGCCAAGTCTGCATATTGTAGAATAAATCAGACACTTTGTATCGTGTTTAATATATGTGTTGTTAAATGTGAAAAAGCAAATGCAGAACTTTCTGTCAGTCATTGTGAACATTTGATCTTATTACTTTATAAGAATTAATAGCACAGTAAAAAATTGTCTCCCTGTAACAATGAGTGCTGGCATATCCCCAGTCCCAGTGCTGTTCAAAAGTCTTGAGTCATTATTTATTTACTTATATTTTGGCTTCAAAGTACGTAGATGTTCTTTTAATGACTGAAAGTCGTCTTAATTAATAGCTCTTTGGATTTTGGGTGTCTTTGAAGTTTTTCTTTCAGAGTTGCTGCTGTTTTCACTCCATTAGTCTAATAGCAAACAACTTTTGAATTCATTTTGTTTTATAAGTAAATACATAGCCATATAGCTACAGTAAATAGAGCTGAATGAACAGACTCTGACCTATATATCAGTCAAACATAAAACACCAGCAATCCAGTCAATAATGAATTGTTTTAGACTATTTATTAAGTAGCCTTTAAAAAGAAAAGATGAAAACCCCAAATATTTAACATAACATCTTTTGACAAAGTTATATGGTGTTTTAGTTCCAACAATGTGATGACAAAAGCCAAGTTATCAATCAGAAGATTGATAACTTGGCTTTCAGTTGATGATAAGCCAGTGGATGATGAATCTTTCAGGTTCTGTTCAGTTTTTAGCCTGTTGTGGTTCAACTTTGTTCTGATCGATGCAGTCAAGTACAGAAAAAACCTTTAGAAGAACTTCTGCAGGTTCATCATCAATACAATAACAACGGGACATGTGGAAGCAAAATATGAAAGGAATGCTAAAATCAATTTGCACAGGATCTCAATTTGTTTCTGTCCAGTGTTGAACAATTACCCTGAGATCTCTAGACTGGCACAATAGCTTTCTGAGACTTGATGAAATAAGAAAGTTTCAAATTCAGTTTCATAATCTTTGTAATTTTATCATTACTTTAGGCAGAAAAGGCAGCAAAGCCCATATGGGGGAATCTCAACTGTGTTTCATTATTGTTTACCTTATGGGCTCTATTTTATTGCCTAAACCCACAAAGTGCTATGGTTTCCTCTAGAGCACTGTTCAATAACAATGAGCCTTGTTTCATTCATCATTCGTCAGTATCATGATCCCATTTTGTTACTCTTGTATGAAATTTAAAACAGACAACACAGTCGATAGCACAACTGGTCTAAACAAAACAAGTTAACATCAAGATACATCCATCACCATTTTCACAAACCATTATTTAGTTATCTCCATTTTCATGTCAGAAACTGGAAAAACAAAGAAAATTAAAAAGAAATACAGCCAGGACAAGACAGCCAAACAAAGTTGAAAGTTCCCAAAGAATGATGACGTTATCTTTGAAGGAGAACTTCATCATCCTCCATTTGCCTTAATATGTTTCCTTCACAAAAGGCCTTTGCAGAAAAAATATTTTTCTACTTTCCCAATAAACAAATATTTGACATATTCCTGTTTGAAATGTATTTCTGTTTTTGACAGGCTTCAAGATTTATGGCCTTCCACAGTCCATCACATCATCCATGGAAATGCCACTGAAGTGCTTCATGCCTTAAAATTGAGTGGATGACTTAAAAGATCTTCTTTTCCCCTAAGTACAGCTGAGGGGAATAAGGAAACAATTACATTTGGAATAAAGACGACTCCTAACCTCCTTCTACACTAGACCACCACATCACTATTAAACCTTCTCATTCCCTCCATTTGGAATCTTCACACATTCATTTTTCTTTTTCACCTCCAATTATTCTTGTTTTCCAACAATATCTGCATGGCTTCAGGCTTGTCCTCCATCTAAATACCTTCAGGGTTTGTCCCATTACCCTTTTCATTTCACTTTTACTATTAGACATGGGCTGCATTAGCAAAAAATATAAATATGTATTCACCTTGACAAAAGATTTTTACTTATATTTCATTTTTTTCTCTATTTTTAAGGTTTTGTGGGCCCTAAAGTATCTGATACACCTCTGAGTCATGGTCTCATGTCTCAAATTTATTCCAAAAAGTCCCCTTTCACAGACCAATCAATTAAGTCAGTGTATCTTTTGATGACACTTTAGTATCGACCCTTGTGAAACAATAGCACTCACTGTCCTTTCCTGGGCCTTCGCCAAATAAACCGACTGACTTGCATATAGTTTTGAAGTTATTTTAATTTGGTTGTTTACAATATAGTGGTGGGGAGGCCTCTGATTTGGACTATATCCAGGCTACTTGCGAGGCCCATTTAGCCTGAAGAATCAGAAATGTGACACATAATGTTGTTTTGTGTGTGTATAAGCAGTCTTCCCCTTTCATCTTGTCTCGATGCCTGTTGGGTCTATTTCCTTTCCTCCACAGCCTCTTTAATCCAATGCTGGAATGCATTCCTCACTGATGTAATTATTTTAGCCCACTGCCAGGATGTAACATAATTTTCTGTCCCAGAATGATTTTAGACGGCAAATTTCAAGTTTTCCTGCCGCGCTTGATCTTTCTTTAAACGAGCTTTGCTAAAAGACTTTTCTTTTTTGCCCTCTCAGATGTGGAGCATGTGATTTCATAAATCACTTCTCGCTTCTGCTCCGGTTCAGTTTCTACCCTGAGGGGGTGTACAAGAAGCTGACCGAGCTTGATGTGAAGTTTTATAGAAGACGGATGGGATGTATTTCATTACCCTTTGTATGTTACAGCGCCACAGTTATTGAATTGTGGGGCCACGCTGATATTTGGAGGGCTGGATACCTGACACACTGCTGAAAGAAAGTTGACACAATGGATGCCTCTTGAAAATTAAGTGCAATAGTTTGAAGTGAAATGTGTTTTGACTCCTTCCCAGAAAAGCTGAATTTTTCTCTTTACTGAAATGTAATTTTTGTGCAAGCAGAAATTAGTCAGTGTGACATTTACTTACTCTTCCTGAATTTATGAAGAATAATGCATAATGCAAATTAACACAAAACAGAGCTGTATTGCAGTTACAAAAATTTAAATAAACTGACTCTGAATTAGGGCTTAATCAGGGCAAAAAAAAAACAGTGCCATAAAAACTTCTTTTCCTTGTACTTTTTGCATCTCCAGCAGCTTCAGAAACAAAACCATGATGTACGATGAACATATTCCATGTACACAAATCAGTTTGTGTGGTTGGAGGAAGCAAGGAAAGAGACGAATGGGACGACTAAAAGAAGCCTAAACCTCCAAAGCTTTAAAAAAAATGGTTGAACTAATGTGAACACAGAGGCACTAATTAGGTGACCTCCAAAGGAGCTTATGCATCAGATATCATGTAAGTTTATCAGAGTAGACAGGGTTGAACACCAAGTTTTCTACCAGCTGAGGTAAATTCATTGACAGCTTTTAGATTATGACAGATTGGACAGTCGAACCTCTTTGGGTGTCATATAAAAACTGCAGTGGGTTATAAAAGGACCTGAAGAAATATTCAAGAGGTCCCATAAATTTTAATATGATATTAGGCAGAGTTAACAGGCTTGAGATATTTCAGCTTGGTGTTTCATCCAAAGTCCTGAAGAGCTCTGACTGATGCTGAGACTGACGGGTTATCTATGCTTAACTGTGAAGATTTCAGAAATTACTGCTATGTGTTACTGTATTTTAATAAGCTGTCTATCCCTGCTCCAAGACCTGTACTCACAGCTTTAACAGCCTTAACTATTTCAACTGGCTGCACTAGGAAAGGTGCATAAGATCTCCCTGGGGAGCCTTGCAGAACATTTTCACCTCTTTTGCTACTATAGAAAATGCTTTTGACCCACCAGTCTGTGCAGTCGAGGGAAAAAGAAAGTTTCCACTCAGGTTCACTAAAACTGCTTTTAACAGATGTAACTTGAAGTAATATTTTGGTGTATGACAGTCTCTCATTTTCTTTTGAAGGTAATTTTGTTCACTGTGTTTTAGATTATTGCTTTCTTAAGATTTCACATTAATTTAACACCCAGCACAAGATTAACTGAGGTTTAGCTCTGGAGTTTGATTTTTTTTTTTTGGTTCAGCCATTTTGTTATAAAATTGCTGCTGTGTCTTGAATCGCTGCTCTTCTGCATGACTCGCAGTTTTAGCTGTAACTATCAGACAAGTGGCCTCACATTTGTCTTTAAAATACAATACTTTGGAATGCAGAGGAGCTCAAAGCAGGCAAAAAATATGAGGGTTATTGATACTTTCCTGCGTTGAAATGTGTGCCACACAAGTAGAGCTTTAAGTCCACGTAACATGTTAAAACGAAATATATTTCTGCAGATGAACTGCAGGATTCACAACAAAAATAACATGCATGCATCTTTTTCACAGTGTAAGTAATTATGATATGGGTCAATTTGCATGTTTTGCTGTCATCTTGCAACCTTTGCCACCTTGTTTTTGACAACCAAGTTGTTTTAACATAAAATTGATTTTGTCTGAATATTTGTAGTTACATTCCTCATATCTAAAAATGAGTTTTAAACACAACTACATTTTGACGAAGTAATTAAAGATGTCTGCATTTACATTTCTGACAAGACAGAATAATAAATCAACATATTTTACATTTTCAAAATGTCCTCCAACATGTCTCAAATGACATGACAAGATTTGCTAGTTGAAAGGTCACACGTCCATAACTAAAATTCAAGATATTTCAAATTTAAGTTTGGCTTGTCACTCAAGCTGAAATGGATTAGTCTTTTTTTATTATTATTATTGTTTTGCCATGAGCTTTAACATACCATACACCCACTGGAGGCTGCAGCTTTTCCCATATCTCCTAACATTGCACCTCCACACTTCAGGGAAAATCTGCTGGGATGAACAACCTGAAAAGACTGAAAATGTTTTCCACTCACTGTAGAATGATGGACTTGAAATTGTTTGAAAATAGCCGCTCAGCCTTTCCCAGACTGAAAGGCAGAAACAATGACTGTAATCCTCTAAGGTTATTGGTGACGTCTTGCCTTCAACAACATGGTGTTGTCAACACACATGCAAGTCCAGCACCAGCCAGTCATCACAACTCTATTTAAAGAGCTGGTCACACCTGCTGATCATCATTTAATCAAATGCATTTGATCAAATGACACTTTACTTTTCATTGAACACTTTTAGTCATTCTTCACCTCTGACTTTTAACACATCATCCGGCATTGTTGTGGTGAATATGTGGTGTATAGCTAAGACTTTTTTTTAATTTCCTTGCAGTGCATTCTGCTCAGTCTCTTTATTTGGTTATCTTTACATAGCCTCCACAGTGATCCCAGGAGATAAACAAAAAAGAAAACAGCTGAGCTTCAGGATGTAAATTAAGGCTCCTCTGCACTTTTTTCAACATAATTACTGCAGCAATGCAAGATATAATTCTAGCAGAAACATCTGCAATTACATTATATGTGGAGAGCTGCACCAGTGAGAGCTTGTTTTTCCATCTGTTATTTATTTGCCGTGTTTTGCCTTTAACTGAAAGTCAAATTATTCAACTTGTCTAATTTTGAGTTTTTCTTGAATTGAATTTCTCAATTCAATTCAAAATTTATTCATATAGCACAGTGACAACAATCTCAGCTAACTAAAGTTAGCATCAGAGATAGAAATAAGCAACAATAAAATTTAATTACAAAATTGGCAATAAAATAACACTAATGCATTTTCAGTTTAGACTAAAACTGATTATAGAATACAATGAGCTGTGAGAGTAAACTTCACTTCCTACTTTTGTCTCTTGAGCAGTGATCACCTCAGATATCTTAGAGTACAGGTGATTATGCTGGTTCGGGCAAATAGATGAGTCATTATGTTATTGTGATATGTTCCAACTATGGTGTGGGATACAGCAGGCAGGATATGAATTTGAAAGTATAATCTTCTTTGTCATAACAGAGTCAAGCATGCTTTTTATGGTGCTTGATCACAACCAGAGCGTGAAAAATGAAAAAGACACACCAAGATTCTTACCCTCAGTGAAAAACACCCACTCATACCAAAAAAAAAGAATTCAATGTGAGAAAGGCCCTGAGAAAAGCATGCACTGAAGGATCACTCTTGACAGCCCCAATCCACTTTGAACAGCGCTTTAGAAAAGGACTGCCTTCTCCTTTTTAGTGTTTTGTGAAAAATTAATGATTGTGCCAGTGATGCAAATTGATCCAAGATGTATACGGTCAATCAATGAGAAGAACCATATCTGTGACATTAAAATCGGAGGTCAATTGGGAGGAAAACTTGCTTGTTATGACTTCATTTCCCCCAATCAAGATGTGCCCCGCTGTACTCCAAGAGCTTTTGCTGCCATATCCATTAGCTTTCATTTTAGCCATGCCAATGTTGTTTCAGGAGTCTCAATAAAGCCCCAGCTGCATCGCCATGGGAGGGCAAATTTGATGCTGTTGAGAGACAGTAATAATAGCTTGAGCCTGTTTATAGAAAACGTGTTTCAGCGATCATTTCCATCCCACATTAGTCTTGTCAAATCTTTATACTTTAGCAAGATTAATGTGTTAAATCCTCTGAGACAGATTACAGGAAATGAACATGTCTGATTAAATATTGGTCACACCTTAAGTTTTTCTTTTTTCTCTTCAATCAACACTACCAAAATAACAAAAGCAATTCATAATTTAGCTTTAATAAGTAAAGTTTGATTGTTTGCCATCAATCAGTAATAAAACATATTTTAAGAAAGACACGTCTTAGTAAATGGGGTTTGTTAACCATGCAGACATTTAGTTACATTCCCAGGACTAAAGTACCGATTTTGATGGAAGTATTCTGTGATGAATCAAGTATCTTAAAGTGTTAAAAAGCAATCCCTTGTAACTCTTAGTGATGATCTATGACTTACAAAATACATGAATCCGTTCAGTTTCTTTTCAAATATTTAGGGATTGAATGTTTGATTTTACTTGACTAAAAAATAACAATATGCCATCTTTCACTGTGTTTGTTGCTGTTCCTTTATTTGATCAGAAATCACAGTCTAAATTCTGAATCAATAATGCCAATTTTATATACATAATGACACCACCTTTCTGTCAAAACACAAAAGATTTTGATATGTCCTGAATAAGATTTGACCTTTTTACTCTAATGTGCTATAAAAGACTTATTACATGTCACTAAGAAAGCTGCTCCCTGTTTACAATAGCCATAAATTGCTAATAATTCAACACTCTCCCTTTTCCGCCATCTGAACTGTCACTAATCAATTTCCTGCAAGAGCAGTCATATGTCTTACAGATGATCAAATGCTTCAAATTGATTTTGAGAACAGAAATTAAAACAGCTTTTTAACAAACCAGTTATAATAATCAGTATAAATATTAACGTACTAAATCATAATTTTCGGATTTGCAGTTGTTTTTTTTCTGTTTTGTCAACCCCGATTAATACTCGCGTCTCAAATTATATCTTTCTCCTTATTTTTTTCACTCTCAAGGTTAAATGGCAGCAACAGTTTCTATTGAAGCATGGAGAAAGTTATATGACATTATAAACAACGAATTAAGTTGTTTTATAATTGGCATACAGGTAAAAGATGTCACATTTTTACTTTAATTTACCAAATGAAATCATAGGATCTCATACTAAGTGTCATTATCAAGAGTCAGTCATCCGTGTCTTAGTGAAACAGGAACATCCAAGGTCTGGTGGTTGACCAAATCTACTGCAAATAACTGAAACAACAAAAGCACCAGGCAGACATTTACTGAAATCTCTGTGTTAAATTAGCTCCAGAAAATATGCAAGCTTTGGTAACGTTTCTGGAGGATGTAGTTTTTGAATAATTACAATATTAGGGCTTTATGAAGAAAGTACCACTAAGATGGCATTTAGAGATTTATTTTAGACAGAAATGCAGATGAAAACAAAAGTCGGCAGGAGATAAATAAAGTACTTCTGAAAACAAATGGTGCTCCTGTAACAGAGAGAAAAATGTGACTTGTAAGTGCAACAGAACATTTTTGTTTTTAAATTGAAAAATGCAAATCAAAATGTGTTGGAACAAAATAATTCCTGACATAGTAGGTGTACTAAAACGGAGATGTAATGAAGGAGCATCAAATACTATATATTACAGTAGATTAAATTACTAGCAAAAAAAATAAATAAATAAAGCTACAATCAAAAAGCTACATCAACACATTGAGGAAAGTTTGAAACTCACTTCCTGTTTGTCTGAAGTGGGCGGAGCTAACTGGCCCACCGGTCTCCATGACAAACAAACTGCTGACGACACCATGTTTTTCTTTTAGCCGGACAACCTGCTCTGTTTTCCCCGTTAACCTCCTTTTCGCCTACTTTTCTCCGTGTGGGGTTGACATTATGGACGCACCAATGACCGGACAACTTCACTGAGGCATCAACGTTTCGGACTGAAAGTCGAGTTTTGCGTTTTTCAGGTTCGTGTTTTCCGCCTTGTGAAGGCCGTTAAGTGGGAACTAACGTGGGGAATTTGTCGTTTGTCTTGGCAACGAGAACAAATTATACTGTTTTGCTCATAAATACCATAAAAAATGACCGTCCTGCAGCTGTCGTGGCTTTTTTTTTCTGTGTGTCGTAAACTTTAGCACGGTTTTTGTGACTGGCTGCCATGTTTTGATAAACTGTTATGACTGTCACTCAGCAGAGACAGCAGAGCCGCAGCCATGGTGCAGCAGTACCAGTCTCCTGTTCGGGTCTACAAGCAGCCGTTTGAGTTAATAATGGCGGTGAGTATTTGGTTTTCCTTCAGGGCCATATTGGCTCTGACAGAGCACATCTGGGTTTCTGTTCTGCACGTATTGCAGCGGACCAAACAGTAGGAGACTTTTGTTTGTAGTCTCTTGTGCCTTCAGGGATATTAGTCCTAACCACTAAGTACATTTTGGGAGACGAGTAAGGACATGCATACTCTTTGTAGTATGTTAATGTGTGCAGATGTGCACATGACTCTTTAAAAACTTTGCACACAAAGTTTCTGATGACGTCCCAAGTGGCCAAGATAATTGTTTCTCAATCATTTTATCCTGAAGAGAGATGCTGGTTACAGATTACACCCTTCAAACTGGACGCTCTGTTTCCTAACTATGAAGAGCTGGCACTCTGCAGGTGATGTAACTCTAAGACAACCAAAGAACAGGTCATAAAATGATTGATCAGGGCAGTCCTCTTCAGGTCTCATTATGTAATGAGTTTTAGTTTGTTTCTGGAATAGCATGTTGTATTAATATATTCAATTAAGAATCGTAATATATTGAAGTTTTTTTTTAGGTGGTATTGCTCTACTTTACTGTTTAAACTACTGCTGCTAGTTTAAAATCTGCACTTATATTTAAAATATAAGTACAGAAGAGGCCAGAGTTTTCTCCAGTTGGATGTAGCAGAGTAACACAGTGGGAGTCTTTTACTCCCTCCCCACCAGACATGTTGATGCACACTGCTTGTCAGCTGGCTGAAGGAAAGTTGTTAGGCCTTTCTCTCACGTACAAGAAAGACAAATTCAGCTGTCTGGAACTATTTAAATCAGCAGTCCTGACACATCCTACCTTGATTTAAATTAGATTAGATTTCACCAGGTACAGCATTGTGTTACAGTTACAGAAGTGCATGCCAGTATTAGAGAACACTGCTCTCAAATAGAAAGAAAACTCGACAGTCACTCGTCTGAAAGCTCATTACATTTTTCTCTTGAATACAAGAGGAAGACATTTTGGTATGGGGAAGTATTCACAAGTTAAAAAGCATAAAAATATATGGTGTGTACACAGAAAGCCCTATTTTTCTATTGTTTTCAGGTTTTTTTTTTAACAAATTGTCCAGCAAATGCATATTTTTACACTGTTAGAGTCAGATCTGGTTTAAGGTTGTATGGGGTTTAAAAACCATTTAATTAGGAGGCCTTCCAACTGCCATCAAGCTTAGCAACTAACTTAACATATTTACATAATCATTTATAAATCCTGCATAGAATTATTCAGGTTTACAGCTAGAACCTAATTTCCAATGGCTAACAAGCCAATTGTGTGTATATGTTCGGTGATAGAAAAGTGGAGCGTGGAGACAAATAGGACACTTCAAAGTTTTAACCTGTTCAACAAAATACTACACTTTGAAAAAGCTTCTTCACACATTGACTTTACTTTTAAATGCAAATAATTTCCATCTTTTTCACTGACGTGTCATTTAAGCAAAAAAAAAAAAAGACACATCTGTGATAGCTGTAAAAAAAACTGTATTTTTACCTAACACGTTTCACATCTATTCCAATTTTTCCCCCAGAGATTAAGCTTGGGTTTCTTTTAGCAATGCAAAAGTAGGACAGAAATAACAAAAATTTGGGATTCAAACTGAGGCAATTTTGTATATTACCCTCGTTTTGCAGCCTGTTCTCTGCGTTTTTGTTTCCTTAAAGTTATATATTAAGCTAAAAGCTTATGTAATGTCTGCAGTTTTGGAGCAAAGCCAATGTTGCTGTAGTCACAATGTATTCTGCACCTGCTGTAGGACTTCTTTGTTATGAGTTAAACTTTAGAAATAGAATTGCATGGTTACCATTTGCAAAAGGTGATTTTGATGCCTTTTTCAAACAAGTCACTGATCTAACGTCCTTAGTGTGTCGGGTTATTGAAAATAGACTCAGTAGAAGCCCTTTAGAAAACTAATAACAGCTCCTATGAGGAGACAGCAGAAAAGAGAACATCCCGTCTACCACAGTCCACTGCTCCCATTTATCTCTCAGCTTTCTCATTAGCCCCGGGCTAATCCTGACACTGACAGTTATTACTCTAGCTAACAGTCCTAATCAGTGTCCTGGATATTACTGAATGTGCACACACTGACATCCTGGTTGTCCTTTTCATGACACCTCTTTATGACTCTCCCAAGCCTTTATAAGAAAAGGAATCTCACTATTGTGGCTTTTTTTTTTCTCCTACTTTTACAAAGATTTACACAAAAGGTTGGCACTTGTGGAATTGGATTTAATCAATAACACCTGAAACACTGTTTCAGGTCTTCAGTTAAATTCATTGGATTATTTAGACGGCTAGTGCAAACAATAAGAGAGTGAAAGATGGAGGATGTTGTTACTGAAAGCATTATAGATGTTTGAAATGTGTGACCTCTTCATATGTTTGTGGTTTGCAGTCTTTTAGAGCCTTGCAAAAGTATTGAAACCTCCTGATCTTTTCCAAAATGTAAAATTTTTTTAGCATTATTTGTGACGAATCAACTCAAAGCAATTACGAAATCGAAGGAAAATCAAACTCTTCAGAAAAGTTTTCAACATTTCTGAAAAACAAATAGAAATCGTTAAACTTAACTTAATTCTGATGCATCAAGCTAAAATCCAGTACATCTTATTTTTGTTAAAAGTTGGTGACGCAAAAAATAGTCATCATCTTTGTGTGATTTTTAATCTTGAATAAAAATAAATGTCAATAGTTGATCCTAAGCTGTTCAGTTTGGGTGCATTTCTGAACAGATTTGTGCGTGTGGCACTGCTCTGAGTCACCGCACAGCAGAAAAAAAAATGTTCAAGTTTTAAGGACCCCACGTTGGAAAGATGTCTGTTCACTTCAGAAAGCTCCGGGCGTCTCTCCGCCTCTTAGTCACCTGTCAAAACGTTGTCGTGAGAAGCTGGACAGACACATGCAGCTGTTCTCTCAGCTCCTGTTTCTGCTGTGACTCGATCAATATCGACAGGTGAGCCCTTCTCCCGTTGGCCCAGGCAGATGGTCTGATGCTGCAGGCCCGTAATGCGCAAAGCAATCATTGCTTGTAAAGTCTGGCACAGCTGCAGGTCGTCGCTGTGCACAGTGCATAAACTTTTATTATGCTTTTACATAAACGGTTAAAGCCACTTGCTGTTAAACGAGTCTGCACCTGACATTGGAATCACATGCTACCACGCTGTGCTGTCAGCAAATTGCAGCCCAAAGTGAAACGCAGCGGGCAGACCCGGGGAATGATTCTATGTGCTAAAATGCAGCAATTTTCTTGTGTTTTAGGCTTACGCCAGACGGTTCCCAAAGTGCCCGCTGATCCCCGTGTTTGTGGACAGCGAGATCCTCAGCCAAAGTGAAAGCAAAGACGGGTCTGTGGTGGTCACCGAGAGACGCTGTACGATCGACGTGGAAGCCCCTCGACTTCTCAAACGAGTATGTGTAATTACTCCCTCAGCAGACTTGGCAGCAAAGAGTTAAACACAACAGTTGACGTGATCAGATTGTTTTTCTTCAACAGTTCGATGCTTCTCTTTGTTCTGTATTTAGATTGCAGGTGTAGAATATCTGTACTTTCTTCAGAAGAACACGCTGAATCGCAGAGACAGGACGCTTCGCATCGAGGTCCACAATGAGACATTTTCCAGCAGAGTCATCATCTGGGAATGCTGCAGCTACATGGTAAGCCGACCGAAAACCCTATTCAGATCAACGAGAGCTTTATTTATTTATTGTTTTGCCTTTTTATCCTTTTTTTTAATTTATGTTTTTTTTTTTTATGTTTTGCTCTTGAGTTTTGCACTACATACACTGCTGTGTATGTAGCTTTGTTTTATGTTCCAATAACAATCTCAGACCTTGTGATCTTATCTCTTAAGGAGTTTAATTAAGTTGCCTGCAGAAAAAAAAATCTTGTTAAATTTACTCCATCACCTAAACTTTTCATGTCTTCTAATTAACATCGTGATTCCTTTCAATGTTTGTTTTTTCAATGTTTTTTTTTTATTTGTCCTCCTTTGAAGGTTCATCCCGAGAATGAGGACTGGACCTGCTTTGAACAAACGGCTAGCCTTGATATTAAATCTTTCTTTGGTTTTGAAAGCACAGCGGAGAAGTTAGCCATGAAACAATATGCTAGCAGCATTAAAAAGGTTGGTTTACAAAACTGGCCTATGAATATTTGATCGGCCTTCTGTATTTGCTTCAATTATTTAGTTATTTTTTTCTTCAAACCTTAACAAGCTTGTGTGTCCTCCACTTGTTCAAGGGTAAAGAAATAATTGAGTACCACCTGAAAGAGCTGGAGGAAGAAGGAGTGACTCACATACCTCGCTGGATGCCCCCCGTTGAAAGAGGCCTCCTCTCTGCTGGCAAATCTGTCCCAGTGAGTGGCACCACTGATGGGCTTCCTGGCAAAGACTTGGCCAATCCCACAGAGCTGATGACCAGTTCAAATGATGGTTAGTAAAAGTGATCATTTATTAGTTCCACATGAGTGTGTTAATAGACACCAACGATCCTACACAATCGGACAAATTATAGATGCATCCATTGTCTTGTTCAGATCACTTTTGTTTGTTTGTTCATTGCTCCATCCCCCCTTTTTTATTATCTGTCTATTTGATTAAAGTCTAATATACTTTTTTGGTCACAAAAGGAAACTAAATATAGCTGTAACTCCTTTACTTACATAGTTATTGTAGATGGTGATTGGTGCTGCCTGGAAAGAACTTCTGTAGCGATCTGTATCATGCAGTTTCTTGATAGAATGAATTCCAATCGAGGGATCGCAGGGATTTTAATAAGCCGACAAAACTGACCAATTACCTTCAAACTGGATGTAGCGCCTGGCATTTCCCTTTGATACATGCTGCATGTGCTAACTTGGTATTGTAAATGCGTTTTGACTTTTAGACAAGTTGGATGCAGACTACATCAGACGTTACCTTGGTGATTTAACACCTCTGCAGGAGAGCTGTCTCATCCGACTGCGCCAGTGGCTCCAGGAAACCCACAAGGGCAAGGTCACATAAACACGAGCAGATTGTGCTGTTGTGTTTACACTTGAGCCAGTTTTACTGCTGACAGACTTCATTTAAGCATACGATGTTTTCATATCCATGTCAAGTTTTGATTTTGTGTTTATTTTAATGGTTTGGTTTCATTTCACAAAAATATGAGTAAACTGGTATCTGGTGTTACAGAGAACTTGCAGCTTTAAAAGTTCTTGCAGCATTTTGTGTTTTATACAGGCAAACTGTACAAAACACTGTAGGTCACAAGTAACAGTATTATCTTGATGTTTTAATTATACTTTTCAAAACATCAGAGGGTGTTTTTTTTTTTATTTTAATTTTTTAATCAGCTGCTGTGTGACCATCGTTGAAGTTTGTTTTGACTTCTGCTCTCTGCGTGCAGATCCCGAAGGATCAGCATGTGCTGCGCTTCCTCAAGGCCAGAGATTTCAACATGGACAAGGCCAGAGAGTTTCTGTGCCAGTCTCTGACCTGGAGGAAGCAGCACCAGGTCGACTTCCTGTTGGACACATGGGATCGCCCACAGCTGCTTCAGGATTACTACACCGGAGGGTGGCACCACCACGACAGAGGTATATGGTTGTTAAAGAGTCGACAGTTAATATTTAATTAAATACAAATTCTGGTATTTTTGCTTTTGGGGTAAATTCTGAGGGAGTGTATCATTTAGGCTGAAAACAATTTCACCTTCAAAAGAACTGAGCTGGAATTAAATAGCACATTTTGCACTAGCTAAATAGCATATTTTTTACTAGCTAAGACAACTGTCCTAATTAAATCAGTTAGAAAGTGTTGAACAAAAATAATATGGCATTATGAAAGGCGTCTTCTGTGTTTTAGTAAATCTGTTCATTTCAAACTAGTTCTAGTTGGTGGGCTGGGTTACTCACTTTCATGTTCAAGTGCAAATCTGTCATGAATGTTTTCTGCAATATTCATTCATCTTTATTTTGTTTTTTTTTTGTCTTTCTATATTTGTCTCTTTTTTTGCAATTAAATGCTTTATGTAGTTTTATTATCAAACAAACTTTCCATCTATTGTTTTTGCATGAACATTTTTTCTTTACAAATTGTTACTCAATTCAGGCAGTGGGAGGTTGATGACCTTTCTCTCATCTGCAGCTCATTCGAGCCTGAAAAGCATTCGGGGCAAAAAATGAATCCTGTGGATGCTTATTGCTAATATTATGCTTGTTTTTTCCACTTTTCATGTGGAAAAACATAAAAAGAAATTACATTTCTATGTATTTAGTTCTGCTTGGTGTGAAATGTGTTGTTCAGATGGCCGCCCTCTGTATGTTTTGCGTCTTGGTCAAATGGACACCAAGGGCTTGGTGCGAGCGTTGGGGGAAGAGGTTCTGCTGAGACAGGTAACAGGAACACACACACATATACATATATATGTTAAATTTAGACAAAAGCCATTTATTAAGACATGTGTGAACAGGTGCTTTCCATTAACGAGGAAGGACTGAAGCGTTGTGAGGAGAACACCAGAGTCTTTGGTCGACCCATCAGGTGTCCAAAAGAATCATTTATACTAACATGTTGGGTGTGTCATTAGTTGAGATGTGTACTTTAACTTGAATAAAGTTGCTAACTTTCGTACGTGTGCGTGTGTTAGCTGCTGGACATGCCTGGTGGATCTGGAGGGTCTAAATATGCGTCACCTGTGGAGACCGGGAGTTAAAGCCCTCCTGAGAATCATTGAGGTGGTTGAGGCGAACTACCCTGAGACTCTGGGCCGCCTGCTCATTCTGCGAGCACCCAGGGTGTTTCCAGTCCTGTGGACTTTGGTGAGAAAAAAACTAAAAGAACAACTTACTTTTGATGCAACTGAAGTTGTTAGCTGCAGATTTAGAGTTTTTGTGGGCAAAACTTAATAGTGGGTGGAAGCAAGTGACATGAAAGAAGGAGAACAAAGAAATAAAATATTGTCAAATAAAGATAATTATAGCCACAGAATATGCAGGGGCCGCGGCATTATTTCATCATTGCTGAAGCAATATGCAGCTGAGAAGGATAATAATAGCACTAAACAAAAGAAATGCCCATGAATATAACATTACACAAGAACGCTCCATGATAATTTAGCAGTTTGCTTCTGGTTCATGTAAATGATGCATCCAGTTATTGATGAACAGATAATGAAATTATAAATGAATATAGAGAAGGCGCTACTATGAAGATGTGGGTGCTTAGTAATGGCATCATCCCGCCAACTCATTTATTCCTCCCACATGAATAATTCATTGCTTATTGATGACTTTTTCCCCCCCTGAGTTCATAATGAGGGACCCTACTGTTTCCTGCATATCCCAATACCTGTTGTGTTCTCGTTTCCAGGTCAGCCCCCTGATTGATGAGAACACTCGTAAGAAGTTTTTGGTCTACGCTGGGAGAGACTACCAGGGTCCCGGAGGCTTAGTGGACTACATAGACAGAGAGATCATCCCTGACTTTCTCGGAGGGGACTGTTTGGTAAATTTTTCTCTTGAATTGAATAGAGCTCCCAGTTCAATTGAAACAGATTCAAATTTGAGATTTAGGCTGTTTTTAGGTTTTAAGGAGATCATTCGTGTTTTACCTATTAAACATATACTGAAATTTTGTAACATTTTCGTCCTGAAACTTTATTGTAGCTTCTTGCCAAAGCAACTCCATCTCATAATTGAGTGAAAAAAACATCTAATTCTTTTTGCATCACGACTTTATGATTCATCTTTGCACAATAGTCTAGATCGTCTACTCAGGGCAACATTCCCTCTGTTCCACAAATTCCCAATCAGAATGGATGTCTTGACTTTGACTATGCCATTCTAACATGGGTATATACTCTGATCTAAAATATATTGTTGCATTTTTGGCTGCAGGTTGGGGTATTTGGGGTTCCTCAGACAGGTTTTTGTTCAGGATTGCTATTTTTTTTAGCTAAACCCATCTTGCAGCTCTGACTAGTTCAAACAAGTCAGCATGATGCTGCCATCTTCATTTCTCATAGTGGAAAAGGTGTTTAGGTTCTTTTTTTGCCACATACACCCTTTTCCAATTAGACAAAAACACTTCATTTATATATCACCTCTGACCAGAGCAATTATCCAGTGCATTGTGTTGTTTGATCAAATAAAATAAAATACATGGATGTTTGTGTTTGTAGGTGGAATGGGATAAAGTTAAAGTTGTGTGATTACTTTCACTAAGTACTGTAAGATTAATTAATTATTATTAAATACTAAAAATCCTTGGCTCTGAGACAAGATTGATCTGTATTTATTTATAGTAAAAAGTACAATTAGAAGAGATTGTTCCTTTTTTTCCCACCCAATGTTGATTTATATCTTGAGCTGCTCAGTCTTTTGAGAATGCCTTTGATTCATTTATCTCTTCATATTGACCTAAAAGCTGTCAGTGGGTAGCAAGTCTGGACTGAGAGTTGCTCACTTTGTCAGCCAGTGTTTTTTTTTTTTTTTTTAACTATGCAGTGATTCTGTTATGTTATCTATCTGCATTTTATCCTACGACGCATTGCTTCAATAAACTCCAGCTCCAGGCTTCAAAAGATTAGCAAACTGCATCTACAAAGTGTAGTGATGCAAAAGAGATGCTTTCTTTTTTTGGACTGTGTCCTCAGTGGGGTGACAGTATTCATAGTTCTAATAAAAATTAGCTTTTTATTCAAAGCACTGCAAGATAGCTTTCTATTCCTTTTTAAAATTAACTTTGGCCTGCAGAAGCTCATTAGTGTCTAATGGCCTTGATTTTTACATTGTGTTATTTATTTTTTTTTTACAGTAATAGCTGACACCATTTTATCCAAACATCTTGCCTGCTTGTTTCTGCTGTGCACTTAATCTGTGAATTTCAGCAATCTAAGCCCTTCAAACCTTCCGACATACTGACCTTTTCTTAAATCAACCTTCTGAAACCTGTGAGGTGTTTCTTTTTTTTTCCCTTTCAAAAGCTCTGCTGAATTACCATGACTAAAGCCTTTATTTGTGAGCAGCAGCATTAGCCTGAAATGACCTTGTGATTATAGCTTTTAAGCGATACGAGCAGCACTGACCTCAACAACTTTGTTCTGAAGTATTGCAGAACAATAACGCCGCAGCCAAATGGAGGGAAGCCTTGAATCATTGAACTTGCTGTTTTTGTTGTTGTGTTTTATATATTTTCCGCTAAATAAAACGCTTAGAAAAAAGCCACCACATCTTCACTGTGTACTCATTGTGTTTTTATTTTCTTCTCTCCTGTCTAGTGTGACATCCCTGAGGGCAGCGCTGTCCCCAAGTCCCTGTACCGGACGGCGGAGGAGCTGGAGAACGAAGAGAACTGTCTCTTGACCGATTCCATCTATAAGAGCGCCAGCATCTTCAAAGGAGCGCCTTATGAGGTGCACTGACAACGTCTTCCACTTCCTTTGGACAGCTTGAGTCCTGCACATTAAAGTTGGAACAATTCTGTTCATTTAGTTTGATCTGTGCATTTTATTCTAGACTACACTGCCACCAAGTGGAAAATAATGTACATTGCACAATTCCAAACCAAAAAAAAATCAATTTGCGGTTCTCATCTTCCACATCCTTTTTCAGGTGCTGATCGAGATCACAGAGGCCTCGTCTGTGATCACCTGGGACTTTGATGTGTGTAAAGGAGATGTGCTCTTCAACATTTATCATTCCAAGCGGGCCCCTCAGCCTCAGAAGAAAGACTCCCTGGGAGCTCACGGCATCGCCTCCCTCGGGACGGTGAACGCTCAGCTGATTGATAAGAACTGGGTGCTGGGAAAAGATTATAGCATGGTGGAAAGAGCCTTCACCTGCAGGGAGGGAGAAAGTGTGCAGGTAGTTTCTGATAATAACTAATGCAGTGTTACATTTGTTGCATCAAAAACCCGTCACTGGCCAAATCCTCCTCCTGTCGAGACAGGGCTCCCACGTAACGCGCTGGCCTGGTTTCTACATCCTGCAGTGGCGCTTCCACAGCTCCGCAGCCTCGGCCGCCTCCAGCCTGCCTCGGGTGGATGACGTCCTGGCCACCCTGCAGGTCTCTTCCCACAAGTGCAAAATCTTGTATTACACTGAAGTACTGGGCTCCCATGACTTCAGGTAAACTCACTTTGAACCTTAGTTGTGTTCCTCCGACCTAAGTGGAGATTTGAGAATTCTCCTTATTTGTGTTTGTGTGTGTGTGTGTGTGTGTGTACATTGGAAACTGGAGATTTAGAGGCCCACATATTACAGTTTGTGATAAATATATTCACATACTTGCTTTGACATGTTTCCCAATCAATATTGATTTGTTTTGTTAACTTTGTATTTTAATATGATCTTTAAAGGTTTTTCAGCCTCTCTGGTGTTCTTACAAATGAACCTTCTGGCACCATGTCTCATTCCTAAAAGGAAGTTGCGGTTGTTTTGAAGCAATCTGATTGGCTGACAGGTTTTAGCTTTGCACTACACTGAATCAGGCCATTCAGATAGCCATGAAAAGGTTGGATACGTGTGGTATGTGGGCAAAAACAAGAGATTTGGGTTGCATTTGCCAGCTTTGTGAACGTACTCCAAAACACAGTCAGTATGCTGGATTTAGTGTTTATGCAACATTTAATGTTCTGGCTAATTTGCACTGCATGGGCAAATTTAAAGGTTTTGGCTATGCAGTGACAGAAATTCAACTAAATGTTAAAGCTGATTGTTGAGGTGATATGAATGTCCTAATTTTAAAAATGTATAGGAGGTTTTCGTGGTGATTACGTGAGACTGAATTCTTCTTTTTGTCATTTGCTGCTGCTTCAGGGGCTCCATGACCAGTTTGGAGTCTTGTCAGAGTGGTTTCTCACAGCTCAGTGCCGCCACCACTTCCTCTAGCCGATCCTGTGCCAGCTCAACTGCTTCAAGGTAGCATCCATCCAAAGGCAAAACGGCACAAAAATGTAATTTTTTAAAACATTATTAGACCTGTTTCACATGTCTGTTTGACGGTAAAGTTTACTCATGCTCTTAGATATTAATTATGACATAAATGTAACTCACTAGTAAATGTGTTTTTACATAATATGACACTACAGGAAGGAGTTTTCGATGACATGACATGAAAGGCTGTTTGAACAGCTGGTCCTTTCGTGACGTTGCTGTTATTGACCACTAGATGTCAGTGTTGTCTCTGACTTGGACGGCACTCGGTTCTACAATGTAGTATCAGATCGCCTCTGCTTTTAATGTCATATGAAATAACTGTTGTAATAAAGCAAATCTTCATTGCCAGTGTTCTGAAGAGTGTCTGATTTAGTCGTGTTGTGTTGGGCGTATAATGTGAGAACAGGAATGAGTGTTTGGGGGTGGATTTCAAAGTGCTACACTCTACAGATTTCATGAGACTTATTTTTTTGCTCCTTAGTGTTCCTAGGCAGCTCATTTGAATTCAGTCTCGCGCAGTCCCCTGTGATCTGGCACTGGGCCAGACAGTCGACTGATTTACATAAAACTTTAATTTCCATAAACTTATCAGATGCTTCCAGCTAAAACTTAATTGAATTTTCCTGTGTTGTGTTCTTTTCTTTATTTTTTTTCTACTTTCTCTGTTTGCAACATTGTGTCATGTATCCACTCATCCTAACATTATTTAAAATCAAGTAGCTCAGACTTTCTAACCACCCACTTGAACAAGATCCTTATCTAAAGCAGATATCACAGGAGATAAAAAAAAATAAAATGAACACATCATCAACCCTTTCTTTTAATGTTACATAAACTTGTTGTGTTGCTGTGTTTATGCCTCATTCCAACCAAACCATTTTGTTATGTGGGTGAAATTTTATGACTTATCGTCACACAAGAACTTATTTCTGAAAGCTTCATAGTTAAATGTTGTATTCTTTACTCTGTTAGCACTTAGTAACATACATTATAGAAAACTGTCTTTAAGGGAGATCTATTGTAAAATGTGATGTGAAACGTATCGTTTTCCTTCAACCTTATATTGATGTATCCCAATATAAATCCTATCAAAAAAATTTTTTTAAATAAATGGTTGCTGGGTGACAAAATGTAGAAAAAGTTCACGCATTAGGAATACTTTTGCAAGACTTTGCATACTCTTAATATTTTTCACTGTGGTGCAATCCTGGTTTACTGGATACACATGAAGGCATGCATGCAGACCTGCGTTGTTCATGTCAAACATTGAGTCATTTCATTATAGCTGAACTCTGTGAATAGCAGTTGCGGTTATGCCTTGAGAAAACATAATCATAATTGGTTAATGTTTATAGTAGTCATTCTAGTTTGTGTTAACATGGAAACCACTAATTAGGGAGCGCTAAGGTGTCGGAGACTAAATTCTCTTAGCTATGCAGATTTTGTTGCAATCAAGAAATTAAAATGATAAATTGACCAAGTGGTGAACTTTGGAAAGAAGGGAGGTTCTTATTACTGTTTTAGACGTCTTTACTGACTTCATTAAGAAAAGGTTTATGTTGTTTTCTTTTTGGCGATATTTTAGTTGTGTCATAGGAAAATCTAAGGTTATCTATGTTTTCAGAGCATTTGTGAAAGCTTGAATATTATTATGCTTGTAGACCAGCTCATTTCTGCTGCTGCTAGTCTGGTGGAGCAGAGTGAGGAAGGGGCTAAAAAGAAGTGCATTTCATCTTTCTTTTATCAAAAAGTAACTTTAGCATTTTGATGATCTAAAACATGCAAATGTGACAAAAGAATAAAATGACAAAAAAATTTTAAAGGGTAAATCCTTTTTTAACAGAACTGTACAGACTTACAAACAAAACTGCATAGGGTTCTTGAGCTATCAGTCTTGTGAAAATCTCTCAGAACATCTCCTCCTGTCAATATTTAAACATGTCTAATCGTCTGAACTTTGTTTCCTCACAAAAAAACCCTGAAAATCCAATCTGCAAAATCTCGCTACCATCCTGCATTAGCATTCCTCATAAGCAGCTAACTGAATAAACTTTCCCACCACAATAGGGAAAGTGAGTGTGTGGTGGAGCAAATTAAAATCAGTATTGAATAATACGGCTGTCGAGAATGCTAGATCTCTTAATTCTCTGCTGAGCGCAGCAGGCGGAAAGAACCCCCCACTGAAAACAACGCTGCTGAAATATTCTCAAGCTCTTTGTTTCACATACAACCTGATGTGACCTTGAGTTTAAACACGAATGGAAAATTTGTGTTTTCTGGTTTCTCATTGGTTTAGCATTGGGATTTGTCAATACAGGTTTTGTTTATTTATTTTTTTCACATTTACAATCAAAGCATAAAAAAATAGTAATAATGACGGTTGAACTCTGCTAAATAAATCACCCTCCAGGTGACCTCTGAACGGAAGCTGCAGCTGACCGATGGTTGCACTTAAACGCACAAAAGGTCAAAACCAAGTTCAAGCTGAAAATCACTTGTAAACTGCTTATCTTTCTAGTAGTTTTCCTCCGAATTCCCTCCATCCATAAAATGTTGTAAGGCAAATGGGATTATTCTAACTACATTTGATAATGGAAATGAAAATCCTGTCGGCCAGAAGGTTGTGGAGTCTCGCTGTAGTGTGCAGGCTCATTAAAACTTAAGCTGTGTTTCATTTGCTTCTTTCTGACAAACTTGACCTTCCCACTAATTGAAAAGGAGAGCTCTGGATTAGTGCACTAAATTATCTTTTGCAGGCTTGATACACTGGAGCGGAAACCATGCGCCACAAGACTGCTTCGCAGTTTAAACGCAATACGCACAACAACAACAAGTAAACGTGTGCGCCTCCTCTGAGGTCCAGTCTGTTTAACTAACCTCAACATCACCAAGGCCTGAATTTATTTTCTGACTCGATGCATGGAAGGCTTTATTAATAAGTTCACAAATCGATATGGTCACATCTGTTTATTGCTGATGCTTCGAGGCATTCCTCACACCTTCCAACGTTTTTCATTTTTCCCAACCAGAAACATCATCAATCTACTTTTGGTTTAGGGCATTTTGTCTGGTGGACTACTTTGCAAAGGACTGCTGGAACTCTTTGTAACTTGTTTTGATTTTATCTTTCTCAAAAGAAAAGAAAAATATCAAACCTGGTTTTATTTCTGTGGTATTTTCTCGGCTCACTGACCTCCACGGTTGACATTTCCATAGCTCGCTCTCTCTCTAAGTGGGTGCCGAGCTGTGTGGGTCACAGTGGGCCCTGGCCTCTTTAAATGTTACTGTGGGAACACACTCATTTATCCACTTGCTTGTTCGGACAGAATACTGAGTTTTGCCAACTTGTTGTGTGCCTTGGGTAATAATCCAAAATGTATTGCTTGGAAATATGCTTGTTAGATCAATCTAAAAAAAACTATTTTGGTTCTATTATGCGTGAAATGAAGGCTGAAGTTGTTAGGACAGGTTAAATTAATAGGTTCTCTTTTATTTTCTGCAATTTTACCTCTTTCAATCAGAAGTTTTTTTTTAAGTCGCGGACTTGCCATCTTTTAACTAAGCTAAAATGCATGACTCGGAAACTGATCCGAATACAAACCTATCAGGCCCACCTCTGTAAATCTACATAGGGCCAAAAAGTTAATTTAAATCCAAAACTTGGAGTTCAATACATGTTTATTACAGGACAAAAATTGTATAAAACTGTAAAAATTATTTTTCTCCTCATTGTTTACAGCTTGTGAAGCCAGTCTCAGAATATTTGAAAATTGCATAAGATCAATAAAAAGTATTTTTGGGCACAGAAATGTGATTTTTTATGATCAGCAGAATCAGGGAAGGCTGTTGACTTGACTTCCTAATAGAGGACAAGCCTCAAAAGGTCATTGCTAAAGATCATGGCAGCATTGCACTGGAAAGGTGGGAATGTCTTATTCCGTGTGTTTAATCACCAGATATTTCAGAAACAACTTCCCTGTGCTAAGAAGGAAAAGGACTGGACTCAGTGACCCAAACTCTATTTGTCGCTTGTTTTACATAATTGAATTAAATGGCTTAACGGCCACACCATCATGCAATCAAGCTCTACAGAACTCTGCTATTGAAAGACACCGATGCTAACCACTGTTCAGACCATTAAATAAAAAAATTAGTCAATCATCTTCTAATTCATTGAGAATTACAACATCTTATTCTTCGAGTGACATGGAAAAACCTTATTCCTGACCATTACAGGTATTCTGTGTACAGAAGTTGGTCATTATAGCTCAAAAAACGCTATAAGGATAACTGTGTTTCTTCCGTAAGACAGTGAAGAGTGTCGTTTGAGGAATCTCTCTTTGGTCCTCTCGCCTGTCAAGCCTTGCCACCCCTCAATGAACACAGGTTTGCCTTGCTGGAAGGCAGCGTTGTTGGCAGTATTCCCAGTGAGGTAGCCATGGCCTGAATAAAGAATAGTCTTACAGGGAGTAAAGAAAAACAGAAGACTGCAGTGTATTAAGAAAAGACGATTTGGATTTTCAACAGGTTGGATGCCAACTTGATCGTCAGTCCCTTTTTTTTAAACATTCAGACTTTCCACAAGAGTGATGGTGTTCAAGTGGGATGCAACTTGTCCTAAGCCAGATCATCATATTGTTCTCTGCATTCTTTTTTTTTAATGTCCTACTGCTTCAGAGAATATACTAGTGCATAATGTAATGCTTTCTCATTCACTATGACAAGCTGGAATAATTTATTGCCTATTCATTTTGAACTGCAGACTTACTTCATGATCAGACAGCATTGCTTTTGCTGGCAGGATCGTCAATCGATAAGCTCGCCTGACCCAAAACGACCCCTCCTAGTTCCTATTTTTTCCATTGCTTGTGTTTGTATTTTGTAACGTCAAACTTATGTCTAAAGTTAGAGCAATTTTAAAAGAGGAAGAAAGAAGAAGAATTCAAAGTAATTTATTAAAATAAGCCTCTCTAATTAAGTCTGAGCGGGTCACATACTTTGTCAGGGTGCGGCTGGAAATTATCATTATTTTATTGTTCTTATTGTTCAAGTTTAGTAGGTGGGATGAAGCTATTAGTGATCTTTTGAAAACAATATGCAGAAAATAATTTTCATAGTTCTGCCTTAGAGTGGTAGAACAGCTCTGATGGGCATTTGGGAATATGAGTCTTGACAGGTTTGCCTATTGTATTTGCCAGAGGCAAACTCATCACCTGTCAGAGCTAAAATGACTTTGACTGGTGTATTTCCCATGTTTGTCTTCTTCGGATTCCTGATCCTGACGCAAAAAATGAACAATCTCCCGATACGGCAGTCGCTGCGGACTGTACCCGAGTGCGGCCCTGTCACGACAACCCCTGCTGCTGCCATCTTTTCTCTGCTTGCTCCTCCTCTCTGTCTGTTTTCTGTGAGGCATTGTGGTAGTAATTGCCTTCAAGACTGGCTCGGGTTCTGGAGCGAGGATCTTTCAGCTGTGATCTGTTAAGCCTATTACATACTTGTTGAGAGAAGACACAAGATCCTGCGTGCACGCTCGCTCGCGCGTGTGTGTGTGTTTACAAGCCAGAATGTGAGAGCCAATTTGTGGCACTTGCTTTGGCATCCACAAATTCCCTCTGTGTTGAAATTTAGTTAAGCCTTTGTTCTGTAGATTATTAGCACTTCAAAACAAAAATAGCAATAAATTCAGACAGCTGTGACTCCTAAAACCCACTGTTTGTTGCCAAATGAGCAAACCATTTAGCTCTGTTGTAAATTTGATTTAAAAGGACACGCTTTGATATCCATTTACAGACACTACATGAACCGTATATTTCATAACTAAATGTTCTTTAAAAAGAACGGATTTTGAGGTTTTGAATGCTGTTCGTGTGACTTTATAAAAGTTAATGTTTCCCTTTCTCAAACTTTAAAAATGAACTCTTCCTATTATAAAGTTCACAGGTGACTGAGCAGCTGACATTCAAAACATATTAAGTACAGAAAACTCTCTTCACAGGTGCAAAGATCAAGAAGCTGAAACAAAGAACACTTTGAAGCATTAATTAAAGTGTTGCACTTATTGTACAGAAATATTGGACGTTTTGAGACAAATCAAAGAATTTAAATATGTCCAGTATTGCAGATGAATTACCATAACATTACCATAGTGCTAAAAGTTAACGACCTCACAAAGTTAAAGTAACTTTACTCTGATATGGTTGCGATCGAAGCCTCGGCATGTTTGTTGAAATGTCATGACTTATATTTACACTGACACCATTGATTTGTACAAACGCCACAAGGAGTCCCCAATAGTGAAATGAGTCCAGTAGATATGCTCCATCAATAACAACATGAGGTGGAAAATGTGTACCAACCTGAAATAATTCATTATAATCAGTTTAGATCTTTCCTGTGCACCTTAGTGAATGGTAACTGAGATCCTCCCTGCTGCTTTTAATAACCAAGACAGCTCAGAGATCCGGCATGCCTCTTGGCCACATCTACATGATAAGCTGGGAAGTTGTTTTCACAAAGTATGCTTAAGCTTTCTCTTGTGCCGTTGCTATGACAGCACAGACATGAATAAGTAGCTGGAAAATGAATGAACAGGTTAACAAATGCAGTGCGAGTCTCGTGTACATACATCAGGCTCGCACTAAGCACGAGATTACTATGGTTACATTCATAGAAAGTGCCTCCATTGGCTTGCTGTTTTTTTTTGTTCTTTTTTTTACATGTAGGTGGTGCAGGTGGCGGTAACCATATGTGAAGGAGGCGCTGTTGTATGCACGCTTGGACCCATATGATTTAACAAGGAAGCCTGCAAAGTGTGGCATCTGTTGTTGCATTTGTGTAATTCAGTGTGGGAAATCTACAGCTATGGTTTAGCCTGCAGGTCATTTATTATGCATAAAGACAAGAAGCATGTTTAGACGCTTGAGTTGCAAATATGTTTGTGTAAATGTTTTCCCCTGGGGGGAAAAAAAAGAAGAAATGAGCTACTTTAAATTCTGTCCTCTACAGATATATATTTCTTTTCCCCTCTGGAACCAGGCTTAGTCTGATTTTATCAATGCAGAACTTTGTAGTGATATTCACTGAAAGTTTTACTTTTTTTTTTTTACAAAGCAAACTGGAACTATTCGTAACAGACCAACACAAAAGTTGTGTATAGCTCTGTGGATGAAGCAAAATGATGCAAGGTTTTCGAGAATTTTTCAGACTTGAAAATCTGGAAAGCAAGGACAGGGAATATGGTCAGAGCTGATGGAGCTAGACATCGGGTGATTATGAAATAAACCTCAATCTGCAAAGGGACTGAAACTGGGGGAACTTTTTACCAAGACAACCTTAAACACACACCCAGCGCTTCAGTGGGATCTGAGGAAAATGAGATCCGATTAAGACTTGAAAATTGCCGTCCGCATATCCTATTCATTCTATGTGAATGAGCTTAAGATGTTATTTAAAGGAAAATGACACTTTTACTGTGTCCCAATATGTGAAATGTCACTCAGGAAGCAAGCATGTAATGCCACAATAAATGCATTTCTTCTGTGGTGGTGTGGTGAGGGAATAATCTGATTTGAAACAAATAAGTTATGTTAGGCTCTGAAATTTATGCAAGCAGGAGAACAAGAGCGGGATGGGGGAATTAGAGTTTACCACAGGGATGGACTTCAGACTCCCTGTTTATAGAGCTTATTGAAAGCTGTGCTGATGTGCATGTAAAATGACAAATGCCTCCAAATAAAAGTCTGGGCTCTTTGTAGCGCACAGTGTACACCGCAGCTGGAATGACGATCCGTAAAGGACTAGTTATCTCACAGTGTCACAAGGCGATCGGCCTTTGTTCTACCTTCGAATATGTGAATCTGATCAGATGGTTGTGTCGGCTCCAATCAAGCCCTTATCAAACGGTTTCTTACATCTGAATTCAGATTACCTTCCAGTCTGTGGATCAAAGGTTCCAGCCAGAGCCAGGATTATGCAGCAGGAGAAAGTGCGGGAAAAAAAACAACTCAAGGCCTTGAACCGCCCAGGTTTTCATTTCAAACTGATTACTCCCACGAAGATGGACTTTATAGTGATCATTTGCAACCCCTTATTAGAGAAATTTCTGCCTCACCATCTAAAGGACAGCTCCTCGTTGTTTGATTTTTTTTTTTTTTTGCCAAAAAACATCATGTAAAAATGCAGTCTGCCCATTGACATGTGATGTCTTGAATCCAGCTAAGATCCCTGTGATTATTTAAGCTTCGCTGCACCTCTTTCACCTTTCCCACTTCAATGACACATGGAAATTATTCATCAGCTCCTTAATGGCTCGTGTCTTCTCTCAAATCCGCACCGTGCAGCGATAGAAATCCATTGAGGTGTTTTGCCTTAGGTGAGCGAAAATTCATTCTCACACTCGCTGCGACTTCAACATGAGGAAATCATTTCATTCTCAATGGTTTTCCAGAGATCTGAAAATTAGCTGGGTAAGAGAGTCTCTGCAACATTTTAGCATCGAGGGTCACTTTCATGGAACAAACTGTAAATTATAAAAGAAAACAATGTAATGCAGAAATGTAGTTTGAATGTGAAAACAAGCACTCTGTTTGCAGTACAGGTAAGACAATGTAAGTTAGTTGTCTGTTTTAAAAGGAAAAACTTAATTTACCTTTCAAAATAAATGGATGCCATGTTTAGAAATTGAGTTTTTAAGAAACCTGTTTGTACTCTCGGTGTTAAAAACTAAATTAGAGACACTTCTTTAGATTCGAAGTCAAGTTTAGTCTGCGGCTGTCCTAACCTCTTACCCAACCTGTCCAAAATAGATTGCATGTTAGTGAAACAAAATACTGCACTAAAGATTAAAAGTCAAAGATTAACACAAAGTATTGTGTTATTGTGAAGCTGATAAATGCATTTCAAATTATAAAGTTTTCTTTAGCTCTGCTGCTGGAGGTCAAGACATTTTCACAAGACAATTTTTTTTTCATTTCAACTGAAGGTTTCCTGGTTGGATAAATGAACTATTTTATTTCAAGTGGCAATTCCTCTTAAAGATAATGCTTCCCTTTTTGTCTTCTGCTGCATTTTCAGATTTAAGCAATGTAACATTAATTTGGATTCTGAAAGTTTTTTTTTTTTCATTTTGCAAGAGTAATAACAAACGTCTTGCTATTTTGTTTCACCTTTCTTGTCAGACTCCTTTTGTACTCTGTAGACCGCATTGCTCTGAGACAGTCTGTTTCTTTAAGGGAAAGAAACAGAGGGAAGGTGACTAATGAGTCTCCACTACTTCATCACAAATTGGTGTTCTGGGTTCAGTTACGCACAGCGGTGATCACGAAGGCTCCAGAGGACAAAGGTCAGGTCAGCCTCTTGACCTGCCAAACAGGTCAAGAGGCTGAGCACTAACCTACAATACATTCTTGATGTAACACCAGTTGACCTTCCAGACCTTAACCTTCACCAGAGTGCCTGTAAATTAAATTTTCTATAATAGAACTATCGGTCATACTTGTCTTGCTATTCTTCTCCTTTGCAGTATTGTTGTTTTTTTTTTTTCAGTTTTATGTCGGTGGATTATTGCAATGTATCTAAGATCAAGATCTAATAAATATCTCCACACACACACGCATTCACACGCACCTACACACACACCTCCACGAGCTCGAGATCGCTCTACCTGACTTTCGATCTATTCAGCCACATTTTAAAAGACAATTGTTGTTGTGTCTTCATGTGATGAGCCTGTCCTTTCTCCAGTGGACTGAAGACATGTTTGATATGGTTGAAATATAATAACAGTCTCAGTTACCAGTATAGCAAAAGTGAGAAATTGTTTATTTATTTATTTTTTAACTGAAAGTCTAAAATCAGTGGTGCCTAAAATCTTTAAGGTCTGGTGCAGTGAATAAATTGGTTTTTACTGAGAATCTGTCAACTATTAATTGAATTTTTAGGTTATTCTTCAGGTGATCTTTGTTTTGTTTGTCCCCTGTTCAATTTGTAGTAGCAGATTATAACCATTTGTTTGTTGAGATGTTCATGTTGTTTCCTTTGTCATTATTTAAAACATCATACATTTTATCACACTTAATAACATTTAATTTAGATCCAGCTCTGGGTTCTCCTCTCACTGGAAAAAAAAAAAAAGAATCCAGCTGCAGGCAAAATGTGCAGTTTCCATCGTCCTCGCTAAAACCTCGGCACTTTCAAAAAATCACAACTTGGCATATTCTCCTCATTGTACCTGTAAACACAATCTACAATGGTAAACTGTTAAACACAGTCATATTTGTTATTATGCGTCCAGTTGTTAACTGGGAAATAATTTGGACATGTTTTGCTTTGTGCACACTTCAACAGAACGGAAAATCAGGCATGAGCTGAAAGGGGCATTTGCTGTGGGGCCTCAGAAAGGTGCAGGAGTTTAGAGTGAAGTTCAGTTTACAGATATCTGTTGCAGTGGGATGTGAGGAAAAACAAAACAAAACGCTTACTAAAGTTTTCCTGGAGGAATCACCATTAGATGTGGAAACTATTGATGTGTCTTTGAAGTAACACAGAAGACTCGTATTGATGATGAGTGTGATGATGTTCGAAGCCTTACAAGGTGCCCGTTCCACATGGCTGATTCAGGAACTGGGTCACCAGCTTGCCTTTAAATCAAAATATGAATGCTGCTCATTTTCCCATCACATGTTGTTGTCTTGGGGTTGCATTACATGTGTTTGGAACTTATTTGAGATCCTTTATTTGTGATGGACCCAGCAAGAAAAATGAGGTTTTCCCAGTCAGGTAGCATTTTGATCTCATTTCTCCTAATAAGGTTTGCACATAGCAATAAATCATCACCAGTAACAACTACCTGAGTGAAAAAAAAAACATCATAGCATATCCAGGGTTCATTTTTTTTTCTAGTCCCTGATGCCTTAAAATTGTGTGCGTTATGTTCAAAAGAACTCGAATGTGACAATAAAACCTCATCTTTGCCGAGACATTATAGAGATCCGCATGACAACAAGCTCACAATAGAAAAGCACAAACTTTTGGGTTTAATGGACGATGCAATGCTTTTTATTGTGGCTATTAATGTAATACAGTAAATTTTTGCTTATGATAAAATTGCGTGCAATGTTAAGACTCTAATTTCATGGACAGTCTTAGTACTTTCCTTAAGTATTTCTTCATGCTTATGAAATCTGTTAGCATGTCTCAAATATCATCCATGGGACATTCATTAGCACACATTTGTGTTTCTGAATAACAGCATGTCTTCTTTGTAGTTGTGGGTTTTTCCGTACATTTGTAGCATTAGCAAGAGGTAGAGCAAAAGTGTGAATGACATTAGGTGTTCCCAGTAATGTACTGTCATTTTTCTCTAGCTCATATGTGATGCATATGTAATCCAGTGAGGCACTCGTGTGTTTTAGTTTTTGTATGAAAAGAGCTAAAACGTGAAAAGCAAACTGAGCTTAAAAGAGATGTACAGATGAAAACTAGGTGTAATCTTGTCTTCCAGAGATCTTTAAGAGGAATGTTGCATCAGAGCCTGTTGTGAAAAAAAGAACAATCGTTGCAAGTCTCCTTTTTAGTCCGAGATGACAGCTTTAACAGAGAGGAGGCCGCTACAATCCTACTGAAGCAATAATGTGAAACACATCGTTTTCGGGCGCTCAAATAAGACAATTGCATCCCATATGCATGTGGATATGAAACATTGTAGAATGATCTTTTACTTTAAAATTAAAATATCAAAGGACAGAAAATCTTTACAGTTTGAGTTAATGAAAATTAAACTCAGACATCAACAAATGTTTTTCATTTAAAAAAACAAATCCTGTCATATTTCTACCATATTTATTATTAGTTTAAAAAAAATGTGTTTACAGTTTCTCAAATGTGAACTATAATATGCAAATTCACATTTAAATACAAAACTTCCATGTATGGATAGAGTCTTTTCATTCTGTTCTATCCTCTTTATGGCTTTGGGTATTTATCATGCCGATGTTGCTAAGACCCATATTCACACCATTTTTAGGCTTGTTTAATAATCCATAATCCTCCTCATACATTATTGAATGAACAAGTAGAAATATACTGTAATTCACAGAAAGTATGCACACCACTGTTGAACTTATATTCACAATTTCTAACTCCTATTATCCTTAATGTTGGAGATTCAGATCTCTTCATTAAAGTTGAAAAAATTCTGCTGCATATAAAAAAAAAAAAAATTTACTAATAGTTGTGCTAATCACAAGTCAGTTAGCAACAAAAGCTAACAGCATGTATTAGCTTGTTTCATTCGCCACACCATTTTATAATTGGATTTTACACATCAGGATCACAAAAATATCAATGACTGTGTATCTTTCAATGTTGGGGAAAAAACTTTGTTTCAATTTTCTTCCCAAAGTTGCCTCAGCTCAGTTAAGTCTACAGATATCAGCTTCTCTGCTTGGTAAAGTCCCACCAAAGCATTTCTGTCAGGTTGAGGTGCGAACTCTGACTGACAAACTGTGAGAGTTCCTGTGTAGTACCAAATCAACATGACTTAAACTGGCAAAAATGCTGCTGACGTGGTCATACTTTCTGCTTATCAATAAATCAAGAGTTGTTACTTCCTTCCTTATGCCCGGTCCCTCTACCTTTCCTTTCCTGTGTCATTTATGTATTCATTTCTTCAGCCTTTCCATTTATGTTTCCTGTCCCTGTTTCTTGTTCAGGTGTTATGTTTACACTATCACCAGCCCACAGTATCTGCTATAAATTGATAGTAAGCATTGATCATTTCAATTTTAAGATTCCACTCTGCAAAGTTTTGTCTGGAAAAGCCTGTGTTTGCTTTCGGTTTTTAACAAGAGCCGTACTGGAATATAGACTTCACCCAAAACAACTTCATTCATCTGCATATTCAACAGCGCCCAGATTAGACTACACTCCCAGTGCTCCACACCTCGCTTTACCCAAGGCACTTGCACAACAATAAAGAACCACACTTTTCACAAGTAGAGTAGAGCCATCATTACCATTGTTGGCCAACAAAAAGCTCATGTTTTCACAGGAACTGAGTCATCTATTGAATTAGAGCCACAACAGCCATGTTGCCTCTCTCTCTGGGGACACTCTAATGCTCTTTTCAGCAGCGTATCTCTGTCTCATTCTAAATTTTTCAGGCTATTTTCCCCATATGTGTGCATCTCTGCTTTGTGGGTGGCATTGTGATTTGTTATGCTGTGACTCTCTTTTATCTGCCAAGTAGATTAATTTGTGAAAGTTCAGTGCCCATTTATTAAAAGAGAGCGCATATAAATTAAACTGAGACGGTCATAAATGGCTGAAAATGATGAAGAGCCCAATGAAGTGTTTATGAACACGGCTGTTTTCATCAGCGGGTTGTCTTTGTTTGAACGTGACGCGCTGGACTCTCTTCTGTGTAGAGAGTGAGAGGCACACTGTACAGTACTGCTTGTATTATTCCTGAGTGTTTTCGGCGACATGCACTCCAAGCTGTGCAAGCCGTCCATATCATTTAGAGCTGTGGATTCGGAGTCCCAATTTATGAAGGTATGACTGTTTGATTTGTTAAAAATGATCTGCCTGCAGGAGTACTGAAAGAGCAGCAGAGAGAAAAAATATAATCAGCTCTGACCATTGAAGCTATCTTGTTTATATAGAGGTAATTTCTTCTGGAGTTGCACGAAGCATCATCAGAAATATAACTTTTGATTGAAAGACAGAAAATTATTCATGGATTTCAATACTCTTTACTGATTAAAAAAGTCTGCAGTATGCTTTGCAAAGTCGAAGAAGTACAGCTGTTGGCATCACTTACAGCTGCAAGTGTTTTGAGGTGTTTCTACCAGCTTTTAAAAATGTGCACTGATATTTTTCCCGTTCTCCTTTGCTAAATCTCAGTCAGATTTGATGGAGAGTGTGTGTGGACAAGACATAGAAAGCATTGCTATAGTTTCTGAACTGGATTTAGGTTTGAACTGTAACTGGGCCGTTCCAGAACATCAATGCGCTTTGAGCTAAACCAATTTATTGCGACTGCGAGAAGGTGAACCTATGTTACCCTCAGGTCTTTTGAGGGTTCAATCGCTGCGGACGAAACTGTGGACTGATTTGTAAAGCTCAACAGATAGTTCCCAGGTTATTTAAATGTTTGTACCGGTAACATCTCCCTGCTTTGGACTTTACTATTTTTTTTCTGGGTTACGGACCACATTGTGTTAGTTTATGACTTGCAGTATAGTAAGAAATGTAATGGACTGGAGCTGCTGACAGATCATGTTCCTCAGAGGATGTATTAAGTCTGTCTTCCCTATCACCTCAAAAACACTTATATGAAAGCCAATGGATGCATGACAGTTAAAAGGTTAATATATGTTAAAAATTTAAACAGGTTTTGAAGACAACTGATCAAAATATTCTAATCTAGTATATCAAAAATAGCACTTCATTTTAAAAGGATAAGAACAGTAATTTAATTCTGCGCAACATTTTGAATGAGGTCACTAATTACTTTGGGAGGAGCAGCTCCGTTACCGTGACTGGATCTAAAGCCTGACTGAAATTACTTCAAGATGTCATTTTGTATTAGAAATGCCATTATTTCCACTGGCACAAATTTTAATACATGTTTCTAATGAAGGAGGGATTTTATACAACATTTCATATCCTTACAGTATGAATTATTGTTATATATATATATATATATATATATATATATATATATATATATACATATATATATATATATATATATATATATATATATATATATATATATATATATATATATATATATATATATATATATATATATATATATGAGTGATTTCACTGAGACTGCACTTTAAAATATTGCCAAATACACACATAAAAATATTTCCAAGCATGAGTTGTGACCCATGTGACTTCAATGAGGTTAATCGTTAGTCATCTACTCACCTTCCAATTATTTCACTGGTGGCTCAGTGAATGAAACAGCTGGGATATGAGATTTTCTAGCCTTTTTGGTGAATTATGACCACTCAGGCATTACACTCCATGTACTCATCAATAGCGTCATAGCTTGAAGACTGAAAAACTGAAAAATAGTCATAAAGCAATTAAGTAAAGAGCAAGCTAAGAGAAGGAAAAGGTTAATGTAATGGATTCCTATTAGCATTTTTATGATACAGATCCTTTAGCAAAAGCATGTCAATTTATGGTTAAAATTTGCTACTGTTTTAAAAAAGATATTAGAACGAGGGAAGGTTTGCATGTCACACGTCCTTAAGGTTTGATTTTATTGAGCACACTCATGGGAATTAATTCAACCTGAAGGTTACATTTCACTATAGACAGTATAACAAGTTGGACATTAAAAGCATCTCCATTCTGAAGCTGCAGTTTATGAATGAGGAAACAATTAATCACATTGTTGGCATTGATATGTTGTCCACTTTGACCTTTGTTTCTTGGCTCTACAGGCCTTTATTTGGTCATGAGTGGAGAGGAAAGTGGGTTGTGACAGAAGGGGAAGGCATTCAGCAAAGTTCTCCAGGCACAAGAGTGTGCTTGGACCAAGCACTGCTCTGCACTGACCCTGCCTGCTTGAGTTAGGATGGAAGAACACCGATTCACCAAGAAGAGCAGACTAAAAACCCCTTATGATCAAAAGGAACACAAAAGGCCTATAACACAACTGAACTAATCGTGAATTAATGGAATAATTAATTCTGCAGCATGGTTGAAAATCCTCCAGGATAGAGTCTCGCCATCCGCTGAATTACACTTGAGTCAGGGAGGAGGACAACAATTCACATCATGCCAACAAATTCAACCCCCAGTAAAAATGCTAGTTCTGAAGTAGCACTATGTTTAAGTTTAAGTCTGAACTCAAGCATGATTGAGGTCCTGTGTCTTGGCCTTAGACAAGTTAATATTTCAAAACCCTTTAATGTGGCTTAAGTAAAACAACAAGGAAAGGAGAGTGGATCAAACATCCACTCATTGCCACTTATCACAAATGTCCGATGGTAGTCACTGTCACCAATGACAAACACAGCCAATTTTTAGGTGTTGGGGAAATATTACGTTTCTGTACATGGAGAGGTTAAGGTGGATCTTTAAGGGAGGAAGTACTTTATTCATGGCTTTGTATGTACCTTCATCAAGCTACAATTTAACATATGACATTTTAGTGATTTCTAAAATGGGAATATTACATAACATGATGAGCTTGAACAGACACGTGTGGAAAAAAGTGACCTTGGATTAGATATTATGTCCCTCCAGATTGACCTTTGGTTAATGCCAATGTCATGGGATTACAGAAAGCCACCACTCCTCAATTTGGCACGCAGTGTTACTTGATAGTGCATTATCTGTGCAGGAAAGATCACATAAGGTCAAGCCTATTTACCTGACATGTTTGTCCCACAGACTCTTGATTCTCCCAGTGTGATATTTAGAGGTTTGTCTAGTTACATTCAAACTTGAAATAATAGTACTCAGTATTTTTAACACCTGACTTCCCCAGGCTGCCAAACCAACACAACACCCACTCCATCATTATTTTTTATTTCATTACTTTCAGATCACCGGTGCACAGTCGCTAAGCTGAGCTTTATCGTTTTGCATTTAATTTCCTCCAAGGCATTTATGTCAAGAAGTGTAGGGAAAAACTTTAAATTTCTCAGCATTCATGTCAGCATGGCACAGTAGCACTGTCATATGTTTGACTGAGTAAAAAGTGAGACTGCTTACTTTATAGATGAGCACAACATTCCAAATAACAAACCATTATATCAGTGGCAGATTAATTATAATGCTTTAGAAATTGAACTGATTCTTTCTTTTTATGTTATAAGTTGTTAAAGATATTTGTTTTATTTCAAAATCTTGTATTAATTCTGTGATACTGTCATTTTAGACAGAGAACTTGTCAAAAGACAGTAAAAAAAAAGTCACAACAGATATTCTCTACTTTAATACTGAATTGATTCAACATAATGAGTATGCAGTCCTTTAAGCTTATGGTTATTCTTTTTGTTGACATAATGGACAAAAGTCATGGAACAGATTCAGAGCCAATGTTAATTTGATTTAGAATATATATTGCTACTTTGTCTATTAGTGCTGGGAGATAAAACTTGATTAATTCATGTAAATCCTTCTAATTAACTACATGGATTTTTAATCATATCCCACTTCTTGAGTTTTTTTAATTATGGGTTGGATTTTTCTGTTTATCCTGGCAGATGTAATATAATATTCCAGACTATACTCAGGCGAGTTGGGGGTAGAGATGCAGACTTCCTGGTGTAGCTGCTGGATTGAGCATATAGAGCTGAAATCTTTCACTTTGTACCAGAGAGATTATTTGGATAAACCCTTACTTTGAATGCTAAGGAAACAAAAGTTGAAGAAACTGAAACTTGTTGTGACATGTTTTTTGTTGTTGTTGTTGTTATGTTTTCTGCTTTTGTTTTCTCTGTTACAGCCACAGATTTTTGTCTTCAGCTTTTAACCATAAAAATGAAAACTTTCAGTGGGGGCCCTGGTATCCTAGAGCAGTAATGAGCCGCTCTAGGATAATAATATTCACTATTTATGGTGCACATAATTAAAACTGCAGTTGATCTTTCTTTTGGTCTTTCTCATCTGCTAATTACTCGCTCAGTTTGTGTGCTGTGAGTTGTACCAAATATCCAATGGACCCAAAATAATTTAGGCAATTATTTCTTAAAAAATGAATCATGTGTTATCGTGTCAAATGAGCAGTCAAATGGAATATTCAAGTAATTAATCTAAGCTAATCTCCTCTCATCATTTCTTTTAAAGCAAATTTTATAAGCAGGTTGTTTTTACAATACAAAACAAGCACTGCTGTGGATGTTGTTACATGCTAAAAGTCATACTCTGTGCAGGAAGCTCACTATATGGTAAAGCAGTTGGCTATGAACTCCTCATTTCCACATTACTGTCCTTGAATAGCTCATGACTCTGCAAGGTATTTCTGCATCTCACTCCTGTCACAGAGGGACCGTAATTGTGCAGAAACAAGAACTTTTGAGAATCCCACATATTATCCTTGGCGAATAGCGTGAAGACTCAGGGGAAGCTGAGGCCAAACTTCAGCAAAAGCTGTTCTCATTAACATTTTCTTGACAAAGTCACTAGTTGCCCTAAATGGAGAAACCAGATAGAGGTCATGATGGAGGAAAAGGATAAAACTAAGTATGTTGATCTTATTGAAGGACACTGACACTTTTTAAAAGTTCACAACTGTAACCGGTGGTGGATTCTGTCAACCATAGTGTGAATGTTTCATTCATTTTTTTCTGGTTTATTCCCTTTAGAGTCATGACATTGGTAATACAGTTTAGATTTGAAGCCCAAGGCAGACCCAATGAGTATAAAAGTAATCTCATTGCCAGAATTCAGTTATATACACTGTGTTCCACATTATTCTGCAAGTGATATTTTCTCAGATTTTCTTAAATGGTCAATGCAAATGATGGTCAGTATAATTTTTAAGTCATGAACTATTACAGTATAAATTAAATTTTACAGAACAAAGCTCCCCTTGAGAATAGTATTTTTTTTCAAAAATAAAAAAACTCAAAATGCTCTGTTCCAAATTATGATGCACTGCAGATTTTCTAAACATTTTATGGATCATAAAGAACTGCAAACGGTCATTCTTTGAATGTGCAGCATTAAGTGGACACTTGTTCTAAAATCAAAACTATTTCAACCAAAAACATCTTAACAGACGAGTCACATAATAACATAGAACCCCTTCTTTAATATCACCTGCACAATTCTTGCATCCATTGAACTTGTGGAAAGTTTCTGCTTGAATTTCTTTGCAGGATGTCAGAAAACCTTCCCAGAGCTGCTGTTTTGATCCAAAAGAAAGATCAACTACAGCTCTTCTGCTTGAGGAAACTACAAAGCTTCTCAATAGGGTCAGAGGTCAGAGGAGGATTTTGACCACACCATGAGTTTCTCCCCTTTTATGCCCATAGCAGCCAATGATACTATGGTATCCTTGCAACATGAGATGATGCATTGTGATGCATCATTTTGCTACTGTACCTTCATTTTGCTACTGAAGGTACAGCTCTTCCTTTTGAACCATGAAAGAAAGTGATCAGTCAGAAAGTCCATATCTTTTGCTGAGGTCATTTTCACACCTGAAAGGGCCGACCAGCTCTCTTACTCTTTGTCACTCTCTCTCTCTCTCCATGATTTCAGCCCAATAAATGACTCCACCACCTCCTCGCTGACAGCTGTATTGGGATGAGGTGGCCATCCGCCACCAATCCACTACTGCGTCCATCTGGACCATCCAGGCTTGCGCAGCAGTCATCAGTGAACAAGTTTGTTTGAAAATGAATCTTCATGTGCGGCTGGGCCCAGTGCGACCATTTCTGCTTGTGAGCTCTGGTTAGGGGCGGCCAAATGGTAGGTTCATACACCACAAGCCTCTGGAGGATCCTCCATCTTGAGGTTCCAGAGGCACCAGCAGCTTCAATTAAACGTTGGCTGCTTTGTAAGGGCATTTTAACAGCTGCTCTCTTAATCTGATGAATTTATCGAACAGAAACCTTCCTCATTTATCTTTATCTGTACAAATCCATCTTTGTTCTGAATCAGCCACAAATCTCTTCACAGTACCATGATAACGCTTCAGTTTTTGTTAAATATCTAATGTTTTCATGCCTTATCATACAGCACTAAACTATTTTAATACTTTTTGTCAGCAGAGACAGGTTTCTTTCTCTGTGGCTTGAAACTTGTGGCCTACTTAATAATGTGGAACATCCTTCTTAGATTTCCTTTAATTGAGCTCCCCAGACAAACTAATCAACCCAGTTCTCTGAAATGAATTAAGAGCCCTGACACACAATACCATCTATAAATTTAATAGCAAAACAAAAAATTAAAGCTTTTTGACACTTAAATCTAATTTGCATAATAATTAGTGTATTTGTGTAGCAGCTAATTAGTAATGTTACTGACACAGCATAGATTTTTCCACTTTTACATTAAAGTAAAACCGGGGCCCAACCCTGATGTGACCAGAAGCAACAGCTGCTTCTGAGGCCTCAGCCTGCCATTGTGACAAGAAGAAATCCACATCTATGGGACTGTCTTGTCTATTGCCCATTAGTGTTGAAAGCAATCATTGTCTCAAGCGTGAAATTGTCTCACTTGGTCCGCATGGAATATTTGCAGTTATATTGATCTCTTCAGCTTAACGTCCAGTGATAATGAAGACTGAGTGTCGGGAAACACAGAGACTGTCGAGATCCCAGCACTTCAGAATAGTTAGACTTGTCATCGCACATTCAATCAACGTTATTTTCTCAATCAACCACAAGGCAGAGTCAAAACTGACAATACAAGTGCTGATATTATTGCATGTTGTTTGACTAAAACCAGACAGCATGTGTTGTTTGTAAAGTATGAAGGCTGGTTCGTGTTTCTAAGCAAAAGCACAAGCAATTTCTAAAATGTTTCGAATGTAAAAAGAATTTAATATTCTATGAGTATTCATTTTAGCTTCATGTATAAAATTTCTACTCTTCAGTGTCACTTATTGTCCCTGCTGCTAAATCGCAGCTCTAATGTTGCACATCTGCCATGACCAGCAGGCAGACGTAGTTTGGTATAATATGTCTGTCAGGATTTTTGTTTGTGTTTTGGATTTTTTTTTCCTTTTGTCTGATCAATTTCATTTTGTTCTGCAGCTCAGTTTAACATCTGCTCTTGATCAGACAGAATTTTATATACCTGGTGTTTGCCTTTCGCTGATTCACTCACTCACTGTGAGCCTTCAATAAATATCAGATTTTGAACTTTCCGTCTGTGTAAAATGCATTCGAAGTTGGAGGGAAAATCAGAAAACTCCTTTCTTACACGGTTGTTTAAACTTTCATGTTACTTTAACAATGAATGTAGTAGTAATAGACAAATGGTTACCAAACTTTAAATAGAAAGCATTTTAAAACAGTTTACAATTTTTAAATATTGTTGCCTTGATTTGAAGTCATTTAAATTAAATTAGAGATTTCTAAAGCTCATCAAGAATTATGCATTATATTTTCTTTACTTGAGAAGAAACATATTCAGATGTTTAAAAATATTTAAACATCTGAATATTTTAAACATTCAGATGTTTAAAAATATCTGAATGTAGGGGTAAAATATCTATTACCCCTACTTCTACCTAAATAATAAAATAGGAAAATAAAAAAAATACTAGAAAACCACTAATGCAATTAATAGGTACTTATTCTATAGCAGGGTTAATGCACTTGAATGAAAACAATAAATACTAAAGATGTTTTTATTATAACACAATATTGTTTTAACAGCAGTAAGAATGACTCCTGCTTTTCTGCCTTAAGTGAAATCAGTCAAATCTTGTTAAATATGCATTTTTTTTTTTTTTAGAAGTTTCCTAAAAATGTGATATATCGTCTACTGAGGCAACAAGGGCTGCGCAGTGACGCCTTGTTGCCTTGCAGCAAGAAGGTCCAGGGTTTGATTCCCAGCCCGGGATCTTTCTCCACGGAGTTTGCATGTTATCCCAGTGTGTGCGTGGGTTCTCTCCGGGTACTCCAGCTTCATTATGAGCTGAACATACACAGGACTCAGATTATCCTGTGCTGAAGGAGCTGCAGCTCTTCAACAACCATTTCACAAATCAACACAGACAGTGTTAAATAATTTGACACAGTTTGTAAACAACCCAGAAATGTGTTGGAGAGTTAGTGACGTAGGTAAGTGGCAGAAAGATAAACCCAAAGTTTGCAAATTATGCCACACAGAGACGGTGTGTGATCCCTGATCTGCACCACTGTGGTGCAGACATTTGGAAGATGGGAAAGTCGTCACTGGAGGAATGTTCTGCGGCAGGTGAGGAAGATGCTCTTGCTATTATAGTCTCCCTGACATAGACACTATATCTGGAACATAGCATCTATCTGGAGGAACTCAGAGGTTTCATTCTGTCCTCTGCAGCAAACTAAAAAGAGCGGGTCCTGGTTTACTGCTCCTCATCCTTATCAGAAGGATGAGGAGCAAATCTGTGCATTTTAATTGTCAACTGACACGTGCGTTGTAAAATTTAACCAAGCATATTTGGTTTTGCCCTTGTAGTCTTCCTTTACCAACAAACACGTCCTCATTTGCTAAGACAAAGAGAGGGGAAAATTCAATCAACTCTAAATCTGCACTCTCATACAGAAACAAAAGCTGGGTGTTGAGGAAAACAGTTGCAGTCATTGTTGTTGTCCAACTTCTCCCACCTTCTGGCGAGTAAATGCAGACACTGTTGTCTTTGTCTTGACAGTTTGCTTTAGAGGAAGCCTCTCACGAAGCACCCAGCTCTGCTCCCAGAGCCTCTGAGGTCATGGATTATTCATGGGATGTGGAAAAGAACGACATAGTCCCAGTGTGTAGTTCATATGCCAGGAAGCCTGACAGGACTGGCTGCCTGAGGTCAACAGAAAAAGATAAAGCAACATTTATTCGCATGGTGTTCATCATAACAAATGATTGCTGATGATTAATGGGACTGACTGTGGTAATGTTATACGTTCATGCATCATTGATGGTTTTAATGGATGGAAAGCATTAGCATAAGTATTTTTTGGGCAAGTCTCCATCGAAAGACAAGTTGAATGACAACAGAAAACAGAAGCATCATGAACCAACGATAGGACAGCTTGGAAAAAAAAACATGCTAAATTGCCTGTTTTGACACAAAACAACTGTTCGCTTTGTATGGATTACGTAACAGCAGGAATTAAGAATTTTACTGAGATGGCAGGAAGCCAACTCTTGCTCTCTCAGGGTGGAGGGTCTTTGAAAACATCAACTAGTTGGAAGTATGACATATCAGTACGCAACAATCGGTCGTCGTATTTTGTTTCTAAGCCAAGAGATAACTTAAAAACATTTTATAAGACAAAAAGAACATTTCATACACTTCCGTTCATGGATGATGAGGTAGATAGAGTACTGTATATCTTGTTGTTTGTGAGCACAAATTTATAAAGTCAGGTGAAAAAGTTTTCTTAAACATGTCTGGTCAGAGAAAAAAAAATTACATATTTTTGATTAGTTGATTCTGACTCGATTAACACACATCAAAACTGTGTTATTTCAAGATTAATTTATTACCTAGAATCAGACACCAAATTTTCTAAAAAAAAAAATAATAATTGCTTTTACTGATATTAGTTGAACGCTCAATGAATACAACTCAAGATGGGGGATGATTCTTGCTTGATGACGGGGTGAAGTGTTATTTTTGATGAAATTTCCATAGATAAGAGATAATTGCTGAGTTTTGTCTAGCCTACATGTGAGTCAATCAGCTGATAATATTGAAATTCCCTGGTTCACTGCCGACCTTTAGGCGGTATGAAGTGGACAGATGAAAAGAGTTTTGTGTTGGTTGAGGATGTTCAGGGTTTGCTCCTGTGGAGGAACAGAGCAGAGGGTCACCAAAGACCTGAGATTAAGTGAGATGTTTCCCTAATACAAGAAAACAGAGATTTAACAACAAGAAATAACTTGAAGGAAAACGTTTACAGCTACCTCCCCTCTGACAGGTTGGCAGCTGAAGTAAGTTACAATTGGTCCTCTTAAGCAATGTGGCTTGACAAGCAGATGTAAAACAAGGGTGCAAATCAGTGCAGCATGAGCAGCTCTGCCCTCAAGGAGAACCAGAGCACAAGGAAGGAACGGTGGAGAGAGGAGAAACAGAAGACGGATACAAAACACAGCTTGTACTTCCATGGAGCAGTGAAGCATGTGCAGGCAAGCAGCGGAGAAAAGGCATGCAGGTCCCCTGGGAGTGGAAGCTGCTTCTCAAAGTCACCTTTAATATCTTCACCAGGTTAGAAGAGAACTGACAGACTAAACTGTATGAACTTGAGAGGTGTTCCTCCTGTCCTGATTAATAAGCAGAGTGTCTGACTTTGAGTTTTGTGAAAGTCCACTCACCTCAATTAGGGCTTCAGTAATCATGACATATTGTTTCAACAAAAATGAACAAACAGCTTGGTATAGAGCTAGTTTCTCTCTCACCTTCTCTGGTCCTCAGACTTGGACTGAGCTCTGTAAAAGTGAAATGTTTCAAATTCAACATGTGGCGCGTTCAATTTACCACAAGCTTAGGAGTTGGTACTTTGGGCTCAGAACAAACATCATAATCAAGATAAGTGTGTTTCAGTTGCAAGTTGTCAACCAAGTGTAGTTTGCTAATTTTAATGCTCAGTGGCCAAACTGACTAAACACTGAAGCGACTTGTTGCCTGATACGGGGTTGTGCAGACACATGAATGTGACTGATTTAATATGACACAAAGAATCAAATAAACTGATCATTAGTGTAACTACGTTAACCTTGCGGATTGCATCTAGGAGCTTTACTAACTTTGCTAGGGATTTTCTTATTTTGTGTCTTTGTTGATGTTCTTTTCATTTTATTTCTCAGTTTTTCTTGACAGCGCATGACCTGTTTTTGAATCTACCTCAAAGGTTCAGGCTGTTTTACTTCACAGACAGACTGGCCTCATTAAAGTAGACTCTTTTTACACACTGTCATATATGACTTCATAATAATGAGTTTTTTTTTTTTTATCTCTTCCATGGTTTTATGCAATGTAATATTGACTTTATCGTCATAAAATGCAAGCAGGAAGGCTGCAACGTGTTGGAATTGGAAACAAAATGTGCCCAAAATGAGACGCTTTATTTCACGCACAGCATGATGGTCCATCATTTCTTTGTTTTTCTTTGTTCATGTGATGTAACCGTATCTTGGTCTTCCAATCATTGGCCAGTCTGGCCATGCAACTTTCCTTTTTGAGTAGATTCCAGTAGCCATATTGCTGGGACTTGACCATCATCCAAGTTTTTCTCCTTTTTAAGCAGAATTTTTCTAAGCAGCGGTTGTTTTTCTAGTGTTTGGGGTTTGCATGGGTGATATTACAACTTTGCATATTTTTGAATAAAAAAATAAAAAAAATTTGTCAAAATATTAGACACTATTTAAGTTTATTCAGGGATTTTTTTTTTATTGTTGTTGATGTTCTTTGATTTACATTCGCTGAGCAAAAATCTACAAATGATGGTGTGAGTTTGTCTCCATTTCTTGCTTACTTGTGCCACATATAGTGGAGTATTGAGACCGTTGTTGCCCAAAAAAGAAAAATGCACAGAAGATAAAATATTTGCCAAATAACTTAAAAACTCTCTGAAGCTCAAGTCTGCAAAACAAGAGAAATTTCTATAAAACCAGCTTATTCTCTGACCTTGTAATGTCAGAATGCAGATAACATCAAAGTTTCTTCTTGTACATATGTGTAATTAATGTAGAAAGTTCTGAATTTTTGGCAGTGATTTTTTTCCTCTGTAGCCACATTTTTTTTTCATTGATCTACCATGGGACTAATACATTGTTGTGCATTTTGTAATATTTTTATTTAGTCCAGAGATTTCTTTGTTCATGGAAAGGAATGTGATTTCTTGCCTAAAATAAGGAAACTTAAGGATATGAGCAACGGGGAACTTTAGCACCAGCATAATGAACAACACTTTCAAATAATTTGTTTCATAATTCCAATATGCTAAAAATCAATATTACTGCAGCAGGTCCTGAAAATATATAGTTTTACCAATATAATTCCAGCTGGCCTTGCATAAGAAGAAGCTGAACTGTGGTGAGTCACTTGATATTCCACATTTTCATCTTTGAGTACATAGGAGCACAAAATGTTTGTACACATTCTTTCACAATGCATTTGAAAAACGTATGGCCTTCCCTGGCTTGACATGGCTGAAAAGAATGAGACGCTTTGTTTTAGACAATATAGCCATTGACTGAAGATATGACACAGTTCACCTTGATGAGAAGTTGTATCAGAGCTTTTCATCATTGTCGTAACACCTTCATGAACCGCTGAATAGAACATGGAAACACAAAAGTGAAGTAAACACCTTTGGAAAGACACTGTAGCGCTTCCACAAAGAAAGGGAAAAAAAGAGCTTCCTCATGCTATAAGGTAAAAATGTTATTGTTCTAATGCTTTTTATGTTTTTACAAGACAGATTGACTTTTAATCAAAAAATAAATTGTTTCATTGCGTACTGTAGCAAATAATTAATTACTTTTCAGGTAAGACAGCAAAGCTGTACTAGCAGCATGAACTGTAAGTTCAGCACTGGTTTGCATCTGACCTGAGTTACGTCTGTCGTCGCTTAATTTAGTGAGCAGACCTCCATGCCGAGCTGCACCTGAAGCGTGCTGAGGTGAATGTTGGGGAGAGGAGTGCTGTGATGTGGGTGTTTGTGTCTGACCCGATTATGGAAAACAGACTCTGGCTCTGCTCCGAGAGAGATAGAGAGAGAGACGAGTATGTGCATGGCATCTCTGTGAAAAGTATCCCTGTTGTGCCAGCTTCTGTCACAGAATGCCTGTGGATAAAGACCAGCCTTGGCAGAACGCCAAGAGGGGGTGTGTGAGAGGAACAGGGATGAGAGGAGAGGAAAACATTCTGCAGCTTTCACACTGAGACAGATTTCTTCATTATTATTCATGTTGGTAAACTGGTTTTTAGAAGTCAAGCCGTGGCTGCTGCACACTTTTCTTTTCCTTCATTTTCTTACGGTACAGCTGAAGTGTATCGATACTCACTTCGACAATCTTCCATGAAGGGAATGAATATGAAAACATCCAGGTAGAACTGCTTCCAAACTTTAAGATGTTCAAGTTCAGACTTCAGATGTTAATCCAAAACTGATGCGTTGATGTGCACCGTGAACAATTTTAACATTGAACCCATTTGGAGACTTAATACTCCGTTGTTATAAACACATTGTCACCTTTCACATAATAATGTAGTGCTACACATTCATGGGCTCTTTTTGCATCAGAAAAACGCATTCAAAATTATTTCATTCATTTTAAAAGACTTGGGGGAGAAAATACAGACTGATTTCTTAATGTTTTGTACTTTGTCATTGTTGTTTATGTTGTTTATGCATATATAAACATAAACAACTCATATTTAAGAGAGAACTGAACAACTTTTAGCTATGACAAAATATTCAGGTTCTTATTTTGCAGTGATTTTTATTTACTGACTTAATTTTTTTTGCTTGTGTTTTGATTTAAAAAGAACAAAACATTTAACATGTTTTCTTGTGGTATAAAAATATATTTTCTTAAAGTTTGCTTTGAATCAGAAGCCTTCAATGTCTGCTGACCCCAGGACTTTGAGACCTGGGGTCACCCAAGTGAGACCGATAGTGAATTCAAGATCTTAAGAAGCTGTGACCTTTAATCTTTAGTCTTGAGACGATCCAGAATAATCTCTTCCCCTGAGATGTGATTATGTACCAACTCATCAGACAAAGCATCATTCCAGGTTTCACATGTCCCCTGGAGAAGGTACATTTATGCGTACATTTGAGCTGAGAACACATTTGGTAATAATGCAGATGAAAATTTCCCGTGTTGGATCGAAATCAATTATTCATTGAGGATTACTCACTGACTGCTGCTGAAGTAGCTCTGAGATTTAAGGACAGCTCTATGTGTTTCCTCTGAAAGTTGTGTTTCATAAGACTCTTGTCTGACTAGTCACTCAGACCCTTTAATAAACGGAGAGGTTTGAGTGCAAATGTAAGGTAACTCATCAGCAATGATGCTGAGAAGTAATCTTGATGACATTGAATAAAGAGGGGGAAAAAAGCAACCCTGTAATAATGAGTAAATATCGTTAGAGTTTAATTTAAATGGACACCAGACCTTCATGTATCAAAGTTTCAGCAGTCTTTGTAATAATGCACTCAAAATAGCATTAAAAGATATTGGGTTTTCAATATGAGCAGTAAATCTTTTGGCCATGAAAAATGTTTTCCAGCAAACAACATTTATCAACAGATGGCCTATGCCATCAACATTATACATTTTTTATTAGCTTATTTTTCCAGTTCAGTTTCAAATGAAACTTTACAATTCTTTCATCCCTACTTTCAAGGTTTGTTTTATCTAAATTCGTTCAGCATTTTGCAGAGACATTCCACATTTTGGTCTCAGTCTGGTGAAAACATTACCACCTTACGTGATTTATTCTCATTTATCAAGCACAATGTCTGATTTTTCTTGAAACTGCAAATGGAAGAAATGCGTACAAATTGCACATAATTCAGGTTGCTTTATTTTTTAAAATATTAGAAATAATAATATAAGATCCTTACACTTACTTCCAGAACCAGGGATATCTATTTGTATTAAGATTCCACCTTTTTTCACCAAAGTATAACTTATTGCCTAACATGTCATTCAATTTCATCAGACTGAGTTATGTCTCTGAGAAATAAAGACTTTGTCCCTGAGTGTACTTCAAACAGACTTTTTTTGTGCTGCTATTGGAGTCGTGGCTTCTTCCTCTCTGAGCGGAAGAGAGGAAGACACCTTCCTCTCTGATTGTATTTGTTCCAATCTTGTGAAATGTTAAAGTTTCTGTCGTTGGACTTTTCTCCCCCAACAATAGAAACATTTTTTGTATCACTGGTAAATAAATAAATGTTTACCAGTGATCCCATTAAATGTGGCTGGCAATGTAAGGCTTCCTTTTGCTTCTCTCCATTCCCCTTACAGGTGCACTGCAAGGACCTAAAAGCGCTTTCAAGCCCATCAGGAGATTAACTTATTTACAAGAGCTTGTATACATGCCTCTCTGAAAGTTCAGCAGGGTGCTGAGATTTTTGAAAGAACATGAGAAAAAACTTCTCAGAGCTGAAAGCAACTCCGAATTATTAAAAGTGGATGACAGGCAGCAGCATTCCCAGTCCCCTGAGTCTCCCCCCCACCCCCGTCTTTTATTTAATCTTGTTATCAAACAGTGATTGTTTTCCGTCTAATTCCTGTCTTGTCTTGTCATATAAAACTGAATTTAAAAATCTGCATGGATTGATGGACGTACGGTACTTTAATCATGCGGCCACTCATCTAAAACGATTTGTAGACAAATGTAATTGCATATTTAGATCTTTTCTTCTGAAAGCATTTTAAGCAAAGAATGTGCCGATTCAAACCAATAAGAGCAGGAACACTGAGGCAAGGTCAAAGGACCACTTATTATGAGACAAGTCCAGGTGAGTACTTTGCAAGGAGGGGGACAAGATTTGGGTCAATAAAAAGACCTTAATCCAACAAAGGTGGCATGTAGGTCAACGAGACTAGATAGAGAGTAAATTTACTTCAAGTAAAGACTAAGCCGACCTATCAAGAAGTCTCCTTACCCTTAGCATGTATTTGTGCATTGGAATGTCCCAACATGATGTTGTGAGGAGCTGCAGGCTGTAAACAACATGACAAGCCATCCCCTGGTGGGTTCCTGCACCTATACCTCCTCTGCTAATGTGATATCCAAGAGCTGAGATGGATTTGCTCTCTGGGGAAAGGTTTATTGATTTGAAGATGTAGAAGAAAGGAAAACCAATTTGTGGGGACATGTGACCCGACAGCTGGGGAGACTCGACAACCTATTTAGCAAAAAAGGTGAGTCCCTCACATGTGGGGTACATTTGCAGAGCTGTTGACTTTTTGCAGAGAAACTTTATGGATTGTTTCCTCACTGCAGCAGTCCTCATTAACTTATTTAATGAACCAATAGAGAAAGAGAGGGTGAAAGTATGTGTGTGTAAGTAGGGGGAAAGCTATAAATCTGAACCCCATACTGTGCTGTAGAGTATGTGACCTTGTTGACCATATATGTGTTTCAAAAACTTGTTTTTTTTGTTTATATATATATAAAACACAGAGTGGCTATATTTTATATTTCTAAATATTTTTTATAATCCTAATTAGTGCATCTATCCATTTTTCACCCATAAGATTTTAATTAATAAATTTAATTAAATAAATTGTATCTAATGTCGAATATCATCTCAAGACGTTCGATGACAAAATAACAAATAATTAATTCATAGTAAATCCAATCATATATTTAGAGTCACTTACAATAATTAAAATCTCATACCCACTATTAAAAAAAATTTCACTCACGCTCAGTTTGTTATGTCAACTGGCAAATGTTTTCTACGTGAGGAAATCCTCTGGTCACCTACTTTGCAGCAATCCCAAGCACGAATCTTCATCCTGAGCATGACATGAAGTGACGGAGTGGAGACCAACTCCTCTTCCAGAACATCCGGGACACTCTGGCTCGGTGTGAGCGGACATCTGACGAGACAAACTGGAGGTTTGAGAAGACAGAGTAGTCCCGCAGAAACACAAAAGCTCTTCTGTGGGTGCGCTTCCTCTGTTAATGAAAAAGTAATGAGTTCATAGCAGGCACAGCTCCCGAGAGTAGCTGCTTTAATGTCTTCATCCAGTAGAAAAGCAAAGCTAAACAGATCCTGACTGAGCCATTAGCGAAAAACTGAGTACATGTGGTTAGTCACAGAGAAACTCCTTGTATTGTTTTGTGCATAGGAGACGGGATTAAACCCAGAAACACATCGCCAAGTGCATCGTCTTGAAGAAAGGCAACAGAAAGCTATTGTCAGCAATAGTTCCCTGCAGGAAGATATCACAACTACACAGGAGCGCCAGGACAGATGAGACTTCTGTGAAATAAAAAAAATAAATAAATAGAGGGAACAAACTTAAAGTTAATGGGAGTTGTGGGAGAAAGTAGTTAGTGGTCAGTGTGTCTTTCACTAGCCTCAGTCCACCGCAGCATATGGAGATGGTTTAGGACAACACAAGCCGGTCAAGCTATATAAACTTTATTCAAACTGAACACTTGAAAACTACTTTCAGTATTAGACAGGGTTCCACAGAGGAGCCTGATTATTTTAATCTGTATCCCAGTCTTCTTTGTAGGAATCACCAGTAAAGCGGTGGTCTGAGAGTGAAGTGCTTTGTTGTAGAACAATCACATCTCTGAACTAATGAGGAAATTTTAAATTTTGCATTTAACAGGCAATAAGGAAAGCTAAAATAGAGTGTAAAGAATTGCTATATTCAAACATCGAAGGAGAAAATCTGTGGTTATATCTGATATTCATTATAACGCATAAGCCTGTTTTTATGTTATTCTTTTGTTTATAATGTCTGCTATTGTCCATATCTGGATTTGTCATTCAATTGAAGCATCATAATCAAAACTAACCTTTACATATAAAAGAATATCTTTCATTTGAGTAGCAACTACAATCACATCTTTCAGATAGTTGAGTAAGATTATTTCACAGAAGTGTAAAGCCTGATTGAAATCCTGCTTCTGCGTCTCAGCTGAGCTTTGACTATGCCTATCCAAAACCTTTGTTTTGTTCCCTTGTTGTTTGCTTTTGTATTTTTCGTCATTCAGAGGAGGACTTCTTCAGGATTCTCTGCCAGAGATCAGATATCAAGGTTCCAGCACTCATAAGATGGCTAAGGATCCCCAGACCATCACTCTACCTACTCCCTGTGTAAATTTTGTCCTTTTTTATGAGATGCCGCGTTAGTTTTATGCCAAATGTAATATGATGCATATTTCTGGAAAATGTTAGTGTTTCAGTCAGCAGAGGCTTTTCTCTTGGAACTGATCCAACTCATGATTGTTGCTCCTGTTCAGCTTCTTTCTCATCACTGAGTCTTGAACGCTGACCTTGACTGAGACAGCTGAGGCCTTCTGGGCTTTAGATGCTGCTATGCTTCCTTTGACATCATGAATGAACACTGTTTGCAGTCGTAGAGTGATTTTGGCTGGTTAAGTTTAGTACTGTTCCATGTTTTCTCCATTTGTTGATAATACAGTAGTTCTGACTGTGGTTCTCTGGAGTCTAACCTCTTTCCAGCTGGATAGATTTCAAGAAAACAGCTATGTGTTTTATGTTTTCTAGATGTTTATTTTTTTAAAATAGCCTGCTTTGAGGTGGTCAGACACATTCAATTTAAGTGGGTTGTTAAGCCTTGAAGTCTGAAACCCAGTTTTCTGAAAAACAGGAATGTTGTAAATCTCTTTTATGTAACAACGGCAAGGCGATTACTCTTTCACCGAAGGCCAGCTTTTCCTGCCATAAATCATCATTTGAAATCTGCATTTGGTTTTTACTCAGATTCTTTTTTGGATGTTTGCTGTAAGTTTCTTTGGAAATCCGGGTGGAATTGAGCTGCTCCCGACTCGGGATAGAAATTACAACGATGCCTCCTTGGACTTGTCCCCTCAGAGGTTTAGTGAGGAGGAGCAGCTGAACTGATTCCTGGCTTGTCCCAAACTGGCGCTCAGTGGAGGAATTATTTCTCCCAGCTGGCTGGAAAGGATCTGGCTATTATCCAGCCTGCGCTGGAAACACAGAGTGTAACTCTACTCCCATCCCACCCACAGCCCCACGGCTTCCCTAACGTGGACTTAAATGGTTCAGAGAATGAAAATCAATGAGTTTGATTCTAACTATCAACCTTTGCATCAGTAACAACTTTATTCTGTTCATCATTTTTGCACCAACTGTGACCCAAAAGAAATTCTGACTTTGTCACATTTGGTCAACTCATTCAACATACCAAACATGTGCAAAAATAATTATATATATATACACCTGCCTATGGTTCAAGTATCACAATTTATTACAAAAACTAGATTTTTTGTTTTTGTTTTTTCATCCGTTTGTGTTGCCATGCTTTAAGCATATAACAATACAGTATAAAAGCTCAACCTAAAGGTAAGGACAGTAAAAGCAAAGAATTGAGATGATGTTGCAGCATCGCAGAAGTTAAGACATGCTTGTTACTGTACAAAAAGAACATTTCCACTCAAATTTGAGCAACTAGACAAAAAAAACCCCAAAACAAACAAAACAAAAAAAAAATGCAAAATGAATTGCATTTTACAGCATTCAATCTGGTCCGACTGCTTCGTTACAAGAAAGACTGCTTTTGAAAACCTTTTACAGGAAAATTAACACACACACTCTCTGCAAATGATAATGACTATGCTGAGATGTTTTTTTTTTTTTTTTTGTCCACAGCCCAAGGCACTCAGGCTCATATGTTGGCAATGATCAGAGTCGCTCTTTGCACAAAAATTACGTCAAGCGGGTGGTTTTTAGAGAAAGGAGAGTGGTCCAGAAACAGTTTTGTCTTTTTCAAAGCCTCCAAAAGCGAACCTTGCTGCTAGATGAGTCCACCTGCGTGTTCTCCACAGTGCAAACCTCTGGTGGTCGAGACAGAAAAGACCGCTGGAGATTCATTTGCTTTCTTTAATTGTGACATCAGTTTTCTAAAAAACCTACACAACCTTTTCCTGCTACACGCTTGAACTTGGCCCGTTATGTGTTTGCCTTCACGCTGCAACTTCTTCCTTTCAGAAGTGCCACCTTTTACTGCCTTTCCCAAATGAAACCACATGTGCTGACAAGCAACGCCGGATACCAAAAGTTGACCTCTTCAGTGACCTCCCAAATCCTCCCACACAAGAAAATCACGTAAGAACCTGCAGATCTCTCACAAATAAAGTTTTCAAAATACCTATGAGAAAAATTCCAGTTCGTCTTCACTGAAAAAGTCTCCTCCTGATCCTTCAGGTTGGCTGACTAACCACTGTGGCAAAAGTGGGATTCGCAAATGTTTGATTCTTCATTCGCGGCTCAGTTCAGTTGAGATGGCGGCAAGCTTCGAATGTCCACTTCGAGGCGCCGCCGTAAATGTCCAGGCTCGTCTCCATCCATGCAAACACGTTACCCACTTGAGCTTTGCTGCTGCAGGTTGCCAGATTGTAAATCTCTCCTTCGGAGAGCTTTCGATCCCAGATGTGGAAATTCGCCAGGTCTCCGACAAAAGCCTGTGTGGCATCGAACCCCCCACCATAAGTGTCCTGTGGTAAAGAGAATCCATTAGTAATGAAGCTGATCAAGAGGTTGCATGAACAGAAAGTGAGAAAAAATGTGCATCCTAAATGGATTTTAATTGCTTTTTCAGTGGGAAAATCTTTGAATCCAATAAAAAATTAAAGTCACATAGTAGCATTTCAATTCATCCCTGAAGAAACAATCTTTCTCAGAATTTTGTTAAATGAATGCACATGCTACTGTTTGACCGATGCTTTCAAATCATAATTTAATAATATCCAAGACGATTGCACAGGAAGAGCAGGAAAGCATTAAATCCACCCAATGTCTTGTTTACCTGCTCTTGGCCAAGGATTAGCAATCCCTGGGGTTTGATTGGATGATACGGCGCCAGATTCTCTCCGCCTCCTCTTTTGACACCATCCTGGTAAGCTTCCCAGACCCCGTCCCGAGTCGTCCAGGTTACACAGATATGGTGCCATTTTCCGTCATTGATGAGAAAGGGCAGCTTTGCAACCTTCAAGGAGATGCAATACGCGATATCTCAGAACCATCAAAAAAAAGAACATGAAAAAAAAAGACTTTTGGAGAGAGCTTTCTGTTAATCAAGCTCATTTTTTAAAAAAAATAATGTTCAAAATTTGCCATCAAGTACCATTCTAATGCTAGTTAACCTCCTGGTTTGCAGTAGAGGGCAGTGAGGCTTAGCTTTCTAAAAGTAAAAAAAATATGAAACCATTTAAGTTTTCTTCCAGCTCAGCAAAAGCACTAAGGCTAACGTCAAACTTGCTAACCAGCCCGGCTATATAACCCATAAGTGGTGTGTACTTCTTTGCTGTGTGTGTCAGCTCTACAATTAGCTGATATTGCTCGTGTACAAGGAGCATATCGTTGGCTAAAATCAATGAGCCATACCTTGTCGTTTATCAGTATCTCCATGGGGTTGTTCCCCCATTCTATGAGGACCAGCTCATTGGCCTGACCCGGTACTGCATAGGAGAAAGGTGTCCCCACTCCAGGTGACGCATTCGACTTCAGCCACATGCACACGGTCAGGGCGTACATCTCAGGCAAGCTCTTCTTCACTTTTGCATACATGTAGTTGGTCCTCAGAGGGAATGTGAGTTGGAACTTATCCAGGGGCCTGTTTTCTCTTTGACCTGTTGGCATCAAACACAAATTGGTGATACATGATACATGCTTCCTATTTCTCTATTTATTTATTTTTTATTTTATTTACTTTCCGTTAAACACTGATAATTTACTCAGTTTGACCACAACCTCGGGATTTCTATTGGAATTATGCGTTACACAACAAATCCACAATAGGAGGGTCGCAGATTTGCTTTAATCTCGCTGCAAGATAAACCCATCACTGGAGCAGTGACGTTGGTAACATGTCTTTGCTAAACGCAATCATGCATGCATGTCACCACAGTGCTCCTAAACAGATGTTGCATTGCAGTATTACTTAAGAAAAAAATAAAAATAATAAAAATTTGGAAATGGAGACAAGAGACTTTTTTTTTTTTTGCAAAAATTTGATCTGCAAAAAGTGGAGCCTACATGAGATTCTGCTCTGATGGCAAGACGTAATCATCTCCAGAGTTCATTTCAGTGCATTATAATTAATAGATATAAACTGATTAAATCAGTTTCCATCCTGTGCATGGAAAAGATCAACCCCCTCGTACCATGTACCTTTTTCTAGATCCGTGATCCTTTGGTGTAGGGAGGTGAGCGTGGACTCCACTCTCCCACGCTGCTCGGTCTCATTCCTGAGACCGGGCTTCCCTTCCTCGATGCTGTTCACCCGGGACAAAACCTGCTTCTCCAAGTCGTCGATTTTACTTTGAAGCAGGTCCTTCAGGCTGTTGGTCTGCACCGAGTTGTTGCTCCTGCTGAATTGCTGTCAGGGAGCGAAACCTCGTTAAGTTCAATTATACAATCATTTTTACAAGTGAATGTCTACGCGCAAACTGCATATTGTGTTTTTAAAATACGAGAATGCTTTATTGCTGCAATGATTTATAGGCTGCTTTTCTTCAAATCGAGCTTTGCGCAGAGTTGAGGCGCCGAAAACGTCTCCAGACGCATCACCCTACCTCCAGATTCTCTAATCTCTGCTTCAGCGACTGTAAAGTCTGAGAGAGCTGCGTCAAAGTCTCCGCGGGGCCTCTCGACACGTCCCCCATGGTGTTTTTGGTCCCCACTTCTTTCCTCCTGCCCCCGGGCCGCGCGTCCCCGGGCTCCACGCCGCCGCTCTGACTCTCGCACCGGGCCAACTTTGAGGTCAGCTCCCGTATGGTCTCCTTCTGGTTGATGATCGTCTCCTTCTGCTGCAGCACGGTCTCCCGCAGTTGCATCACGGTGGTCTTCAAGTCCTCCCCAGGTACGCTGTTCTGTAGCGTGGCCGCGCATATGTCCACATCCTTGGGCACAGACGTGCATATGAACTGCGTCTGTCCGACAAAGTCCTGGGATAAACTCTCCAGACACACACAGGAGAAAAGCAAAAGTCTCCAGGAGAAGCCGCTCCTCGTCGCCCACATCCTGCCGTGGTGTGCGCCCGCTTTTTAATTTGTATTATTTATTATTATTATTTGAGTTGACGAGCCGCAGTGAGTGTGCTCCTGTTGTGGTACTCCGCCTGTGCGAGCGCAGCCGCTTTTATACGCGACGTGCCCGGTCGGTTCTGCGCAGAGCAGATTCACTGCATCACAACCCGGAGCGGAGGGGCGGCGGGAAGAGAAGCGCTGCCCCGTTTAGAAAGAGAGAAAGGGACGGAAAAAAGAGAGTGGCTTTGGATTCGAGGGATGAAACCCATTTTCCTTCCACAGTGCCGCATTTTAAATCTTTGATCACTTAGACTGTTTGTCATTTCTTGGCTCTGTATTATTCATCTGGAAAAAACAAAACAAAAACAACAACAACAAAAAAAATATGGATTTATTAAAAAGGAGGAAGGCAGGGACTTGTGTGTGGCGCTTGGCCAAGAGGAGCCAGCTGTGTGCGTGTGTGTGTGTGTGTGTGTGTGTGTGGGGGGGGGAAGGGGGGATGCGTGCGTGTGTGTGTGTGTGTGTGTGTGGAGGGGGGGAGGGCGGGTGTATGTGTGTGTGCATTTTGTTCTGCGTGCTCTGGGAGCTGTAGGTGGATGAATCCAACACACAGCAGAAGTTTGCGTTGAGAAATCTCAGCAGCACCAAGGACAGCTCCAGCTACCAAGAACGGATCTTCTGACTTTCTTTCCCCTCCCATTTCTCACTTTGTCCTTTCTGGTTCCTTTTTTGTCAGATCATAAAAGATAAACTGCGTTACCATAGACTTAGAAAAAAACATGCGTACTCCCTGAACTCTTCAAAGAATAGTCCACGGTCGTGTAGTAGAAGCAAGAGTGTGAGGCTTTCATTGACTTGCAAAGAAAAAAATCCAACACTTGTTCCGCCCCCTTAATCTGATACCTCCCAATAAAATCCTGTTCTACCTGTTGACTTTGAAAAGTCGCTTATAAAACTATTGCCTTTAGACTTGTTGCAGTCAAAGCAGAGTTGATGCACATTCGATCATAAAGTGTGAATTAGTGTGGAGATAATTTTTTTGATAAATCCAAACAGACCAATTCATGGGTTCAAAACCCCAAATGCACGCACACACACACGCCCACGCCCACACACACGCACACACACACCCACATACACGCACACACACACGCACGCGTGCATGAATGAAGCCAAAATTTATCTAACACAAGGTCGACTAGTTCTCTCTAACACTCTAATATTTTAATATGTAATGAAAGCGTGCCAGCTCTCAGATTAAAACTGGCTCAAAAGATAAAGTGTGTGCATGTGGGGGGAAAAATAGGTCTGCATGTGACTGTTTAATAGTGGGTTAAAAAGTTCTCTGGATAATTGCTCCCATCTCCAGCAGGTCAGTGAAGTCGAATGTTTTGGAACGCCTGAATGTGGAACTGAATGATTAAATGGTCCGGAGGGATTATCTCACATGAAAGCTTTGAAATGTACCGAAATGATTATTTTATAGCAAAAATACCTTTTATCCGCTATACTGTGCTGTTTTCTAACCTGTCTCAGTTTTCTTTATTTTCAAACCTGTTTTTCTCTAACATTGATGATATTTTGATCAATGTTTTTTTTTTTCAGACTTCCTGTCGATCATTATGATTGCCAGTGATTGTCCCCAGATCTGTGTGTGTTTTAAAAAGCAAAGGAAATTGACTATTGGGAGGAAAAGAGTGAGAAGCTGTGTCTACAGCAGATCAATGAGTCTCAGAGGCAGAAAGGATGCCTAATCACTCAGTTTGTCATCAAACCTTGGGTAGTCTAAGTTTTACCCAACAGTTTTTTCTTAGGGGGAAAAGGGTATAAACGTGTTGATACATGAGGTTCCTTGAAAAACCATTTATTACCTTTTCAGGTTTTTATATTTTGTCATTAAAATCACAAACTTCCATTTGGTTTTTATTGTTGTTTTATTAGCATTTGGATTAACAATAGGAAAGAAAAGGACAGTGCACCATTCACTGCAATTACAGGCTGAAGTATTTTAATTAGTCTTCACCAGCATTTTTATCAAATTGGTATCTGTCCAATGAGTAAAACTGCACTGATAATCAATGTCTATCCCCATATTGTTCCTGTTTGAACCATATTCTCATTTCCAAGTCTTTTTCAAGTCTTGGAGGTTTCAGCTCCATCCATCTTCCAGTTCAACTTGATGAACCTCCCTCTCCCTGTCTGAGAACCAATAATGCTCCAACCACCATATGTCATGCTTAGGGTGTTATGTTAGTTTTCTGCAACACTAAAAGTTTGCAAATAAGCCTATAAGTTGTGTTTTAGTTCTCCATAACACTGTTGTTCAAATGTTTCCCGTGTTCACTATTTAGATGGCTTCAGGCAGAATGTGAGCAGGACCTTTAATGGATTTTAACGTCTGTCCTTTAATGGACCTTTAACATTTTTCCCAAATGTTTGGACGCCTAATAGTTGTCCAGTCAGCAGATTCTCCAACCTCATGTGTGGATCTCTGCAGCTCCCCCACAGTTATCATGAGTCATTAGGCTGCTTTTTTGTTAATGCTCTCCTTGCCTTGCCCGGCCTGCCAATGTCAGCAGACTTTCCTGTCTTGGCAGACTTGATCTTGGAAAGTTCAAATAATATTTTATTATAATACAATTTTACTACATAAACTGCTGTAGCCTTCTCAACAACTTTCTCCCCAACTCGTCTGCTGTGCTTATTGGCTTTTGTTTGTTCACCGCAGTTCTCTAGCAAACATCCAAGGTTTTCATTTACACAGAGGATATGTTCCAACTTCATTTACTGTCACGACTAATTGTTCCCTGAAAGGAATGCATTGCACTGGAGCTTATTTTGGAATATCACTATTTTTCATTTTTTAGATTTTCATGTATGAAAAAGCAAATCATTATGTGTTCCTTTGTGTTTATCCATTACATAAAAGCCCAATAAAACACAGTGAAGTTAAAGACTGTAATTAGCTAAAAGGGATATAAATAGCTTAGTGTTTTTGTTTTCTCCCAAAGAAATTCCTGCTTGTATTGTTTTTAAACTCAGCTGAAGTAATGGGAATCATTTGTGCCTTTATGACAGAGAGCTAACAAAGTGCTAAAAATATTTTTTCATTATTTTTACTACTGTTGGAAATTAAATCTTTCTTTTCCAATATGTTTGTGTAAAGACACCGACGTTTTTTTTTGTTTTGTTTAGTTTTTTTTTAGTTTCTTTTACATCTGAGTCATTTATCAAACACAAATAATCAAATATACTGGGGGAAAAAGAGTAGAACCAGTTAAAGTGCAAAGAAAAGTTGACCTCTGGAAAAGCTGAAATATCTGTTTATCGAGACCAAACGAGACGATAGAAGAACATCTGATTGCTTGGAAACTGAAGGTTAAAAGGTCATGGATGACTCCTATCAATAAAACAGGATTTATGTGGTCCGTATTGCATAACAGTTTTGATAACACAGGAATGAATCAATACTATGTGTTTAACATAACGTATTAGGAATGTGTTTCAATGTGTGACGTAACTTGCTGCCAGAACTTCTGTATTTGTTGCTTTACTGCCCCTGAACACTTTGTTTTCCTCTGGATTACAGTCGATTTGAGTGCTGCAACAAAGTCCAAGGGAAATGAAATGGGGCAGAGGGAGAGCTTTGGCGAGTTTCCTCTCGGTTCTTTATCCAGAGTAGATGAAAAGTCAGTGATATTATTAAAAACAGATCAAAAAGCTTTACAGAAGCACAGACAACAGCTTTTTGAGCCAGACATGAAAGTGATAAAAATAGACATTTGGGTGATGTAACATTGCAAGGTTTGCAGAAAGGCTGCTTATATAGAAGGTATTGCAAAAAAAAAAAATGGATCGATATAAAAAAAAAAACATTGGTCAAAGACTGAGAACGGCTCCGTTCAGCTCACTTAGATCTGACTTCAGTAAAAGCTTTTTGTTTGGTCACAAAAACAAACAAAAAGCAGCTCATGATCTGCTCTATGGAGCAGAATAACTCAGTTGGATGTTTCATATTTAGATGATGTAAGACAGATTGTTTTCTCAACTCTGAACCATATTGCTGGTGTTGTAAATCGAATCAGCACTTTCTCTTTTTTGTAAATCTCCAAAAAGTAAAAGGAAAAAGAAAATTTAAAAAATGATGATATATGCATATATAATGAAAGTATCAAGGAGAAAATATAAGTATAATAACAATATTTTTGTTATGCAAATTGACTTTATTGGCTCTTTGGCCTGCATTTAAAATGCTGTGTGGTGAAAGACTAAGACATGGTATAAACACAGCATGTATTTTTGCAGCACTATTGTTTTATATAAGCTAAACAAATATTCTTCTATGCTCTGCCACCTCTACACCTTATTGTAAATTATTGGTGTGTCCTTAATCCAGAGTAGGATTCTCATTTTTTATTTATTTTTTTGACTTTCACAGAAGTAAAACTGATGCATCAATTACGTTTCTGTAATTCAATTTCACTTCATTTTCCTGCGCAGTTTGCATAATCGGTCACAGTAGTCCGGTTCCAGTCCACCCTGAAACAAAAGAGAAATGCACTCAGTCTATCAATATAACATAATTATTCAGAGCCTCCCACACAAATAAATCTCGGAGCCATATGCCTGAGGTCTGAAAAACAATTGTTGCTGCTGCAGAAACAAGCTGTACCTCAGCGCGGTCACTTGCTCCTCCCAGACACGCTTGGCTCCCGTGTCTTCATCAGGGTGAGTTCAGCTAAAAATTAGACTGCGTTGTGCCACAGTTTTAAAAATTAAAAAAGAAACTGTGACAACTGTTGCATTTCTAAAGCATCAAACTGCTCTGCTCATGAAATAATAACAAGCTTGGATGAAATCATGATTTCTTCTGCAAGCTGTTTCTGCTGAATATGGCAGCACAACAATCAACGTCGATGAAGCTGATCTTATAAAACAACAAAAGCAGCAGTTTGTACCTCCTGTTTTAATCACGCCCTCGCTGCTGCTTCGGTTTTGTCCAAACTTGGCCGCTCTCCGTCTGTTGTGTTGAGCACTATGCTCTCAATAATGCATTCATACACAGAGGAAATGCATTGGCCAGCATCAGAGATCAATAACTGTAATTTCACATGCTGGCACTGCGCCCCCACCGGATTTCTCTCCCTGATTTATTTTCCCCTCACTGCTCCAGAACAGATCATTTTAGATGGACAAATTTTCTAAGACTCTGTTTTTGTTCAAAAAGACGAGAGCAGACACACGTTTTTAATGCAACTCCATTAGCCTCCCTGTTCTTTTCCAGATAAAAAGCATTTATCAGAGTTTGAGGTCCGACATATGTCATATTAAAGCACTTCATTTCAATAATGTTTTACATAATTCACAAAACACTGTTTGGTCATAGGTGGAAAAAAGTTCAGTTTAGCTCAAGTTATTGATACTCCAAGCAGATTAAAATCGAACAAAAATCATTTCAACTAATAATGTTAACTCTGAATCAGTTCCGTTTACTTGGCACAAGTTCACAACACACCATCTCAACGCATTTCACTGATATAAAATAATATGGGTATTTACTTAGATAGGGTTAGTAGCATAGTAGTATAATTATTCTCTTTAGAAGCTTATTAACTTGCCTGTTTTTCACTATAATGTAATAGTAGCAGAAAAACAAATAGAATGACACTCTTTTGTTAAATTGCATGTTTTTCTATGTACTGTTGTGAAAAAAAACAACAAACACAATTTACTATAGTCTCACTGGATGTAATAAAGTTACACAGCTGCAGCAGAATTGGAACCTGAAAATGATCCAAAACATATCAGTAAATCCATTAAAGGACTGACTGAAACTAAGTCCTTTCCTCAGGCAAAGTCCAGATCTTAATCTCACTGAGAGGCTATGGGATGACTTGAAGCAGACTTTATCTGCAGGAAGTGGTAACCCTAACTCTAGCCAAAAGACAAACAAAATAAACAGTAGACCTCAATATCTGAACTTTTCCTAAAGGAAAAATAAGTTTTTAATGGAGTGTTACAATTTTTAATTAATACATTATTCTACTCACAAGAGTGATTTTTTTATTATTATTTTTTAATCTCAAGCACCTTTTCTGATGAATGAAAAATAAACAAAATAAAATAAAAAAAACGGTTGCACTTTATTAAAATATATGGCGGTATTCAAATCATCAGAATAGTGTTCATTTAAACCTCTACAATATGTTAGATTTTTTTCTAACACGTCATTGTTCTTCCTTACTTTCTTCATGTGTTTTACAGGAGAAAAACAAAGGAAGCAAGAGGTCAGTCAGAGTTTGTTACATGAACTTTTTTAAAACTCGGGGGATAAAAATGGATGCTATGAGGAGTGAACCTCAGAATTTAGCAATAAATGCAATTCTGTTGGTCATAATTATTATTTAAAAAAAGGCTTAAATAGATACAGAAACGCTGTTTAAATGGAATCTAAGCAGCTGTGAACTATGCAGATGTTCAATGCGCTGCACATGTGAAGAAGCTACTGGGTAGTCCAAATAATGCCATGTTTTACCAGGCCAGCAGCATATGCTATTTGAATAATTAACTTATTTATAAATTATGAGCAAAACCTAATTAGCTGGTATTTCGTGTCTTGGGCCACAGCCACCCTCTCCAAAACAAAGCAGGGGAAAAGACTGCCAGTTTCAGGGTCACTGGAACTTAAGTATGCAGTGGCTGCATGAGGCGAGGGAAATGTCTGGCAGTGTGTCGTAAAAAAATAAAAACTGCCTAGGGAGGCTCATTAAGACAAAACATTTCACTTACAATTCCTCACTGTTTTTTTTTTTTTGTTGTTGTTGTTTTCTTTTTTCTTCTTTTTTTATGTTTTTCCCTCGCAGTCCACTAATGGACTTTCTAATATTGTTTTTTGGTATCTTATTTTTCATTAAAATTTGTGAGCTTTTTTTTCCCTTGTTGCACAAAAAAATCTGAAATTGATAAGATGCATCTTTAGATAGTTGACTGGAATTTAGGGAGTTCTAACTTGAATGATGCTCTGGACAAACTCCTCTCCCCTTTGCTCCAATAACAATCATGTCAAACACAAATAAACATGAGGGGAAAAAAATGACCTTTTTTCACAAACAGCATAAAAGTTTTGTAAATGTCAAGATTATCCTTGAAGTTTTGAAAAATCCAGTTCAGATTTGATCACTCAAAGAACTTTAGAGTTGAAGATGCATTTCTCATAATGTATTGTGTTTCTTTTGTTTTTTTGTTGTTGTTGTTTTTTTTTTTTTGTCTCCTATAAATAACCACAGACAACAAAACCAGACCAGTGTGAAGAAATATGAGATTCCACTGCAGGATTCTGCCTTGTGTTTATTTCTGTTAAGATCGCAAGAGGCACAGGATTGGAGTCGATAAGCTGACAGCAGTACAAACATGGCAGGGAAGAAAAACTATTTACAGATTCCAGCATAGATTTGATTTGGGTTCCAGTCTACCCTGGTGCTCCTTACAAACTTTGTGCCTTATTACTGCTTAAATTCCCCCAACTCAGTGCAGTGTTTTCACATATAAACAAGTCATTTTACAGCCTCTGTACAGATAAGAGGCAGGAATCTGAATAAAACATGCCAAGGAAATATATAAAATAAGACACATTTGCAAATATTCAAAGACCCAGACTACTAAACTGACCACCTATCTAATACCACATCAAATTGCTAACATGACTTTGATAGATTTTTACAGAAAAGTCTGAATGGCAACTTTGAAAACACATCTTGTACTGAAATGCTAAGTCTGTTTCTTGCAGTGCTTAAACTGCGCAAAACACAGCAGCATCAGCGATGGGTCAGAATGAAGGTTTGGTGTCCGCTGCCCATTGACTGGAAATGCAAAAGTGCAACAGAGTTAATGTGGTGTTATGTCACTGCTGAAGTTTATATGTACATATAGCAGTACGTATATACTGCTATATATGCTGCATTCTTTTTGTTCTTATGGTCTAAACAATCTTTCTACAAAATCTCTCAATGTCTGAACTGATCCACCGTAAAATCCTGCATATCCATTGAATACTTTGATATATGCGTGAAACAGAAATCAAGCATTTCTGTTTTTTATTCCTCTCTTACCTCCGCTCACTATTTGAAGTCTTTCAGCGCTCTTACTGCAAATTTAATTTTTTTTTTCTCTTATTGTGGTTCTACTTAGGTATTAATACGTGTCTGTGATCTATAGTGGACTGAACTTTTGCACCTCAACATCTTTGAGAATTTCTTAAGAGTTGGGTGCAGAAATGTACACAACTTTTAATTCAAGCTCCAATTAAAATCTATTACATCTTCTAACATTGTAGTGGCAAACTTTAACGTACTTTCTTTGGATTTCGTGTGACAGAATAACATATAATGGAAGTGAAGAAGTTGAAGGGAAAGGTTAAATGTCTCCCATTTAAAAAAACAAAATAGAAAAATCCCGCATGAATATCAATTAAGTCTTTACTCTAATAATAGAACGATTTAGGTCAAAAAATATTCTTGCATTAGATGAGACTTAAATCAAAACTGAAAATATGTGGCGAGCCTTGACAATTGCTGCTCCCTCCGTCCAGTCAGATTGAGCTTAAGCCGTTTTGCAAAGAAGAATGAGCATCATCATGAGAAACAAATGATAAAAACCGATGGATATATCATCCCAATACAACTGCAGCAATAGAGATTCCCATGACAAGCATTTTAGATTTAGTTGTATTTAGCAATGTGACACTTCTTTGTTGTGCTCGATAACGACAGAAACACACTGAAGTTAGTGGCTGGGATGGGAAGAAAGCATGGAGATATGAGGCCACTTTAAATGTAATCACTTGCTTCGCTCTGCCCAGTGATCATTCTTTGTCCCATCATCGCCACTGCTGCTCTGCGTGCTGTTTCAGTGAATTCATGAGGCGCCGTTCTCTTTCGGTACCTGAAGGAACGCTACATTATGAATTAAGCATCAGACATTCTCAGGCTCACATCACAAATCGCCCTGTGGATTGGATTTCAATCTCAGCTCTGATTCTTGCAGCATTGTTGAAGGCTGACTCCCGAACTCTTCATTACTTTAAATCAAACCGTTCTTGCTGCTGTCCTCCGAAAAAGCTGCTCCCAGACATACATCAGGCAAGAAATTTGTAATGATATGCCACATGAGGCTTTACAAGTCATTACAGTGAGCTTCTGTTAAAAAGAAAGAGAATCCAAACAGTTTGGCAGAGATTTAATGAGGTGTAACTATAAATTCCACACACATACGTGAGCGAAAGTTACACTACGTCCAGATAGATTGCTCAGTTTGCACTATATTTAGTTGATTTTAGTGTAATGTTACATGGAGACGGTTACTATATGCTCCTGGCATGTGTTTGTGACGCAGCCGTAGCTATCCATGCATGAGCAGCGTGTAGGTGGGGGGGCTTGCTCACCGTTCAGCTGTCAAAGAAGCTGTGGAGGCATGAAGCGCTGTCAAAAGATGCTGTCTAATGAAGAGACAGATTCTTGCTGTGCAACACAAAGAGAAGTGAGTGACTTGCTCAAGGCCTCTGTCTGGCATCTTTTTGTGTGTGTGTGTGTGTGTGTGTGTGTGCAGAAAAGACTGAAAACATCATGCTGGAGCACCCAAAGTAGGAAAAGGAAAATAATATATAAAATAAAAGTTGAAGGCTGGTGGAGAAAAAGTTGAGCCTTACAGCTGCAAACTTGTTGAGATTCAACCCCACCTACACTTCATTCGCTTTGATCAACATGAAGTTAAATAGAGCACTTTTAGATTCGGTGAAATGCTCCTGCAGAGGCCCATACTATAAGGCTTTCTCTTGAGGAGGCAGATGTTTGTTAGTTGTAGTGTGACACATCTCTAAACAACAGAGAATTTCAAAAAGTGCACACACACATGCACTCTGGTTAAAATGGCAGCCGGTGCAATGATGCAGTAGCCAGGTTGTAATACTGTAAATGTGCACAAGGTGAGAATAATAATGTAGAAAAGGACATTTTGACACAGTAACAGCATTCAATCCAGTTGGATGCAGAGTCAATTCGGATTTTTTTTTTTTTAAAGTGGATGAAATAATAAATAGTTTAGTTGTCCTCACCCCACAGGATGAAAAGAGACCTCAGAAATACATTCAAATCAACAAAATAGTCAGATTTTCTAAAGAACAAATTAAAAAGAAAAATGCAGCCAGAGTTATTAAATATATGGTATAGGTTATACACATTTCCTAGTTTATGTATGTGATAACAGGTCTCAACTTAAGCAATTTGATTCTTTATTCAGTCACTTTTGACATAAGCAGGTCAGCTAATTTGAAATATTTAAAACCATACATGTAAAAATGTATAAATAATTCGGGGGGGTGGGGAAACAAGAGCTAAAATATTACACTCTAAATAGGTCAAATATGAAACGATTCTTGTTTTGGTGCCTTTATGTGATGCTAATCGACGACCTGTGATAAAACACCGCTGGTCCCAAGATGTTGCATAAATTAGCACTTCACAGTTTCTCGCACATATCTGCGCTGGAACCATCAAGCTTGCATGTACAGAAGATGTGTGTTCATATAGGAGAGGTGGCCTCCGCACGTTCTGCGAGGAGCAGACTCAGTTCCTCTGTGATTTCTCTGCTGGAAAAAAGCCAGCCTCCCATCTGTAAGGAATACTAAAACTGTTTCAGAAGGTGCTGGCAAATATTTCTGTACACCAGCTCGGTCTCTGAGGAGAGTTGAGTCCAGACAACTGCAGAAATCCCCTTCTTCTTTTTCCAACTTCCTCCTTTAATGCTTCCTGGGTTTTCTCGGTGTCTCTGGCCAGATTCAAATGTGATTTTGTACTATTTTCCCCTGATAATTCACCTTTTTCTGCCCATTATGTCTTTTTAACGCAATGGCCTCTCACCAGAGGCAACTGCTACCACTACACACACCCACACACACGCAATCACACGGTGCAGGGCTTCTGCCCCCGGAGGGAACCAGAAAGCCCCCACTTGCACAACAACATCAATAATACAGCCGCAACACCCCTCACCACCATTTGCTTCTAAAATAAGACCTCCATTACTGATTAATTTTTCATGTGCTTCTTCAACTGGACTTCTTCTGTGCTCTTTGCCTCTAAATAGGGGAGGATAAAAGATAACGACAAATACGTCCACACTCCAACTAACTTTAGATCAGTCAAATAGCAGGTCTTTGAAAACAGGTAAAAGGAGTTTGTCCTCAGTTCAATTATTTGAGGAGATTTCTTGAGCCTGAAGTGAGATCTGTAAATATTATAAAGGTTGCCGGTCGAACAAAGTTAAACACGGCAGCTTATCTTTAGCACAAAGGGAGTGGTTTCTTTAGAGAAAGAAGCTTTTCTGAAGCTTCTGAAGAAGATGCCACCCTGTACTGTCACCTGAGGAGAAAACTTGTCACAATAATTAGTCACCAAATGAAGCGATGAAAAATTTTATGCCTGAGTCCCAAAAGAAAGAATAAGCCTTTACTTTCTGTTGAAGAAGGTTCTGTTTTCATGATGGATGGATGGATGGATGGATGGATGGATGGATGGATGGATGGATGGATGGATGGATGGATGGATGGATGGATGGAAGTTGGAGCAGGGTTCAAAATGTTTAGGCATTGATCTATGACCATGAATTATTTTCAACTTATTGTTAACCTGGCTGACCTGAATTTAGAGAATAAACTCTGAACAGAACTTCCCACACTCCAATGCAAATTATCCAAATGGTTCAAGTTTAACAACACAAGTTTGTCAGGATATGTGGAGTCTGCAGCTACAGTCCTGGAGGGTCGGTGTCCATCAAACTGAATTACTTCCTTGGCATTGGCAGGTTTTACAAACTCCTGGTTATAGAGCATTCATTCGATTGATTCATGTGGTGTGTTGAAGCAGGAATGGACTCAAATGTTTGCAAGCCACTCTGACCCTTGAGTACCAGAGTCTGCTTTTCAGCATTTGGGGGAAAAAAAATAGCATAAAAGGAAAATAAATTGCCTAAAAGATAATGTGAAATTACAAAGTCAGACAAATTTAGTCATGATTAATAACACAGTTCCTGACTCTAAGTTAATGAGCTTTCAGAATTAACTGTATAAATCTTTCATTCCAAGTAAATTACATATTTATATGCTACTGTTCCCATCCTTTTGATGTCTCATAAGTTCAAACCACTTCAATGTCGTTTCGGCTCCATTCTTTAACACAGACTTTTCAAACATTGCTCAACTTTAACATATGCCAACAAGCTTAAATAGATAGATATTTTGATTCAATGTTAAATAAAGAGAATGTAGATAACAATTGACATGAGTCCTGGTCCAGAGCCTTGTGGCACACTACAACAAGTAGGAGTTTCTGCATTAGGACAACACAAATAAAATACTGAACTAACATTAAACTCGATAATTATATTTCTGGGCAGTAACTTTCTTTTTAAGTGATAATGTTATAAAATTTGCAGGTTTAATGTGAGCAAACGACACTAGTTTTAGAAAATAAAAAAGTTCCTGTGATGTGTAGTCGGCAGGCATAATGTCGTAATGGGATATTTGTGTGGACGATTTTGAGAAAACAGAACGTTTGGAATAAGGCTGTAACACATTTATATTAGGAAACGTGAAGACTTTCCGGATGAGCTGTAACTCTGAGGTTTGTTACTGTACCGTCATGTTCACTTTTGTAAAATCTGAGTTTGGCCATCCACTGTTTTCATCACAGAGCCGCCTGCTCTGCTACACCAACTCCACACTGAAAAAAAATAAGTCATTGGATGAACATAAAAAAATTATGGAAAGGATTTCCACCTGATTACTTTGCTTTATTTCAGCACCATGTACTTGTGTTACTCCTATTTAAAGCAAATGTGTTAGGTCAACCTAATTTATTAAGATTATTCCAATGTAAAGCAAATGTGTTGGCTCCACTTGTTACAATGGTGATTCAATGGGTGATTCTAAATCAAACATGTTGGCTCAACGTAATATATTGTGGTTATTCTTATATAAATAAAATGAGTTGGCAAAACATAATTCATTAAGGTTGTTCTAATTTAAACCAAATATGTTGGCTTAACCAGAATTATGGTAAGGCAATGGATGATTGTAAATCAAATGAGTGGCTCAACTCCATTCATTAAGGTTATTCAAATTCAAATGAAATGTGTGGGCTCAACATATGTTTTAAAGTTCCTTTAACTCAGTTACTATAGCATGACCCAGTGTAGTGCAATACAGCCAGCCCAACTAATCTGCAATGTTTAGGACCAAATCATTGATGTAACTTCATTAAGATGAATGTAAATCTAGTTGAAACCACCTTATTTTACAGTGGTACCTTCACACTACCTGATTCAGTAGGTCCAACTCACTAAAAGCAAGTTAGCTCAACAAATATGCTTCATGCTAAAAGACAGCTTTAATCGTGTGGAAATCCTTTCCATTATTTCATGACGTTTAATTCAAAGACATATTTTCAAGCGTTAATCAAGCATTTTAAGATAGCACTAGGTGAAAGTGTAGGAAGAACACTCAACAATTAGAAAAGGTACAACACAATTGTATTTTGTTATACATCGTTTTTTTACACAGCACAAAAACACAGCTGATTGGACATTGAGATAAAAAAAAACAACTACAAAAAGGTTACAGTTTCATTTCCCAGCCAATTCTTTACAACATAAAACATGTCAGTATAGTTGCTCAACTTAGAGAACTGTAACAATATAAATCTTTTCTACTGCAGACTTTAAACACTCATTTTCCATATGAAACTTTACTCAACTTAGCAGCGAGTTTCTATTGAGAACTTGTGCTTTCTTTGATAAGTTTCTTTCCATCCAATTTCATTATTATTTCTGTATTACTTCAAAGGTATGCTTGAGTTACTGAGCAAGTTGAGTGCTGAACGCACTAAACTTGAGGTAGCTCAAGTTTAGGCATAGATTAGCCCAGCAGCATCACTATTGCAGAAGATACACTGTCCAAGCTGTTCATAACTTCCACCTCCTCCAGGACAATCCCAACATCCAGATGTGCATCGGCAGCCTCTGCACCCTCTGCTCAAATGACGATTCAGAGGACAGTCTCGGCTTTGGCCATTTCTGCGCATTCATCAACGTCCTAAGGGAGTTAGGGAAGGTATTGGGGGAGAGACAATTCACATGTAATTAAATAAATAAATTAAGATTGACATTGATTGAGTCACTCATGGACCTTAGTTGGTGAAAGTATTTTAACAACTCTTAGGAGTTTCTATTGTAAAACACAAAGAGAATTTAACATACCATGTACTCCCTCACCAGCTTCTCTGGATCTTCATTTAGGTACACACAGACATTTGAGGATGCACTCTCGTCTGACCTCAGCAGTGTCTTCCTAAATATGCAGATCAAAAACAATGAGAAACAATCTCAAAACTCCAGCAGTATAGGTTCACACACTGAAAACATAGCTACATTCAAAGGAAGTGACAACAAAAGTGATCAGTGGCTTGCAGTCTATTTGAAAGATATTTAAAATTGTTAGTATCCCTTCATTATGCCATGACTAAAATGGAGTTTAACATTTTATTTAAACATCTAACTGAAGCTGTTAGATGTTTAAATAAAGACATGAATATATTACCAAAGAAATATGTGAAAAGTACAGAATGGTCAACACAGTCTATATCCTTCTACTTAAATGAATATGCAAAGCATTCCAGTCTTACAAGTACATGGACAGTCTATGTGTGGGCATGGATAACGTCGCATATGCCGGTGTTTAAGTGTAAAATGTTTTAACAGGTCATATCTACGAGACAGAGAGAGACTACACTCCTTACATTTCCACATCCCACGCAAATAAAGACAAATAAAACAGACTGGCCAAATAAATGTTTAGCTGAACTCTAGCTCTATAAGCTCTCTAACACTACATTCAGTCACTTTAGATCTGGCAAAACTTACTATTAGCCACTGAA